>NC_135720.1:19083039-19729711 GCF_964656455.1 Halichoerus grypus | reverse complement strand
TTTTAGTCGACTACGTTTACTGCAGGAGACTCACATGTCCTTTGGATTAAAGACAATCTTCCTTCATAGGATAATTTCCTTTTGGCCCAAGGTAAAATATATTTGACTCAGTTAAATGAAATTTTATACTAATGATGCAAAAGATGTAAAAAGTGGGTTAAATAAGAGGAAACCAAGAGCTTAGTAATAGGGTTGGGTTAATTCCACTGAACAAGAGGTGGCTAAAAGCAGCTACTTGGAGGGGCAGGGGAGCACCTGGATCCTGCTGAATGTCAGTCCAGTGACATTGAACAGTATGTCTTTCTATTACTTCTGGTTCACCTAATGAGCTTGTTCTGTAAGCAGCTTTGTTTTCTCATGTTTCCTGTTTCTGCAGGGCAGTGTCTTGTTCCTTGCTTTTCAGTGACTGCACACCTAAAAGTTGGCAAAAATAAACCTGCAGGCAAGATACACTTTAAATGATTACACAACAAATGCTTTCTCCTCCCCTACAGTAATACACTTGTAAAGGATCAGATTGGGGAAGGAAAAAGCTGTTGAAAAAAAAATTTGCTAAGCAGATGCTTACTCTGACTACTGAGAATATGAAATATGTTTTGACATGAAGATCTAGATTATGAAAGAGTGCTGATTCATATTGTTCTAGAATCACCAAATGCTCATGCTGTAGGGAAGCTTAAAGATCTAGTATGAACCCACATTTCCAGCATGAGCAAAGAAGACAGAATGATAAGCAGCTCAAGGTCAGAGTTGGTTAAAAACAGTCAAGACTTCTGGCTCTTGTCCTGGAATTTTTATAGTGTAATGTCATATAGAGGACCAAGAAGAATGTGTTCATCTGCAAATAGCAGAAAACCATCCTAATGGTGGCTTAGCAGATAGGGATTCATCTTTCTCATGCAAGAAGACATCCAGGGAAAGGCAGTGCAGGAGCAGAATGGAACACAGTAATGCTACCAGGTCCCTGGGCTGTTCTGTCTTCTGCTCCTCCAGCCTTCATGTGTAGGCTTCCTCATCATGTTTCACCCATCCTACATGGCTGCAGTGCCTCCAGGCTCAGGCCCTGGTGTAAAGACAGAAGGGAAGGGGCACCTGGGTGGCTCAGTTGGTTAAGCAGCTGCCTTTGCTCAAGTCATGATCCCAGGGTCTTGGGATTGAGCCCCATGTTGGGCTCCCTGCTCAGTAGAGAGCCTGCTTCTCCCTCTCCCTCTGCCTGCTGCTCTGCCTACTTGTGCTCTCTATCTCTCTGTCAAATAAACAAATAAAAATCTTTAAAAAAAAATAAAGAGTGGTAGGTGGTGGGAGGGATGGGGTGGCTGGGTGATAGACATTGAGGAGGGTATGTGCTAGGGTGAGCACTGTGAATTGTGTAAGACTGTTGAATCACAGACCTATACCTCTGAAACAAATAAAAAAATAAAAAAATAAAAAAAATAAAGACAGTAGGGGAAAAGGCCTAAGAAGCAGGCCTGCCATCTGACCTTTTTCAGATTATCCCAGAAGCTTCACCTGGCCTTAAATCTCCTTGTCTGGAACTGGGTCATACATCTGGATCTCTAGCCACAAGGGAATATGGGAAAGTAGGTGCTTTTGGCTATGCACAGTCACCCTAGACAAAATCAAATATTTTTTAGTAAGGAAGGATGGGAGAATGGATAATGTGGAGGAAACAACTAGAGCCTGAAATACAAAGTATGCTGAGGTAGGTAATTAAGGGCCATAGGCTTCAGAGTCAGACACATCTGAGTTCAAATTGCAGTTCTTACAATTTTTGGATAAGTTACTGTATGTCCTAGGCCTTAGGTTCCTTTGTAAATGGAGATAATTATGGCAAAATGAGGTAATAAGGGTGTGGTGAAGCTAAAAGAAGATAATTAAGACATAATAAGATCTTCATAAACTTTCACATACCGCTGCTTTAGGATCTGGTAACATTAGTGTTGCTTACCCTCCCTGGGCCAAGCTATATTTTGATTTCTTTAATTTCAGATGGAATGTTCAAGATGCCAAGACACAGAACGTGGTTAAACACATTTTATTCATCTTTATTTCCTATTAGAAATAATGCCCAAATAATATTTAAACATTATTCACATGGCTTCTAGCCCTTTGCTCAAACGGGAGAGACTTTAATGGGCCAACCTCCCTGGTCTCAACCTGAAGTAATTCGTTGTATGGAGGAGAGATGGCCAGACCTGAGTCTAGCCCTTGTAGAAAATTTACAGTAGAGAGGTGTTCTGAGCCTTTTATACCTTTTGTTAGGGCAGAGGCCCAATAAGTGAGGAAATTTGTATCTCCCAAACTAAATCTCACTGAATCTTAAAGAAAAAAGACAAAGAGAGAATACTGCTTCTTTAATAAATTAGGGGAGCTCACTTCAGATTTTAGGATTTCAAACAGGAAACCTGCATATATTACACATGCTCTCCCAATCCAAATATGTAGGTATCTCAGGAAATGGCATAAGGTCTATGGGCAGCTTTGCTAAGGACATTAGTATTTCTTTCTTTTTTTTTTTTGGAAGAAAGATTGTTATGCAGTCATTATGAGAGGTTCATTTCCCTTCTGGAAAAATTCCCACATATCCCATAATAGCTATGTTTGGCATGATATTCAGATGAAGACTGTACCCTATGTATTTTTATTTCAAACATTTTTATTAACAAAATAATGTATGATTATTGTAGGTAAATTAGAAGACAAAGATAATAAAAATAAAACATCATATATAGGATTTTACCATCTATAGAAAACCACTGTTAATATTTTCATGCATATTCTTTACTTTCTATATATGTAAATATAAATACACAGTAAAATTGTATTTTTAAAATGTAAAAATTTACACTTTGCATACTATTTTTAATTTTTTTGTATTTAACAATATGACATAAATATATTTGATGACATTGAACATAAATTTACATCATCTTTGGAAATGTTTGAATGTGTTTTTAATGTAAATACACAATAATTATTTAACCTATCTCCTGTTGTAGAGCATGGGTTTGTTTCTGTTATGTTTTCCAATTATGTGCTGTGATGAATATCCTTATAACTGGAACTTGCTGGACAATGAAATTAATTTCTGAAAACTAAATTTTTGAGTCAAAAAATATGAATGTAATTTAAAGCATCGATATTATAAATTTTCTACCAAAAAGATGGGAACAGTTTATACTACCATTGGTAGCATATGAGAGTGCTCATTTCCATGAACTCTTGCCAACAGTGTGTTATCATAAAATATATGCATAGTTTTAGTGTGTTTGGGTGTGTATTTTGGGGTACTTTTTCTGAACTTGTTGCTATATACAATTTTCCCAGTTTTGATCATCTATATGATACCAGACAGGCAGGAGGAGTGGACAGGTGTGATGGGGGCTGCTTCTGTGAACCTGTTTCCTTCATGTGAAAACTGAAATGGAAAAATGTGACTTTCCTGCGGAAATAATGATCTCTTTTTTTATTTTTATACCACTTACATTTTTTCTTCTTTTAACTTCTTTCTCCATATTATAAAGGATTTGAGTGAGAGAAACAACAAACTGGGTTATTGCATAAAGCTCTAAAATAGATACAATGAGGCATTTATGGCTGAAACTTAAAGACTCAGTGACAGAGACTCAATATAGACAAACATAGACTTTTGAATGCATTGCATAAACACCAAAAATAAAATAGGGAAGGAATTGCTTTGTGCAAGTGTGGTAGAAAAAATAAACTAGGGACAACCTGGGAACAAGGTGACCATGACTGGAGAGCGAAGCACTGTAGTTAAAAAAAAAAAAAATCACGAGCTTGGGTTTTATAAATAGGAACATGGAAATAAAGGAATCTAAAGCTCTTGGGTCAGTGCTAAAGCTTATGTCCAATTTTAGATTCTACAACTTGAGAGAGACATGGATGGAAAGTAAAAATAGATACCACTCCCTGAACTTTTTGTATGTTCTGGAAACTTTGTATTCATTAACACATGATTTTATAATCATGACAAGTCTTTGAGATGCATATTATGATTCCCATTTTATACAAGAAGAAACCAAATCTTAAAGAAAACACTTTAAGGCTATCTATCTCCTTATTGAGGATCCAGGATTCAAACCAGGTTGATCTGCCTCCAAGACTCATCCTCTTATTCACTCAGCTATAATGTATACCTGAAAACATGATGTAGCAAAAGGGCAAGATTCCTTGGCCTTAATCCTATTGCATAGAGATAACAGTCACTTTTTGGTAAATTTCCTTCTTCCACTTGGGTGCTGGAACTATACCTGCCCAAACTGGGATTGTTAGAGGTAGGGCTGGGAAATTGCTGGTAAAAATGATTCCCTTTTCCTTTGAATGCTCTGTGTGAGGAAGTTCCAGCACTGACCTTGCATATAAATTTCCTTACTGCCCCTAAGGCAGGTGATGAGTCACTTCTGATTGACCAGCCCCATAATGCTGACTGCAGGTATGTGGATGGAGGCAGGGGAGCCGTAACATTTTTAAGGTATGAAGTGGGAGAACCAAACAAATTAAAAGGTTGCCAGGAAAGGTTGCAGTAGCAGGGATTATTTTTCTAGGAGAAGAGAAAACTGAATTGGTGTTTCCAGACTTAAAAAAAAAAAAAAGTTCAAACCAGCTGATATCTTTCTTCACTAAAAATGAAGAGGGAATGCATTTAGATTTCATTGTAAGAAATTTACATCAAAAAGAAGGATTTCCTGATAGTGATAGTTGTTGAATATTGCAGTGGGTTTCCAGAAGGTGCTGTGAAAACAACTTTTTTCATCATAATTCTTTTAAAAATGGGTTATTATCTTATTTGTCCAGAAGGCAGAGAAATCAGTTTCCAAGCTCTCAGACAGGGACTGGCTCACAACCCAAGGGATTTCATTATCCCCAGAGCCTGAGACTACTATGTAATACCAAGGAAGGTATGTAAGGTATGTAAGTGTGAAATAAAGCAGGGATTAAGGAAGTCTAGACCATAATACTGGTGGATCTTAAAAGCAAAAGCATTCCTTCATTAAGGAGAGTGAAGAAATATCTATATATTTTCCCTGTATGAATGTTTTCCTCATATAACTGATACATAAATATATAGGGATGAATTATATTGAATGTATTTGTTTGACCAGGATAATTTATGAAGATGTAATAAAAGGGCTTGAGCTTGGTTCAGCATGATGGCTGAAATGTCATTGCCACTAAACGGAGCTCAGATTGTTTCTTAAATATAACCCCAATATTTTAAGAGTAGAAGAAAAAATGATCAATGTAAGGACTAGTCTCCGTTGCCTACTTTTTGCCATGGTGGCAGTTCACACAGGTGATTATGAAATCCAAGACAATTTTATTCCATAGATTGCTTGCTCAATGAAACTTAGCTACCATACCACTACAAATCAATCTTTTATGAACGAATGTCTGTTCATCTGGTTGGATAATAATCATATATAACTCCTTTAAAATCATATTTAGCTTAAAAAATTCAGAGTTATAGCCATTATTTTTCTCTCTTGAGATCTGTTTTTTTACCACTGTTTTCAGTACCTTTTTAAACTTTGTTCTGTGTAGACAATAATATCTAGTTCTATTATGTTTAAGTTTTTTTTTTTTTTTAATTAATTTTCAAGAGATGCCTGGGTGGCTCAGTTGGTTAAGCGTCTACCTTCCGCTCAGGTCATAATCCCAGCATCCTGGGATCGAGTCCCGTATCAGGCTCCCTGCTCAGTGTGGAGCCTGCCTCTCCCTCTGCCTGCCACTACCCCTGCTTGTGCTCTTTCTCTCTCTGACAAATAAATAAATAAAATCTTTAAAAAAATTGATTTCCAAACAATGGGAATTTCTTTGTAAACCCCTTGTTCTCTCTCATAAATTTCCCCATAAGTTTTGTTTGGAAGCTTAGTTTTATAGAAAATCTTGATTTACTCTGTAGTTTATTTTGTCACATAAGATAGAAATTAAGATTTTTCAACATATTTTATTATTATATTTTAGGGGCTTTGTCAGATGCCACTCTTCCCTTTCTCACGCTTCAGGTTTTAGGCAACATTATAACAGTGATAAAGTCTGTTATAAAATCTGTTACAACACAGCAACATACAGCACATTTCCATGTTGCAATCTTGTAGTGGTATGCCAGATGCTTCACTAGGGATCCGTTGTATAGAGTGTCCTTCTATAAACCGTGAACCTTCTGCTCCAGTGGGACTTCTTACTTCTTGCCTCTAAAAATCTTCTTTTGTGGATGCTCATTTGCTCCCCTTCACTCTGAATGCCAGTATCTTGCTTACATTCTTCAAAGTCCAGTTGCATTCCTGTGTTTCAAAGAGGCATTCTATGATCATTTCTGCTTTCTTAGTCTGTAATTTAGTATTACAGTGTTTTCATTTCCCATGTAGCATTTATAACTGATTATTGTTGCTGTAGTTTGTGTGCTTGTGTCATGTTCTTACTACTATATATAAGTCCATGTAGGAGGCAGTATGAAATGATGATAAGCAAGAACTTCTGAGCTAGATGTTAAATCCTAGGTCCTCCTCTCTATGACCTTGGGCAAGTTACTTAACCTGTTAGAGCCTCTATGTCCTCATCTGTATAAAGGGAGTTATAACCTTTATGATGGAGTTGTGTTGAATTAATGAAATGCTAAGATGCATAGCACAGTGCCAGACACAAAGTAAATATTCATCAAATTGAAGGCAGAGCCCATGTCCAGTATTTCTTGGCAACTCTCTAAGTGCAGAGCCAGGATTTTTTTCAAGTTGAGAGCTCAATAAACTATTTGCTAATTGAATGAAAATATGCAGCCCTCTATCAAGTCTGAGTGTTTACAATTACATGGCCCTTTTATTTTTTGAGAGTTTTGTTAAGAGTCAGTTCTTTATATATTCACAGCTTCCTTCAGGGTTGCACACAGAAATATCTAAATAAATGCTTCAGTGTCAGGAAAGGCAAGAGGAGGCCTGCACAGCTGAATGGAAGGGGGAGGGGAGGCAGAGGATGGGCTCAGTGCTGAATATTTTAGTTTCAGTCTGGCATTGTTTGCTCATGACCTGGTAGAGAGGCAAAGAGTACCTGTCCCTTAATTTTCTTTCTATTTGTAGAAAATCTATTGATATTTTAAGACCCAGAATAAAGGTACCCACCCAGCTATTGAGGTACAATTGACAAATAAAATTGTATATATTTAAGGTGTACTATGTAATGGTTTGATAGACATATACATTGTGAAAGGATTACCACTATCAAGTTAATTCACACTGCCATTACCTCACATAGTTATGTGTGTGTGCATGGTAACAATGTTTAATATCTATTCTCTTAGCAAATTTCAAGTATATAATATATATCATTAACTATGTATTATTATGTGTAATAATATATATCATTATATAGTCACCATGCTGTACATTAGATCCCCAGGGCTTATTCATCTTGTAACTGAAAGTTTGTACTCTTTGACCAATATCTTCTCATTTTTTCTACTCTTCACCCCTGGTAACCACCATTCCACTCTCTGGCTCTCTGAGTTTGACTCTTTTAGATGCCACACATAAGTAAAATCCTGCAGTATTTGTCTTTCTATGTCTGGCTTATTTCACTTAGTATAATGTCCTCCAGGTTCATCTACATTGTTGCAAATGGCAGGATTTCCTTCTTTTTTTATGGCTAATATTCTATCGTAAATATAGACCACATTTTTTTAATCCATTCATCCATTGATGGACACTTATGTTGTTTTCATATATTGACTATTGTGAATAATGCTGCCATGAACATGAGAGTGCAGATAATCTCCTTGAAATACTGATTTTGCTTCCTTTAAATATATGTGTATTGTGTAATGTGTCTGTTGGATCATATGATGGTTCTATTTAAATTTTTTTTTTTAAAGAACCTCATACTGTTTTTCATAATGGTTGTACCAAATTGTATTCCCACCAACAGTGTCCAGGGGTTCCATTTTCTCTATATCCTTTCCAACAGGTGACACATCTTTAGGCAGCTTTTCCTGAATCCTAACCCATAGCACCTTTATTAGATACTTAAACTTGTGTGTGTCATGTCATTCGTTCTGTTGCTACTAAATGAAAGTAACATGATTTTAAACTTCCTGGCGGCAGTTTTCTTCCCATTTTTTTATGGTCTTTGTTTCTAGCACTATTATCAATATGATGACTACAATAGGGCTGTTCTAAGAATCAAATAAGATATGTTTGTGAATGTAATTTTTAGAGTATAAAGATTTATAAAAGTACAAGTTATTATTGTTGTTGTTCCTATATCAGAACTGCTCTCATGGAAATTTATGTGCTACTCTGGAGTCTTTTAGGCATCATGAGAAAAATGGGCAGTTGAAACATGGCCCAATGCATGATATTCGGCTATCAATTTCTATAATGAGGAGCTGCTATCCAAATAAAATATTAATACAGAAAGTGGGACAAATATTTCATGAAACCAGTTGGCCTATGCAGACATTATTTATTATGAAAACATATACATTTAATTGATTTAACTATTAAGAAAAATGAGCAGTAACCTAGGACTCAAGTCATTTAAAACTGCTCTAGTTCTAACACAAACAAGCTTCATGCCCATTGGTGAGCCATTGCCCCTGTGTGGTTCAGTTTCCTTGTCTGTAACCTGAAGTGTTTGGACAGATTATATCTAAGGCCTTTACTAGATTTAAAAAAAAACAAAGATTTTCTTATTTGAATGCATAGAACATTCTTGTTCAGTTAGTCTGTATGTATTTTGATAAGGGAATAAAATACTTTTCTGTGTTTGAAATCTAAGGATGGGACTTTAGCAATAAAGTTACTGCCCTTGTAACACCGTCTTCTGACAGACTGATAGAGCCTTTGCTGAGAGAGTTGGCGAGTGATGTCTGTGTACCTTGTAGATTCTTGAACATGCATTTACTGTGGGAAAGTGGCATCTGATGTCCTTCTCAAACACTCTTCTGCAGACAGATGAGCATCCACTGCCAGCCAGTTTTCTCCCTCATACTCAGTCACTGCCTCTTGTCTGAGCCATGATGTGTTTCCAAAGTCTGTGGAGCTGAGAATTTTGTGACAAATTAATGCTCCCATTTGGGCTTCACTGGACTGGATTAGGCCACTGAAGGTGGTTAAATTAAAAGGCAAATACATTAATTGATAATTTAATCTCATGAAAAAGGAAATGAGAAAGATTTCCTTTCAACAATATAGGAAAATCTTACAAGGTTCATTACAGTGCCCACAAAACTTTTATAGATGTTAAGATTTAAGTCCTAAGACCTTTTTTGGGGGGATATCATTCTTTTACAATTATTTTGACTTAACTATTACTGTATATATTGTATACTATATATATTGTATACTGATGCTTACCTAAAAAATTTTGAAAACTACTGCCACATTGTCTACCAAAAGTTTGAATTGCTTTCATGAAAAGTAAATGTATTTGTGTCTTGCCAGCATTAAATATTATTAATCTTTGTAATTCTGGCAATCTGGTAGGTGAAAAAAAAAACTACCTGGTTTTAATGGCACTCTTTTGGTAGTTAATGATATTCAGTAATTTTTTTTTTCATATGCTTATCGCCCACTTTTACTTATTTTGTTTAAATTGCTTCTTTATAACTTTTGCTCCTTTCTCTATTGTGCTGTTAAAACAAATGTACTTTTACTATGCATTTAGTGTCTAGAACTATTCTAAAGATTAAGGATACATCATTGGATAAGTCATAAAAAGATGTTCTCATGGAGCTTATATTCAAGGGGGGAAAAGAAAAATTAACAAGAAAAATGTCAGACATATGTTCTAAGATAAAATCAAGAGACATGATCAGGACTTGCTGGGGGGTTACTTGAAGCTAACTGATCAAGAAAGGTTTTTCAGAAGGGGTGGTATTTATATTGAGACAAGATCGACAAGAACATCTGTAGAAGATCATCTTTTTGTGATGATCTTCTTAGATCGGCCCAGATTCCCTATCTGCCTTGTGCACCATTCGCCCAGCTACTGTGAAAGTAGGCTTTTGTAAATCTCAGCTGACCCCTGCCTGGGAGGCTATACCTCCCCTGCCTTATTGAGGACCTTAGCCAATCTAGAGTGGTGACTAAACCATGGGAAGGTGTATCACAGAGACTGAGAGGATAAAGTGTTTCAAGGAGGCTGTGGTCAGCTGTTGAGTGCATCTGAGTGGTTAATGAAGAAGAAGACAGAGAACAGATCATGAAATAGGCAACAGGGAAATTTTTGGTGACCTTGACAAGAGAAGAGTTTGACAGGAGAAGATTCTGAGGTAATGGGAAGAGTGGTAAAGGAGAGAATGGGAGATGATGAAGCAAACACATTGACCTAGACATTTATCATTGCTATGAATAGGACTAGAGAATGAGGTAGTAACTTAAGTGGGGGAAAAAAGCGCAAAGGTTTTTATTTTTTATTTTTGATTAACACCATTGGAAGGAAATAACTGATTTTTACAAAAGAGAGGGGGCAATTGCAGGAGAAAGTTCTTGAATAGACAAAAAGCAATGAGACCTAGTGTTTATGAGTAGGAGTTGGCTGTATCCTGAGGCAGAAACACTTCAGATCACTTAGGTGATACAAACAGCTAATATAGAGTCATGAATGAGTTTAGGGTATCCCAAGAATAGAAAGACATCTATGGGTCTAGAGAAGGTGGGGGAGAGGAAGTGGGCAGAGATGGGGTTGGGGAAGTTGGAAGGCTCAGTCCACGTAAAGGCTGGTAGTTCAGGGAAAGGAGTTTTGGTATCATTCCAAGTGTGTTGGGAAGTGATTGAAGCTTTTTGAAGAGGTGTGATATAACCTGATTTCCATCTTAACTGATCACTCTGTTATGTGTGGAATGAATCATTAGGAACAAGAGTAGAAACAGGGAGAACAATCAGGGGGTAGGGCAGTTGTCTAGGCAAGAACTGATAGTTACTTAGAATAGAGGATGCCGTCAGCGGCCTGCCCAGATTCCCTATCTGCCTTGTGCACCGTTCGCCCAGCTACTGTGAAAGTAGGCTTTTGTAAATCTCAGCTGACCCCTGCCTCGGAGGCTCTACCTCCCCTGCCTTGTTGATGACCTTAGCCGATGACTGATTGACAGGAGGGCTCTGTTTCCTAAAGGTGGGGCTAACTCCGTGCTACAGTTTGTGCTGTAGCACTTCCTTATGGAATTGGGACTAAAGCTAATCACTAGCTGAATGACATTCCTGCTTAGCATCCCCCACCTGTCCTTCACAGATTCTCTTGCTCCTCTCTCAATAAATAACTTGAACAAGAATCTTCATCTCAGCTATGTTTTTAGGAAACCTGACCCAAGACACTTGGTTTAGGATGGCAGAGGTTGAAATGGAGGAGACTGGCTTAGAAATGTTTGAGAGATAGTCTGTGGAACTGACCTGGAACATGAGAGAAAGATAGAAATTGAGAGTTCCTAAACTTTGTTATTGAGCAATGGGGTGGGTAATGGCATTATTTACTAACCGCAGATGTCTGGAAAGAGTGGGTTTGCAAGGTGGAGAGGGAAAAAATTCTGTTTCAGATATGTTAAGTTTGAAATGTCTATAAATGGATATATCAAGGATGCAATCGAATATTCTAATCTTTTGCTCTAAAGGGCAATCTAGTCTGAAGACCTATATTTGGGGTTCAACTATAATATTCAAATGGTGTTCGAAGGAATGTGACTGAATGAGTGTATTAGGGTGAGAGTAGAGATGAAGACGAGATCAGGTTGTGGCATCAAAATATTGGAGGTTGAGCAGAGGAAAATCTAGCACATACATTGAGGAGTAGTCAGTGAGTGGTGACTAAACCATGAGAAGGTGTATCACAGAGACTGAGAAGATAAAGTGTTTCAAGGAGGCTGTGGTCAGCTGTTGAGTGCATCTGAGTGGTTAATGAAGAAGAAGACAGAGAACAGATCATGAAATAGGCAACAGGGAGGGGCGCCTGGGTGGCTCAGTCGTTAAGCGTCTGCCTTCGGCTCAGGTCATGATCCCAGCGTCCTGGGATCGAGCCCCACATCGGGCTCTCTGCTCCGCGGGAAGCCTGCTTCTCCCTCTCCCACTCCCCCTGCTTGTGTTCCCTCTCTCGCTGTGTCTCTCTCTGTCAAATAAATAAATTCTTTAAAAAAAAAAAAAATAGGCAACAGGGAAATTTTTGGTGACCTTGACAAGAGAAGAGTTTGACAGGAGAAGATTCTGAGGTAATGGGAAGAGTGGTAAAGGAGAGAATGGGAGATGATGAAGCAAACACATTGACCTAGACATTTATCATTGCTATGAATAGGACTAGAGAATGAGGTAGTAACTTAAGTGGGGAAAAAAGTGCAAAGGTTTTTATTTTTTATTTTTGATTAACACCATTGGAAGGAAATAACTGATTTTTACAAAAGAGAGGGGACAATTGCAGGAGAAAATTCTTGAATAGACAAAAAGCAATGAGACCTAGTGTTTATGAGTAGGAGTTGGCTGTATCCTGAGGCAGAAACACTTCAAATTTACAACAGGAGGAATGCCAGAGAAATAAGTGCCAACAAAGAAAGCTTTGTAGATGTGGTGTATGGCTGAGTTAGTTTTTGTCTGATTATTTCTGTGTCTTTGTTGAAATATGAAATGAGGATCCCAGCTGAGATGAGGGTCAGAGGTGGGGTCATTAAGTTTGGAGATTTACGGAGGGAAGAGTAAGGATGAAATAATCATGTTAGAGACTAGGAGATTTTATTAATGGAGGAGATGTAGTATAATTTCCTTGCACTATCGAATGCCTCTTTTGGCATGAATGCTCATGAATTTTTAATTAACCAGTCATCAAGATTTTTAGTTTTTTCTAGACATACTTAGGTCCTCAGGTGTAGAGGTGGAATAGGTAAATGGTTGGGTTTAACTAGCACTGGGGTTTTGTCAGGAAGACACAAGGCAGTTAAAGAATTTGTAAGGGAGTGATTATGAGGATAGGGTATGAGATATGAGCTGGGCTAAGAGGCAAATGAGAGGAAGGATGGAAAGAAAGATGGGGAGGTGAATTGGTTTGAGGTGGTGATGAAGTTGAAGAAATCTTGGCGTGGGGGTAGTAGAATATATGAGCTTGAAAGACAAGAGGGGATAAAGAGAGTGGGATGTTTGACATCCACATTCAGAGATATTAGAAACATTTGTGACAACAAGATCAAAAGTGTGGCCAGGGAAGTAGGTGGGTTATTGGAAATATTATTAGTTGGAGGGGGTTGAGAAACTTGGAGGACATGGTATTGAATCATCTACACAGGTGTCAAAATCCCCAAACTTGGGGAAAAGAGTAGAGGTATAGAGGACATTAAGATGGGGGCTAAAGTCATCAGTGAAATAGAGAAACAGGAAGCTGGCACAATGTAATATTTACTTTATTTCATTGATTTTTTTATGTGTTCTTAGTTTTTTAAAGTATATTTTATTGTAAGAATGATATTAAAATAAAAATCAGAACGTAAGGCCAAAATCTCCCATAATCCTGTCACTTCATCAGAGGATGGTGAATTTTGACTAAACCACATAGCTGCTTCTTGTCTGGTTATTCTGGCCGGGCCAGGTGTTCCATTTGTTTAGCTTACTCTTCCTGAAGTGTCGCAGGGTTTGCCACCACCGTGAGTATCTGCCTCTTGACTGGCAGCCAGCAGAAGTGAGCCCTCAAATGAAGAGGCCTTCTCATGGTGCTGGTTGACCGCCTACCCAATGTGCTGATCTCTCCCACATTGCTAAAAATCTGTGACAACCATTACCAGTCACTGTTGTAAAATAGGGCAGTAGTCCTTCATTTCTCAAAACTTGTTTCACTGTGGATGCCCTGGTTAGATAGTTTCTCATTATCTTCTCAGTGTTGGTGGTTTGATTGCATTTGATGACTCTCTTGAATCCATCCAGATCTTCCTTCAGTTCCAGTTATATTTACAAATTATTGGGCAAGTCTGTCCTCTCTATTCCTTGTGACTAACGAGTCTTTATTCCAGCTTGTAAGTGCTGCACTGCCAGGTTGTCTTGAACATCTGCTGATTGTTTCTGGACAGGGAATTATGGGGAGAGCGGAATGGATGCTTTCAAAGAGCTGGCTGCCCAGGAAGGCCTCTGCATCGCCCATTCAGACAAAATCTACAGCAATGCTGGGGAAAAGAGTTTTGACCGACTTCTGCGCAAGCTCCGGGAGAGGCTTCCCAAAGCCAGAGTGGTGGTCTGCTTCTGCGAAGGCATGACGGTCCGAGGCCTCCTGAGTGCCATGAGGCGCCTGGGCGTCGTGGGAGAGTTCTCACTCATTGGAAGGTAAATCTCAATCTCTCTCTCTCTCTCTCTCTCTCTCTCACACACACACACACACACACACACACACACACACACTTTGGCCCACATATGCTTGTTCTCACAAATCTGGATTCCCTGACTTCAAAGAGGGTAAGATGTGCTCTGCTGGGCTGAACCTTAACTCTGGATCATGGAGAGTGGGGCTATCATCATTTTCCTGCTAGACAAGAGCAGGGTAGTCCATGACAAGATGATGAGACTACTTCAGAAAAAGGTGGGAAGTTGTTGCTGTTTTGTTCTGAAGAATTATTCTTTTCATATGCTTTGGGCCCCTTCCAATCCTCTGGCCCTCAAACCACACACATGCTTGTCTTCACACTTCCTAAACATAAGAATCTTAATGGAGTATTGGTGGATGGAGGGTAGCAGTGAAGATGGAAATACATAGTAAGATACAAAATTTAAAGGGCTGGCTAAATGCAAGTGAAAATATGCAGCTGAGCTGTAGATCTTAATAATGTGTGCTTTTACACACATGGGATGGCTGAGGGATGCTTTCAGCATGTGACTCCTGAAATAGCAGGCGGTGGCTTCCAAGACCTCTGCTCTTCTTTCTAGATCATATGTACTTGTGTGGGAATAGATTTTCAGTATCATTGTATCTTTCATAGGGTTTTTGATGTAACAGGTATCTTGTTTAACTTGCCTACTTATAATATTGCACAAAGGAACTGCTAAATTTTTCCAAGGAACCTACTGAGTTTACCTAAATGAAAGCCTCCACTGATCCCTGACTTTGTCATACTCATCTTCCAGATTGCTTTTTCTCTTTCCATCTCCTCTGTTGGCTAGAATAAAATCTATACTTCACCTGTTGAAATACCTCAAACCCTGGCTGTCTTCTCTAGGAAGCTAAGTAGTAATGGTATGGACATCCTCTCCTGACTTTTCCCTCTGTCCTTGAACTTGTGGTTATGACTGCAGTAGTAGTAACACTAATCTCATCATCATCTGGTACTGGAGGTATAGGACACTTCAAAGACTTTAGAGAAGAAGGTAGGATATAAATCCAACTAAAAAAATAAAGAAACAAAGAAGTACTCTCTCATGAGGAGATATGGAATCAAGATCAAAATATAATTCAAGATTAAGAAAATTATTGAATTTAAGTATAATTGGCACACTGTCACAAAATGTCATTTTGGCTTCTTCAACATGATGCAGTTGTGTGAGGCCACTTAAGAAAGCAAGTCTTAAAAACAAGTATTTTAAAAAGGAATATTATTTCCTTTATGAGTGAAAAGGAGGTAAGCAGCATTGTTGAAGTGTTATGCAGCATAAGGTCGGTAACATATGTACCAGGACAGGTGGCCTGCAGATATTCAGCCCTTTTTATTAATTTTGTAAAATGACTGCTTTTATGAAGGGTAATTGTTTTAAAAATATTCTCATGTTTACCATTTTCAAAAGAACAATTGTCTGTGTTTTCAGAATTCATTCTCTTTAATATCCTTAAAGACACTATCTACCTGGATTCTGGAGAGCTTAAAGAGATGTGGCAAATATGTGAGCTTTGGGATATACAGACTGCCTAATTGTGAAATATAATTATACAAATGTTGCAGTGAGTATTTAGAGTGTAAAGGATTCATTCCATCATCATTATTTAAATATTGAATGAAGATGGCGATGTGAACTTCCTTCTCTGGCTCTTGCCTACCTGCAGTGCAGCTGAGCTCATACAAGTATTTCTGAGTCTCACATATGCTTGCTTATGAAGAGGTCAGCTACATGTGATATGTACTTCTTTTTTCCTCTCTCTCTCTGCCCTACCTCTGCTGGGTCCTGCTGACACATTCTAGGGAACTGTCATAACAGTGAACACCTGAACTTCTGAGGATGCTCTTCCCCGTGCCAGTGGTTATTGCCAGTGACCCATGGAGCCCTCGAGATGCCAAAGCTATGCCCCACTTGCTGCTTCTCTGCCTTTCCGGGCTATATTCTTCGAGGGTCTATCAGAGTGGTATTGGCTGTTGCTCTCATATCTTAGAGGATTTGGGGGAAAATGGCCTTTTCTTATTCTTGGTTCACAGTTATCTCCCTTCCCTGGGAGAGAGATCAGTTCAGATATGAGTCCATAGGGAGCTAAACAGGGAACCAAGCCAAGTAGTAACACTACACCGTACCTAGAATTAGCTTTCCCTTCAGATGTTTGATTCTCCCACTTTCTGAGGGATAAATTCTATCCCAAACTCTCCTCTGTCCCTCATGGCAATGGACATTTGGTGGGCATGATTCTCTTCTCATTTCTGCAGGCATGTCTAGAAGGGTTTTAGTTTAACATCAAGTTGCAACTTCTAGCTACATATGCAGTGTCGTCAAATATATCTCCCTCCTACTTGAAGGGGTTTCATTTACTAAATGATGATAAACTCTTTTGAGGTCAGGAGCCATTGTTTGGTTTCTTTCACAGCACATGGTATGATTCTGGCTGCTGCCAGATTTCCAAGAGGGCATTGTATAGATGGTGATGGACCTCTTTTCATAGAGGTGAAGATAAGTAAGTCGTGGTTTAGATTGCAGCAAAAGACACTTAATTAAAAAAGTAGAACTTCCTGAATGAAAGATTTATATTCCCTTGCCTCCATGACTCCTCTTTTCTCTCACACTTCACATGAACATAAAAGGAAATGTTGTTGGTGCCACCATCCAAACATATCCAGACTTTGACAACTTATTGCCGTTCTTGTTGCTGCCATCCTGGTCCAAGGCACCATCGTCGCTCACCTGGGTTATTGTGATATGCTCCTAATTGACCCTTGCCACATCCCCCCCCCCCCAACTGCTCCATCATCTATTCTTAAGGCAAAGTGATCTTTTAAAAATTTAAGTCAGGTAATGTCACTCTTTATGTGCTCAATACCTCAAAATGGCTTCCCATTTTTCTCATAATGAAGTCTTACCATGGCCTTAAAATCCCGCTTCTGTTGTTGGGGCTAAGTTTTTCATAATGGCATAATAAAGTATAATAACAGAAATAGAATTTTTAAATAAGAAGTTCTCAAAGATAATAAAAACATTCTATATTTAATGAATGTAGGATAATGGAAAAACCAAACAAAAAGCTATATGGGCTGAGAGTTCTAGCTCTGGCATGGAGTAATCATGTGATCTTGTTTAAGTCACTTTTTGTCTCTGAGTCTATTTTTTTCTACAAAAATTATCAACCTATGACAAAACTTGACAACCTTCTACAAAAATTATCAACCTATGACAAAACTATGATCAACAGGAACATATTTATCAATTCATTTTTTCTAAAGTTATTCATGAATTTATATTAATCCATTTACATTTTCTTACCCACCACTTTATTAAAACCAGGAGAATATGTTAAATACTGCTGGTCAGTATTAGTGTCTTAATGTGGCCATGGAATGTAGCCAACAGACCCACAGGAAAATCAAACCTTCGACTTTGGACAAATTGGCAGAACATTGTCACCAAGTAAGTTAACCAACCACAAATTAGTCATTATGCAAAAAGTAAGTTCGATCTTAGTTTTATGAAATTGCTTCTTTTGACATGATTCTCAGAATTGTGCTCACCGTATCTATAATTATAATTTTAGTGATGATGGTGATGATAATGAGCACATTTGTTTGGACCTTCCTATATGCCAGGCACTGTTCTAAGCACTTTGTATACATTAACTTATCATAACAGTATTATGAGAAAGGTGCTAATATTATTCCCACTTTGATGTATAGAGAAGTAAAGAAGTTGTCAAAAGTGCTGTAAAGCCAGAGATGGGATTTGAACCTAGGCACTTTGGTTTCAGAATTCATGCTCTTAATCACTAAGTTATACTGTGTCAAGCTGTGATTGTTTTACTTAAGAGATACTAGCATTCCCCTTAGTTTCCTTTCAGTTTGCTCTCTCCTCTAGAGATCTTTCTTATTGTTTAGATTTACCTTCTTTGGGAAAGTCAACTGAAGTATCTCTGTAAGAAAGTTTTATATTTTTAATTATTCTCTATTTCTTTGAATCCATTTTCTCTCCTAGTATTAAAGTTTTAAATGATAATTCAATAAAGGGGCTATTCTTTTCAAGCTGATTATTTTTTATCATAACATGAGACTCCACAGTCTTATTCTCTTTGCATGTAGTCTGTATCTGTGGAACTATACTTATATAGAAGCCAATTTGGAATAAGTGTGTGATAGTTCTCTGAAATCTTGTTTTATTTATTAAAATTGTAATTGTTAACTGATCAATTTGTTCTAATTTTTATGTTGTTCCTTTATTTGAAGAAAGTGAAAGTGAGCATAGTTTATGTGTTTGAGCACATAATAAGAGCTACCATTTATTGAGTGTTTGGCTATTAATATTTGATATCTCCAGTCTTAACAGCAGCCCTGAAGGGTTGATTTGGAAGGTAGAGAAGTTAAACAACCATTCCAAATTCCTAAATTTAATAAGTGGTAGAAATAAGATTCGAGCTTACTACTATACCATAAGATCATACAGATACCTAAATATCAAATTGTAACCTTCTCAAAGTTGGACAGGTTTTATGTGCTTATTGATTTTCCCATCATGCCCAACAGTATTTGGGTGTCGTCAATATTCAATAATTTTGTCAGAAAGCCTGGGGAGTCATAGAGCAGCTGGTTTCATTTTGTGGTCCTTGATTTTCCTTTCACATTCCAGGATCAGTAAGTTTTACCTAGCATGGTAAAGTTTGATGTTCATCAGTCAGCCTCTACCTCTAGGATTCATCTGTAAAATTAGAACTCATTTTGTTTGCCTCTCAGGTTGTTGTATTTTTCTAATTATAAAATGCCTACTTGCCTATTAAACTGTAGCTGAGTGTCAGTGGTAGATCTCCTGTAGGGACCTAACAACACACTCTTCTCAGAGGGTGAATGAGAGCTTTCTGGCTTTAGTCCTATGCCAGGTTTTGACATTATCCACCCTGTTTTCCTCATCTTGGGAAGCCCTTAACAGCAGGCTTATATTCTATCTTGTTATAAGCCTTTGGTTAAATATCTTGGGTGTGCCATATTTGACTGTGTATTTCCTAGCCCTCTTTATTTGGATTATGAACTCATCTTCTAAATTTCTCCACTATACAAAAGAAACATCCAATAAAGACCATGAAGTCAATAACCTTTCATTTTGCCCCCTCTCCCTACTATATCCTGGCCAATCAAACTATAAGTGTAGGGTCCTTACATTTCAAATGCCTATCCCTTATTGCTGTGTGCTGTTTAATCTGTCATCTCTCCCAACTCTTATCTTCTAACCCACTAGACCCACTTTCCATTATCTGTCACTGCAGAGAAATTCATTCTAAAACTTGATCCATGAAAACACTGACACCATGGTTTTTGAGTTGAAAGCACAACAAACAACATTAAGCACATATTTTTAAAAATGGCTGAAAAGGAGCAATTGCTTTATCTGGAAAGAGGCTACAGTTTCATTTTAAAACAAAGGAAATACCTGTTTTTTGTTTCTTGTTTTTTACAAGGCAATGTTTTTGTCTTTCTTCCAAGAACACATATTTGGAAAAGTTACCTTTATACCCTTGAACAAGATGATATACCATGGCATTATATTTCACACACTTTTTTTTTAATGAAAAATTATTTTAGATCCCATCTTTCCATTATGGAAAAAAATGTGGAAAATATCTAAAGTTTTCAGCCTTCAAACAAAATTGTAAATGTTATATATTATAAAATAAATGTGGACTTTCAGTAAAGCGTGACCTCCACCAAAATGGATTATAATCAAGAGGCTGGCAAAGCTGATGAACATTTTCTGATGCATGATGGTCCGACTTAACAGATACATAACCTGGCCTTCTCTAGGTTCCCAAGGGCAGAAAATGATTGCTAACCTACTGACAGGCAGTCCCTTCTCCACAGACAGATTAATGAGAGCTTTGTGGAAGATTACACTGTTAGAAAAAGACTGAAAAATGTGTTCTAGGGAAGGAGAGGAGATTTAGTTTAGAGTACTCTGGAGAATAAACACTATTTGTAGGATACTGACAAGTATTTTGAGCATAGATCTCAGCCACAGAAATGTTCAGGATTTTCACAATAATTGGGTGGCTGATTTGTATTTTAATGATTAACTCTTCTTTACACCAATACCTATTTCCATGTTTCAGATAATGGACATCTGAAAACTGAAAGACTATTATCTTGGTCTCTACTTGCCTTTACGGTACTAGAAACACTGAAAGATGTTGGGTGCCCTCTGTATTTATAAGGCACTGGCTCAATTTGAATGGATGAAAAAGGAAGTCACTATGATTTAGTCTAGTTTGTGTTTGAGGCTGATTGAAGACAATAGGGAATTTATCTTAATACAATTTTTGTAGTTCCTATGATAGTCTATTTGCAACCTGACTGTACAACAGAAGCAGCAGGGGCACTTATAAATGCAGATTCTTGGATCCCACCCCAGACCATCAATAGAATTTCTTGGTGAAGGACTTTGGATCTTCTTTTTTTAAAGACTGAAGATGAGTTAAGTTTCAGAACCACTACCCTCTCATGCCTACATCTGTGCTTTGCACCCAGGTGGCATTCACTATGAATGAATTGCTTTCAGGACATATTTGAAAGGAAAAATGAAATGAATTTTAATTCTACTGCCTGTTATTCTGCCACTTTAGCTCTGTTTTTTTTTTTAATTCTTAAAATGTATTTGCCTTCAAGATTTTCTTTCAAAAGTAAAGATATATCTGAGAGTAGTAAATAATATTAACAGTAGTACTGTTAGTAATAGTAATAAACACTATTTGCAGCTCTGTTATTTCTTGTATTTCTGTCCTCTCCTGATGCCCAAAATGGCCTGTTGACGTGCCCTGTGAAAGCATAATCATGTCCTAGTTTTCTGACTAATCAAGATGCAGAGTAGGAAGCATTTAAACATGTGGCAAATCAGTCCAGTCATCTCTGAGTGTAGGGTTGCCCGGGGCTAAACAATGAACTACTGTTTCTTGCTAATTGTGGAATTGGGATCTGATGACTGAGTTGCTCATCAGCTGCTTGTCTCTCTATATCATAAACCATAAAAACATCAGTTCCTGGGCTCCACCTTCTTCAGATTTTAATTCAGTATGTTTGGGAATGGATCGAAGAGTATATACATTTCAAATCAGCATTATTGAAACTCACCAATTTTAAGTGTTTCTTTGATGAGTTTTGGTAACCCTATATAGTAATGTAAGCACCATAACTATATGAATCATGAAATAGAATATTTCCATTACAGCAAAACATTCCCTAATGTCCTTTGGCCAGCATTCCTCTCCAACCTCTGGACACAGGCAACAACTGATCTGCTTTCTGTCATTTACACTTTTGCCTTTTCTAGAATGTTGTATAGAGGAAATCATATAGAATGTAGTCCTTTATGTTTGACTTCTTTTAATTGGCAAAGTGTTTTTAGATACCCATGCAGTTGTACATATTAGTAGCTTCTTTATTGCTGAGTAGCATTCTATGGCATGGATATGCTTCAGTTTGCTTATCCATTCTCCTATTGATGAACATTTGGGTCATTTCCAGTTTTGAATTTAACTTAATTTAGCTTCTTTATAAGAAACTGCCAAATTATTTTCTGAAGTGGCTGTACAGTTTTGCAGTTCCACCAGTGGTGTATGAAAGTTCTAATTCCTTTACATCTTCACCAAAATAGTATTGTCAGTCTTTTTACTTTTAGCTATTCTGGTGGGTGGGCAGTGGCATCTCGTTGTGGTTTTAATTTGCATTTTCATAATGACTAATAATGTTGAATATTTTTATGTGCTTATTTGCCATTTTAATATCTTTTTTGGTGAAATCTTTTGTAGACGTATATGTTCATCTTGTTATCAGGGTGTTAGTCTTATTATGAAGTTGTAAAAGTTCTGTATAATTTCTGGACCCAAATCGTTTATAATATACATATTTTCTCTTAGTATGTCTGAAAATTTGATTTTGTTAACAGGATTGTTGGATGATAGAATGGTTTAAATTTTGAAAGTCCAGTTATCAGTTTCTTCTTTTATGACCTATGTTCATTGTGTTCTATCAAAGATAGCTTTACCTACTCCAACATCACAAACATTTTTGTAGAAGTTTTATAGTGTTTCCTTCTATATTTAGATATATGATTAAATTATATATTTGGAGTTAATTTTCATACATGTTATGAGATAAGGGTGAATACTCTTTTTTTGACCTAAAAATATCCAGTTGTTCCAGAACTGTTTTGTTGAAAGGATTATCATTTCTCCATTAAAATAGCCTACCATTTGTTAAAAACAATAGTGTATATATGCATGTATATTAATTAAATATTTTTAGCATTCCATTTTATCTTTATCTTTGACTTACTAGCTATGATTCTTTATTATTTTATGAATAGTTGATATGGGGTTTGTAATATATTTAAGTTATTAATGTCCGCATTCCCAGAATATTATACCATATTACATATAGTATAAGAACTTTATAGCATTTCTATTTGTCCCTCTTGATGTATGTTCTATTGTTATATATTTTTCTTCTAATTCTGTTATAAAGTGTAAAATACACTATTATTTTTGCTTAAATAGTCAATTATCTTTTTAAGAAACTAAAAATGAGAAAAAAATTACTTTCTATAATTACCTATATAATTACTTTTTCATTCCTTTGTGTAAATCCACATTTTCTTCAGCATTATTTTCCTTCTCTCTGAAGAATTTCTTTTAACATTGCTTGTGAGGCTGGTCTGCTGAAATAAATTTTCTTTACCTTTTTGTCTGTAATGTTTTTATTTTACCTTAATTAAAAAAAAAATTTACCTGGTATAGAATTCTAGGTTGATTGTTGCTGTTTTTTAATTCCAATATTTGAGAGATATTAATCAATTATATTTTTTTGACTTGCGTAGCTTCTGATGAAAAATCTGCTGTAATTCTTTGTTCCTTGAATGTGTATTTTTAATCTCTGATTGTTTTAAGCATGTCTTTTTATCACAAATTTTCAGCAATTTGATTATAAGCCTTGATGTGTTTCATAGTTTTTTCAAATCAAAATTGGAAAATGATTGGCTATTATTTCCTCAAATATTATTTTTATCTATGCCTTTCTTTTCTTTCTATCTTGGGCTCCAGTTATATGTATGTTTGATTGCTTGATATTTTTCTACACGAAAATTATATGTCTTTTTTTTTTCACTTCTCTTTTTTTGCTTCATTTTCTACAATTTCTATTGCTATGACTGAGTACACAGATTTTTCTTTTTGGCCGTGTCTAATCTGTTCTTAATCCCATCATGTGCATTTTTTATTTCAGAGATTGTGCTTTTCATCTTCTAAACTCATTTCATTATAATTAAGAACATTTTTGTGTGACTTCAGTCCTTTTACATTTATTAAGGCTTGTTTTATTGTGTAGCATATGCTATTCCCTGGAGAATATTCCAAGTGCATGTAAGGGGGATTTGTATTCTATTGTTGTTGGACTGAAGGTTCCATAAATGCCTGTTAGGTCTAGTTTCTTCATATTATTGTTAAAGTCTTCTATTTCCTATTGATATTCTGTCTAGTTCTATCCATTATGAAAAACGGGATGTTGAAGTCTCCAAATATTATTGTTGAATTGTCTTTTTCTCCTTTTAACTTAGTTTTTGTTTCATGTATTTTGAGTTTCTCTTGCTAGGTGTATGTATGTTTCTAATAGCTGTATTTTCCTGATACACTGATGCTTTTATCATTAGAAAATATTACTCTTTATATCAAGTGACTCTTTGTTTTAAAGCTTACATTTTTCCTGATGAGCATATAGCTACTCCTGCCTTTTAATGATTCCTGTTTACATTGTATATCTCTTTCCATCCTTTCATTTTCAACATATTTGTATTGTATATAAAATATATCCTGTAGACAGCATGTAGTTGATCTTACTTTTTAAAATCTAGACTTATTACCTCTACCTTTTGATTATATTGTTTAATCCTTTCACATATAATGTAATTATTGATGTAGTTGGAGTAACATCTACCATTTTATATTTTGTTTCCCAATGATTCATGTCTTTTTGTTCCTCTGTTGCTCCTTTAATCATTTTTTCACTATATTTTTAAAAATTATTTTCTTAGTGGTTGTTCTAGGGCTTACCATATAATCTTAACTTACGAGTCCACTTCAAATTGATGCTAACCTAATTTCAGTGAGATATATAAATGTTACTTTTATATAGCTCTATTTCCTTTTTCTTCTTTTTGTGCTGTTGTTACACACTACATTTATAAATATTAAAACTTAGTAATGCATTGTCATAATTATTGCTTTATAAGTTATGCCTATTATAGAACCTGACATGAGAAAAGAGAGTAAGGATATATTCGTTGGGATTTTTATATTTGCCATTTGATTTACCATTTCAGATTCTCTACATTTTTTTTTCCTATGGATGCAAGTTACCTTCTGGTGTCATTTATATACCAGGTACAACTTGGTTCCTACCCACCACTTTTGTGCTGTTGTCAAATAAACCCCATTTCCCTGTGTTATAGGTCCCCAAATAAAATTACATGCATATTCTTTTATACAATTGCTTTTTAAATCACTGAAGTAGAGAAAGAAGAAGAAATATGCATTTATACTATTTTTTATAATTACTTAACTACCTTTACCTATGCAGTGTGTGTGTGTGTGTGTGTGTGTGTGTGTGTATGTGTGTTTGAATTTCTGTCTTGGGTAACTTGCTTTAAGCCTAAATTATTTCCTTTAATATTTATTTTATTTATTTTGGGGAGGTACATCCTCTAGGAATGAATTTACTCAGTGTTTGCTTATCTGGGAGTATCTTTATTTCACTTTAATTTTTGAAAAACGGTTTTGCTGGATATAAGATTTTTAGTCAACAGCTTCTTATTTCAGCACTTTGGATATGTCACCCAACTGCCTTTTGGCCACCATTATTTTTCATATGAGCTCATTTCTTGTTCTGACCAGAGGAGGTGAAAGTGTTGGGAAGGGTGGGTGTTCCAGTGTGAAGATTCTTTCTACTGGAAAGCCCATAACTCTTGGTAACCCTAATCCTGTCCCATTTCTCTTTTTATAATTTTGATGGATAGTAAAAATAATTGAGGATTATTGCTTTAACTATTCTAGAGAGTAAAAATCAATAACCTCTTCTATTGAATGATTATTCCAGAGTTTTAACTATATACTGTGGAAGGCTGACATTTGCACAAACGAAATTTACACTTTTTCCCTGAGGTACTTACCCAGAGTCCTAGTTGTAGTTACAGCCAATGTCTGGTGTGTTTTCATATTTGGGAGAATTTGGATCTTTGCTTTTTATCTGATATCTCTTAGAGATGGGCTTGGTGTCTGCATCTTTTTAAAATAACATTGAAGAATGAAAAAAAGCATGCTTTGAACATTCCTTTTTATACTTTTTTTCATAGTAATAATTTCTTCCTGCAAAAGTATATTCCCAAGAAATTACCATAGGCAATTTTTCAAAATGTAGATGCAGCTTTAGAGATTTATGGAAATACTACCCAGTAACTAGGGAGTATGACCTAAAGGGCTTCTGGGTTTGGCATTCCTCTCTAATGAGGAGATGAGCAGGTGTATTTTTTTCTTCCTTCGTCACCAAATGTAGCACATTGTATAGTTATTAAAATTCACTCTAGTCAATTCCTTTAAGGATTGCAAACCTAGCTAAAAACTCAAGGGAGCCAGAATTGCAAAAAATGTCTCAGTAACAAAGTACAGGCACACCTCATTTTAATGCATTTCACTTTATTATACTTCACAGATACTCCATTTTTTATAAATTCAAGGTTTGTGGCAACCTTGCAACGAGCAAGTCTGTCACATCATTTTCCAATAGCATTTGCTCACTTCATATCTCTGTGTCATATTTTGGTAATTCTCATAATATTTCAGACTTTTATCATTATATTTGTTATGGTGATCTGCAATCAGTAGTCTTTGATGTTACTACTGTCATTGTTTGGGGGCACTGCAAACCACATATATATAAGAGCAAACTTAATTGATAAATGTATGTATTCTGACTGCTCACTGACCAACCATTCTCCTCTCTTGCTCCTTCTCCTCAGGCCTCCCTATTGCCTGAGGCACAGGGAATAGGGCTTAATATTGAAAATTAAGCTAATTAGGAACCCTATAATGGCCTACAAGTGTTTAAGCAAGTGGACTCTTACTTTCAATCAAAAGCTAGAAATGATTAAGGTTAGTGAGCATGTCAAAAGCTGAGATGGGCCAAACGCTTGGCCTCTTGTGTCAAACAGCAAAGTTGTGAATGCAAAGTAAAAATTCCTAAAGGAAATTAAAAATGTTAATTCCATGAACATACAAATAATAAGAAGGTGAAGCAGCCCTATTGCTGATATGGAGAATGTTTTAGTGGTCCGGATAGAAGATCAAACGAGCTATAACATTCCCTTAGGCCTAAACCAGAGGAAGGCCCTAACCCTCTTCAAATCTATGAAGGCTTAGCAGGTGGCAAAACTGCAGAAGAAAAGTTTGAAGCTAGCAGAGGTAGGTTCATGAGGTTTAAGGAAAGTCATCTCCATCATAAGAGTGCAAGGTGAAGCAGTAAGTGCTGATGTAGAAGCTGCAGCAAGTTCTCCAGAAGATCCAGCTAAGATAGCAATGAAGGTTGCTACACTAAACAACAGATTTTCAACGTAGATGAAACAGCCTTCTATTGGAAGAAGATGCCATCTAGGACTTTCATAGCTAGAGAGAAGTCAATGCCTGGCTTCAAAGCTTCAAAGGACAAACTGACTCTCTTATTAGGGGCTAATGTAGTTGGTGACTTGAAGTTGAAGCCAAGGCTCATTTATTATTCTGAAAATCCTAGGGCCCTTAAGAACTACACTAAATCTACTCTGCCTGTGCTCTGTAAATGAACAGCAAAGCCTGGATGACAGCATATCTGTTTACAACGTGGTTTACTGAATACTTAAAGCCTAACGTTGAGACCTACTGCTCAGAAAAAAAGACTTATTTCAAAATAGTACTGCTTACTGATAATGCACCTGGTCACCCAAGAACTCTGTTGGAGATGTACAATGAGATTAATGTTGTTTTCATGCCTGCTAAGAAACATCCATTCTGCGGCCCATGGATAAAAGGAGTAATTCAACTTTCAAGTCTTATTATTTAAGAAATACGTATTTGTAGATTTTGGATACTAGCCCTTTATCTGATATGTCATTTGCAAATATCTTCTCCCATTCTGTCAGTTGTCTTTTGATTTTGTTGACTGTTTCTTTTGCTGTGCAAAAGCTTTTTATCTTGATGAAGTCCCAATAGTTCATTTTTGCCCTTGCTTCCCTTGCCTTTGGCGATGTTTCTAGGAAGAAGTTCCTGCGGCTGAGGTCGAAGAGGTTGCTGCCTGTGTTCTCCTTTAGGATTTTGATGGACTCCTGTCTCACATTTAGATCTTTCAACCATTTTGAGTCTATTTTTGTGTGTGGTGTAAGGGAATGGTCCAGTTTCATTCTTCTGCATGTGGCTATCCAATTTTCCCGACACCATTTGTTGAAGAGACTGTCTTTTTTCCGTTGGACATTCTTTCCTGCTTTGTCGAAGATTAGTTGACCATAGAGTTGAGGGAATTATTAAACTCAACACCCAAAAAACAAATGATCCAATCAAGAAATGGGCAGAAGACATGAACAGACATTTCTACAAAGAAGACATCCAAATGGCCAACAGACACATGAAAAAGTGCTCAGCATCACTCAGCATCAGGGAAATCCAAATCAAAACCTCAATGAGATACCACCTCACACCAGTCAGAATGGCTAAAATGAACAAGTCAGGAAACGACAGATGTTGGCGGGGATGGGGAGAAAGGGGAACCCTCCTACACTGTCAGTGGGAATGCAAGCTGGTGCAGCCACTCTGGGAAACAGTATGGAGGTTCCTCAAAAAGTTGAAAATAGAGCTACCCTACGGCCCAGCAATTGTACTACTGGGTATTTACCCCAAAGATACAAATGTAGGGATCCGAAGGGGTACATGCACCCCAATGTTTATAGCAGCAGTGTCCACAATAGCCAAACTGTGGAAAGAGCCAAGATGTCCATCAACAGATGAATGGATAAAGAAGATTTGGTATGTATATACAGTGGAATATTATGCAGCCATCAAAAGGAATGAAAGCTTGGCATTTGCAACGACGTGGATGGAACTGGAGGGTATTATGCTGAGCGAAATAAGTCAATCAGAGAAAGACATGTATCATATGACCTCACTGATATGAGGAATTCTTAATCTCAGGAAACAAATGGAGGGTTGCTGGAGTGGTGGGGGATGGGAGGGATGGGGTGGCTGGGTGGGAGACATTGGGGAGGGTATGTGCTATGGTGAGTGCTGTGAATTGTGTAAGACTGTTGAATGACAGACCTGTACCTCTGAAACAAATAATACATTAGATGTTAAAAAAAAAAAAAAAAAAGAAGATAGCAGGAGGGGAAGAATGAAGGGGGGAAATCGGAGGGGGAGATGAACCATGAGAGACTATGGACTCTGAGAAACAAACTGAGGGTTCTAGAGGGGAGGGGGGTGGGGGGATGGGTTAGCCTGGTGATGGGTATTAAAGAGAGCACGTATTGAATGGAGCACTGGGTGTTATACGCAAACAATGAATCATGGAACACTACATCAAAAACTAATGATGTAATGTATGGTGATTAACATAACATAATAATAAAAAAATTAAATAAATAAATAATAAAAAAAGAAATACATATTTGTAAAGGTATAGCTACCATAGTAATTCCTCTGATGAATTGGGCGAAGTAAACTGAAAGCTCTCTGAAAAGAATTCACCATTCTAGATGCCATTAAGAACATTCATGATACATCGTAAGAGTTCAAAATAGCAACATTAACAAAAGTATGGAAGAAGTTGGCTCTAATGCTCGTGGATGACTTTGAGGGGTTCGAGTGGAGGAAGTAACTGCAGAAGTGGTGGAAATAGCATGAAAACAAGAAGTATAAATGGAGCCTGAAGATATGACTGAATTGCTGCAATCTCATGATAAAACTTGAATTGATGAGGAGTTGATTCTTAAGGATAAGCAAAGAAAGTGGTTTCTTGAGATGGAATCTACTCCAGGAGAAGATGCTGAGAGGATTGTGGAAACAATAGCAAAGGATTTAGAATACTATATAAACATAGTTGATGAAGCAGTGACAGAGCTTGTAAGGATTAAGTCCAATTTTGAAAGAAGTTCTAATGTGAGTAAAACAGCATAGCATGCTACAGAGAAATCATTCATGAAGGAAGAGTCAATCAATGTGGCAAACTTCATTGTCTTCTTATTTTAAGAAATTGCCACAGCCACCCCAACCCTCAGGAACCACCACTCTGATCAGTCAGAAGCCATCAACATCAAGGCAAGATCTTCCACCAGCAAAAAGATTGTGACTTGCTGAGAGCTCAGATGGTGGGTAGCATTTTTTAGTAATAAAGTGTTTTTAAATTAAGGTATATACATTGTCTTTTTTAGACATAATGCTATTGCACACTTAATAGACTCCAGTATTGTATAAACATAACTTTTATATGCACTGGGAAACCAAAAAATTCATTTGACTTGCTTTATTACAATGTTCACTTGATTTAAGTGGTCTAGAACTGAACTCACAATATCTCCAAGGGGTATTAAAGAAGAGTAGCTTGCCTGCATGTTTTGCCAAAGTAGAATATTGAAAATTATTAAATCAATTTACTGATTTTTGCCACTACATCCTATTGGAAAAATTTACATTGATTGTTATGAAATCACTTAATGAAGCTTACAATTTCAAAAGGATAACACAGAGTTTGTTAACTACACTTCAGGTTATTAAATTAGTGGTGTTTATACCTGTATCGTCTAGGCTTTATGTGTTGAGTTTTCTGTGAAGAAAGAAAGGTGTTTGCTGAGCTTGACTTTCTTTTGAGGAAGACTTGTGGAATGCTAAATGTTCATCTATCCAACATCTTATTTTCTCAAAGCCCAACTTGGTGGGAATATGCTTCCAAAGTCACTCACTTGGCTGTTGCCAGATCTCAGGTTCTTGCTGTCTGTTTGCTGGAGATGGTTTCTTGCCACATGGACCTCTCCATGGGGCAGTTCACAGGACATCTGGCTTCTCTAGATCAAGAGTGAGAAACAGTAACACAGAACGAGAGAGAGAGAGAGAGAAAGAGAAAAAGAAAGAAAGAGGGAGAGATGGACGTAGTGATGGTCTGTTTGTAACCTAATCATGGAAGTGATATCCCATTACTTTTGCCATATTCTGTTCATTAGAAGCATATCACTAGGTCCAGTGCCACAAGGGGGGGGAATTGTATGAGAAAATGAATACCAGAATGTAAAACTATCTTAGAAGCTGTCTATTATAGTAGTATAAACAGAACCACAGTACTTGCATTTGTAGCTCACGTTTTTTAAATAAGAGTTTGGCTCTTAGTCATGTTATGGTCTTGTTTTTAAAGGTACTATGATAATAAGGTTAAAGCAAGAATCACAATGAAACTTTTGCATTGCTACCATTAAAAGACATATGTACCCTCTGCTAGCATTGTTATCGCTTGAGTTTTTTGAAAATTTTAGAAGACACTTACTGCAATCTCTACTTTTTTCTAAATGTCATCCATTTAAAAAGCTTTGGGATTTGTGGAACATAAGGAATAGCATGGAGGACATTAGGAGAAGGAAAGGAAAAATGAAGGGAGGGATTCGGAGGGAGGGACAAACCATGAGAGACTATGGACTCCGAGAAACAAACAGGGTTTTAGAGGGGTGGGCGGTGGGGGGATGGGTTAGTCTGGTGATGGGTATTAAAGAGGGCACATATTGCAGGGAGCACTGGGTGTTACATGCAAACAATGAATCATGGAACACTACATCAAAAGCTAATGATGTACTGTATGGTGACTAACATAACACAATTTAAAAAAAATTAAAAAAAAAATAAAAAGCTTTGGGAAGGTCTGTCACCATGTGTCTTGATATACTTACATACATGATGTTTCTTGGCTGGATTTTTTTTTATATTATCCTTAAGACCTTGAGGAGGACAGTAGGTTAAAAACAGGAACATTTTACTTTATAGAAGTTGGTTTGACTTTGTAAGTATTCCTTTAAAATGATAAATAATAAAAATAAAACAATATGATACAAATAAGTACAAATGCAGAATCCATTTCATAAGTCCAGAATATCTTCTTCCGGTTCATTAGATTTTTTAAATCACAAACTGGAATTTTCAATTCTTCATGTACAATTTCTGTGAAAAGGAAAATAATATGTGAATGGTATATCCTCCTAATGACATAAGAAAGGGCTAATGTCTTCCTTAAAGATAATATGGGTTATATTAAGCTTTGGAAATATACTGCTATATTTTACAAAACATACTGTAACATTTGGCTTAAGTACATCTATATGTTATAACAGCATTGTGGATTTGGGAAAACCTCTAAACCTCTTTCCTCACTTTTAAAAGAGACAAATACTGGTACTAAACATGGTACCCATCTTTTAAGTTATCTTGTTGATTAAATGATAAAATATAACCATGATAAGGATAAGACCTTTGTCTAGCTCATTGCTGAATTTCTAGTACTGCTATAACAATGCCTGAAACTTAGTAGGTATTCAGTACACACTTGAGGGGCACCTGGGTGGCTCAATCGGTTAAGTGTCTGACTCTTGGTTTCAACTCAGGTGATGATCTCAGGGTCATGGATTGAGCCCTGCATCAGGCTCCGTGCTCAGTGGGGAGTCTGCTTGAGATTCTCTCTCTTCCTCTCTCTTTGCCCCTCCCCCTGCTCTCTCTCTCTCTCTCTCTAAAATAAATACATAAATCTTTAAAAAAATACATACTTGACGTTAGGTAAGTCCAGTTTAGTACCTACACATAGTAAACACTTAATAAATGTTGGCAGTTATGATTATTCAATAAGATATGTTTCTCTAAAGTTAGTGAGAATCTTTTAACTGGAAATAGTCAAGCAGAAATTACAGAACCACCTCTCAGGAACTACAAGAGATTACTATATTAGAGGATCTATTGGTCTGCATGATTTTAAGTCATGATATGTTGTAATTACTCTTTTAGAGTTGATGGATCAATAGGCTCACCTTCATTTTGAGGATTAAAAAGCATATATAGTTTTAATGTCTCCTCATGGACTTCTCCAGTCAACTGGGGTGAGGAAATCAGTACTGAAGACTCAGAGATACTGATTTACTAAAATTTTGGTTTAGATCACTTAGATCTGTCTCCTGTAGAATCAACAGTTCAAAAATACTTGAAAACAAAAAATTTATAAGTTTCCCTTCAAGATAAATTAAATATTACAGTTCTTTCATGTTTCCCAAGCAAGAAGGAGATTGTATCTATTATATACCAAAATAATTAGTTGTTTTAGTAAATTCTTAGAAAAGATAATTAAATCTTTTAACTAACTTATGTCTCTAAATTGATCAGTGAATTACATCAAATAATTATTCTAATAGAATAGTTTTTGACTAGCAGCCATAAGAATCAGAAATAGTTGGATTATAACCCCAGCTTCCATATTTATTGCTAAGAGACCTTGAGTAAGTTCTGTACCTTTCTACAAAGTGGCACCAATACCAGTACCCTCCACATAGGGCTATTGCAACCTTGAATGGAGATAATAGAATTTAAATGTTTAATGAATTTCCCTGCATGTCATTAAACTAATACATGATAGCTGTAAATTTTAGTCGTATTGTTGAACAGACTTAGTCTGAGCTTTCTTTTCTTCTTAAAGCATTAGGTATTTGGCTTCAAGTCTGTATATTATTTTCCCAACACAGCACCAGGAGAGGAAGCAACAACGTAAGTGAGCCCTCTGTGTCTGACCTTTAGAGCATTGTTCCAACAAATGATTTCCTAATCCCAACCTGGTGGAGTAACAAGAGTTGACATGTATTCCCGGTGTGACTTTCTCTGACAACTCAGCAGGCTAGAATAGAATAGGCTGAGTCACTTTTTAAACTTAAAAATTTTAGATTCTCCTTCATTTTCTTTCTACTTGATATGTTCTGAAATAGTTTGCACAAGTTAAATGTCTTCTCTTTCCTCTAGGATACTATGAAATGTGTATTTAAAAGATCTAGCTCCGTTATTTTCTATAATTCTCAGTGTATGTATATCTTTTCATATGTTTAATGTTCCTAAATTTCTGTTTCAGAATTTTTATATCACATTAAAATCTGATATTGACATACTCTAAGCTGAATAACTTATGAGTGATATTTCGATAACAGTAAGTTAATCACTTTCTCAGTTACCATTATTTACATGGTATCTCTGCTTTCATTGGATTGTTTTTACTGATGTTCTCACTAAACATCAGTATTTTTGAGATTTCAGTTTGGCTATTTCTAGTCCTTGTCTTGAAAAATACATTTTAAAGCAAAGTTTCAGCCAAGGAAAATGAACAACCACTTCCTCTTAGTCATGTAGGTACTGTCCCCTATAGGTATACAGATAATTTATTTTTATAATAAGCCTATAGAACTCTTCCCTTTTGTGTATTATTTTGATAAACTTTACTTTTTAGAACAATTTTACTGTCTTTAGAACAGATTTACAGAAAAATTGCTAAGATAGTATAAGTAACCCCTATAAACAGCACTCGATTTCCCTTAACATCTTACATTAGTATGGTACATTTTGTTACAATTAATGAATCAATATTGATACATTATTATTAACTAAAGTTCATACTTTATTCAGATTGTCTTAGTTTTTACATAATGTCCATTTTCTGTAATAGGATACCACATTACATTTAGCTGTCATGTCTCCTTAGGTTCCTTTTAGCTGTCACAGTTTCTCAGACTTTCCTTAAAAGTGATGACCTTGACAGTTTTGAGGAGTATTGGTCAGATATTTTGTAGAAAGTTCTTCAACTGAGATTTGTCTGATTTTTTTTTCCATAATTTGACTACAAGTTGTAGGTTTTGGGGAGTAAGACCACAGAGGTAAAGTACCATTTTCTTTATATTATATCAAGGGCAAATATTATCAACATGATTAATCATTGTTAATAATGACCTTGATCATCTAGCTTTTGTATTTAAAAAAAATAATTTGTTCATTGAATGGCCATTCTTTTGGATACTAAATGCCTATACATTGCGTTGATGTATTCATGTTTGGGACGATCTGTTCTAGACCAAATTTTCCACTGTTTCATTAAATACATCATTCACTGGCACTGCTTAAAGTAGAGCTGAGTAAGGAGCAGCCCTGTGATTTTAATTCAAAGCCATTAGTACATCCAAGGAAGGATTCTAAACTGGGCTGGAACTATAGGAAAATGGGGGTCGAGTATATTGACTTGGAAGAGATTCCTATAAGAAATAGTGGTCAAAATCCAGACACATGGACTCTTAGTAATCTATTTTTAGATAGGAAATGGAGTAGCAGACTACAAACTACCAGAGAATACCAATTATACAAATTGGGAGAATAGAGTGTTTTGAAGAAAATGAAATCAGCACTCTTATATGCATGTACATTCTCAGGACTAACACTGGTCCCATAATCAGGATCTAAGGCAGCAAGACTAATTTCAGACCCCAGAAATATGCTGGTTTCTGTAGGCAAGACAAGGCTTAGCTAGGCTTGCAGAGAGATGACCTTGATGACCCCAGCTAAGTATTTGGAGAAGGAAAGGGCTGATTTTAGTATAGTATCAATAGATTGAACACTCTGCTCATTCATTTACATGAGAGAAAATCGAAGGATAAGATGCCCATTGTTTAAATTGTACAGAGTCAGTAGCATGCCTCATGTTAGAACTCAGAAACCTGTTTTCCTATTCTTTATTCCTTTATCTTTTAAGAGTTTTTATAAATCTCTGTAAAATGTTATTTGCATTTTTGTATTATTTCTGTAGGTCATGTTTATTTTATCCAGATATTTTAACTTTTTTTTTCACATTATAGGACCACGTTATATAAGGGCTTTACTAGATTTTGTTACTGTTTATATCAGGAACTCAGTTTTCTAATTACACATTTTCATTGATGATAAAAGGGCAAAACTGACCTTTGGTCTATTTCCATTGATTATGCAGGAGAGAAAAATAGTCTTCACTGATTCTCAGATCATAGGTTATAGAGAATTATCTCTTTTAAAAACAGATGAACATTTTTTTTTTTTTTTGCCGTTACACACAAAGCAAATTAGATCTTAGAGCCCTTGGAAGAATTAAAGTGAAGTCTATATTGTGTGGAGCGATATCAATTCCTTGCTATTTTAAGAAAGAACTAACACTTTTTTGCTTTATTTTGTCCTATAGGTGTCACAACTTTAGTAATTTTCATTTTTAAAAATAAAGATGGACTGTAGCAGCCAAATATCATGAATATAAACTTTATTAAAATTGTTTTTCTGCATAGGACTTTCACTAGCTTGTTCTACTTTATTCTTTCCAGCCCAAAGCCTGGTTGTTCTTTTCACATGCTGAATTTTAGCTATAAAATTATCTAAGAAAATAGTACTACTCTAATATGTGACCTGAAGCAAAATCAACTCTTGAGTAAGAACTCACTTTCAGTGAATATTTTAAAAATTAGACCTTTCTGATTAGCTCTAGTTATAATGCCAAAATATATATAATCCTGGTCTAACTAGAAATAACCTCAAGTGATTAGATACTCAAAACCCGTAGGATTATGAAATGTAAAATTATAACAAAACATCTACTGAGGAACACTTAAGCCAAGAAAAGAATGACAGTGTTTTCACTGCCCATCAACTGAGGATAATTTGCAATACACACCTCAGGTACACAAATAGATGTGTAGTGCACATGGATAACAGATAAGTTTCAGCAAGAGATTGCAGTGAATACAAAATGAGCTTAGAAGGAGGCTAGGAAACTTGAAATGTTCACACATAACTTGCCACCTCTAAAAAAAAAAAAAAAAGAAAAAAGAAACAAAACAAAAACAAAACCCACAAACTCTCCAAGAGTAATGGTGGAAAAATGAAGTGTCTGAGGCAGTGAATAATGAAGTTTTCATGATAGCTCCAATTCACTAAACAAAATATGTCTTATGCCATCACCCTAAGTTATGACCATGTTCAAGATAAATAAAAAAATTAGCTGCCAGTTTTCAAGTGAGAAAAGGAAAGAAAGAAGATGTATATCCTTTTTTTTATAATTTAAATTCAATTAGTCAACATATAGTACATAATTAGATTTTTGTGTAGTGTTCAATGATTAATTAGTTGCGTATAACACCCAGTGCTCATCACATCATGTGCGCTCCTTAATGCCCACACCCAGTTACCATACCCCCCCCCTTTCCACAACCCTCAGTTTGTTTCCCGGAGTCAAGAGTCTCTCATGGTTTGGCTTCCTCTCTGATTTCTTCCCATTCAGTTTTCCCTCCCTTCCCCTATAATCCTCTGCGCTATTTCTTATTTCATGTATGAGTGAAGCCATATGATAATTATCTTTCTCTGATTGACTTATTTCACTTAGCATAATACCCTCCAGTTCTATCCATGTCAATGTAAATGGTAGGTATTCATCCTTTCAGAGGGCTGGTATCCAAGATCTATAAAGGACTTATCAAACTCAACACCTAGAAGATGTATATCTTTAACTTATCACTGTAATGAGTACAAGTTCACCTCACCATGATTGCTATTGTATTCCTACTATACGTATAGCACTTGGTATGTAATAGCCACTTAATATATGTTTATTGACTGACTTCCAATGGAAAAATATTGGTAGAGATCAGAAAAACAGCAGAATGTTAGAAATTCATAGGTTAACTCAAAATATCATTATAGCTCAAGCTGTCAATTTTTACCTTCTCCCAGACCACTAGTAAGTAGAGTAGTTTTAACTCCTTTTCCCTCCTTTGTTGAATGTACTGTGGACTGAATATCTAAATCTAGTGACAGGTGAGAATAGGAAGTGGACAAATATTGAATTAGGATGATTGACAATGGTAATCAATTTGTAACCAATTTTGAGTAGAAGTCCTTTATTAAATAAAAATGGATGGAAATAATATAGTTAATAAGAGTAAATTAAAGGGGTGCCTGGGTGGCTCAGTCGTTAAGCGTCTGCCTTCGGCTCAGGTCATGGTCCCAGGGTCCTGGGATTGAGCCCCGCATCGGGCTCCCTGCTCGGTGGGAAGCCTGCTTCTCCCTCTCCCACTCCCCCTGCTTGTGTTCCCTGTCTTGCCGTGTCTGTCTCTGTCAAATAAATAAATAAAATCTTTTTTTTTTTAAAAGAGTAAATTAAAGATTGTTCTAAAAAAAAAGGTTGTTCTTAGAACACATGGGAGTAGAATTATAGGGATATAAACGAAGCAAAGAGATCATTAAAAAGGAAGAATAATTGAGAAGAGATAAGTATTTTAGTCATAAAAAATGTTTTGAAAAGTTGTATCAAGCATTTCCATAGTTCATTCAAGAAGTTCTCATTCCATTGAAAGTAAAAGAAACTGATTGTACATAGCACAAAAATTATTAGTCCACTCTGTTATTTTCAACCTTACCTTCCCGCCCACATCTCATTTTCATAGGATATACTTTAAAAATTCTTTTATGGTAAACCACACAGTTTTACAACCCAGGGTTTGCAAACAGATTTATTTCATTAATAAGCAGGAAAGACAAGGAGCTTAATTGCTAGCATGATTTTTTTTCTCCTCCAAATTGTTTTTCTTTTTGAAATATGTTTTTTAGAATTCTCTTCAGTAGAATTTCCAAACGACAGGTGGATAAAACTTTTCTTCTTTTGAATTTGTCTTGATTGCAAGAAATTAGCTAATTTCATCCCTCAGTTCTCCCCAAGTCAGTTACAGCTGTACATGCAGCATTATCTGAATTGGAAATATACTTCAAAAAAATCATTGATTTGCATGTCCTATTAGAACAGGCAAACTCTAATGGCAATAATTACTTGCCCTTTCTTCTTGCTCTTTAAATAAAATACTTGACGAACTTCTACATAAATGTGCTCTAAACTCTTGGATATTAGCTCATCCCTGTAGGATCCATTCTCAGAAAAAGTTTTTCTTAGCTTTGCTAAATGAAATGAATACCCATTTCTAGCATTGCAGATTTGCATATCAGGTGGTTTTTTTTTTTTTAATTTCTGGATCGGTGTGAGACATGGTGGTTGAATATAAAATAAAGTCATACATGCTGGGGTTAAATCAATAAAACATTTCACTCTAATGCTTTCTTTGAAGAAAGGTACTAAACAATGACCAAGTATCCTAAGCAAACTGGATATCAATATTTCCTCATAAAATTGTTAATAGGAATACTTGTTTTGCCATATTAATTAGAGTATGAATTTAGTTACAACAGTAAAAATGAAACTAACACTTAACAATCTGGAGTTAGGCAGTTCAAAGTTAGTAGGGGAGCTCTGTACTCCATGAGGTCTTCTAGAGATTCTGGTTCCATCCAATTTGTTGTTTGATCATCTTCTGTGATGTTGTTCCCATCTGCAGGGTTCAAGGGGGGCTCACTATGCTATTCCTGTTCCAATTTTGGAAATAGAAAAGGAAACAAGTGGAGATCTTCTTCCTTTAAGAACAGGACATGGAAGTTGTACACAGTTATCACTTCCCTCACATCCTGTTGACAAGAACTTTGTTATAATGCCACGGTTTAGCTCCATGAGAGATTGAGAAATTTATTTTTTCTTTTGGTTGGCCATGTGTTCAAGTAGAAACTCTTAATATGCAAGAAGAGAAGAATAGATTTTGGAAGACAACGATTCTTTTCTGTCCCACTTCCCAATTCTTAGGGTTGCACTGAGGTAAAAAAAAAAAAAAAGTGATGGATGGAAAGAAGATGTGAATATTAGCTGATAAAACAGTAAAAAATGGTAGTTACTTGAAAATCTTGAAATCAGCTACAAGGACCTGGGTGGGAATACAGCTAAATGACATGAAATAGATCCCTAAATTTTATTTTCTGTCTATAAAAAGGGCCTGACTTAGATGGTCTCTATGTTTCTTTTTTATGCCTTGTATTATGGTCTTAAATTTGTTTTTTGTATCTCTCTTAAGTAATTTTGTGATCATCATCTAGTTTTTTTTCCCTAGGTGATTGCTTAGCATTATCTTGTCTAATTCAGATACTTTTTTCTCCTTAGTTTTCTCTCCTTAGTCTGACTCCTGATGTTGGCAGTTCTGATTACTACCCTAACTTTTGTCTCTTGCTTATGGCAAAAACATTTACATTTTGATAAGCTCTTTGTACGGTTTCTATAAAATGAGGAACAAAGTTGAAAATAGAAATGTATACCTTAGGATGTATGGCAATAATCAGGTCATTTAGTCTGTAAATCACAATTGGAGTCGGCAGTTAAATAGGTCTTCTCCCCACTGAGCACCATGAAGCACTGTAAAATGTAGGACCTGGAACACGCTGGATTTAGCCAGGAATTCGATATTCAAATGGGTCACCTCAGACATACAATAACACTTGTCAGATTATAAAGATTAATAGGATTATCATAAATCTTGGGTTCAGCCTAGGCACTCAGCTTCTACCTATCTTGTTTTAAATTGATTTGAAAGAGACAGAGGGGGCAACAATTGCAATCAGAGAATCTTTGAATCAGAAGAAAATATAATAGTCATTTCATTCAACTTCTCTTCCAAAGCAGAACTCTGTTCAGTGCCTCAGACATATTCATTCTGTTTTTGCTTGATTGAAAACTCACTGCTTTCTGAGACAGCCTAAAGTTCTATTGTTTACAATATTGAGAAATATTCTAGTCTTGTGCTGATGTCTCTTTTCTGTTTTCCAATTACCTATATATGGATTATCTGGATCAGACCTCATTGAATGCTGTGAGAATTCACTAAATTGCATTCTTTTTGATTCAGAGTTTTGTTACTTGAACAAAAGTGCCTGCATGAATTCAGTTCCATTAACCAAATCTTTATTCAATGCCTGTGGTAAGCAAAGCATTGATTTCCTATAACTATGTATCTTGTATTAGTCAGACAGGCTATGTTATGCTGTAGTAACAAGCAACTCTCATATCTTAGTGGCTTAAAACAACAAGGCTTTATTTATTGCTCACATTACATATCATCTCAGGTTTGTGGAGCTTGCTTCCTGTTGTTTTTATTCGGGAATGTGTAGCTTGATGAAGCTTTCATGATCTGTAAGACTGCTGGTTAATATGGAAACAGGAAAGGATTGCATTAATTCGAGTGTTTCCTTTAAAAACTGTCACCCTGAAGAGACCACATAGCTTCCACTCACATTTCACTGGATACACTGTCTTATGAAGGGAAGTGTAATCCTACCATGTGTCTGAAAGAAGGCCAACCAGAAATATTCATCCTTCAATTAATTATTAATGACAAATGTTTAATATTTGTTCAACAAATGATCAACTTATTAATGTTTGCAAAATACACTTAACTCTTCCCAAAGAAGACAACCCAAAAATCTGTTAAATAACAAAAATTCAACTGAGTAAATTTTAAAGATCTAATTGGCTTTATTAGATGATTCATGAATCAGGTAGCATCCCATCTAGCAAGTAGAATAGAGCTCTAAAGTGCTACAGAAAGGGAAAGGTTTTTAAAGGCAGAATGGGGGAGGGATAAGGAAAGAGCAGATTCCCTCTTCTTCTTTGGGGGATAAAAAGGGCCTATGTGGCAGATTACCTCATTGGTGCTGACCAGGAAACTCCAGACTGACTGATTAAGACTACACTCCTGTTGAAGGTTGAAACTGCAATTAGGTTAGGTATTAAGTCTTGGTTTGATGACATGGGCTTAGCACAAGTGACTCTATTTTGAATTGTTTTCCTTCCTTCCCTTCCTTTCCCTTTCCCTTTCCCTTTTACTTTTCCTTCTCCTTTTCCTTCCTTCCTTTCCTTCCTTCCTTCCTTCTTCCTTCCTTCCTTCCTTCCTTCCTTCCTTCCTTCCTTCTTCCTTCCTTCCTTCCTTCCTTCCTTTCCTCCTGTCTCTCACAAGTCCTATCTGGTAATAGCATAAATCTCATAGACCAGGATATCTGGATGATAAACAGAAGGCTATACATCAGGTCTGAATATGGTTCCCTTTGATCTGGAGACATATGAATTAAAAATATGAGTTTTCTCTCACGGTCTAATTACTCTTGAAGGAGAATAGGATAACTTCAATAAATATTCCAATTTGGAAAGGGAATGATGAGAGATAAGCAGCAGGAGGTAGTCTAGTCTGGAGCAATTCTGCTATGTCATAAAGCCAGGCTGTGAAAGCTACCTACCTTGGCGTTGGGAAACATTCCTTGCATAGACCCTGGTTCCACTGTCCATTGTTCTCTGTGGCTCTCTGAGAGATTCTTCCTTTTCTGTGATTCTTTGTGGGCACATCTGAAAAATTGGTGTAGGAGAGTAAGCCTTCTTTCAGGCCTGAGCAGCACCTAAAAGTCCACTTTCTGCCTGTAGGTAGTTAACAGTTGAAGGGTTGATTTAAGCCAGTGGCAGTCTTTTTCAGTCCAGACTGGTGATTCCTATGGCAATACATATTTCTGAAAACTTTGTGAATGTCTTATCAGATTCCAGTCAGCACATCATGCTAGCAATCCCATCCATAGTTCTTTGTAAAACATGGTTCTTAGGATAGCTATATTTTTGACTTACTCGTTCATGTATCTCTAAATCTTGACTTATTGGAGATACTTTGCGCCAATTAGGCTTGAAGGAAAGCAACACCATTACACTAATTTTCAGAGGTGCACCTGTACTTAGGTCTCAATCGGAGACATCTTAACCATTCAGGAATTTATATGAGTGCTACAGCTAATTTGATCTTTGCCTGCAAGGCTGAGTTTTACTTGACTTTGTTGCTCAAAGGCTTTGAATTTTATGTTGGGGTAGGAAGTAGTTGCCTCTTCTCCATGTTTCTGAATTCGAGAACTCTTTGGATTTATTTTTCATTGTTGTTTCCAAACCAGTTAATTTTTTCCTGACCAAATCTCTTCCTTACAATGCTTTGCCAAGTGCAGCCAATAGATACCTACATATGTCACACATATTATTTCTACATCCTCTAAGAGTTTGGAGTTCATTGGGTACATGATGTGCCTATCAAATTATTATAGTCGACAATATTACCAGACATTTTTCCACTGCTTAACTAACAGTTTCTTCCCTACCTACTGCCTAATTGCTAAACCAGTGCCAGCCACATTTTGTAGCTTTTTTTTTTTTTTTACAGTTGTCTCCTCTTCTTATTCAAATGTCTATATCAATCAAGATGTGCTAGATTATGCTTTGGTATAAAACATCCACAAAATTTTAGTGGCTTTAAGCCACAAGGGCTTATTTATTGCTCACACTAGTTATAATCATAATTGGTTATATTCTACATTGTCCTCACTTGAGGATACAAGTGAGGGACACTCCAGTATTTGAAGTGGCCCTGGATATCATGGCAGACAGATGGGAACTTTAAATGCTTCTGCCCAGAAAAAACAAATGTCAGTACTATTTACATTTTATTGGTCAAAACAAGTCACATGGCTACATCTAACTTAGAGTGAAGGAAGAAGTGCATTACTATGTGTCTAGAAGGAGGAGAATGAGAAATATTGGTCATCAGCATTAATGACTACCCTACTCCTTTTAACTTCTAAGAGAGTGGTTGCTTGTGTTTAAAGTCTAGAGGGTCTGAAGCTCTAATAAACATCCTAGCTTTTGCATATGAAACATCTGAATGTGATTTCATTCAGACATTTGTAGAGCTAGAATGTATTAATCAACTAACCATAATGAAATATTTGTATTGATACCAGCAGCTTTTCAGAATAAAGAAAAAATTCAGCCATTGTAAAATAAATCAAGACTCTGCATCAAGAATATTTATTTTCCAATAGACATCTAGAAGGTGTAGTATTTTCCAAATGAAGACATTTATAATTCATGCCACTCCATGAAGTCTTTGATCAAGTAGAATTCATTTCTAATTTTTTGTTACTCTCCTTACTTGTGTATGAGGTACATTTGTGAAGATGTCATTTAAAGGTCTTAGGATTTTATTAATTTGTCCAGGGCAAAAGACCATCTTTTTAAAAATGATTCATGGTACTCAGTAATGTACTATGTACACGAGAGGCAGAGACATATTTCATGAACAATAAAAAATGATGTTCCTTTAATATTGATGTTAATTTCACTGAAATGTGAATTATGGTTTCTAAGAAACAAAAAGAAAAAATCTGCAACAATGATGCACAAAAGGTATTTACAATGTGCTATTTTGCTTTGAAAAAAATACAACAAAACAAAACAAAAGCCAAATAAGTAGAAACGATTCTTTAAAATTATTTTCTATAATTAGTAAGGACAACCAGGCAAACGCAGTATCATTTGGAGTTTAGTAGAGTAATTGTTTACTTATTGTTATTTATAGTCTTATTTTACTCTTTATAAATCTCCCAAAATTGAATATTCAGTTGGTTAAATAGCAAGCCTTCTGTCTTGTGTAGGGTACCTTTTTTGTAAAACTAAAGTCCATTATGTTTATCTCTGCACATAATTATCACAGTCATTCTAAGTGTTTTCAGAAAGGGATTAGTGTTTCTCTTAGAGCAATGAGAGGTCATAGAATTAACAGGAATTTTGAAAACTCTTCTGGTTACTATACTACTGAGGTGACGGCAATATTATTTCTCTGGTTTCCTTTCTTCCAGACATCTCTTTCAAATCCATCCTGCACCCCACTGTTAAGTCAATCTTTCTAGAAACATTTCTTTGTCCATATCAGTCCAAGACACAAACAACTTCAATTCCCTCTTATTTATAGGACAATGTCCAGATTTCCTGTACTAGTATTCAAGATCCTTAATATCTCATTTCCAAACAACAAAAAAACTTCCTCAGAATTTCTCCAGATTCTGTATCTTCTTTTTTTTTTTTTAAAGATTTTATTTATTTATTTGACAGAGAGAGAGACACAGAGAGAGAGGGAACACAAGCAGGGGGAGTGGGAGAGGGAGAAGCAGGCTTCCTGCAGAGCAGGGAGCCCGATGCGGGGCTCCATCCCAGGACCTGGAATCATGACCTGAGCCAAAGGCAGACGCTTAACAACTGAGCCACCCAGGCGCCCCTCCAGATTCTGTATCTTAACTGGGTAACATCATGCTTGTTATTCATGAGTGTGAATTATAATCACTTTTGATATTTTTTTATAAGATTTTATTTATTTATTTGACAGAGAGAGAGCACAAGCAGGGGGAGTGGCAGGCAGAGGCAGAGGGAGAAGCAGGCTCCCTGCAGAGCAGGGAGCCCGACGTGGGACTCGATCCCAGGACCCCAGGATCATGACCTGAGCTGAAGGCAGTTGCTTAACCAAATGAGCCACCCAGGTGCCCCCACTTTTGATGTTTTTTAAAAAACTGGACTTGACTTCCAAATAGTCTTATTTAGCAGATCAGAGTGAGAACAAGCATCTGTACTTCTAAAAACTCCACAGGTAATTCTGATGGGAACATAGCTGCTGAGAACGACTGCTCTAATAGCTTGGAACTCTTGGCTAGGCCTGTATTTTTTTTTAATAAGAAGAAACCAACCTAGTCTTGATCCTCTTATTAAAAGGGCTCATTATAACCTTTATCTCCTTCATTTTCACTTCATCTTTCATACACTGGTTCATAATACTTGTTTTAGGTATAAAATATTTATAGCTCTAGGACTGCTTCCCATCAGACACAATTCAATCCTAAGACCATTATTTCACAGTGCTTCAAAATGTCTCTTAATGACCACCTGAAACAAAATCATCCAAGTGGCTTTCTAAATATGCAAATTTATGAGCTTCACCACAGACTTATTATCATAAACTATTATCATATACTAAAGTTTGAAAACCACTCTAAACCAGTATTCACCATTCTATGGTGTATTCAGGTTTATCAGTGGTAACAACCTGAAATCATAGATTGGCATGAAGCTTGAAAGAATGAATAGCTGTAGCACATTTATTTAATTTGATGATTTAATTACTTAAGGTGCAGGCTAAGCTGATATGTAAGGAGATGATCCAGACATTCTGTGGCTTAATAAGATAGAAGCTTGATTCTTACTCAGCAATCCAGAGGTGAGTGGTCCAAAGCTGGCAGGGTGATTGTGACCCATTAGGTCATCCAGAGACCCAGGCTGAAGATTTGTCTCTGTCATCCTTAACATATGGTTTCCTTCTCTAAGTCCAAGGCAACTGCTTTATATGTTGCCATTTTTTGATCAATAAGAGAAAAAGACTTTTTTAAAGATTTCTCTTTAAAAAAAGAAAAAAAAAAAAAGACCTGAAAGTAGTTCTGTTCATGACTCATTAGTATGCACTTAGCTATCTGCTTACACCTAGCTGTAAGGGAGGTTGATGTCTCTCACTAGATAGTCATGTGCCCAGCTACAACTCCAGGATTCCTGTTAGGTAAGAGAAGAGAAAAATGGATGCTAGGGGTCTATTAGTGGTCTCTGCTCCAGACAAGCTCTGTAAGGTATTTTTCTTATTTTTTTTAAGATTTTTATTTATTTATTTGACAGAGAGAGACACAGTGAGAGAGGGAACACAAGCAGGGGGAGTGGGAGAGGCTTCCCGCGGAGCAGGGAGCCTGATGCGGGGCTCTATCCCAGGACCCTGGGATCACGACCTGAGCCGAAGGCAGATGCTTAACGACTGAGCCACCCAGGCGCCCCTGTCAGGTTTTTTTCTTTGCATTAGTTTCTCTCAAGAAAATAGACTTCTGGGAAAAAATACATATGTGATATCTGAAAAATAAATTTATAAAATACATAAAATATATACTATATAGTATATATATAATATATAAAAATATTTTTCCTTAGGTTTCCTGAGACCCAGTTTCCAATGTGTGTGTGTATGTGGAATTCTCACACCAAAAGCAATTCTCAGACACCAGCTGTGTGTCCTAACATTCAACTCAATTCTGACACTATCTACCTGGAGGTAGCTTCAGATTCCATAGGTTAAGGGCTTATTCATACAAGACTGCTCCTCTTCCTACCTCATCTCCACTTCAGACTCCAATCGCAAGTCCAGGTTATCACCTGTGCTTCTGAATAACTGACTATAGATGATAGATTTCAATGATCCTCTCCTTGGGTTTGTTAAATTTGCTAGAGTGGCTCACAGAACTCAAAGGAACATTTTACTTACTAGATTACCAGTTCATTATAAAAGGATGTAACTCAGAACAGCCAGCTGGAAGAGATACATAGGGCTTGGAGCTTCCATGCCCTCTCCAATCTTGCTATTCTACCCTAATCTCTTCATGTTCACCAACCCAGAAGCCCTCTGAATCCCATCCTTTTGACTTTTTATGGAAGCTTCATTACATAGCCATGATTTTTTACATCATTGGCCAATGGTGATTGATTCAACCTCCAGCCCCTCTCCCCTCTTTAGAGGTAGGTGGGTGGTGGAGCTGAAAGTTCCAACCCTCTAATCTCTTGGTTGTTTCCCCTGCCAACCAGCCCCCATCCCTAGGTGACCTATGGATTTTACAGAAGTTGCCTCATTAACATAACAAACAACAACTTTAGGGCCCTTATCACAGGAAATTGCATGGGTTTTAGAAGCTGTGAGCTAGTGACCAGTGGACCAACACCAAATACATATTTCTTATAAATCACAATACTGCAGTTTTAATATTTAATTTATTAATAATTATAAGATATATATTTTTTCCTTGCAGTTAGGAACATCATTAAGCGAAGTGTCCAACTGGTAGATAACTATGGCATTTGAATCAAAAGCCTCACTAATGTTTAATGAAATTACATTAGTTGTTTCTTTGATCTACACAATCTGCCATTCCATTCAAAAATAATTTTTTTTTTTAATTTTAAAGATTTTTTTTTATTTATTCATTTGAGACACAGAGATGCAGAGAGAGAGAGAGAGTATGAGCAGGGAGAGAGGCAGAGGGAGAGGGAGAAGCAGGCTCCTCGCTGAGCCGGGAGGCCGATGTGGGGCTCGATCCCAGGACCCTGGGATCATGACCTGAGCCGAAGGCAGACACTTAACCATCTGAGCCACCCAGGCGCCCCCAAAAATAATTTGATTTGGCATGATTTACTGTTTCCAAAGCTATTTCAGTTGTTCTGTGAGTCTTCCTTTGAGGCCTCATTTACAATACTTCTCCTTTACTTTTCTCAGAAATCTGACTGACTGGTTGCAGAGTTTGCCCTCTTCCACCCCCTTAAAAAGAGTACTCACTTCTTTGCTTTCTTCCACTTTCCAGAAGCCTCCTCTGTTCTCTCTGTGCACTCAAAGGAGGAGCTTGTGATTCTGTAATATAACCTGCCAATTCCAAGGTACCAAAGATCTTTGGAAAGATGCTCTTTGGTTTGCATAAATCTTGATTTTGTTTAACATTGCACATGCCTCTTTTCCCTGGCTTTTGGGCCCTCTGTAATATCAGTTTTCTCATTTGTCCATTCAACATTCAGTTATTGAAAGTAGGTTCTATACTAGGCCACTGTGCTGAGGACTGGAAATGGAGAAATTACTCCTTCCCTTGAAGAGTATATAATGTAGTAGTGGAGACAGAAGCTAAGCCAATATATACAATAATGAACTGAGTGTTAAGATTAAATACAAATAGGTTTAATAGGAAATATTTGAAGTTTAGTAGAATGACAATTCCAAAACCTCTGCTTCTTAAATGTTGATATTTTTTTCTAAGTATCATTTTGTCATTGCTTTACCTGTTTCACTTAATTGAAGAAGGTTTTCTGTTACCTTTCTTATGCCTCTTAAACCTTCAGATCCTTGATCTGATTCCTATGCAAGTAGACTATTTTTGTTTTCCTTAGTGACCTGGCCTGTTTTGACTTTTTTTGTGGGATTCCCATCAACCCTTTTAGTCTTTCACAGCTCTGGATTGAGCCACTATGACATCCTTCTGCTTTCCCCATCTGTCCCATATTCCTGTAGAAAGTCCTTTTCCTGTTGAAGCATGAGTTTAATGTGTGAGCTGACCTTTTAGACTCTCTTGCCTCTGAACTGTTCTTCCATCTGTATGTTTCTTATAAGATTCCTGGCCTGTCATCTTGAAATATTGCCACTTTCACTTCCTGATACCAGGGTCTGAAGTAAAATAGAAGATATTTTTATATCATTATCATTATTCTTCACATTTTAGAGGTCTTTACATGTGTCAAAATTATTCCTATTCTCCACATTGTATTAGTGAAAAACTAGAGCACAGTGAGGGTATGTGATTTAATTGCAGTGTTATGATTAGTAGGAAAGTTAGGATTTAAACTCATATTCTGATTTCAAACTCCATGAGTCTGTTGCATTCTTTGTGGAAACAACATTTTGGCCCTTTCCACCAAGGTTATATCTGCTATAGACAACTTTTTTAGGCCTTTATCACTTAAGGTAACATAAGTTTTCCTCCTGCTATTAATACATTAAAAATTCTAAATGTATTTTAATTTCTAAAAATTTTGAGTATTGAGGAAAGAAGGGTATTGCTAGGTGCCAGAATCAATAAGAAACTTAACACCAGAATGGTAAATTAGTGTTTGTTTTGACAGCTCTGAGGATGGAGGGCAGGGATGTCAGATTAAGTCTCTGTATACAACTTGGTACTAATGAGTGGAGTTGAGGGCCCATTGTTGGGATAAGATATATGACCTTGGACACAAGTGAAGGAATGGGAACTAATAACCATGCTAAAGCTGGACCTCTACAAGAATGGAGTTAAAGAATAAATGGGAATGTTTACTCACAGGCCCAAAGATGCAATAAAGAATTTGACTCAGCCAAGGGCTTGGGTGGGAAAAAAGAAATAATCCAGTGAAAAATTGAAATCTTAGGTCAGAACCAAAAATAGGCGTGGAGTATGAAGCTATTTTATGAATACCTTGCTGAACTCCTTAAGAGAAAAAATCAATTTTAAAATAGTCTGAACTAGTGAACACATAACACACTGGGGGTTTGAAGAAGTAAAGACAAAACAGGGGCACCTGGGTGGCTCAGTTGTTAAGCTTCTGCATTTGGCTCAGGTCATGATCCCAGGGTCCTGGGATCAAGCCCTGCATCGGGCTCCCTGCTCTGCGGGAAGCCTGCTTCTCCCTCTCCCACTCCCCCTGCTTGTGTTCCGTCTCTCACTGTGTCTCTCTCTGTCAAACAAATAAATAAAATCTTAAAAAAAAAAAGTAAAGACAAAATAATTATGTAACAGCCAGTCCAGGGTACATGGGACTGGTACAGGGGAAAAAAATCCCACTAAAAATGAGCTCATGAGAAAAAAAAATGGAAAGTGCACAAGGAAATATTACACCTTGAGGGAGACAGCCAACACACATTTAAGAGAAATAGCTCTCTTGGAACTTGAGATAATGGAAAAATTTAAAAAGGTCATGTGGTAATCACTGTCCTGTTAAAATGATTTAAAAAGCAAAAGGAGGAATAAGTCGTAGAGAATAAGAAAATGACATAATAGCTTGAAGATTTGACAAAGTACAAAATAAAATATCTACCAGGTATACTGAAACTAAAATTCATGAAGAGGTTATATAGAACATTATACAACTGAAGAGATTTCCAGTGAGAGAAATCTGAAGAAATTAACCAGAATGAATGCAAGAGGATAAAGGGATGGGAAATGTGAAATAGAGGATAAGAGATATGGAGGAGAGAATGAAAATATGATAATCAATGCGAACCACCTCTAAAAGTGAGTATGTAGAGATTATTTTCTCTGAAGATTCAAATGCATAGAATGACCCTACTGTCTCAAATTCCAAGATCATGATGGAACCTCCATGTGATGCAGTATTGTAGACATGACTGGAAATTTGAAGTGAGAGTTTAAGTGCATCTAATTTTCTGGGAAGGAGTTGGAGGAAGTGCGGGTTTAAGAGAAGCTCCCAGAACTAGTTCATTTTATTTATTGCTGCAAACTTTAATAGCTCTAATATTATTTTTATCTTTCATCTTAACTATTTATATCTGTATATGTCTTTGTGTGTCTACCTATCTCAAGTTTGACTCCTTGTTTAGTTAGTCATTACATTTGGGATTTGATGTTTGAAAACTAACGTCTAATGTAACTAGTAATTAAGAATGATTTTCCTGTCAGTTGGACATGCCTCACTGGCACCATAGGACAAAAAAGTAGTTTGTCTCTTGACATGAGCTTTTGAAGAATTTTTCCTTACCTTAACTAAGAACAGTACTTTGGAGAATCTAAATATATAAAGCAACTATTAACAGATCTGTATTGCTGTATAGACAGCAATGCAGTAATAGCAGAGGACTTCAATACCCCAGTCTCAACAATGGGTAGATCATCGAGACAGAAAATCAATAAGGAAACATTGCACTTAAATGACGCACTAGATCAAATGGACCTAATAGACATATATAGAACATTCCACCCAATAGCAACAGAATACAAATTCTTCTCAAGTGTACATGCAACATTTTCCAAGATAAATCATGTGTCAGGCTACAAAACAAGGCTTAGTAAATTTAATAATATTGAAATACAGCAAGCATCTTTTCTGATCACAATGGTATGAAACTAGAAATCAATTACAAGAAAAATGGAAAATTCACAAATACATGAAGATTAAACAACATGTTCCTAAACAACCAATGGGTCAAAGAGGAAATCAAAAGAGAAATAAAATATTTTGAAACATATGAACATGGAAACAGAACATATTAATATTTATGGGATGCAGCAAGAGCAATTCTAAGAGGAAAATTTATAGCAATAAATGCATACACCAAGAAGAAAGGAAGCTCTCAAATAAACAATCTAACTTTAAGCCTCAAGGAACTAGAAAACAAACAAAGCCCAAAGTTAGCAGAAGGAAGAACATAATAAAGATCAGATAGAGACTAAAGACACAATAGAAAAGATCAATTAAACTAAGAATTGTTTTTTGAAAAGATAAAGAAAATAGACAAACTTATCTAGACGTACTAAGAAAAGAGAGAGAACTCAAATACAATTAGAAATAAAATAAGAGACATTACAACTGATAGCACAGAAATACAAAAGATTATATGAGAGTACTATGAATAGAGAACATACCTCAACTTAATAAAAGGCCATACATGAGAAACCCACAGGAAATATCACTCAACAGTGAAAAACTGAAAGCTTTTCCTCTAAAATCAGAACAAGACAAGGGTGTCCACTCTCATCACTTATTCCACATAGTACTGGAAATCCTAGTTGGAGAAATCAGGCAAGAAAAAGAAATAAAAGGCATCGAAATTGGAAGAAATAAAATTGTTTCCATTTGCAGATGACATGATGTTATACATATATAAAAAAAAGTCTGAAGACTCCACCAAAAAACTGTTAGCACTAATATACAATTTCAATAAAGTTGCAGGATACAAAATCAATACACAAAAATCAGTTGCATTTCTACACACTACAAATGAACCATTGGAAAGAAGAATTAAGAACTCAATCCATTTATAATAGCATCAACAATATTAAAATAGTTAGGAATAAATTTAACCAAAAAGGTGAAAGACCTATACACTCAAAACTGTAAAGACATTGATGAAAGAAATTGTAGAAGACACAAATAAATGGAAAGACATTTCTTGTTCATGGATTAGAGGAATTAATATTGTTAAAATCTCAGTACCACCAAAGCAATCTATAGATTCAATGCAATCTCTATCAGAATTCCAGTGGCCTTTTTCACAGAAATGAAACAATCATAAAATTTGTATGGAACTACAAAAGACTCCAAGTAACCAAAGCAATCTTGAGAAGGAACAAAGCTGGAGGCATCATACTTTCTGATTACAAACTGTATTATAAAGCTATAATAACCAAAATTCTCCAGTATCGGCGTAAAAGCAGACACATGGATCAATCGAAAATAATAGCTCAGAAGTAAACCCATGAATATATGGTCAGTTAATTTTTTGATAAAAGAGTGAAGAATATACAATGTATAAAGGATAGTCTCTTCAATAAATGGTGTTGGGAAAACTGGATATCCACATGCAAAATAACTGGACCCGTATGTTTCACCATACACAAAAATCAGCTCTAAATGGATTTAAAAAAAAAAAAAGAAAGCATAGGTGGAAGAAAACTGGGTGGTAAGCTCTTTGACATTGGTCTTGGCAATGATTTTTTGATCTGACTCCAATAGCAAAGGCAACAAGAGCAAAAATAAACAAGTGTGATGACATCACAGCAAAGGGAACCATCAACAAAATGAAAAGGCAACCTACTGAATGGGAGAAAATATCTTCCAATCACGTATCTGATAAGGGGTTAATACTCAAAATTTATAAGGAACTCCTACAACTCAATAGCAAAAAGCAAAACAAAACAACCCATTTAAAAAATGGGCAAAGGACTAAATGAACATTTTTCCAATGAAGACATATAGATGTTCAAGAGGAACTTCAAATGGTTCTCAACATCACTAATCATCAGGGAAAGCAAATCAAAACCACAACGAAATATTATTTCATACCTGTTAAGACGGATATTATAAAAAAGACAAGAGGTAACAAATGCTGATGAGGATGTGGAGAAATGGGAGCCTTGTACACTGTTGGTAGGAATATAAAGTGGTATACCCACTATGGAAAACAATATGGAGGTTCCTTAAGAAATTAAAAATAGGACTACCATATGATCCAGCAAGACAACTTCCAGGTTTCCAAAGGAAATGATATCATTATTTCAAAGAGATATCTCCTTGTACGCCCAGGTTCATAGCATTATTCACAATAGCCAAGGTATGAAACAATTTAAGTGTCTGTCAATGTCTGAATGATTTAAAAAATGGGATATATACATTATAATATAATACATGTAATATATATATTAGAATATTATTCAGCCTTAAAAAAGAAGTCCTGTGATTTGCAAAAACATGGATGAAACTGGAGGGCATTTGCTAAGGCAAATAAGCCCAAAAGAGAAAGACAAATATTGCATGTTATCAATTATATGTGGAAACAAACAAAAAAATCAAACTCAGAGAGTGTAGAAAATTGGTTGCTAGGGGCTAGGAGTGATAGAAATAGAAGTTGGTAAAAGGACACAAATTTTCAGTCATGAGATAAATAAGATCTGAGGATCTAATGTATAACATGGTGACTATAGTCAATAACACTGTATTAATAATTGAAATTTGCTAAGAAAGTAAAACTTAAAATATTCTCCTCAAAACAAAGAATGATCCTTTATGAAAATGGAAAAATACTGACACCTCCAGCAAAAGCTTCTTTTCAAATGGCAGTAGCTAGTAATAAACCAGTGATGATATATTGGGCCAAATCTTTGTGGTAAAGGGGCAATAGAATAAAAGCCCTGTTATCTCCAATTTACTCTTTAATCCACTATAATCAGACTTTTGCTATTCTATGCCTGAACTTGCCTCCTAGTAGCTATATCTAATGGGTACATTCTGTCCTTGTTTATTTGCTCCTCTGCTGAATTTGTCTCTGTCAAACATTCTCGTTTTCCTGGTCTTCTCTAATTCTGTTCTCCATTTACTATTCCCTCTATTATATTCCTTCTTGGCTTTAGAACGTCCTTTTCAGTCTCCATAGACCCTCCCTTAACTTCTGCAAGCTCCTTAAATGCTGCTATTTGACAAGTTCCTTCCTCACCGTGCTTTATTTCTGACTCCTTCCAATGTCCTTGGGGGAGTCTCACTCAGTCTCAAGGATTCAGCCTTCACCAGTAATCTCTCCTGAACTCTGGAACCACGCATCTATGTACTCACTAAACATCTTCACTTGAACATCCCTAGGCAACACAAACTCCTTATGTCCGAAGATGAATTCATCATCTTCCTCCTATCCCTCTGCATATGCACTTCCCCTTAATTTACTGTCTTAGGGAATGGTACTCCAAACTACTGTGCTATCACCCAAGCCACACATCTGAAAGCTGCACACACACACACACACACACACACACACACACACCTCCATATGTTTGGTCCCCATGTTTTGCTGTTTTTTTCTCTTCAGTAGTTTTTGGCTCTGTCCCCTTATCTTTTTCTCTATAGCTCTTATCTTAGTTCAAGCCTTCATCATTTCTCTTTGTTTTGTTTTTGGTTTTGTTTTTTTTTTTAGCCTTCATTATTTCTTATTTGGGTTACTGTCACAACTCCTATCTGACTTTCTTTACTTTGTCCTTGTAATTTTATTTCCCCTAGTCTCTATTGCCATCTGTTCTTCACATTTTTATATCAAAACACATCATTCCCCTGATTTAAGTATTTAATGTGACTTGTAGTCTTTGAGATGGAGTCCAAACACTTTGGCATCTTATTCATGGCTTGTTTTGATCTGACCCCAGATTACCTCTCCAGTATCATCATACAACTCCCTTATTCTCTGTGCACCTGTAATTCTCTCACCTATGTGCCTTTGCGTGTTTGATCCCTGCTGTTTTGAAAGGACTCTATGCCCTCTTTTCTAAGTAACTTCCCCTTTTAAGAAAGGTCACTGATAACATTCTCTCCCAAGCCTCTTCCCTAGTCTGAGTTAGGATGCTCATCCACATGCCCACATCCCTTTTGTATCTCCTTTCATGGCCCCTTGTGCATTCTTCTGTCCTAGCACTTACCTCAGTGTGTTGTGATGATCTGTGTACTAGTGAGATTCTCCCAATAGAATTGTGAATCCCTTAAGGGCAAGGACCAGGTTTTATGTGTATTTGTTTCCCAAGCATTCAGCACAGTGTCTGGCACAAACAGTGAAGGCTGCGCCATGACTGAATCAGGTGGTTACAGAATTAGTTTCTTTGAACGGGTTCCTTCTTCTTTTATTCAATCCTTTTATTGCTTTTACTTCCAACTTAAGCCAGACCCTTTCTTGCTCAGCCCTTTTTCTTAAGTAGTTCAAAGAGGACTTGGTTTGCTTTTGCTTAGCCCTCTGGATTTCTAGTCCTATCACTGTCCATTAGGCTCCTCTATAGGAGGCTGTGCTCCGTGATTTTACTTAAATTGGAGGGAGAAAACATTGAATTCTCTCTTTTTATTTTCCGTCTTTTTTCTCTAATTAATATTTTGGTCCAGTATTGCCTCTTTTACATTCTCCCATTTCCCTCCTTTTTCAAATATTTTATTCATTCCTCTAGGCTTCTTTGGTAAGCTCCATTTTCTTTTCCTTTTCTTATGCTGAAACTAACAGCAGTGTGTCACCTTTTGTTCTTTCCTGTCAGTCAATCTCTGGTCCATGACAAATTAATATTTACAAGCTTTTGTATTGAATATATAATGATTTCTCTCTGTGCTTAAAAAGGAACACACTGCACACAAACAAGTTGGGGAAAGGACTGTTTATCACAAGAGAAGTTGAAAAATTGGAATAAACATATTGATCTGTCACAATCTTTTGATTGTGTTAAAATGAGACCAAGTAACTAACCATCCGGAATATTACTAGCCTCTTCACACATAAAATTGCTTATCTTCTAGCATAAATAAGATTTATTGCCTTCTAAGTGTATCTCCAAATACTGGCATTTGCTTATTGAAAAGGGAAAAATCTATAGAATAATAATGTTCTGAAATACTGTTTTTACTGCAGAGATTTATGATAATATTTTGAAACAAATATTGGCCATGACAATTACATTACAGCAAGTTGAAATAGGATAAATAGGGCCATTATCTGCATTTTTAAAATAAAATTTTATTTTAAAAATTATTTATTTTATTTTAATTCCAGTATAGTTAACATACAGTATTGTATCAGTTTCAAGTGTACAATTATCTGCATTTTTAATTAATGTAAACAATTTATAGAACAATATTGGGACATAAAGAAGGAAATATGTTATCCTGGTTATAGAAGAGGGGCATTGAAATCATATGGAGGTGGGTTAGAGTTCTGGCTCTGCATCTTACTTGCCATTTGACCTTGGGCAAAACCTCAGGGTCTTCATATGTCAATTTGTCTAAGAATTAAAAGGGTCAAGGCATTAAAGTATTTAGTACAGTTCCTTGAATATAGAAAATACCCAGTATATGTAAGTAAATCATTAATATAATAATTATCATGCTTTTCCCTTTGTTCTTATTATCCAATTTATCTACCTAATTTCAACACTCTCACTATTCTTACCTCTTCCTAAACCAGTACTTTTCAAATGTGTATTGTGACCCTCTGGTGGGTCATGAAATCAGTTTAATGGGTTGTGATCTGCATTAAAAATATAATAGAATAAAAAATATTAAAGTGAATTGTAGGTACTAAAAGCTAGTGATTTTGTGAAATTTTTCAATTATACATATAATTTAAGTGATATTTTAAAAGGGATCTTCTGGCTGCTATGTGTAGAATGTACTCAAGGTGGGCACAGATAGAAAGTAGGAACCTATTGCAGTCATCCAGGGGAGAAGTAAGAGGGGATCAGACTAGGGTAGAAGGAAGAGTAGAGGTGTAGAGTGGCCAGATTATGGATATATTTTATGATTAGAGGCAATATTGGTTCTTACCCGATTTCTGTCCTTTATCAGTTAGTTCATCCTCGGAAAAGCCCCTTAAAAGGAAAGATGCGTAGTGAAATAGTGTTAAAGAGAAAATAAACTTGGAGAGACAGATATAGATGGAATGGGCCAGCAATAAATGATAGGATGGAGACTTGTTCATTTCTTTTTTTAGAACAGTAAGTCCATGGGATACCAATATTGGTGACTGATGAAGAAAGGAATAGATCCGAGGACAGGAGGTGTTGAGGGTGCTATAGATAGCTACAAATAGGGACTTTATATTCTGATATTTTTAGGACAGTCCAGGTGTATGCCTGCAATCCCAGCATTTTTTTTTTTTTTCAGTTTAACATTTCCCTGAACAAAGTTATCCCCGTTTGGATAATTAATTATATAGCTACCATAGGTATTATGGAAAGAACAAGGCTCTTCCTTGGTACATGATAATGGGTAAAATAGATGAGCACTTTCATGAGGCATGTGATTTTTAAGTGATGGGTAGTCACATTTCTAGTTTTAAATGTCACCTAAAAAAATAAATGCCACCTCAAAATTGTGTATCACAAAATTTCTTTGAGAAAATATGCTCATTAATACAAGGATGACCAAGAAGACTATTTTCATTTATCTTGTTCAGTGGTTCTCAGAGTGTAGTCTCTGAAACATCACTGTTACCTGGGAACTGTTAGAAATGAAGATTCTCAAGAGCCACCCAGAATTATTGAATCAGACACTCTGAGAGTAAGGCCAATAATCTGTGATTAACAAGCCCTCCAGATGAATTTGATACACACCAACATTTGAGAACCACTGAGCTAGTTTATATGTAATAACTGTGGAAGCAGGAATATTATTGTGCTGTAATCTGTCAACCAATCAACTATTTTTTAAAAATCTACAAAAACTCTGTGTTGGGTGTTTTTTCCTATGAAAGATAAAACAGAACACAAAAATACTAAAAGAACTAGTCTGTACCCTTTAGAAGGTTACAATTTAGTTTGGGGAAATTGCACCTGTGCCTATAAGTTGTTTAGTAATTGAAAATGGTAAATAATGAGGCAGGCTAAAATTTGCATCAGAATTCAGAAGAGAATTCCCAATGGGAGAGCATAATCAGGAGATATTTTGTGGAGATCATAGAACTAGGAGAGTAGAACAGATGGGAAATGGCAGGAACTGGGAGAATCTAGCAGGGAAAATAAGATCAATACACACCAAGCAGTAAGAAACAACTGAGAAGAGCAGTGTTTACATCAGTAGGGCATTTTACTGGTGATAATTCAAAAAAGATTCAGAGGTAAAATATGTTTTGGAAATTTGGGATTAAACAAAGTTAAACGAATTTTTTTTTTCATTTAACTGCATATATTTCTCAGAATCTTTAAAATTCTACAGAGAAATGTGGTGCTCCAAAAAGGGATTGTGGCACTACTTTAGTTATAGTCTTCAGTAAAGCCAATGCGAAAATGGGATTAGATCCCTAAAAACTTTCTGGAGTCATTGACTCACTGTAGCACCTGGGGCATACTAAGGCATTCAGTGTGCTAGTGACCTCTTGCTTATCCTTTTACAGCAGAATTATGTCATTGATGTAACAGATCAAAGTGATGTTCTGTAGGATGGACAGACAATCCAGATCTCTTTGGATTTTACCAAAATAGGATATGGGAGAAATAATAGTAGCTTTGAGGTACAACTATAAATGAGTATTGCTCATCCCATGTGAATGGGAACTGTTTGTGATCCTCTCTAAAAAGAGCACATTTTCCAGAACAATGGCAGCATACTACTTTTAAAGCCTTACTAATCTGCTTTAGTAATGCCACATCCAGCACAGCTGTGGAAATGCGGGCTACTACTTGGGTGAGCCTCTGGTAGTCTACAGTCATTCTTCAGGATCCATCTGGTTTCTGCAAGAACTAGCCTGGAGAATTAAATAGAGGTGATAGCAGTGCCACCCCTAAATCCTTTAGGATTTTAATAGTGGTAGTAGATACTTTAATAGTGATTCTGTCTCCCACCACTAGGATAAAATACATTTTTTATTTACTATTTTGACTGGAGGTTGGGGGGGGCAGTTTCAGGAGTTTCTATTTGTTCTTTCCCAAGACCAATGACACAATGTTGTGGTGACTCCAACTGCCAAATATATCAATTCCAATTATACACCCAGAGACTAGAGAAATCACCACTGGGTAGGTCCATGAATCTGGTGGCCCCACTGTAAACTGGACATTATCTGGGTATTCACTTATTCCTAGCCATCATAAGCTCCCACTTCAACAGAGAGGCCATAATGATATTTTGGGTTTCCAGGTATCAATGTCAATTCAGACCCTATGTCCAGTAGTCCTTGAAATGTATGGGTATTCCCTTTCTCCAGTGTTACAGTTATATAGATATAGGGCTAAAGGTCCCATTAGGGAACGATCAAGGAAAGGCAAGATCCTTTCTTCTAAGAACACAAGTCAATTCTTCATTCAAAGGTTTCCATATCTGAAAATTGGCTTAGGTCTGTGAACTGATCAAGAGATTGTGACTTTTTATTGGGGCTCTTCCCTTCACCTTTCTGCTCTTCTGTTCTTGCTTTTTGCTAGCTTCTCTGGGAATGACATATTCTAAAACCATCTCCACAACTTCCTCTAATTTAACCCCCTTGACTGATCCTCCAACAACTTTGGTTGGTACAGTAATTTCAGTTTCTTGGCTTCTGTAGGCAAAGCCCTGTCAGAGCCCCCTCATCCCCATGGATATTAATAAGCTCATCTCTATAACTGCCTCTTCTATGGTCAGATATAGTCAGCAGAGAAGAATCACCACTGAATAATTACATGATGCTGGTGACCCTCTTACTAGTATATTCCTGATAATGGTTGATGTATCTGTCCTCTGGGCTTCCCCTGTAACAAAATTCTTTGGCTATATTACTAAATGTAATGTATCCATTACAGAATACTTACTTTCCGATTATGCTGTGTAATTTGGATGACAACAAAAAATTAAGATGGGTCATTTCCTCATCTTCAGAAGGAGTAGGTGAAAACCCACTTAAAATTTTTTTTTTAAATATTTAAAAAAATATAACCTAGATATAAAATGTTCAGTGTATTTATTGGAAACTCCAAAATCCTCAGGATCCAAAAAGCTCACATATCAAAACTATAACTGGACACCAAGATTTCTTTCTTGATATCTGGTTTCAGTGTAGTAGCAAATCCTGATTTCTGCATATACCATATAGTGGACCACATGGCCCAAATCAGTTTTCACATGTCAAAATATAAAAAACTTATCCCAACACTTAAGGAATTATTTTTTTTTAATTTTGTTTTATTATGTTATGTTGGTCACCATATGTTGCATCATTAGTTTTTGATGTAGTGTTTTAAGGAATTCTATATGACACAAATACATGGCAAAGACCAGTGGTTACCAAAAAAAAAAAAAAAAGGATGCTTACTTTCCTCAGCTTCTTCATTCCTTCTACCACCTGCCAGGACAACTCAAACATATCCATTTTGCTCAGCATTGGTTCTTGTTTCCTCCAGGCTTCTAGAAGCCACCACAAAGCATAAATCCCTGTCCCCTGGCATCCTTGCCATGGTGTTAAATCCCATTTCCCCAAATCAATGAATTCTTGCATATCCAGCCTTATATTCTGACATTCTTCATTAAGCCCCCCAAAATTCAATCCCAGGGGTAATTGCCTGGTCCTTTACGTGATAGCTAATTCTTGCAGCAACTCAGTGTATCATCTCTTTCCTTTCCTATCAGATCCAGCATATCTCCAGCATAGTTATGCTGGGATTTAACCTCGGTTGCCTGCCTGACAGCCAGGAGAGGGGGTGGTACAGCTCCTGAGGGTTTAGCCACTGCCTTGTGGAGAAGACATTTCTGCAGCTTTTGTAAGCATGAGAGGTGTGCTAGTTTTTTCTATAGAAGAGTGGGGCAAGCCTTGAGGGTTCAGGGGATTCTGCAGAGCCAACATCTTCAGAGGCATACATTCAGATATCTTCATCTTGTGTTTCATCCTAGATTTTCCCACTCAGGGCCTTGACCTAACAAAACAGACTTGCCTTGGCCAAATATTAAAACATTTCTGTAGCTCTGCAACTCTAACAGCTTGATCTTCAGCTTGCTGCTCATCTATGTATGTCTTCCATTGCAGGAGGCAAGGGCCTCTTTGCAAGTTGCCCGTGAGGTTCTCTTGCTTATTATGGCCCTCAGTTCCTCATTGTCCTTCTGCATGGCATCAGTCCAGCTTAGTAGCAACAAGACAACTCCCTGTCATAGATACTGTTTCCATCATCTCTTTCAAATGCCTGAATGTCTATACCACAGGCATCCCTCACCATTACCACTAATGAAGTCTTTAGCCATTGGACTACCACCTCTAGCAGGGACTCTCCATAGCCTCACATCAAGTAGGATAATGTATTCTTTTTCTGTTCAGCAGAGAGTGAATGGGTCTCCAAACTCCCTCTTTCTGTTTTCTCATATCACTCCTGTCCCCATTTGTGATAGTTCATGCATTCGCCTATGAATAATAAAGGCAAGGGGAGAGCCTTCAGACCACAATGCAGTCTGAAATCTACAAAGAATAGGGAGCAGAGGGAGACATGAATAGGAGTCTCAGATTGCAGTGAAGTTCTAAGAACATTTTAATAAGGTTGATGGGGAGTTTCAGGTTAAAATTGTCCATCAAAAGGGTCCTGTGTCTTGCATGAGTACTTTTGCTGTGTTCATTTATTGGCTGGGAGCAGCCTGTGGAAAGCATCTCCTCTGTGCAAACATAGTAGTGGATCTATGCCTTTATAATAGGAGATTTGAGTGGTGCATTTCATAGCTGCCAAGGGTTATGTTTTCCAAACTTATTTGGTCATAGCTTTTCTTTGCAAAGCACTTTCAGGAGATGTTTTGTGGAATAACTAAAAAACTCTGGGCTTTGTGTTAAAATTTGAATTATTAATATAAGTCACTTTAGGAATGCATGTGGTGCCTCTTTAATGTCTCTGATTTTCATTGCTTAATTTTTTTGGTCAAGAGAATGCTCTGCATTTTCATTATATTTTAAAACAAACATTTATATAGAAGATTACCATGTGCCAGACACAGTGTAAGGCTTTCATAAGTATTAACTTACAGCAGTACATTTAAGATAGGCGCTATTATTATCCTCATTTTACAAATGAGGAAACCAAGGCTCAGAGAGGTTACATGACTTGCTCAGAATCCTATACCTAGTATGTGGTTGTGCCAGAATTTAAACCCACAGAGTCTGGCTCTAGAGTATATGCCCCCAACCACTAGGTAATGCTCTCATGTGGGCATTCCTGTGTGCCTGAGGCCCTACAAAAGAGACTTTGGAAGCTAATGTTGAACTATACCTAGCAGGCCCTAGTTAATGAAGGACTGTCAGTGCCTGGCGTATTAGAGCTTGGATGACCCAGATGAGCAGAACTCTGATAGCCAGAGTGCATTTCCTAATGAACATTCACACAAACATGCATGTTCTGAGGACAAATTATCTGTACCATGAACCAGTACCGATACAAACCTGCACTTACATGCCCCATACATACCAAATGAATTGTGCAGCTATGCCATGTCTTATATATTCATTACAAGTATACACAGTCAGGATTTTTCTAGTATTCTCATGAATGCATTAGTAGCTGGCTAGTATGGGATCTGTAGAGTCTGAAGCCCTACAGACCTTTACTAATGAATATGGGATCTTGAGCAAGTTCCTTTCCTTCTTAGAACTTCAGTTGTCTCATCAGCAAAAGCAGCTATCATAATACCTATCTCACAGGGTTGCTCGGAAGATTACATGAAATAAGAGAAATTAAACTGCTCAGCACAGCCCCAGCACTCAGAACTGCAGTAAAGATTTGTTAAATTGAATTAAACATTATCTACAATTCTTAATACAATGAGTTTCTAGTGATTATTATTGAAATGAGCATGTATCGTGTTAACCTGAGCTGGCTTCAAAATATACACCTGCTGGTTCTACTATGAAGTCCAGGCTTCTTGTTTTCCTTTAGGCTGAACTCTTCAGGGGGCCTGGATTCTTCCTAGCTGTTCCACTGTTCAGCTGTGTAATTCTAGACAAGCCACTTTCCTCTGCGGGCACGAATGTCCTCTCTTGTTCCTGGGTTGAGATTTACAGATTCAGAGCCATGGAGAGGTGCTGGGTTGTGTGCTTGAGAATCAAGAGAGAACTTTTAAAAACTGCATAGGCTTTCTCTTGGTGATTCTGTTGTATGCATTTTGTTCATTAGGGTAACAGTAGCTACTATAAGAAACAAATCCCCGAATTTTAGTGGTTTCATCCAGGGAAGTCTACTTCCTGGTCTGACACAGGGGTTCCAAGGTAGTTGTCTTCCTCCCCTCGTTACTGAGATTTCATCTGCTTTCATCCTGTTGCTGTACCAAGCACCAGGCCCTTGCAGTCTTCTACTTCCAGCTAACAAACAGAGAAAGTCCATGTGGGAGCACACACATTTGGAGTGGCACACATCACTTTCTCTTAGATCCCATTCACTAGAACTCAGTCAGATGACACATGTAGATTCAAGGAGTGTGGGAAATGTAGCCCCTGACAGCCACATCCCAGTGACAGCTTTATGCTGGAAGGAGGAGTGCTAATTTCTCCCGTGGACAGCCAGCTCTCTCTACTATGGCCAAGTTTATGAATCCGTGGGCTTGATGGCACCTCAACTTGTTTCCAGAGGTCATCTGACCCGTGTCTGAAGCATAATATGTACAGCGGAGCCTTAGCTAACTTTTATTTAACAAGGTTCTTAAGACTTTTTGAAATTCTAAAACTTGATTCTCTATTCTAAATTTGAATTCCACAGGTAGGAGAAAAATCAGAAAAGATTATGACCAACTTTATCTCTTACCTAAATTCCCTCCAAATTGGATGCTGGAGTGTTAACTACAGTCACCCTTTGTGAATTCTCTTGTCCTTTGAGTGTGGGGAGAGCAAAAATCTTTAACATCAACAAGAAGTATATTTTCTTAAGTCACTATTTACACCAAACTTTTCATCAGAATGAACTCCCTTGTTCTTCAATACATGTAGATTATGTGTTATTTTTGAATATAATGTTCTTATTGAGTGTTAATTGCATGCACCTACAGCTTTCAAAGAAGTGATAACTAGATACTGTCAAACTAATGACAGCCAGTCTTCTTTCTACCATTATGCGTGTGTTAATTTATAAGGTGGGTTAGCAGGAACTTCACAAACCTCTTATTTTTGGGCTGCTTGATGATGTTAGTGAAGAAAGAAAAATGCAGATCTACTATTCCCATTTAAAATGCTATAAAAAGGCAATGGGCAGGAATACTCTAGCACAAAGGTTTTTATTGATGAAAGCTTTTGCCAATTTACCCTAATTTTATAAGCTTTCCAAATTAGCATAAAAAGTACATGTAAGACCAGAAAAATCTCCATCTGGACATATTTTCCTTCAGTTTTCTTAATATATATACTCTCATTTGGAATGATCTCATGTAACTGTAATAAAATAATTTGCAGAACACTTAGTCTACCCTCTACCTTTTTGTGTAACTTTATAGAGTCCATGAGATGAGTATGGATGGTGTACCCAGGGCAGCACATTGGCGGGTGGGTCTGATATTAGAGTGTGCTGTGCTCCCGTTGAGAACTTCTTTGTAATAAATATTAATTTTTATGGTAATTCAGAAACAATTAAGATTTAAGTGTTCCTTAAAAAGAGTTTACTAAGTAAATTAATAATGTAAAAAAGTTATAAAAGAAACCCTCAATTTGTTAATTAAAAAAAAATAAAACGTGAAAGCAATTTAGAACCTTGGTTCCATGTACTTTGGGAATGTTCACCATCACAAAAATGCAGCAGGGGTGCTTTTTTGTGTGTGTTGAGTAGGTACAAGGGAACAGAGATGAGATGTAAGGCAGCAGTCCTGTTTTTGGCCACTCTAGAGCCTACCTTTGTAGTTCATGTATCCTAATATCCTGTGAGGACTGGGGGGGCTGTTTTTATAGGGCTCTTGCATTTTAGCTCTTACACAGAGGGGGGCCCTTTACACAGTGTTATGTAGTATTTTGTTAATGAATGAATGAATACATGAAAAATACATGCATTTAAAAATATCCAGTGATCCATTATTTTGATAATTTAAACTACTTCTAATTAATGAAGTTTTTCACTTTGAAAAGTAGCTTTGGGATGCCTTGAAGTTCAATTTAAGATGTGTTTGAAAGTACAGAATATTTTTAATATTCAAAGATTTTGTTAAAAAATGACAAAGGAAATCATTGGGTTATGATTCCCTTTTTTTACAAAGCCATTTTTTTTTTTTCCTTTTGAGCCACTGTCTTAAGTTCTTTCATAGCATACAAAATTTGCTTTAAAAGGTAACATTTATTTTCTGGGAAGTGTTACAGTGATCTGCTTTTTCTTTTTCTTTTTTCTTTTTTGAGGATTTATTTAACTCAGCATGTATATTTCAGGTGCGTGAAAATCTAAGAAGCAAACGTAATGGCTAGCTGATCTGACAGCTGATTCAAAAGGTTAAAGCCACAGAGAGTATGGTGAAAGTTGGAGAAGGTTGGTGAATTCTTACATGAAAATTTTTAAAGTTTATTTTTTAGTTAAGTCAGTCAGGACCTGAATTGTTATCATAACAATGCAGTATATTCTTCTCCCTGAGGAATTAAGTGCAGAAAGGCAAAAAATCTTCAATAACTTACTTAGAAATGGCACACCAAAGTTAAATTGCTTTACTTTTTCCTCCTTTCTAAGTCAGATCCAGCCCTTTGTCTATTTTCAATCCTTTTCTGGGACACATAGGTTTTCTAAAGGCAAACTGAAAGCACTAGACCATCTTTGAATTGTAACCAAAGTGGGGGTTAACTTTGCCTTTCCCCAATTAATATTTGTCTGCTCACGTGCTTCTTCTCCCACATGTTGCACATGTACAGGCATGTGTAAAGTCATGGTGTGCTTTCCTAGCGCAGTGGGAACCGAGGTCCCTTTGTGGCAGCATAATCATGTTTCCCTCATCTCTGTAGGATGTGGAATCTTTTAAGTGAATGTAGAAGGAGTTCAAAGAAAGGAGTGTGCCATAGACGAGAGAATGGTGGACATCTGTAAGGCATGGTCAGCGTGATTAACTATTCTAGGAAACAAAATTGGGACTATCAATTTAGGACCCTATACTGGGGGCCTTTTTTGCTGTTGAGTATAAGGCAGGGATGTGGTGAGGAGCAACAGGTACAGAAGCAAGAGGTAGAGCCAATGCCACATGGGGAGAAGATTGTGCACCTGAGGGGGAAGGGCAATTTTATTCATGTTTTCTCAAACCAGTCCCACTGCTAGTCCCCTGCCTTCTTCATAGACATTCCCATTGAAGGGGAAAGTGTCCTGAGATCTAACTATGATCAGTGGACAAGGTTATTATTCCTTAATAGGTTACAAAGCTATGCTTATTTATTATTCTCTTTCTGGTTTCTTGTGGCTGAATTGGTAAGTAGACTTGGGGCCCCTTGGAGCTTGGCTAACACACACACTCATATTCCCTCTCTGTCTCTTTATGTCTCTCTCTAAAATATATTTGATCCCAATAGTCCTAAGATACAGCCTTAGAAGTTGTTAGGTCTTTCAAGTAATCTTTTCCCAGAGCTCTGTTTCAAGTACTTGCACAGTTATTAGTTAAGTAGCACTTCAATTCCTACTTTCCTGCAGAGAGAAGGAATAATGGGCAGTACAAAATATAGATATGCCTAGATATTGTCATAATATTGGCCATAATACTGTCAACCACCACTATTTAAAATTGAGAAGCAACTCAAAAATAGATAGGCAACTTGTTTGGATGAGAGGGAGAAAAAAAAGGCATTTGGGGACAAACAGATCTGGGCTTGGATCCTAGCCCAAACATTTAGTGCCTGTGGGACCATGGCAGGTTATTTATTTATTATATATTAAGTTGTTTAAGCTTGTTTTCTTACCTGCAAAATGGAGCTTATAATGTTTGCCCTAAAGAATTCTTGCAAAAAGTCAGAGATAATGCACCACCCTTGACATACAGTAGACACTCAATATGTAGGAGCTTTTAATCAGCTTCTGATGATTTTTCTCCTTTCCTCCTCTCCTCTGTCCCAAGTGACCTCTTTCTCTTTTTTGTATGCAGCCCCTAGACTCCCTGTCATCATTCTGTGACTCCTCTTTTTTCCTGAAAGTTACCCTAATTTACTGGCATCAGACATCACCTATGTAGAATTATAGGTAGCTGAAGGTTGAGTAAAGAAGGACACAAGTCCTGAGGGGTTATGATGATTTAGATCATACAGACATATTAAATAGGTAATCACCCCATCAGGCAACTATGATGCTTCACATTGCTAACCCAAGAAAGCTAATAATGTGACCTACTTCCAAACTGATATTCCTTAAATACTTGTTCAACTTTTATTAAAGTGAACAGAGAAAGAGTTTCTCTTGAAAAAACTGTACACATTTTTTTGGTATTGAAAATAAAATATTTGTTGTATGCACTAAAAGTAGCATAAAATGTTAACTTATTGAAATGATCTTTTCACAATTTTAAGTCACTCACAAACAAGGAACTTTGGTTATTCACAAAAAGAAAGAGTGTTAACAAGACTAATGTCCTGTACATATATATTCCTTTCTTTTTTGTCTGCTTGGTTAATAAAAATAGCATCTAAATAAAAATTTACCTTATCCTTGTCCCTGGCCAATTTTTCTCCTTTCTGCTCATCTTGGAATAAGAATTGACTGTTGCAGTTTTGTTATTGTTGTCATGAATTTTGAAGTTAAGATAGGACTTTAATCTTTTTATGATATATGTATATTTCATTTACATAAGTGTATTATTATGTTGGTAAATTGTATTCTATATTTCTCCTTAGAAGAGAGATAAATGGCTGCCAGTATTTGTCAGTCATAGTTAATTCATTTTGTGTTGTAATTTTGAAGTCTCCAGCTCTCGGTTTAGTTTTCTCATTTAAATTTTTATAATTACTGGTGTTTATGAGCAAAATAGTTAATTTTTTTAAAAACCCAAGGTAACTTGACTAGAACAATGAAATTTTGCAAGATTCTATCATGATATAAAAGTATCATCGATGGGTGAAAATCTTAATGTAACCTTTGTATATTACTTTTAATGTCCTTACAGTTTATAGAAATCTTATATTGATTATATTAGTTAATCCTGACAACAACCCCCTAAAGTAGGTATTATTAACACTATAGACAAAAAGTAGAGACTCAAGTTATTTCATTTGCCCAAGAGTATGAAGCTTGAAGTTGGGATAACAGAATTCAAATATGAATCCATTAGCTCCAAATCCTCTGCTGTTTTCTGTGACCATGTTGCAGTTAACAGATATTTTTATTTTTAGAAAATTGAGCAAATGCTCCAAATTTTAGGTTAAGAGTCAGAAAGGCAAGAATAGAAAATCATCCACCTGGGATGATTTGTCCTAGAGAATGCAATTAACTTGGTCCCAAAATGGTTTAAAGATCTGGGACATTTTTGATTAAGTAGGTGAAGGTTGGTAAAATTTGCCAACTTTTTCTGTTCAGACTTCATTCACTTCTTTGTACTTTAAATGTGATTTCATAGAATAAAGAAGAAATGGAACATAAAAGGTTGATAGTCCATAGATCCAGGCTTTTAAGATACCTTTTAATCCTACTATATAGGGTTTCAGAAAAAACAAACAAACAAACAACATGATTTAAAAGATTCATGGAAAATGAACTAGAAGCAAGTTCCACAAAACAGAATGATATTTTGGGATGAAAGATTGTAGTTCATTCATGGAAGGAGGATGGTAGGAATGTCTGTAGCATTACCATTGACATGTGACTATCAGTTCATTAGGATTTTGTTCATTTATGTTATAAATCCAATTGGTATTATTAATTTGGATTCTATGATTCACTCCGGCCTGGTGTTGCTGATGGGTAGTAGATACTTTACTCTCAAAACATTTTTTAGAATGTCAGGAGGTAGGGAGCAGAAGTGTAGGGAGGGTAGAGGTTGAAATAAACATTTCAGCTTTATGGGTCCAATTGAGCTTAAGAAATGTAGTGATATTACAATAATGTTTTAAATAGAAAGGAATCTTGAGGAACATTGCCATTCTGCGCAATGATATTACATGCAAAGAACGATCGTATTGTATTTTCTGAAGGTATTGTTATTTTGAGATGAAAGAGTAGGGTAGAATTAAAAAACAATTACATTTTCAGTTGTAATATAGAGGTTCTCTTGGCTTTTCTATGCTCAGAATTTTTCAGTGACCCAGAGAAAATCGAGTTGGAATGTTTGGGGAAGAAATCAAAAGGAAGGAGCTTAGAATTAGAAGCAAGTTCTAAAAGAGTGAAAGGGAGAAACTCAAGTCATAGAAGCTTTGTAATTTGTCCAGAATCTCACAGCTTCTAACTTATGTTCCTGAACTCCATGTTCTTATAATTCTATGAAATCTATGGAATAGGAGGAATAATAACCCTAATCTGTGATGTTACTGTAGCATTAAACTAGAAAATAAATGTGAAGTTCTTAACACAGTGTGAAACAGACACACTGCAAGATACTATAGGATTATAATAATAATAATAATAATAATAATTCTATATCCTATGCTTTCTTTGCCTACCACACTGTAGTAACACAAGACGATTCAGTGGTGCAACCAGAGTTGGCAGAAAACCTGCTGCTCTTTTGTTCCTATAATGTTAGGAAGTGCCTGGATATGGGTAGGCATGTCAGGGACAAAGACAGGGTTTGAGGTGGGAGGAAAAGGGAGGAGCATAGGGAGAACAAGACCATGGCACTGTTGTGGAAGTTAACATCCTCTTACCAGCCATCCTGAGTTCACCGCCTACCTCATTGCTAGGCAAAGTATTCGAAAAAGGGCTTATTCACTTACTAATTCTTTAATGTGAATAGATCTGTACAAATAAAAGAGACCCATTTCAGGCAATCCAACAGTCCACCAAATGCAGGGGTTGCTTGCTTGGCCTTGAGAACTAGGTTTCTTGCTCCTGTGGTGCACATTGCAGGCTTGTGTGTACTGAAGAATGGAGATTCATAGCAGGAATGGGAAATAACCTTCTTAACCTCACAATAAATTAAACATACGGGGTAAAACAGAGAGCCTGTTCCACATACCACTTCGGATGTGACTCTTTCGGAAAAACCTTCTCAATATAAAGTAATTATAACCTACTCACACTGGTCTTCCCTTGCTTTCAGGTTCACTGACTCATTCAACTTCTTTCAGTGTTACTTTGTATTTGAGTTATGGGGGGGAAAACCCATTTGTTTTAACTTGCTATAGCATTTTTCAAAATCCAGGCATCGCTAGAGTTCTTGGAAAGTGATGACTATTGAATTTTTCTTTGGTCCAGAGGGTTTTTATCCCCATTTTTGGCAGGATTTGACAGTTCTGACATTTGGTCATTAGTATTTGGTGACCTGTGTGTCTCCAGTAAAACTTGAAGAGACAAACCCGTCTCTGATGATAGAAAACAAAGTAAAGCAAACGCGATTTTCCTTTTTTTTTTTAACCACTTGCTATAGCAGATGGACAATTTTTATTTTAAGATAAAAGAAAAAAATTTTGGTAAATGAAATTTTTCTTGGGTCTCTTAAATAAGAGGAATCTGATCACTTAATTAGGTTAGAATTATGACCAAATAAAAGCAATTTGATTATCAGGAGACTTTTTTTTTTTTTTTTTTACCATGAGATCCAGTTAAGGCTTCAGTTTAATTGCTGAGTAATGTATCAAGTGACTAGAACAGAATCCATTAAGTTTTTATTTTAAAAGTATCCACAGACTTTTGAGCACCTGGGTGGCTCAGTCAGGTAAGCCCAACTCTTGATTTTGGCTCAGGTCATGATCTCAGGGTCCTGGGATTGAGCCCCGCATCAAACTCTGTGCTCAGCCAGGGAGTCTGCTTGTGGATTCTCTCTCCTTCTCCCTTTACCCCTCCCCCTGCTTGAGTGTGCTTGTGTGTGCTCTCTCTCTCTCTCTCTCAAATAAATAAATAAATCTTTTAAAAAAAGCATCCACAAACTTTCATCAGACATTTCAAATTATATCTTTCAAAAGTACATGATGATACTTAACCTTCTATGAACTAATAGTTGAGATAATAAAACAATAAGAAATGAACAATAGTGTTTGTTTTTAAACTTTTCCTAAATGTTAATTATACAGTTATTTTTTTTTTCCAGTTTCATTTTTACATTCCACTAACTGGCCTGGCTCCCAGGAAATTCCTTAATAACCCAGAGGACGATGTGTATATCAGTCAGGACTCAACTCGAGAAACAGGATATATATACATATGAAAAGATTCATTCCTAGCAATTGGCTATGAGATTGTGGGGGCTGGCTAGGCAAGTTTAGAATCCATAGGGCAGGCCATCAAGAAGGGCAGACTGTAGTTCTCAGGCGCATTCTATCTACAGGCAGAATATCTTCCTCAGGGAGGCCTCAGCTCTGCTTCAAGACCTTCTAGCTGATGGAATCAGGCTTACCTAATTATCTAAGAAAATTCCCTTACTTGAAATCAACTGATTAAACACTTTTACCACATCAACAAAATACCTTCACAGTAACACCTAGGTCAGGGTTTGACTGAATAATTCAGAATTGTAGCCTAGCCACATTGACATATCAAAAGACCATCACAATGTGTCAATGTGTGACAGATCCATTCAGATAACAAAGAATTACTATTCGTCAATTGCTTGAATCAAAAACAGCTTCTCTGTGCTTTTCTAAAAAGACATAATTTTGAAGATCATTCAGCATTGCCTTCTAATTTGCAGTATAGCTCAGAATAAATAAATTAGTTTGTGACCTGGGTTTTTCCATTTGGGGACAATCCCTGAATTACCTAAACCAGGCTTACTGATGCTTTAGGCCTATAAATTTCAGCACATAGCTTTGATTTTTTTTTGGGTGGGGGGGATGGGCTTATCTTCTTCTTTTCCATTTCCATCTTCTTTCCAGTTCTAATGGAGGGAAGTGTTCTTTCATTGAACTAATTATTTGCTGCTGTAGTAAAGGAGGAATTTTTTTCACAAAATCATGTTGAATACATGGTGGTTAATTTCCCAGGGTAGTCTCTCAAAAACCAGTTCAAAGTCCAAAAACTGTTCTCTTTAGGTATACACATCCTAGTTTGGAAATTTCTTCCTTATGGCAACTAGCCTGAATTTACAACTACTTAGAGGGGACATAAACTCCTAACTAGTACCTGTTCCTTCATGTACTCATTCATTAACTTATTCTCCTATTCCTAATTGGAGAATTATTTCTAATTGTTTCTCAGAAGAAACCATTTACTGAGTTTCTACCATGTGCTAGACTTGCTACCAGAGGCTGTGGTATAAGGACCACAAGAGCGAAGGAAACACCTCACAGAGCTTAATTATACATTAAATTCAGGGTCATTGGTGCTATGATAAGAGATGTAAAAGGTTCTGTGGGGGAATATAGCAGGGAGACCAGGGGTTCCTTCTTAAACTCTTCCTGAACAAACTAATACCTTAACTGACATTAGCCTGGTTTAGGGCATGTGAGAGTGGGGAAGAGCAAGAAGAGAGGAAACATTTGCACAAAGGCTGAGAGGTGAGAGAGCACATGATGGGCTATGGATTTGGAGGGATTTTTTTTTTTTTTTTATCAGGTTAAAGCACAGAATTCAAATGAGAATGTTTAAATGTCCAGAGATGAGACTGGGGAAGTAAGTAAATGCTAGATATTGGAAGTCCTAGTTAGCCATGTTAATGAATTTTGAACTTCACCTATGAGAGATCAAAAGCCATCAGAGAGTTAGAAATAATACAACAAGGAGTATTTTGGAAAAATCTCTCTAGATGTAATATGGACAGTAGACTGGAGAGGGGGACTTTGTAAATTCAGTGAGGTTAGGGGTGTTTCTATTTTGGACATTGCTGTGTTTGATATCCAACTGAATAACTCCTCGATTAGACTACAGTGGACAATGATTAATTAATTAATTAAATGAATATTTATTAACTGCTAGTATAATATCCTTGCTATATGCAGAAGAGACAGTGCTAAATAAGATTGGCATGATCTAGGGCGCCTGGGTGGCTCAGTCGTTAAGCGTCTGCCTTCGGCTCAGGTCATGATCCCAGGGTCCTGGGATCGAGTCCCGCATCGGGCTCCCTGCTCTGCGGAAGCCTGCTTCTCCCTCTCCCACTCCCCCTGCTTGTGTTCCTGCTCTCGCTATGTCTCTCTCTGTCAAAAAAATAAATAAAATCTTTAAAAAAAAAAAAAAAAAAAAAGATTGGCATGATCTAAGCCATCATGGGTCTGGTAGGGAAGGGAGAGAGATCATAAACAATGCATTTATAAATAAAATAATTACACACTCTTCAAAGTGCCATGAAAGAAACCAAACAATTGCTGTAATACAGAATGATGAGAGGTACCTATTTTAGATATGTTTGTCAGGAAAGGTCTACTTAAGAAGGTGGCAGTCTGGAGATATAAATTGTAAAATATGTATTTTAAGATAAGTATAAAAAGTAAGATCAAGTGGGAACAATTGCAGTGATCCAGAGAGGTTATGATGAGTGTCTGTGCCAGGGTAGTGAAAATGATCATGGAGAGAAATGATGGATTTGAAGACATTAATGATCCTACAGGATTGGGTCATCAACTGGTTGTGGGAACTGAAGGAGAGGAAGGGATTATGAATATCAAATAGTGAATGGTGGCACCATTTCCTGAGGTAGAGATTCCGAGAGTAGAAGTAGGAGGACCTTGGTGCTGAGGTGATGATAGATTCTTTTTTAGACACTCAGGTTTGAAGGGATTGGGAGATATCTTAGTGACTATGCCAGAAATGGGATATACAGCTCTGGAGTCCCGGAGAGAAGTCTTGTGTGGGCAGAAATACGAAGGAAGCAATGAGCTTCCACAAGAGCCACAGGGAGATGGCATTTCATGGAGTAAGTGATCAAATGTCAAAGTTTGTGACCCAATCAAGTAAGATAAAGATTGGAAACTCCTATAAATTGCTGGATGAAGATTTTAAGATAGTGACCAGTTGAAATCTTCAAGAGTTGGAGTTTGCCATGTGGGTGCTTCTGAAAGATTATGGAGTAGTAGAGAGTTGAAAATTTTAATTTAGATAAGGACAGACATAAAGAAATGTATTGGGAGCAAAGGTAGGGATGAAGGAGAGTGCCATCTGGAGACAATGGAATGTTTTAGAAATAACTGAAGAGAGCAGAAAAGATAGAGTATGATGATAAATCAGAAGCATCTAAAGGTACAGTTTTAATGGTGAGTAATTTTGAGGTTATCATAAGGTCTGGAGAGTTCTTTTTGCTGGGGAGCATTGGGGCCTTCCCAGAAACAGCTGTGGTGTGATGACCTGCACCACTGAGATTCTAGACCTTAAAAGAAGGAGTCAGCCTCCATCTGGATTGATTGTGAAGGCTCCCAGAAGAAATCCATGAAGCTCACGTTGTGGCTGATGTACACAGCAGGCAGGGGACTCTGGCTGGGCCTCGGCTCACATCCAGATGTACAGGCGACACACTCATATTACATCAATGGTGTTATTTCTAGGCATTCAACAAGGACTGCATGTTTTGATATTGCTGGAATTTGATATAGTCAAACTGTTCGTTCCTTTCTTTTGTTAACAGCCATGTATTGAGCTGAGACAAAGATGTGGTCACTGCCCTCAGAGAACTCTCCATTATGTAGGAGGGTGAAGGAAGACGAGTGAAAAAATAATTGTGATGCAGTGCATGCATAATTTAGTGGAGTCATGTCCAAAGGGCTTTGGAAGAATGAAAGAATAACTACTTTGGGATATATAGAGGAAGTCTTCAGAGAGAGTGGAATTAGATCTTGTTTTTGAAGAATGGGGAGGACTTCCTGAAGGAGAGAAGTGAGTGGGGTTCAGGGAAGAGTTGCCAGTCTGAGAGAAGAGCCAGGAGAGAGGCAACAATGAGCATGGATTCATGACAGTTAAGGACGGGACTGGGTGAGTTTGTAGGAGATAGGCACCGAGGCTGGGGATACAACATGGTGGCAGCTTGTGATCTGCCTTATTCTGGAAAGGATATTCTGCCTGTGCTAATTCAGAGTTATGCCCTAGAATGGATTTGTTTGGGCTAAAATAGTTACCTTTTATGACAGTGGCCCTATTTGACTTTTCCATGGTCTGACTGAGTAGCTCAAACTTTGTTGTTCCAGAATTGTTCTTGCTTTCTGTAATGTTCACTCAAACCACCATTTCTGCCTTTATCTAGTTGTCTGTTTTTCCAGAAGGCCAACCTAAATAAGATCATGATCATTTATAATTTCAATTTAGTTTTAAGAGCATAGAGGGATCTCAGAGTCTTCTAATTTGTTCTCTTCCTTTAATAACAGCTAGTTCTAGGACAATCAAGCAAATACTTATTTTTTTCTGTTAATGTTCTTATATCTTCTCTATCTGACTCCCATCTTTTTTTAAACTACTTTTTATCCCCCTTTATCTACTCTCTTTCTCCATCGTACTTCCTGTTATACAAATCTACAACTACCTTCCCCCCACTAAATTCATTCTTCAAATAAGCAACAAATATATGTAAATGATGTTGTAGAGTCATCTGAATTTTGTGCCCTCACTCTGAGGTCTTATTAGGATGTTCTTCATATAAGCAGTGACCTTTATTAAATAAAGTACAGCCACTGTTACTGATATTCTTAAAACGTGTGCTTTCCCATTTTAAAAAGTCACAACAAAAACAATAAGCTTCATTGTCCTAGTTATTCTAATAATAACTTATTGTAAGTTATGTGTAAATCTGATTCCAGTATGTATTAGGTTTATCCATATGAAAAGTGTACTAATATCATTGTGACTTAAAATTGCTTTCTTTTTTTAAGTAAACATAACTAATTCTAAAGACAAAATCAGGAATATACCTACCACCACTAAGAATTTTAATTTTCTTTCTTTCTTTTTAAATTTAATTTTAATAAATTATTTTAAATAATAAAATTAATTATATCTAGTCATTTATGAACCTGGAGTGGATAATTTAGTGGTAGAAAAACATAGTAGGCTGACAATTTGAGAACAGTTTCAAACATTGCTATCCCAAAAATGCCACTTAAAACCATCTGGTCTACATTGTCATTTTCTTTTGAATGGTGAAAGCTTTTGTTGCCATGTCAACAGCTTGATCTAAAGTTCACTCTTCCCTGGCCTCCAGTGAAAAGATATTCTTCAGTTGACTAGCTCTCTTAGAGAAGTTTATTAGAGCTGGCTAGACAATTTAACAGTGTAAAAGAAACTGGGAATAATGGAAAGTGTGGCTTGAAGGTACAGCATTTCACATGGAAGAGACTGTCCTTCTAAGCCACAAAACATTCCTAGCAAAGTGACTGTGCTCTCATGAGCTGCCTCACACACTTAAGTCCAGTTAGCACTCAATAAATTGTTGCTGAACCTTCCATTAGCAGTGGAATCTTTTAAAAAACCTTCCCCAAGTAAGTACCACCTGTGGTTGGCCACCAGTTTTCTGAGCAACATGGTACCCAGACAGGTAGCCCATTCAGTTTGGGTTCCTAAGGTATTTTTCCCAGATCTTATAGCAGTGTAAAACTAGAAAAGATTTGGTATCTAAATATTCTGATATTAGGGCACCTCGGTGGCTCAGTCATTAAGCATCTGCCTTCAGCTCAGGTCATGATCCCAGGGTCCTGGGATCAAGCCCGGCATCGGGCACCCGGCTCAGTGGGAAGCCTGCTTCGCCCTCTCCCACTCCCCCTGCTTGTGTTCCCTCTCTTGCTGTCTCTTTCTCTGTCAAATAAATAAATAAAATCTTAAAAAAATATATTCTGATATCTCATTTATTGAGGAACTATTATTATATGCTAGGCACCGCTTATAAAAAAAATGAGTAAGACTGAAGAAGTCTTAGATAGACTTGTGGAAATCTGTCCTTCAATTGAGAAGGCAAGTACATGTAACTACCTAGTGATACAGGTTCTTATATTTAAAGAGTACAAATAAACCATGGGGCAGAGAAGTAAGAGAGCAGAAAGCAAAGTAAGGAAAACCTCTCATTTGTTGTGACAACAGAATGCCTACTAGAATAAGTTAACCTTTGCATATGTTCTTGTTGGAAATCTTTGCAGTGTGACTATTACGTGGTAGCTTGTTCATTGCCAAATTTTTCACCCAGAAAGCAGTAGTTTCAGTTGGTACATTGACTTCATTAATCAAGATTTCTTTGGAGCATTCTGTTCAGAATCCTTGTCTTAAAGACTTTGATGCATTAGGATGATTCTTCTTTGACAAATATTTGAATTTAAATGAGCTGGATGTTCCCTGATTTAAGAGCTAATGTGATATGATGGCTTCTTTCAGTGTCATAGTTAACCCCATAATCCTTCCAAGTAAAAACAAACAATTACAAGTTATTCATTGTTATCCATCTGATAATTAGTTAATGTCTGCATTTCATTTTTGTCATACTACAAGTAAGACTCAGGTAATCCAATTTTCAGACTTCAGAAATATGTTGGTATTGTGACACAGTGCTTCATAAACAAGACTGAGTGCATTCTTCTCAACTGACCACATTGTTTTGCTTATAAAGTTATAATTCATAAGCATTAGTACAGGTACAGTAGAGCTCCCAATTACTAATATTTTAAGATATTCATCTAAGCAACTAAATAATGACATCACCTGTCCTGAAAAGTCATTAATATTTATTGTGCTCTCATAACATTTACAGTAAGGGCTAGCTCATGCAATAGGAGTCATTCATTTATTCAATCAGGAGAGGAATGTAAGTACTTTCTATGCACCAAGTGCTGTAGTAGAGCATAGAAATGTAACACTAACTACACCATGGCCTCTATTTTTAAGGAGTCTACAATCTATATGAAGAGATAGATTCCTAGTAATTACAACACAAAATGACAGTACTAATGGGTGCAAGTAAAATGTGTTTTGGGAGCATCAAAAATAGAGGACTATTTGCAAGGTGAAGGCTTCACAGAGAAGGCAACTTAAAGCTGAATCTTGAAGGAAGAATAGATTTTATAAGGCAGATAAGCTGTATTTACTGTAATATGATAAAATTCTTTTATCATATACACTTGCCAAGTATTTGTATCTTATTTCTTTGTGATACATATCTTATTTGTTGTCTTAATAACCCTGAGAGTAGGTACCATTATCATCTCCATCTTAGAGGTAGAAAAATTACCAGGCTTAGAAAGTTTAGTAATTTGTCAAGGTCCCAGCCAGGGCAGAGAGGGAGGATCACTTCACAACTTGAGCTTTTACCCACCAAAACGAAACCATTTCTCACTGTGGTGGTGACATACTGAGTAGACACAGTGGTCATGGAAAATTTAGCCTTATTTTCTGGCCCAGGTGATTGGAGTTTACTCCACTATTTTCTAGTTTTGATTAGATTGTAAAAGCTTGAGAATAAGGTCTAGTCCATTTCTTTCCTATTCCTTCCAGTGCCCTGGATGGACTTCCTAGGTAATTATAGACACAGACTCTTTTTTTTTAATGTATGAAGATATTTTTGAGGTACAAAGTCATTTGCAAATGCACAATAATACTTTAAAAAATATTTGGAATAAAGATGTTCTCTGAAGAAAGTGCCCTGCCATTGATTCATGAGTGCAGTCTTCACTTTACTAAGGAAACTGAGAAATCATAAATGATGTATAAAGCAGTGATGTACTTGCAAGATTCTGACAAAGTCAGTTAGTATCAGAAGAACAGACATAAATAAATTAGTTCCTTGCTGAATAAAACATAAATAAATCAGAAGAATGAACCTAAAAGGATCCAGATCCTCCTTTAATTAAACAAGTAGTAGAATATGCCATCCATAAAATATCAGCGTATCTGAATACATCCCTAATTCTAGATGTAACATCTTGCCTTTTGCTAAGACATTGTGTGTCAGTTTCCAGAAATTCACTAGGTAAATCCAATATTTAAATAAAAGTGAAACTGAGAAAAGGAGACATCCTTCCTATGATGTGTGGTTTGTAACTTATATTTTTCTAGAAATAATATTATAGACAACTTCATGACTGCAATCACAGTAAATCTGTTCTCTTATTTCTTCAGTGGAAAGATTTGGAGCCACCTACCCACGGTTTGCCTGATTTCTCCATCTTTCAAGAGCCAAATTACATTATGTTTTAGAAATGATTTTGAGATTTTTTTTCTCTAATTTTTTTGATTGCTCAAGCCTTGGTTATTTTTAAAAGCTTTAGATTTTCTTTGCACTCATTTCTCATTTAGAGTTTGAAATGATATGATCAGATACATCTGCCTTAAGAAATAGCATTCAAATCAGAATCTTGGTGGATGGGTTTGAAGTAATTTTTTTTAGTAGAAAGCATTTTATTAACTAAAGTTTCTGCCCATGAGAATATTTTAAATGTGTGAAGATAAAGAGAATATGTAATCTTCATAGCAGCTGGTGGGAGAAAGTCTTTATAGGAAAAGACCAGCCTTGCTGAGAAGAGGCTTTGATAAAGCTACTAGGGATAGGTACAAACATTGGAGTCTCAGGTAGAACTTACACCCAGGTTTTATGCAAAGAAGAGAGCAATGCTGAGAAATAAAGAATGAATGAAACAGGAGGTGGAATGGTCAGTCTGTGGGGCAGCCTGGAGCAGTGGTTTTCAAACTGTAGTTCACATCCCATTAGTGGGCATAGACTCAATGAATGGATGGTCACCTGCTATAAAAAAATACAGATGAGAATAGAAGAGAAAATATCAGTGCATAACATGTAGTAAAGATTAAATATTGTTTTTAGAAAATAATTAGCATGTCATACATAGTAAAGATTAAGTACTGTTTTGTAAAATGTTCAATTTCATGTATGTGTGTAGTGGATAAGTATACTTCTTATAAAATCTGGGTAAAAATAAATTATGAACAATGATCTAAAGAGAAGAGAAATTCAAATTAATGGCAAGGCAGGGTTTCTTTGGGGGGGGAGAATAAAACCAAGAATTTGCAAGTTCTCTCCATATCTGTTGCTAAAACTTGAGTAAATTCTACTTTGAAATTTGTTGTTTGTTGTTTTGTGTGTGTGTGTGTGTGTGTGTGTGTGTGTGTGTGTATGCACCTGCACATCCATGCAGGAATGTATAGGTGGAGTACTATGAACAGGGAGGATTTCAAGAAAGTAGGAAAGAATCACTTAGGAATATATATGTATATAAATATATATATATATTTATCCATATAAATATATTCATATTTAAGTATCTTAAATATATCTACATATAATGGATACTACATTTACATTTGGGTTACTTTTTTTTTTTTTTTTTTTTAAAGATTTTATTTATTTATTTGAGAGAGAGAGACTGAGAGAGAGAGCACATGAGAGGGGGGAGGGTCGGGAGGGTCAGAGGGAGAAGCAGACTCCCTGCCGAGCAGGGAGCCCGATGTGGGACTCGATCCAGGGACTCCAGGATCATGACCTGAGCCGAAGGCAGTCGCTTAACCAACTGAGCCACCCAGGCGCCCACATTTGGGTTACATTTAAATAATATCATCTTGAGATCAGAAACTAATAAAATTCAAATAGCTATATTAGGAAGGGAAAGCAACATAGACACAGATAGTTACTTCATTAAATCATTCAAATTGACTTTGAGTTTCCTCACCTGAAATGAGATGTATACTTAATTGAATGTATATATCAGGTCCAATGCTAAAAAATCATTTTATTTTTAATGAAACTTTTTCACACTGCTGAATTTTAATGTGCTATCAGAAAGATCATCAGAGTTTGCTATTTTTAATATTTTTTTTCACTAAAACTTTAGTCTTGAAAGTCTTCATCTGTGTCATGTATGTGACTTTGTCTTGCACATATGCCCAATATTTTGTGTTAAAGTTTAGCATTATGTTTTTTTCTCTACAATTTATAGCCTATAGATTAAACTGTTTTAAAAGCAATTCAGAAACTACTGAACATTATTTTTTAGTATCTTCATTAAAACAAATATTTTTTCCTTTCCTTTCAATATCCTTCCCTTCTTTTTTTCTTTTTTTTCTCTCTGATATATAGAGTTCCTCCCAGGTGGTAAATGCCAGGAACAGTAGTGAATAAGGCAGATACCATCTCTGTCCTTGTATAGTTATGGTAAAGGGGAAGGACAGGTTTAAGAGTGCACATGGGGAGGGACATTTAGCCTACACTTGCAGTATTGGAGAAGGCCTCTGGATCAAATGACATGTAAGATATCAGGTGAAGTATGAGAAACATGGCCAGGGAAGTCAGAACTGGGATGAGGTGCCAAATGTTATAGGCAAAAGGAATAGCATGTGCATGGGGTATGAAGCAAGATGAGCATGGGAGGGAGAGGTGAGAGGTGATCCTAGAGAGGTAGGAAGGGGCTTCATCTCATCACAAAAGTCACTGAAACCAGGTAGGAATCTGAGTTGTATCGTAAAAGCAATGGGGAGTCACTGAGGTCATTTTAGCAGGTTCTACTTGATTTCTGCTTGAGAAGGAATGTATTTGTGGAAATAGTCGAAAGCCACTCAAAGTGCAGTGTAGACTATAGACCAGAGTCAACAAATGTCTTCGGTAAAGGACCAGATATTAAATATATGGACTTTGTGGATTATATGGATGATCTCTCTTACAACTACTCAACTTTGTTGTAGTGTGAATGCAGTCATAGACAATTTGTGAACAAATGAGTGTTATTGTGTTCCAATGCCATTTTATTTAAGGACATTGAAATTTGATTTCATATTATTTTCATGTATGGCAATTTTTTCTTTATTATTTTTTCAACCATTTAAAAATGATTCTTAGGATGTATGCCATAGAAAAACAGTCTCTGGACTGGATTTGGCACACAGACTCCAGTGTATTGACCTCTGTCTACAGGACAAGACAGGTGTGTAAATGAGGGAGTAACACTGGGCAGTACATGAGGATATTTACAGAGTAAAGGACATGGGGTTAATTTCTGCTTCTGACTCTAATTCTGATGATAGGGTGCAAAGATACTTTAAGCATTATGTACAATTGTGAAGTCTCTGAAGCTGATAGCTTTGAAGGGCAATATATATTTGTATTTATACATTCTAATATGTTTAAGGGGGATTAATTTTTTAAAAACTCAATTCCTGCAGTGTCATTATAGGCTAAAGTGGAAACAATCATTACATATAGAGATATATATTTATAAGTTTTTAAAAAGTAATGTGTGTATTTACATATTTTAAGGAAGAAATGTATTAGTCTGGGTTCTCTAGGGAAACAAAACCAATAACCAGTAGACAGTCTCATGTGTACAGTCTCAACACCCTCTCAGCCATGTAAGAATGAGCCTTGGGCCTAGAACACTTCCTTATCAAAAGATAAAGAGCCCTTACAGCCAGTGCTAGACTCATCACTTATTTTTCCATGTTTCAGACTCAACATGTACTCCTTTGTTCTGCTTAAGCATATGTGTCATGTGGTACCTGGCCAACCCCACTACTATCTCTATGCCCTGTGGTGAAGAAGCAGGGTCTGCTGCAGCACGAAGAGGGTCCTGCTAGGAGGGACCCACTGGCCACAAGGAACTAATGCCCATCATTTAAGCTGATCTTGCTGTGTGTCTTTATATGAGTAAAACATTATTCAATGCAATGTTTGACTATGTTGTGTTTTTCTTGGTGACTCAGATATTGAGATGCAATGGGCAGAAGTGTTCGAACTTATACTCCTGATAATAGGCACAGATGCTATTTGGTTCACATTTTATATCTATCTATATCCATATATATCTATATTTCTCTCCCTCTTTCTCTCTCTCTCTCTTTATTATGAAAAATTGGCTCACACAGTTATGGAGGCTATATCCTAAGATCTACAGTCAGCAAGCTGGAGAACAAGGAGAGCTGATAGTTTAAGTTCCAATCTGAGTCTAAGTTCAAAGGCAAGGGAAGGCTAATAATTCATGTTGAAGACAGCCAAATAGAGAATTCTTTCTACTCAAACTTTTAAATCTATTTAGGACTTCATTGAACTGGATGAGATCTATCCACACTGGGGAGGTCAATCTCCTTTACTCAGTCTACCAATTTAAATGTTAATCTCAGGGGCACCTGGGTGGCTCAGTAGGTTAAGTGTCTGTCTTCGGCTCAGGTCATGATCCCAGGGTCCTGGGATCGAGCCCCGCATCGGGCTCCCTGCTCAGCGGGGAACCTGCTTCTCTCTCTCTCTCCCTCTGCCTGCCACTCCCCCTGCTTGTGCTCATTCTCTCTCTCTGTCAAATAAATAAATAAAATCTTTAAAAAAAATAAATGTTAATCTCATTCAGAAACATTCACAGACATACAGAAATAATGCTTCATCAAATATCTGGTCACCTCATAACCTATTCAAGTTGACATATGAAGTTTACTATCACAGAAAACAAGGGGGTTTATACACTGGAATGGCATAACTGGAGGGTCTGGGTAAACTTTATTATTTATTTATTCATTTTTAATTAACATATAATGTATTATTTGGTTCAGGGGTACAGGTCTGTGAATCATCAGTCTTACACAATTCACAGAGTTCACCATAGTACATACCCTCCCCAGTGTCCATCACCCAGCCACCCCATCCCTTCCACCCCCCTCCCCTCCAGCAACCCTCAGTTTGTTTCCTGAGATTAAGAGTCTCCTATGGTTTGTCTCCCTCTCTGGTTTCGTCTTGTTTCATTTTTCCCTCCCTTCCCCTAGGATCCTCTGTCTTGTTGCTCAAAATCCTCCTATCAGTGAAGTCATATTATACTTATCTTTCTCTGATTGACTTATTTCACTTAGCATAATACCCTCTAGTTCCATCCACGTCGTTGCAAATGGCAAGATTTCAAATTTTTTGATGGCTGCATAATATTCCTGTGTGTGTGTGTGTGTTTGTGTGTGTATACCACATCTTCTTTATCCATTCATCTGTTGGTGGACATCTTGGCTGTTTCCATAGTTTGGTTATTGTGGACATTGTTGCTATAAACATTGGGGTGCATGTGCCCCTTCGGATCACTACATTTGTATCTTTGGGGTAAATACCAAGTAGTGCAATTGCTGGGTCGTAGGGTAGCTCTATTTTCAATTTTTGAGGAACATCCGTACTGTTTTCCAGAGTGGCTGCACCAGCTTGCATTCCCACCAATAGCATAAGAGGGTTCCCCTTTCTCCACATCCCCGCCAACATCTGTTGTTTCCTGACTTGTTCATTTTAGCCATTCTGACTGGTGTGAGGTGGTATCTCATTGAGGTTTTGATTTGGATTTCCCTGATGCCGAGCGATGTTGAGCACTTTTTCATGTGTCTGTTGGCCATTTAGATGTCTTCTTTGGAAAAATGTCTGTTCATGTCTTCTGCCCATTTCATGATTGGATTATTTGTTCTTTGGGTGTTGGGTTTGATAAGTTCTTTATAGATTTTGGATACTAGCCCTTTATCTGATATGTCATTTGCAAATATCTTCTCCCATTCTGTCTGTTGTCTTTTGGTTTTGACAGCTGTGCAAAAGCTTTTTATCTTGATGAAGTCCCATAGTTCATTTTTGCCCTTGCTTCCCTTGCCTTTGGCGATGTTTCTAGGAAGAAGTTGCTGCGGCTGAGGTCGAAGAGGTTGCTGCCTGTGTTCTCCTCAAGGATTTTGATGGATTCTTATCTCACCTTTAGGTCTTTCATCCATTTTGAGTCTATTTTTGTGTGTGGTGTAAGGAAATGGTCCAGTTTCATTCTTTTGCTTGTGGCTGTCCAGTTATCCCAACACCATTTGTTGAAGAGACGGTCTTTTCTCCATTGGACATTCTTTCCTGCTTTGTCGAAGATGAGTTGACCATAGAGTTGAGGGTCCATTTCTGGGCTCTCTATTCTGTTCCATTGGTCTATGTGTCTGTTTTTGTGCCAGTACCATACTGTCTTGATGACAGCTTTGTAATAGAGCTTGCAGTCTGGAATTGTGATGCCACCAGCTTTGCTTTTCTTTTTCAACATTCCTCTGGCTATTCGAGGTCTTTTCTGGTATTTTTGGGATTATTTGTTCCATTTCTTTGAAAGAAGTGGATGGTATTTTGATAGGGATTGCATTAAATGTGTAGATTGCTCTAGGTAACATAGACATTTTCACAGTATTTGTTCTTCCAATCCATGAGCATGGAATGTTTTTCCATTTCTTTGTGTCTTCCTCAATTTCTTTCATGAGTATTCTAGAGTTTTCTGAGTACAGATCCTTTGCCTCTTTGGTTAGATTTATTCCTAGGTATCTTATGGTTTTGGGTGCAATTGTAAATGGGATTGACTCCTTAACTTCTCTTTCTTCTGTCTTTTGGTGTATAGGAATGCCACTGATTTCTGTGCATTGATTTTATATCCTGCCACTTTACTGAATTCCTGTATGAGTTCTAGCAGTTTTGGGGTGGAGTCTTTTGGGTTTTCCACATAAAGTATCATATCATCTGCAAAAAGTGAGAGTTTGACTTCTTCATTGCCTATTCAGATGCCTTTTATTTCTTTTTGTTGTCTGATTGCTGAGACTAGGACTTCTAGTACTATGTTGAATAGCAGTGGTGATAGTGGACATCTCTGCCATGTTCCTGACCTTAGGGGGAAAGCTCTCAGTTTTTCCCCATTGAGAATGATATTCGCTGTGGGTTTTTCATAGATGGCTTTTATGATATTGAGGTATGTACCCTCTATCCCTACACTGTGAAGAGTTTTAATCAAGAAAGGATGCTGTCCTTTGTCAAATGCTTTTTCTGCATCCATTGAGAGGATCATATGTTTCTTGTTCTTTCTTTTATTAATGTATTGTATCACATTGATTGATTTGTGGATGTTGAACCAACTTTGCAGCCCAGGAGTAAATCCTACTTGGTCGTGGTGAATAATCCTTTTAATGTACTGTTGGATCCTATTGGCTAGTATTTTGGTGAGAATTTTTGCATCCATGTTCATCAGGGGTATTGGTCTGTACGTCTCCTTTTTGATGGGGTCTTCATCTGGGTTTGGAATCAAGGTAATCCTGGCCTTATAAAATTAGTTTGGAAATTTTCCTTCCATTTCTATTTTTTGGAACAGTTTCAGAAGAATAGGTATTAATCCTTCTTTAAATGTTTGGTAGAATTCCCCTGGGAAGCCATCTTGCCCTGGGCTCTTGTTTGTTGGGAGATTTTTGATTACTGCTTCAATATCCTTAGTGGTTATGGGTCTGTTCAGATTTTCTCTTTCTTCCTGGTTCAGTTTTGGTGGTTTATACATCTCTAGGAATGCATCCATTTCTTCCAGATTATCTAATTTGCTGGCATATAGTTGCTCATAATATGTTCTTATAATTGTTTGTGTTTCTTTGGTGTTGGTTGTGATCTCTCCTCTTTCATTCATGATTTTATTTATTTGGGTCCTTTCTCTTTTCTTTTTGATAAGTCTGGCCAGGGGTTTATCAATCTTATTAATTCTTTCAAAGAACCAGCTCCTAGTTTCGTTGATCTGTTCTACTGTTCTTTTGGTTTCTATTTCATTGATTTCTGCTCTGATCTTTATTATTTCTCTTCTCCTGCTGGGTTTAGGCTTTATTTGCTGTTCTTTCTCCAGCTCCTTTAGGTGTAGGGTTAGGTTGTGTACTTGAGATCTTTCTTGTTTCTTGAGAAAAGCTTGTATTGCCATATACTTTCCTCTTAGGATCGCCTTTGCTGCATCCCAAAGATTTTGAACAGTTGTGTTTTCATTTTCATTTATGGTTAAACTCCTTTAAAGAGTAACATTAACTAAGACCTGAACAATGGGTTAGCTAAACAGCAGAGAGGCTGGGGCTATTGAGGGTGAAGAAGAAAATTTTAGATGGTGAGCTACATGTATTGGAATCCAGGAAAAGATGATGACATAAGAAAGACCAGAAGGACTTTATTTCTACCCAGAGGTTTGCTAGCCTTTTCTGAAGAGCAGTGTTAAGCAATGTAGGAGCCCCAAGAAGGCTTTATATCTATTGTCTCATTAGGGTTAAACCAGCTATGTAGCAGCTACAGATCACTGGTACTATTCAGTTCTCCAGAAACAAGCCCTCCTATTAAGCAATAGGCCCCTGTACTACTTTTGTCCCTCCACCAGCCTTATATAAATAACTTCTAAGAGAAAAGAAAATCAGCTTCAGGAAAAATTTCCAATCTTCATAACAAAGGCCATAGTTTATGTCCTTAGCCCCAGAGAGCCCCTCCTCCTTGGGGGGAGGCACTCCACCAGGAGAACATCATGTGTACATCATCCTTGGCATTAGGAAGAGGTGGGTTAGGCCTGTGGTCAACCATAGGTAAGTTCATCTGAAGGCTATAACTTGGTTCTGTTGGCCTCAGGTCATATGTTGGAGAAACTATGAACAAAGAATTTCATTTGTGCCAGTTGCAGGGAACTGTTTTTCACTGAAGGAAATAGTAAAACATCCTTAGCAGCCTTGAAAAAATTTATTTTTGTCAGGAATATCATTAAAATATACTTGCACAAAAATAATTCTTGTAGTGGGAAATAAAGCAATCCCATTGTCTTGGGACCACCCTGTATAGCACCTGTGAAATACCCTCTTTCTGCCATGTGTTTTAGTACCACATGAAAAGAAATCACAATGCAAGTACTGTGATTCTAGCTTTACATTTATAATCTTTGTGTATGGCATGCACCTTCTGATTTTTGGTCTATCTCCATTGTGATCCATGTTAAACCACTAAAAAGTGAGTTTTCAGCATTTTAAATAGGATGAAGATCATAGTTTCCTGTTCTGATGTAGTTTTAGCTACATTATTTAGGCCCAGGCATATAGTGTAGATTCCTAACATTATGACAAATCCATTTTCAAGGGTGAAAAAAAAAAACCCCTAGTATCTTCATAACTTATGAATAGTTTGGGCCTGCCTGCCAGAAATCCAGCTGTGTTACTATAGAAACTTCGTTGGCCTAGATGTGATGTCATCACCCCACAAAAGCTAAAATTCAACTATTCTATTATAAATTGTTAATACAAATATATATATTGAATCATCTAATTATTGGTTACAGATAATACTTCTCCAGTGCTTTACTCTAAGGAGTTAAAAAATATCCACTAAATATGATTGATCAATAATGAAATATCAGCATGGGGATGGGGGTGGGGGTTGGCTGAAATGGTGTAATTTACTGTTTTTAAAATACAATGTAGCAAATGACTGCTGAAAATATATTCTAGTGACAAAATTATCTCAATGATGTTTAAAACAGCTAAGTACAACTTTCTAAATAAGTCCTGTTCTTCTCTTCCTGATGACAGAAGAGGCTTGTAACCATTATGTTCAAAGAGCAAAACTCAGAGGGTGCCATCATAAGGGAACTTTATTTTCTCTACAACTCTCCCTTTAATCTTGCACTAAAGGGTGCTAATTTGTCTTCTGCCCTTAAATGACATTCAGGGTAGGTTTCATAACTTAGAAAATAAAAAGTTCCACATTTACTTCTCATTACAAAAGAGTCTCTGTTCAGTAATTATTATGTCGTCTAGTGTAATAATAAACAACTTTGAATTTTAATTAAGCTAAAAACTGTGCCTTCCCTTACAAAGGGCCTAATAAAGGTAGGAATCTGCAGTCTGACGGATAAGGGCTTGATAGCTTTTTCCTCGTCCAGCATTATCTCGTCCACCAACAACTGCTGCTTGGGACAGGAGGCAGAGAGCTAGAAAAGACAAGAGAACACAGCGAGAATGGGTCTTATTTGGCTACAACTGATGAACTAGTATCAGTCCTCTGGAGGAATACCAGTGATCAAAGCTAATATTTATTCCTGGAGCACTTTCATAGATTCCATCACAGGAAATATATCTTCTCCCACTGGATTCTTGTTTCCTCCATCATCCTGGGCATCTGGAGAAAGTGTTTCCAATCTCTCTGTGCTAGGATCTCCTTAGTCCTCTAGGTAATACTTCTGGGAAGACATAAGGAAAATCTAGCCTTGTTTTCTCTTCTGCATAACTAGTATCTGGCCCACAGAAATCATGGAGTCGTTGGCTCATCATGAGTGGGAGTACAACCTTTTGTTTCAGCTCCTTCACAGGCTGCTCCACCCTTTTACCTATAAAATAGCTCAGACGTGGTATCTAACAAGACCCAGGGACATATGTCAAGCTTTTCTGTAGTTTCCTTGAAGTGCTCTCACTAGTTTAAGGTAAAGAACAGGAAGGTGGGGAGGTACTTATAGTATAGTAATCCAGGGAGGTCCTCCTACCAATGTTTGTTTTCTCTGGCCAATTCAACTTCAACCATATCAGTCTCCCAATCTTAGAGAAGGGTAAGAGTAACGAAATTGGTTTTAATTAACAAACAACTTTTTAAAAGGTCCTGCTATATAGTTCATGCCTCACTTTGGCATCTTGGGGTGTTTGGCATCTATTTTCTTGGGGCCTCAATGAGAAATAAAATAGTTTCCCATTTTAACAGCCAGGTAGTAGCCATTAATAGTCTTCTTATTTGAAAAAAACTTAAATAATACCCTAATAGTAAGTTAACATGCAAATGTAATAGTAAAACATGAAATAAAATTTTGTGTGAGTATAAAAGTTTATATGTGAGCTGTCAGTGCATTCTTTGATGATGGTATTATTTGAGTATTTGGCTGTTCATCTAAACATTAGGAATTATATGTAAATAAAGTTTACTTACCAAAACAAATGAATAAAAGATTATTTTTTAACTGTGCAATATATTAGTATTTATGAGTAGTGGTAAATCTGAACAACCAGGTAAATACTCTTCCTTTGCATAGAATGACTCACCCAGATGTCTGCTTGCATCTTGTAACCTAGAACACAACTTTATTTCCAAATGCCTTCATGGTAATTGTGTTCTAAATATCATTTGGGTTGGGGGGGTTGTGCCTGGGTGGCTCAGTCAGTTAAGCATCTGCGTTTGGCTTAGGTCATGATCCCAGGGTCCTAGGATTGAGCCCTGCATTGGGCTTCCGCCCCTCCCGCTGCTCATGCTCTCTCTCTCTTTCTCTCAAGTAAATAAATAAAATCTTTAAAAAAAAAAACCCTAAAAAATGTATCATTTGGGAGATGTGATTTGGGTGGAATGTTTCATCTTGAACACCATTGGTAGGTTCTGATTCATTTAAGCCAATCAGTAAAGTCATTTTCTAGTTTCATGACTGGCTCAGAGATAGGGATATAAAACCATCTGGCAAAATGAAAAATTTGTTGGTAACTTCTGGGAAAAGGATTTCCTCTTTATTTCCAGGAAAAAATTAAGATAATTTCCCTTCTTAGTGGGTAAGAACTGAGGAAAATATATTTCTAACGACTACTGGTAGGTAATTTGAAATCTCAGGAAAGACTAGATTAAAATGATAATGATACTGTGGGAAACAGAGACCAGATGAAAGGAAACTAGGATTTTCATGTCATCTTTTTTTTTTTTTTTTTTTTAAAGATTTTATTTATTTATTTGACAGAGAGAGAGACAGCGAGAGCAGGAACACAAGCAGGGGGAGTGGGAGAGGGAGAAGCAGGCTTCCTGCCGAGCAGGGAGCCCGATGTGGGGCTCGATCCCAGGACCCTGGGATCATGACCTGAGCCGAAGGCAGACGCTTAACGACTGAGCCACCCAGGCGCCCCTCATGTCATCTTTGAGTCACTATAACTAAACTAGTCAAAGCCCAGCCTTCCTTTGGATTCTCCAGTTATCTGAGCAATAAATTCCCTTTGTTCTTTAGGATAGATCTAATAGATTTCCCATTGCTTGCAAATGAAAGCATCTGTACTGATACAGTTCCTGTTCGGAACATTATCTGTGTATTGCTACCAATCTAGCTACTGGGAGTATAATTGGGTATTCATTACTACCACCAAGGGCACTTGGGCTTTCTTAATTAAAATGGCTACTGTATTTATGTTCTGATCCTTTATTTGCTCTACAATTAATCTGTAGGTGATTGGTTTGACCAGTTACTGCTCATGCTGTTTCTTCTTCTATAGTCATGATTACAGACTTGCAATATGGTTGCCTGTGATTCTCACTTTGAAAGAATTGATCTCTAGACATAGGCCTTGGTTCTTTTCCACTCACTCTCCAGGATCTGGCACAGAATCTATTACTGCAGTTGCTCTTTTTCCTCAGGATTGCACCATTAAGAGATGAAGTTAACCCTGAGTAAATAGGAAACTTGTTCATCTAAAGACCCATACTCTGAGGTTATATATGAATAATCCTCCAGAAATCTTTAAAAGAAAAAAGATTTATCTTAGCATTATATTAATTTTATTTCTATGTTAATAGACTATTAAATGAGAACCCTCACTCTATCATATACATAAATCCCTTTTAATATTTTTTATTCTTTCTAGAAATATGTAGAAAAAAATTTCAAGGGATTTCATAGTATTAGACAGGGGTGTGACAATTCCCTTTCCTTCTTCTAGAGAGGTATCTTAGTTTGGAATACCCTAAAAGTAGATTCTAAGACAAGGATTTGGTGGTTGGTAGTTTATATGGGAGATAATTCAAGATGTGAGGTGAAGGAGCCAGGAGAGTGAGATGGAGAAGGATAAAAGGTCAATAAAAGGTACTCTATTGATCTGGCTAACAGTGTGGACTATGGGACTCATTATTAGTAGGACTCTCTGAAGAACTACATAGAGTGGCCTATGTTGTGTTTCATATCCCTATTCCTGTACCATTCACATCCACTACAACTTTTCCAACTGGTGGAGATTTTCTACTAAGAAGACAGTCACTAAACATCACCCCCAAAATGACTCCAGGAGATGGGTCCAGTTATTTGGAGTTCTTCATTACAGGAGTAAAGTCAACAGTAATAATAAGTCTAATTAATTAACACATGTATTTACTTTAAATTTAAAATTAACCCCCCCAAAGAATACTAAATTGACAATTAAGTTAAATTCTAGGTAAAAAGAAAGAGTTCCTTGAAATCAAATTGTAAAGACTAATCCTCCTGAAAATCTATTTTGGTTTGTTTAAAAAGTATGCAGAAAACAATTACTGAAGACAACTGTTTGTTTGTGGTTTTTTTTGGTTATTTATCAATTGGGACTGGCTGTATATAGATATATGTGTATATATATGATTTATCATTTGGGTTATTTATCATTTGGGACTGGCTGTATATATATATATAATTTATCATGTGGGTTATTTATCAATTGCCTTTTTAAAAGGCTTTGTCATAGCCTTTTTTAAAGAAATGGCCCTCTTTCTAATATAGCAGGAAATCTTTGAATTTCTAGATAAAAGTGTAGTAAAAAAAAGTGGTTTTTAATTAAAAAAAACCCTCAGTTTTCTACATGCCATGAATGAGAAGCCCTAAGTGGTTCTATTATTTTATATCAAGGAGAATTGCTCATTAAATTCTACCAATTTGTGCTGAATAGCACTACTTGCACACAGATAGGAAAGAAATCTTGGCAGTGGGATTATTCAAAGCTTCTATTATGAATTGACTGCTTCTTAAAGATTTTTATTTATTTACTTAGAGAGAGAGAGAGAGCACATGTGCAGGAGGGAGTAGGAACAGAGGGAGAGGGACAAGCCAACTCAGTTCTGAGTGTGGAGCCCCATAGGGCTCCATTGCACAATCCTGAGATCATGACCTGAGCCGAAATCAAGAGTCCAACACTCAACCAGCTGAGTCACCCAGGAGCCCCTGAATGGATCATTTCTGTTCTTGACTCATAATACTATATCATAGGAAGAATAATAATACTTGAGAAATTATCAAAACCTGCACAATGCCATGCCCTAAGGAAAAGCAGATAGTAATAGCAAGAACAATAGCAGTTAACACAGTTCCAAAGACTTGTTGAGTGGATGTTCTTTCACTGTGTATATCATGGGAAGACTTCTGCTTTCTGACTCCACTGTCACAGTGGGGTCTGAGGATTGTCCCTGAGATAGTCTTCTGCTTGTGGGATTATAGAGAGACTAACTGATCCCTGATGATTGAAGGAACTACCAATCTAGTTACAATCTTTCCAATCTTCATAGATTCTGAGTCTGATCAAATATCATACCAATAATGTAATTTAAAATATGATTTTATTTTACTTTATTTTTAAAATATGATTTTTAAAAACACACAAAATAGCAAAAGTATCAAGATATTATTTTTACAGATAGATTTAAAATCTGTCCTGACTTCGAGTTTTATTTTTTCCTTGTCAAAAGCATTGAGGTAGCCTCCAATTATAGTTAGATACATTTGTATATTTTATCTCCACATCTAATAACAATGGTATTGTATTGTTACAGTATTGTATTGTTAACGTCTAAAAACAATGTTGTCTATCATTTTTTTTAAAGATATTATTTATTTATTTGAGAGAGAGGGAGAGACACCACGCCTGCATGCAGTGGGGGTTGGGGGGTGGTGGGTAGAGTAGAGGGAGAGGGACAAGAGGGACAAGCAGACTCCACACTGAGCATGTAGCCAGTTGCAGGTCGCAGGGCTCCATCCCAGAACCTTGAGATCATGACCTGAGCTGAAACCAAGAGTCAGATGCTTAACCAACTGAGCCACCAGGTACCCCTATTGTCTATCATTTATTAAATAATCATAATGTTCCAGGCACTATACTAAGTGCCTTAATATGTTATTAACTTAATTCCTCTGTAATCCTCTAAGCAGATATTATTAGCTTCATGTTATGGATGAGAAAATGAAGACTTAGAGAGGTTAATTAATTTGTTCAAGGTCACAACGTTAGTAAGTGAAGGAACTTGGATGTGATTCCAAGGCTTTCTGAATCCAAAGCCCATGATCATTGTCAAGTGACAAATTAATGACCTTATTAGAAGTTTAGTAAAATAGCTTTGCCATACTTCTCAAAAAATAGCAGTGGTAGGATTTAGCAAGATTCTATCTTCTATGAAGACAGCAGTGTTCAGGTGTAATTGATTAACGTTATATTTTGTTTCACTTGGGACAATACTTTTTATCTCTTTAATTAGACTTTATTGTCTAGAGAAGTTTTAGGTTCACAGAAAAATTGAGCTGAAAATACAGTGTCTCCATATCTCTTCTGTCCAATTCACCCTCAAGCACAGCTCCCTCAGTATTGACATACTACATTAGAGTGGTATATTTGTTAGATTGATGAAATTTTATCGATACAAAATTATCACCTAAAGTCCATAGTTTACATCAGGGTTGTACATTGTATGGGTTTTGACAAATGCATTATGACATATATCCACTATTATAGTATCCTATAGAATAGTTTCACAACAATATTTTTAATGATACTCATTGCATTAGTCTATCTTCAATTTTTAATTCAATAAATAGGAACTAACAAACCTTAGAAGAGACCTTAGAGATCCCACCAAGTGAATATGGCCCCATCCATGCAAATTTAATATGCTGCCAACCTATTGATATTTTGGTGGAGTCAGTCTCAGTAAGAAGAAAGCACAAACAGATATCCATTGCATCCAAATTGAAATTGTGCAAGGAAGTTGTGGGCTGTCATTTATTTTGAAGGTACTGGGTATTCTATTTGGCAAAACAATTTATTCAGTTTTAGAGGGCATTCTTATGTGCCAGTCACACTATAGAGAGCTGCATTCCTTAATAAGAGATTTTTTCTTTTGTTGTTAAGTGAGACCGAGAATTGAAAAACTTATCCTAAAAGTTCTCTCTGACATTTATCTCTTGTGTGGTAAATTGTACAAAACTCTAGGGCCTCCTTATACATCTGCAAAGCACTTATTAACTGCTAACTAAAACCCAAAGCCAATGTTTGGTTCTTCTTGCAACATTTTTTTAGCCCACACTTTTCCTGAAGTGGATTGATGTTTGATCAGGAACCTATGTTTGATTTTTAAACTTGAACAGTAGAATGACAGTTGTATCCCTGAAGGTTACAGCTCTTTTCCAATTGACAACATAGAGAAATTGCATTATACGTACATATAAGAGAGCTCAATCATGTTTGCTGCAGTCCATACCCTGTCAAGGACTCTCTTGAGATGTCTGAAATTTGACAGACAGTCTACCAGGCATATGAACTATTGATTCCTCTAGTTTCTCCAGTTTGTCTTTTTATTCAATTACATCATCTATAAATGCAGCATCTAAAGTTTACTATCTTTGTGCTAATCCCATACTCCTATCCTTGCTCCATATGATCTATTTATGCTACACTTAAGCTCTAGTAAATATATTTGTTTATAATTGCTGTCAGTCTAGAAAACTTACTCACTAATTAGAAGTTGGGAAAAGAGATTTAAGTATAAGGGTGAGTGTGTAGAGAGCACATAAACATCTTGTCATGGTAAGCTTATTGATGTTAGTCCTTGAAGGAGAGATAAACTTTACTAGCAGGAGAAGGTCAATTCTAAAATTTTAATTATTTTTAGTTGTAGAGAAGTTGTGTTCCTGTGACACTGATGTATTTTGATAGAGTTACAGTTTCAAGGATATGAGAATTATTTTAGATTTATAAAATTTATCATTATGCTAATTTATGTGGACCAGTCTTTGACAGATAGTCTTATAGCCTACCTGAAAGGGTTTTTAAAATTACAGTTGAACCCAGTGTAGCTCCTTTTATAGGAGGTATTTATAATAGACAGTTTGCATTTATGTGAGTCTTAAGGGCAGATGGCTCCGCCTTCTACTACAAGAGTCTTAGGCACCTAGCCATTCCTGTTCTCTGCCTCCAACAGTTGAGGGCCAGGGAGTGATTAATGAGGATGGTGGCAGAGAATCTGAAATGGACTGTTCTGGTGAATGACTGTTTGCTGTATGGCTTCCCTTGACTCCAGACCATTTTCAAGCTTGTTTCTAAAATTTTTTGTTAATATATGAGCCACCAAAAAAATCTAAATAAAATAGTTTTCTGCTTAGCAAAACCAAAAACTCTGACTGATTCAGTATTTAACAATTCTGTGTAAACCAACATATTAAAGCTGCATATAATTATAAATCCAGGTTCCAGATCACATAAAAACTTCCTGGAGAAACATTATTGTTTTGAATGAACCTCTAATAATCTGAATGGTGTGGCACAGGTTAGCTTCTCTGTGCACCAGCATCCTTGTCTATAAATTAGAAGTATGACTAGTGGTGATTTTCATACTAGATCAGTGATTTTTGTGCCTCTAGGCATTCTAGGGATTCAAAGGAGCCCCCACATGGCTACCAAAGGGGAGCAGAGAGAGAGGGGGCATGATTAGGAAGTGATTTAGAACTTAATTTGCTCCCTACTTTTTACAAAGAGTAAGCAAAGTCATATTCAGTTTTACCCACTAGCTTGTCTTCAAGATTGCTTTTGAATAAAGGATTCATCAATATTTGAAAAAAATATAATACAAAATTGTCTAAAATGTCTTCTAACGACTTTATTCTATGAATTTGTGTTTTGTCCTGGAAATCTGTTCTCCATAGTATTCTCCAAAAATAATGGGAGGCAGCAGAATGTTATAGGGATAATGCCTACAAAAAATAGCACACATTTCTAATAAAAATAACTATCATTTATTGAGTGCTTACAGTATGCAAACACCAGTTTTATAAGTGCTTAAATGAGTAAGTTCATTTGTTTTGTAATTTCTGTAAGTTTGGTATTGTACTTAAGATCATGTAAGTATAGGAGGTAGGATCTCAACCCAGCCAGCTTACTCCAGAGCCTATACCCTTAATTATAATTTAGTATCCTTTTAGCTTAGTAAAAATACTTTAGAAGCTGAAGGCAACATATCAGTTGCTCTCAGGAATAAACGAATTGACAAGAATCTTGGGAAAGTTATGAGAATGCTTATAGTGAAGCTTTATGGTGCACATTTATTAGATCTAATCTGAATGGGATCACCAGACTGAAAAGTAATTGAAACATTGTTTTTGGCAGTTTTTATACATTGTTTCCTGCTAAGATGCTGACATGTGAACAACAACAACAAAAAAGTTGATTTAGGGACATCACTTTAAGTATCTTTCCAACAGCAATGCCACCTCAGTTCCTCAGGGGGACTTCCAGGACTATGTTAGGTATGTTGAGTAAGAGTGGTGAATGTGGCCACCCTTTCCTTATTCCTAATCTTAGGGGAACAGATAGATAGTTTCAACAAAGAGATGAAAACTTTAAAAAAATAAAATGAAATGCTAGATATAAAAAACAAGATGACAGAAATTCAGTTTTCATTACTGAATATGGTATTATTGTGGTCATGGCATATACCTTCTCTTCTTAGAAATTTCTTAAGAGTTCTTCCCATGCATAGATGCTGAATTTTGTAAAAGGCCTTTTTTGCATCTATGAAAATGATTATATATTTTTTCTTTTGTCTGTTGATATGGTGAATTGCATTGATCAATATTTGAGTGTTGAATCAGCCTTACATTTCCATATGGTACCCCGCTTTGGCCATAAAATATTTTATTTTTAATATATTCTTGGTTTGCATTTTCTGGTGTTTTATTGAGGCTTTCATATCTATGGTCACGAGAGAAATTGGTTTATAATTTTATTTTCTTATAATGCCATTGTATGCTTTTGCTGTCAGGGTACTCCTGACCTCATAAAGTGAATTAGAAAGTGTCCCCTTCTCTTCCATATTCTGGGAGAATTTGTATAGAGTTGGTATTATTTCTTACTTAAATGTTAGGTAAAATTTATGGGTAAAGTCATCTGGTCCTGGAGTTTTCTTTATTGATTTATTAACTACAAATCAATTACTTTAATAGAGATTAGACAGTTTAGGTTATTCATTGAATGAGGTTGAGCAGTTTGTGTCTGTATTAGTTTGCTAGGACTGCTGTAACAACATACCACATGTTGGCTTCAATGGCCATATGGCTTCAATGGCTGAAATTTATTTTCTCACGATTCTGGAGGCTGGAAGTCTAGGACAGGTGTTGACAGGTTTGTTTCTGCTGAGGCTTCTCTCCTTGCTTTGTAGATGGCCATCTTCTCCTTCTGTTCTCACATGGTTGTCCTTTGGTTTTGTTGTTTGTGTTCTAATCTCTTCTTCTTGTAGGGACACCAGCCATATGGGATTAGGGCCCACCCATATAACCTTGTTTTATCTTAATTACTTCTTTAAAGGCCCTGTGTCTAAATACAGTTACATTCTGAGGTACTAGGGATTAGGACTTCTACATATGAATTTTGAAGGAGACAGAGTTGAGCTGATAACAGTGTTATTCCGGGAATCTGTTCACTTCATAGAAGTAGTTCAATTTATGGGTATAGATTTATTCATAGCGTCTGCTTATTAAATTTTTAATATCTGTGGAGTCTGTAGTTATGTTTCCTCTTTTGTTCTGGATGGTGAGATTTTATGTCTTCTCTCAGTGTGGTCATGTGATTATCAATTATACTGTATTTTTCAGAGAAACAGCTTATGGTTTATTTTCTCTATTGTTTTCCTATCCTCAATTTCACTGGCTTTTATTTTATCTAAAATATTTTCTTTCTTCTCATTGCCTGCGTTCAGTTTAGTCTTGTCATATTATCTTAAGCTGCAATATTAGATTAATGCTTTCAGATCTTCTTTATTGATATGAGCATTTAATACTGTAAATATCCTTCTAAGCACTGTTTCAGCTGCATCCAGTGGTGTGTTGGATGGTTTTACACTGGCATATAAGAACTGATTGTAGCATCTCTTCCCGACTCATTTTCTGTGCTGTCAACCATGATAGAAATATTTACATCATGGAAATTTGCAAATACTACAAATAAGATTTTCTTTTTCAGAAAGCTGGTTGTCTAACATTTACTATTACACTGTTCTCTGGGTCTTATCAATTTGATATGGTATGTTTTCTTTTTCACTTAAACCAAAGTATATTTCCATTGCTCTTTTGATTTCCTCTTTGACTCATGAGTTGTTTAAAGGGTGTTGTTTAACCTACAAAATATTTTAGGAATTTTCTGTTATTAATTTCTAGTTTAATTATAATATACAAGCATACTTTATATAATGCAATCATTTTAAATTTGCTAGGATTTGCTTATGGCCTCGAATACTGTTTATTTATGGTCCAGAATGTTCTTTGGGCACTTGAAATGATTGTATATCCAAGTATAGTGGGGTGGAAAAATTGTCAACTAGATCAAGTTGGTTCCTTGTGTAGTTCTAGTCTTCTATATTTTTCTTAGTTTTCTTTTTACTTGCTCTATTATTTATTTATTAAGAAAGGAGTACTGAAGTTTTCAACTCTAATTGTAAATATGTCTCTTTCTTGGGCGCCTGGGTGGCTCAGTCGTTAAGTGTCTGCCTTCGGCTCAGGTCATGATCCCAGGGTCCTGGGATGGAGCCCCACATCGGGCTCCCTGCTCCACGGGAGGCCTGCTTCTCCCTCTCCCACTCCCCCTGCTTGTGTTCTTGCTCTCGCTGTCTCTCTCTCTCTGTCAAATAAATAAATAAAATCTTTAAAAAAAAAATATGTCTCTTTCTTCTTTCAATTTTAAAGTTTTTTGCTTCATGTATTTTGCGATTTTTTTATTAGGTGCATATACATACAGGATTGTTACATCTTCTTTTTGGATTAATTCTTTCATCTTTATGTAACATTGCTCTTTATCTGATTTGTCTGATAATTTATATAGCTAATTTAGCATTGTAGTATTTTCATTTTTTTTAAGTTTTTATTTTAATTCTACTTAGTTAACATATACTGTTACATTAGTTTCAGGTGTACAATATAGTGATTCAACAATTCCATACATCACCCAGTGTTCATCACAGCAAATGCCATCCTTAATCCCCATCACCTATTTCACCCATCCCCGCCCCACCTCTCCTCTGGTAACCATCAGTTTGTTCTCTAAGGCTAAGAGTCTTGTTTCTTGGTTTGTCTCACTCTCTGTCTTTTTTTCCCCTTTGCTTATTTGTTTTGTTTCTTAAATTCCACATATGTATGAGTGAAATCATATGGCATTTGTCTTTCTCTGACTGACTTATTTCACTTAGCATTGTACTCTCTGCTCCATCCATGTCATTGCAAATGGCAAGATTTCATTCTTTCTTTTGGCTGAATAATATTCCATTATATATATATACACACACACATATATATAGCAGGTCTTCTTTATCCATTCATCAGTCAGTGGACACTTAGGCTGCTTTCGTGTCTTGGCTATTGTAAATAGTGCAGCTGTAAATATAGGGGTGCATGTGTCCCTTTGGGTTAGTGTTTTTGTATTCTTTGGGTAAATACCCAGAGTGAGATTGCTGGACTGTAGGGTAGTTCTGTTTGTAACTTTTTCAGGAATCTCCATACTGTTTTCCACAGTGGCTGCACCAGTTTGCATTCCTACCACAGTGCATGAGTGTTCCTTTTTCTCCACATCCTCGCCAACACCTGTTGTTTCTTGTGTTTTTTATTTTAGCCATTTTGATAGGGCTGAAGTGATATCTCATTGTAGTTTTGATTTGCATTTCACTGATGATAAGTGATGATGAACATCTTTTTATGTGTCTGTTGGCCATCTGTATGTCTTTTTTGGAGAAACATCTGTGTCTTCAGCCCATTTTTTTTTTTAATTTGGATTATCTGCTTTTTGGATGTTGAGTTGTATAAGTTCCTTATATATTTTGGATACTAACCCTTTATCAGATATGTCATTTGCAAATATCTTCTTCCATTCAGTAGGTTGCCTTTTAGTTTTGTTGATTGTTTCCTTTGCTGTGCAGAAACTTTTTATTTTGATGTAGTCCCAATAGTTTATTTTTGTTTTTGTTTCCTTTGACTCAGGAGACCTATCTTGAAAGAAGTTGTACAGCTGATGTCAGAGAAGTTACTGCCTATGCTGTCTTCTAGGATTTTTAAGGCTTCAGATCTCACATTGAGTTCTTTAATCCATTTTGAATTTATTTTTGTGTATGGTGTAAGAACGTGGTCCAATTTCTTTCTTTTGCATGCTGCTGTCCAGTTTTCCCAACACCATTTGGCTTTTTCCCATTGCATATACTTTCCTGCTTTGTCAAAGATTAATTGACCATATAATTGTGGGTTTATTTCTGAGTTTTCTATTTGGTTCCATTGATCTATGTGTCTGTTTTTGTGCCAGCACCATACTGTTTTGATTACTACAGCTTGGTAATATAACTTGAAGTCTGGAATTGTGATGCCTCCAGCTATGCTTTGCTTTTTCAAGATTGCTTTGGCTATTTGGGATATTTTGTGATTCCATACTAATTTTAGGATTGCTTGTTCTAGTTCTGTGAAAAATGCTATTGGTAATTTGATAGGGATTGCATTGTATGCGTAGATTGCTTTGGGTAGTATAGACATTTTAACAATATTTATCCTTCTAATCCATGAGCATAAAATGTCTTTGTGTTGTCTTCAATTTCTTTCATTGTGTTTTATAGTGTTCAGAGTAAAGGTCTTTCACCTCTTTGGTTAGGTTTATTCCTAGGTATCTTGTTATTTTTGGTGTAATTGTAAATGGGATTATTTTCTTAATTTTTTTTATGCTCCTTTATTATTGATGTATAGAAAGAAATGCAACAGATATCTGCAGATTAATTTTGTATCCTGTGACTTTACTGAATTTGTTTATCAATTCCAGCAGTTTTTTGGTAGAGTCTTTCAGGTTTTCTATATATAGTATCTCGTTAGCTGCAAATAGTGGACATTTTACTTCTTCCTTACCAATTTGGATACCCTTTATTCCTTTTTGTTACCTGGTTGCTGTGGTTAAGATTTCCAGTACTATATTGAATAAAAGTGGTAAGAGTGGACATCTTGTCTTGTTCCTGACCTTAGGGGAAAAACTCTCAGTTTAACATCTCAGGATGATATTAGCTGGGGATTTTTCATACATGGCCTTTATTATGTTCCCTCTATCCCTGCTTTGTTGAGGGTTTTTATTATGAATGGATGTGTACTTTGTCAAATGCTTTTTCTACATCTATTGAAATCATCATATGGTTCTTATCTTTTCTCTTATTGATGTGATATATCATGTTGATTGGTTGTGAGTATTGAACAACCCTTACATCCCATGAATAAGTCCCACCTGATTGTGGTGAATGATTTTTTTTTTTTTAATGTATTGTTGAATTCAGTTTGCTAGTATTTTGTTGAGGACTTTTACATCTATGTTCATCAGAGATGTTGGCTTATAGTTCTCTTTTTTTGTAGTATCTTTATCTGGTGTTAGTATCAGGGTAATGCTGGCCTCAGAATGAATTTGGAGGTTTTTCTTCCTCTTCTATTTTTTGGAATAATTTGAGAAGAATAGGTACTATTCTTTAAATATCTGGTAGAATTCTCCTGTGAAGCCATCTGATCTTGGACTTTCGTTTGTTGGGAATTTTTCGTTGCTGATTCAATTTCTTTGCTGGTAATCAGTCTGTTCAAATTTGCTTTTCTTTTTTTTTAAGATTTTATTTATTTATTTGTCAGAAAAAGAGAGAGAGCACAAGCAGGGGAGCAGCCTCCCTGCTGAGCAAGGAGCCTGATCTGGGACTCGATCCCAGGACCCCGGGATCATGACCTGAGCCAAAGGCAGATGCTTAACCGACTGAGCCACGCAAGTGTCCCTCTGTTCAAATTTTCTGTTTCTTGTCATTTCAGTTTTGATAAGTTATGTTTCTAGGAATTTATCCATTCCTTCTAGGTTGTCCAGTTTGTTGGCATATAGTTTTTCATAATATTTTCTTATAATTATTTGTATTTATGTGGTGTTGGTTGTTATTTCTCCTCTTTCATTTGTGATTTTATTTATTTGAATCCTTTCTCTTTTTTTCTTGGTAAGTCTGGCTAGAGGTTTATCAAATTTATTGATTTTTTTCAAGGAACCAGCTCCTGGGTCATTGATCTGTTCTATTATTTTGTTTTTAGTTTCTTTATCATTTATTTCTGCTCTAATCTCTTTTATTTCCTTCCTTCTGCTGGTTTTAGGTTTTGTTTATTGTTCTTTTTCTAGTTCCTTTAGGTGTAAGGTTATGTTGTGTATTTGGAATTTTTCTTGCCTGTATTGCTATAAACTTCCCTCTTAGAACGGCTTTTGCTACATTCCAAAGGTTTTGAACCATTGTGTTTTCATTTCCATTTGTTTCCATGTACTTTATTATTATTATTATTTTTTATTTCTGGTTGATCCATTCATTGTTTGGTAGCATGTTATTTAACCTCCATGTATTTGTGATCTTTCCAGATTTTCTTCTTGTGATTGACTCCAAATTTCATAGTGCTGTGATCAGAAAAGATGCATATTATAACTTTGATCTTTTTGAATTTGTTGAGGCTTGTTTTGTAGCCTCATATGTGATCTATTTTGGAGAATGTTCCATATGCACTTGAGAAGAATGTGTATTCTGCTGTTTTAGGATGGAATGTTCTGAATATATCTGTTAAATCCATCTGGTCCAATGTGTCATTCAAAGCCATTATTTCCTTGTTGATTTTCTATTTAGATGATCTATCTATTGATGTAAGTATTTGTTAAAATCCCCTACTATTTTTGTATTATTATCAACTATTTCCTTTATGTTTGTTATTAATTGTTTTATGTATTTAGGTACCCCATGTTGGGTACATAAATATTTACAATTGTTATATCTTCTTGTTGGATCGTCTCTGTTATTATTACATAGTGTCCTTTTTTTGTCTCTTGTTACAATATTTGTTTTAAAGTCTATTTTATCTGATATAAGTGTTGCTACTTCAGCATTCATTTGACATCCATTTGCATGATATATGTTTCTCCATCCTCCCACTTTCAATCTACATATATCTTAGGTCTAAAATGAGTCTCTTGGAAGGAGCATATAGATGGGTCTTGCCTTTTTTTTATCCGTTCTGTCACTCTTTGTCTTTTTATTGGATCATTTAGTCCATTTACATTCAAAATAATTATTGATAGATATGTATTTATTGCCATTTTATTAGCTGTTTTGTTGTTGTTTCTGAAGATTTTCTCTGATCCTTTCTTGTCTTTCTCTCTTTCATGGTTTGCTGGTTTTCTTTAGTGATATATTTGAATTTTTTTCTCATTATTCTTTGCATATTTATTAGTGATTTTTGATTTGTGGTTACTATTAGGTTTGTATATAACACCTTCTGCATATAGCAGTCCATATTAAGTTGGTGATAATTTAAGTTTGAGCCCATTCTTTACTCCTCTCCAACTCCATGTTTTAGGTATATATTGTCATATTTTACATCTTTTTATTTTGTGAGTTCCTTGACTGATTTTTTTAGAGAATATTTATTTTTACTGTTTTTGTGTTTCCTTCCTTCATACTGTCACTTTTGGTCTTTACCTTCTACTCCAAGTGTCCCCTTTAATATTTTTTGGCAAGGCTGGCTTTGTAGTCATTCATTCTTTTAGTTTTTGTTTGTAAGGGAAACTCTTTATCTCTTCATCTATTCTGAATGATAGCCTTGCTGGATAGAGTATTCTGGGCTGCAGATTTTTCTCATTCAGCACTTTGGATATATCATGCCATTTTCTTGTGGCTTGGAAAGTTTCTGCTAAAAAATCCGCTGATAGCCTTATGAGGTTTCCGTTGTATGTGACTGTCTTCGTTTGTCCTGCTGCTTTAAAAATTTTTCTTCATAACTATATTTTGCCATTTTTAATTATATATATCTTGGTGTGTATCTGCTTTTGTTGATTTTGTTGGGGGTTCTCTGTGCCTCCTGGATCTTGATATCTGTTTCTTTCCCCAGATTAGGGAAGTTTTCAGCTATTATCTCTTAAAATAAATTATCTGCCCTCCTTTCTCTCTCTTCTTTTTCTGGCACTCCTATAATGTGGAAGTTATTACATTTGGTGAAGTCACTAAGTTCACTAAGTCTGTTCTCAAGTATTTTCATGTCTTTTTTTGTTTCACTATTTTATAGCAGCTTTACTGAGATATAATTTGTATGCTATAAAATTAACTGTTAAAATATAGGATTCCCTTGATTTTAGGACATTAACAGAGTTGTGCAACTATCACTACTCTCTTAATTTTGAAATATTTTTTATCAATTCAGAAAGAAAACACTCATCTAGTAGTAGTAGTACTTCCCCATTATGTCTGACTTGTTTCATTTAGTATAACATTTTCAAGGTTCCTCCATGTTGTAGTTTCTGTTAGTACATCATTCCTTTTCATGGCTGAATAATATTCCAAGCATGGGTATACCACATTTTGTTCATTCATTCATCCACTCATTCATTGATGGACACTTTAGTTGATTTTACTTTTTATTATTTTACTTTTAATCTATTTATGTTTTTATGCTTAAAGTAGGTTTTTATAGACAGCATACAGTTGGATCTTGCTTCTATATTGATTCTAGCCTTCTCCTTTCTTTTAATTGGTTTGTTTAAACCATTGTAATTAATTGATATGATTGTATTACATTTGCCATCTTCTTAGATGGTTTCTATTTGTCGTTATATTTGCTCTTTTTTTTTCTTTCTATTTCTCTTTGCTTCAAGTTCTTCTAATGCAGCATTCTCTAATGGAAACAGAATATAAAACACATATGTAATTTAAAGATTTTCAGCAGCTTTATTTTAAAGATTTTATTATTTATTTATTTATTTAAGGGAGAGAGCTGAGCAAGAGAGAGAGAGAGAGAGCACGAGCAAGGGTGGAGGAGCAGAGGGAGGAGAAGCGGGCTCCCAAGCAGGGAGCCCTATGTAGGGCTTGGCTAGATCCCAGGACCCTGGGATCATGTCCTGAGCCAAAGGCAGACACTTAACCGACTGAGCCACCTAGGCACCCCTCAGCAGCCTTATTTTAAAAAGTAAAAATAAAAGTGAATTTAATTTAATAATTATTTAATTTAACCCAATATATCCAAAATAATACCAACATGTAGTTCTAGTTACATTTAAGTGACTACATGTGGTTTGTGACAATAATATTGGATAACAAAACTTGAGTATTTCCTGTGTGTAGGATGGAAATTGGTTTGTCTGAGAGTTTTTCTCAATGTCTTTTCTTGCCTTACCTTTAGATTTTCTGTTAATGCCTATGTCTTAGAGAAATTTTCTTTCCATGTTCTTGACCTTCCCCTAGTAGTAGTACACTGCTGTTACTTTATTAATTCAGTGCCTGGTAGTAAGCACTGGGGGGACATTCTCTGTTGTTCTGGTTCAGCATTATTCTTAGGCAGTACTTTGTCCCTGCATCTCAGGGTTGGGGCGTGCTCAATAATTCTTCTCTTCTCTCTAATGATCTGGATTCAATGTATATTTCTGCCCTTCCTCCAGAGTTAGAGAATATTATTGTTTTCTTATTCCAGCCACATAGTGTTGTTACCTGTGCCTTAAGTGTGTTGGTGTTTTCTTCATCCCTCCAGAGACTTATAGTTTTGTTCCATAGAAAAGATAAGGGAGAAGGATACAGGTAGGGCTTTGTGCCCTTCCTTCAGGGCTGCTGTTCCACTCCCCCAGGCCCTGTACTACAACAGTGACTTTCTCAAGACTCTGGTCCTACCCCCAATTATGGTAGCATCCAGTGAGGTTTGTGAAGAGTCTGACAGTCAATGCAGTTTACTGGTGTCTTTGCTTCCTGAGAGCCATATGCTGTCACAATAGCTCACATTCTACCTTTAGCAAGCTGGTAAATTTTAGTAGAATTACCCTCACTAACTTGTATAACTTTGGGTATCCAGCATCTGCCTCAGGTAATCAAGAGCTAGTGTGCTGTTTCACCTTGGAACCATTTGTTTTTCCCTTAGATTTAAGGTTATTTGCTTGCTTTTTGACTCTGTTATCTTATAGATTTAAGAAACGTGATTTTGCAGATTTTTCTATTTTCTTTTTTTTTTTAAAGATTTTATTTATTTTTTTGAGAGAGAGAATGAGAGAGAGAGAGAGAGCACATGAGAGGGGGGAGGGTCAGAGGGAGAAGCAGACTCCCTGCTGAGCAGGGAGACCGATGTGGGACTCGATCCCAGGACTCCAGGATCATGACCTGAGCCAAAGGCAGTCGCTTAACCAACTGAGCCACCCAGGCGCCCAGATTTTTCTATTTTCTTAATGTAAGGGGGAAGTGACACTGTTTTCAGCTTTCTGCATCCCAGGCAGAAGCCTGGAACTGCTGATGCTTATTTTTGAGAAATATAATCCTATTCCTTTGGAATCACCAGTGTACCTCACTGGAAGTTACTGATATTCAGAGAGTAAAGTCTAACTCTTATAATAAAACTCTTTAAGTCATACTTCATTATGCTTCAGTTTATATTGAGAAACAATATATTTTAGTTTGTTTTCCACATGTAAAGTATAATAACTTAAATATACTTTTTAGTACCACACTCCCCCCCTTCAGAGAGGCTGGTATCTCAAATAAAGGGAGGACTGCCCCTCTCCACTTCCTGGCACATACGAATCAATGACACAGACATTCCTTTGTGAGTAGAATAATGGGGGTTGATTGCTGTCATGGTGAGCAAGCAAATGAGACTGGGCAGTGGCAATCTCTGTATCCTCTCAGGCATGTGAAGCCACACTCTATGATAGGGTGATATAAAATTGGATGTCCAGGGTTGATGCATTTACCTTGTTTTACAAGGGAACAAGCTCAGACCACGTATTAAAGATTTATGTAGCCAGTTACACTGGGCACTAAACATATGTTCAAAAAACATTTGGAATAAATTATTTCTAATCTGACATTTTTACTTCCAGGTATGGATTGTTGCAATGACCTCAGCTTACAAATCACAGCTACTAACTAATGGACACTATGAGCCTGTGGCTTTATTGACACCCACCATTTTTTGTGTTTCATGTGCTTTTTTGCTGAAGCTTGCTGTGACAAGTTAGAGCCCATCTGTCTGCTCAGGAACAAGCAAAATGACAAACATAACATAGGAAACATTGTTCAGATATCCAAGATTGTTTTCTATCATTTGGTTTTACTAATATGCAAACATTTAGAACTGATAAATAAATGAAATAGGGGGAGAACCTTGAAATTGGGATCATCTGCATGATGGCAACAATACTTTTATGTGGTCATTTGTTCGTATTCACATTTGTTATGCATTTTATATTTAAGTCACTACCTCTCCAAAAGGTTCCAATGCTGTGAAATAAATTAGCTGTCATATTTTATACCAGTAGGGAAGCAAAGGTGCTGCCTCTCTCTTTAGAGTTGGATTTTTACAAGAGGATGTGGACATGTGGACATGACTGGTATTTTGTTTCCTGATCTAAAAATTTTTTTAAATTTTTTTAAAATTAAAAAAAATCCACCCTTCACTATATATATTTTTTCTACTACAGTTACTGAGATATTATGGTAGAAAAATTTGTCTGTGACTAGATGTTGATTTGTACCTTTTATATCCTTAATTATCACTGTTAGGAGGTGGAACATTTTTTCTCTATGACTGACCATTGCTTTTTTCGTAGTGTTACAGCTGTGCTTGGGAGATGCTCAGTATTTTTTTTTAACTTAATTTAATTTTATTATGTTATGTTAGTCACCATACAGTACATCATTAGTTTTTGAGGCTCTGTATTTTTTAAGGTAAATTTAATTGAAAGATTTAGGAATTTGATAAAATAACTTAATCAGAGGGAATATGCATCTGACACATTTTGTGCTCCTTCCCCAGCATACATCCTTGTGTCCCCCAACTTTTCACAAAATACCTTGCATGTATGTAGAGGGTTAAGCATAAAAAATGTGCTCAATTGAATTCATGAAACCAGGTCAGCTGACTGTGGGATACTCTCCTAATGATGCATTTGACTATGAGATTCTCCCTCAACCTTCTTACCTTTCTAAAAACTGCCTAACTTTGACTCTAAAGCATGCCTGAGCTAAAATATTGTGCAGTTCTTATACAAAAAACTTATAAATACCCACCATTATTGCTGTTATTAATATTCTTTTGTTTTAAAGAGGAAAGTACCAGCTCCTCTCATTTCAGAGCAAATAACACAACTGTAAAAGCTGTTGCCAAGCAACCTACATTCACAGCTCAGATGGGCTGAATTGTTTATATTCATATGTGGATAAAATTGACCCACTCCTTCTTTGAAAAAGATACATATGTAGTCTTTGAGATATTTCTACTAAGATTTTAGGGTGTGGGTCATGGCATTACTGTTCTGTAGGAGGTTCCAAAGCTAACACATCAGATGTATATATCTCTTTCACTACTCTTGCCAATTTACAGTATAGGTATCTGGTTTGGGGTGTGTTTTGCCATTAGATTGTGAGTTTTTGGAGGACAAGGATTGTTCTCCTCACACATAAAAGGATCCTATACATAGTTAGCATTCCATAAGTGTGTGATAAGAGATGTGTTAAAAATGATCTTATACAGTGTCTGTGCTATAGACACTTCCTGCGAAAAATTTTTTTGCTAGAACTTAGGAGAAAGAAACTCTTAGATTAAAGAATCAAGCAATATTAAATTATGATAAGCCAATACTAAAGCAATAAGTTTAAAAAAATACTAGAATTGCAACATTTTAGAATTAGAGGAAACTTTATAGGACACTTATTCCAGTGGTCTCAAACTTAGTTTCTTATTTGAAGCACACAGGAGCTTATAAACTTAACTGGTCTAGGTTGAAGATTTGAATTAGAGTTTTTTTTTTTTTTTTAAAGTTCCCCAGTTGATTCAACTGTAGGATTGAGAACCACTAATATTGTCCAACAGTCTCATTCTATGGTGGAGAAAATTACCCCAGAAGAGTGAGAAGTGTGAGGTTGTAAAAAGAACACAAGCTCTGGAATCACCTGCAAACTACCAGCTAATGTGTGATTTCAGCCATCAGTTCCATTGTAAAATGGAGATAATAATATCTGTTTGTGGGACTTTTGCGGAGATTGAATGGGATGACATGTACAGTGCAGCTAGAGCCATACCTGGTGGGAGCCGGCAAAAATCGACCCTTCCCTTAACAATTTTATGGGTTGCAAACATAACATGAATAGAACCTTGATCTACTGATTGCCAGAGCCTTCAGTACCATGGAAAGCAGCAAGGATACCTTTAGCTCTGATGTTTTTCCTGGAAAGGAGCAAGCATTAATATATCTGTCAAGATCCCTGTAGGAAACACATGAAACATCCAGAAGGGTAAACAAAGATAATTTAATGAAGAAACTTTTTTCAAAGGTATGGTAAAGTGAAGGGAACCACCAAAGTACCATGAAGCAAGATAGGACCTGCCAGATCATGAGGTCAGAGTGGTCATTGGAACCTGGTATGGCCTGTGGCTGCAAGAAATAGGTCACCAGGAAGAAGCTGCACCCCAATTAAAGGAACAGAACTGCAGCCTGGCAGGAAGAGAGCTAGGACTGGATCTCTCTCTCTTGCTACTCTCTGATTTTCTGCTGGCGATCACATTGGCTAAGACAGAGGACAAGGAAACCCAATTGATGCAATTCATAAAGGTCAGTCTCCTAGTGTGCAGAGCAGGGGACAAAAAAAAGGAGAAGGCTCTGACAGGGCAGCAGTACTGTGCTGGGTACTTTATGTGCATGATGTCTTTAAAGCTCATGTTGCTTTGGGGCTAATCCAATTGAACATAAATTGTCCGAAATTACTGGCATTCTCTGTGGCACAGCTTTCAATGCCAGGAATTCACATATATCCATACTATCTTTGTCCTGAAATAAACTTTCTCAGGCAGTAAAACCTAAGCTTCACAGCTGAATATGCATCCACTATAGAGGAGGCATAGCTTCCACTCTGGCAAATGGCTGGCTTTGTTGGAGTAGATTCGGCAGGGAAATCAGCATGCAAAGCCTGCTAGCCAGGGACACAGAATAACCAAAATTCACTCCTGCCTCAGCAGCTGCCTGCTTTTCCTGAGCCGTCTGTTCACCTCTTTGTTTTGTAATTTATCCACAAAGAAAGAAGAACACCTGCTTCTCATTACAAGATTGAGATGTTTTGAGGGAAAAGAGGATCGTTCTTATGGACGAAAGATGCTATCTACTTAAATACAAAGTTGAGGCGGGAGCCATTCTATTGGCACTAATTTTAGTCAGCAAAGAGGACACCTAGAAGATAGCTGACATTTTATTTCTTTTAATAAACCTATTTTTGGGAATCACCTGGAGAATCAGAGGAAAATAAGCAGCCTCTGCCTTTGAGGAGTTCACGGTCTTGTGGGAGGAATCATAAATGAAACCCTTCTTAAAAGGGAATAAGATTAGATAAAGGTTTTGGTATACCTTTGAAATTTGCTCTTATATGTATTAATCTAGTGATAGCTCACTATCTATATACTTATTTATCTACCTGTCTACTTAAATTTTGCTTATAAGCTGATCTATATAAGTTCTTTCAGTACTTCAAATGCATTGAATCCTGACCAGGAGTGCCTCTTGGCTCCTCTCCTACCTGACAAGGCCTTCCCTTAGATTTCCAGGGTTTTCAAACCATTCACATCCATACCTTGGTTCTTTCTACAACCCCAGCTGATTCCCCATTGGCTTGAAGTCTTGTTCTGAATAATTTATCCTAACTCAGTTTGTCATTTTTTTATTGTAAATTTCTCTGTATTAGCCCTACTCAGCATCCTCATTTTCATCGCCACTTGGCAGGGGAGAAATTTTATTCAGTAATTGTATAAAATACCTATTTTGGGGACCTACAGACAGTAAATGTTCTGTTGCTTTTTTCTCTTTGTTTAATGCTGGAAGGTGTGACTTGTTCAGTAACTGGGATATTAAGACCAAGAACCAGGGAAATCTTAGGCTTATGAATAAATTCTCAGCCAGATTTATGACAGTTTAAGGTAAGAAGTATCTCATAATAATATTGAGGGGGAATGAGGACCTCATAGTTAACATGACTATGAGCCAGAGGTGAAAAGGGATAGCATTCCTAGGAATAGTTTGAGCAAAGGTTCAGGGTCAGGCATGGGCACAGTGTGCTCAGGGGTACAGGAACACCACCATCCTGTCTGGGATAAAAAGTTCCTGATAAGATGGATTATGTCACCTACCATTTGTGGTGTGCCCACTGCATATCTGGAACTGTGCCAGTTCACTTACATGCTGGGAATGGCCAGCAATCCCTGTATGGATGGATGAAAGATTACTCCAAACTTTGCCATGAAAGAGAGGATAACTCAAGGGGGATCAGTGCTCAGAGACTAAGACCCTTTGCTCTTCTTTGCTCCCGCTTTTATTGGTCCTTCAGAATATCCTTATCACTGTTTCTCAAGCACATGATGTGTGACAAGGGGTCTTACTGAAACTGAGAGGATTTATGGGAAATATACGCTAATCTACGTGTTCTACTAAACATAGCCTAAGGGACAATGCACACATCTCTTAGATCACAGGGCAGCTGTTTGGGCTAAGAGAGCTTCAGGGAAGTTAACTCCCCACGGCATTCCTATGGCAGAGTGGTCATGCAGCCCTGGCATTCCAAAGGCCCACTCCCTTCTCTGAAACCCTCCCTTGCCCTCAGTGGCCTCCGTGTTACATTTTAGCAAGCCAGGTATTATGGCTGGTTTCATGCTCTACATTAACCCCAACAGTTACATTTACAACTTCCATTTTAGACTGAATGTTTGTGTTCTACCCTCCAAATTCTTATGTTAAAACTCTACCTCCTAGGGCACCAGGGTGGCTCAGTTGGTTAAGAGTCTGCCTTTGGCTCGGGTCATGATCTTAGGGTCCTGGGATCAAGCCCTTTGTCAGGCTCCCTGCTCAGTGGGGAGTTTGCTTCTCCCTCTCCCTCTGCTCCTCCCTCCCCTGCTTGTTTGCTCTTTCTCTCAAATAAATAAAATCTTAAAAAAACAAAAACAACTCCCCCCCCACAAAAACCGTACCTCCCCACAAATATAAGGGCCTCTGGAAGGTAATTAGGTAATGAGGGTGGAGGCTCCATGAATGGGATTAGTGCTCTTATAAAAGAGATACACCAGAGAGCTCCCTCATTCTCTTTCCACTTTGTGAGGATACAATGAAGAAGTGGCCATCTACAGCCCAAAAGAAGGCCCTCTCTAGAACCCAACTATTCTGACACCCTGATCTCAGACTTTCAGTCTCTAGAACTCTGAGAAATAAATTTCTGTTGCTTGTAAGCCACCCAGTCTATGGTATTCTGTTATGACAGACTGAGCTAAGACAAGCTCAAATCTTCGCGATACAGAAAATTGTGTTACACAGCTAGCAAGCCGTAGAGTCCTGTTAGGTACTAGCTTTGTCTGCCTATGATCTCTGCATGGCAGTATGCTGCCTTATTTTATAATATCAGATTGGTGAAGGAGGATCAGATGTCAGGGTTCCTTGAGAACCAGAAATAAAGAGTATGGGAAAGATCTGGTTGACATTAGAAGCAATTTTTATGTGCATCGTTTATAGAAGAATATTTTCTAAAATGATCATACTCTGCCTCCAAAGATTCTCAAGGCACTTAAGCATATTTCCGTTTTTTTGATTCTGCAAGTATTTTTTTTATTCAAGTATTCACCCACCATTTCATTGGTGAAATAAAATGTATTCAAGATATGGCTTGGCTAAAATATTTTAGAGATACTCTAAATAGGGAATAAGAATCTAGTTATGGCTATGGTCTGTAGCCTCAAGGAAGTTTCCAGGTACAATTCTAAAATGGTACTCTGTCCAGCCATTGGTTGAGAATAATGCTGTTTTCCTAATGGAAACCATAAGGAAAACAGAATCCTATCTCTGGAATGTTCCTGTGTCTGCCTTGAGTAATTCTTTCAGGCCTGGTATAATTAGAGCACCTAAAATAAGGCAGAAAACTGGAGAATCTTTTGACTTAAATAATGTAATGCATGAACTATATTGTACCTTCTACCTAATAAGCATTTATTCAATAAATATCTATGTGTTTAGCAGAAGTAGCTAAACTTTAAGTACCTCAAATCTTTAAAAACCATTGTTACAAGTCAAAAGAACCCAAGAGGTCTTAGATCAGTTGGTGACAGTTAACCTTCCTTATATTTCAATTACTTATTGGCTATGTAGGTTTTTGGGGATTCAGGCCAGTAGTGATAACTTTATTAAAAGTTCTAACCAACCAGTTTAGTAGTAGGACTTTTGGATCAAGCTCCTTCCTAGGTTAGAGATAGCTTATATTAGCAAATTTTTATTTCTTAACAACTCTTACTAGTTTTGGTTAGCGAGTTCTCATTTATTTATCCATTTTGGGAAATAGGAGCAGAACCAGAAATAGAGGCATTAGCCATGCATTCACTAATTGTTCTTCTGTGCTGTAGCCATACCTCTGGGTAGGTATCACCTATCACTGATAATTTAGAGCAGCTAATAAATTGCAAATTTGATGACTGTGCCTGTTTTGCCACTTCTATCCCCAATTTGATTTGTTTGTTTTTTCCTAATTGATAGCTGCTGCCTTTATTATGAATTATTAACAGTAAGTTTTGTTGTTTGGTAAAATGATAAATTATCTTTTTGTTCTTAATGTTAATTGCAGTTCCTTGTGTCTCATTCATGCTTTAACATTTCCTAATGGGTACAAGTAAACAAACATTGAAAACATAAATATAGTTGTGTGGGAAGATAGTTTAAAATAAAGATCACAAATTCATTTATGTTTAGGGGCAGGAATGGTAATATAAATGTGCAAGAGTTAGGTATAATGCAGTAAGGAAAAGAGGAACTGTGGCCCCATCAAAAAACATTTTTAATGCTTTTCTTTCTGAACTGTTCAAATAAAACTGATCTCTGGGTACAGTGGATTGTACGAAGCAAAACATTGGAAATGAAATTGATGCTTTCTAAAATTCAAGGTTTTTATAAATGAATATCTTGAAGAAATTGATATTCTCTAGCTTTAAAAATATTTGTCTTAGTTATTGTTTATTTATACTATTACCAAAAATGATGTAAAGATAGAAATAGGTGGTTTCTAAAGCCCAGAGAATATGACCAGATTTTACACAGACTGAGACAACTATAGCAAGATCATAGAAAGTGGTTAAATATTCAAAATCTCCATCTTTCTGTCACAAATGTATAGTGAGTGCATTCATTTTCCCAGAATACCTACATTTTATAGTCTTGAGATTAATGTTCATATGACAATTAGTCATTATAGTTAGAAGTAAAATATAATTGAAAAACCTATAAGGAACAAAATGCTTTTCTAATAGCTACAAGCCAAATATATAAATCTTACAAGATAGAACCTTCTTCTTCAGCTGTCTGATATTTATAGGCTTGGTGCCTTCAAAAGATGTGACTTGCAAATATTTATCTTAGCAATATAACAAGATGTAGTGTCCTTCTCATTGAATTGTGTTTTCATAGCTCAACTTTTCTTAATCTCCCAAAGTTCCTACTGTTAGAAACGTTTAGCTTCCGATGTTAACTTTTAATTTTAAACAAGGCTGAATTATGCTTATAATTTTTAAATTCTACAAATATTAGGGTCCACAACAACAAGAACAAATGAATAGGACAGTCTCTTTGTGCTTGGAATCTTATTCCATAACATTCCAGGAGAAAATTCTGTTATTAGGAAGTATACTCTATCATTGGTGTATGGGCCAGTTTGCCCTCAACAGCTCCACGACATCGGGTTCGTACCTGCTGCTCAGGTGACTGTGCTAGAGCAGTTTGCTCTAGCCGAGAGCTGTAGCTTTGTGGACAGATTCTTTGGCTTGGAAAAGCAGTAGAATGCCTAGATAAGGCTCCTATGGAGGGGCAAGGCTCACCAGGAAGCTCACCATCCAGGTGAAGAAGATGACTCTATGAAATAGCTTTGGAAGGTGGAGCTGATAATCTGTGGGAGTCGGTCTATGGATGTACTCCTCAGCAAAGAAGAGATCAAAGGAATAATTAGGCTGAGAAACCAAGGGTTAAATATTGTTTATTAATAGCTATACCTAGAATACATTCCACAGATAGGTCCGTTTACCATGTTCTGTCACAGCTTGTGTTTTACACCTCTTATTTCTTGATAAATGCAACATCAAAAATGCCAGAACCATATTTTTTCACTTTGTATACTCAATACATGAAACATAATAGGTATTTCATATATGTTATCCTTTCATTAAACTGGACATATTAATAAAGACTCTTGGTTACAAGTTACAGAAACGAATTTGAACTAACTTAGGTGAAAAAGATGAATTTATAATCAGTAAAGACCACATCTAGGTATAAGAAAACTAGCTAGTACCAGGCATATAAATCCCATCACTGCCCGTCTGCAAAATACTTCCCTCTCCCTGTGTGGACCAGCTTCCTCTTCTTCTTCAGCTCTCATGGTAGAATACATGTTTGTAAATAAGCACCTACATTTACATGATATAAGGTCAGTCTTCCAGTAAGAAGAAATACCTTTCTCAGCCCCAAGTCTAAATTCTCCAAGAAGAGAGGCTCTTTTTTATGGCTTTGGATCAATTGTCCCTTTATATCTGGCAAGGGTCTTGGGCCACCTGGCTGCCTGTAGCCCAGTAATTGCATGGATGGCGGAAGCAGGTTTTAGGAAAGGGTCAATGAAACATTTCTAAAGTAGGTGGCCTATTTAGAAGAATCAGTGTTAAAGCAGCTTAAGAAATACATAAATATGTGTATATATTATTATATTATATATAATTTTGTCTATATACATTATATAATACTATACTGTATATAATATATGATCAATTATAACATTTTATTATAGAAAATACATTTTATCATATATAATAATACATAATATGCATTCTATATATATATGTGTATAATGAAATCAATGTACCTTTTAGAGACTCATCCTGCTCTTAGTAAAGCTGTACAAAGAGGAAAAGAACCATATGAGAGATTTCCCTAAGAATCTTTTGTTGGATGCTGGGTCTTAAGAATTGGGAAGGAAACAGATCCTCTGTTCTGGTGAAGCACTAGGTCTCCAGACAAGACCTGTTGCTTAATAAAGGTTTCCTTTTTTGCTCCCTCCCTCCCTCTCTCCCTTTTCCCCCCCTGCTTCTTATAGGGTTACCCATAGCAGTGTGGCTGCTTCCATTTCTAAAAGGCCCTGTTGGTGAAAGAATGTAGGCCTCTTGAATGAAAAGAGTTGCAAAGATACGAGAAAAGCTAAGATAGGTAAATTGGATTGGTAATAAATATAATAGAGGGAGGCATATAAAGGATTCAATGTATTTATTTAAATTGTTTTAGATATTGAAGACTTTATATGCACATTTGCTATACTATGCAGGTATTTTGGTATCCCCAGAGTTTTCTACATATTTTTGACATATTTAACATTATGTTTGAGCTCTTACATTGTTCTAGACACTGTTCTAAGCATTTTACTTACTATCCCATTTAATTGACATAATAACTTGTAAGGTAGGTTGTTAGCCTCTTGTAACAGAGAAGAAAACCGGGTCACAAAGGGGTTAAATAACTTGACCAACATCACATGTGTGTGGTGAAGCCAGGACTGAATGCACTTGATTCCAGAGCTCACCTTAGTGTGCAGTCCATATAAATTTCACCTACCTTTTCTGTGCAGTTACAGTGGCATGACAAGTTATGTAGCTGATAAAGTTAAGGAACATATTACTGGAAATATTTTAGTAAGTGAGAACTATGACGTTATTATATAAAGGTGAGGAAAGGCATACCATAATTTCCTGTGCTTTTTTTGGCTCTAAGGTGACAGATGGGACTATTTTAGGAAGACAAGTGTCTTCAAGAACTTTGGGGTTTCTAACATTTTACTTTTTAGTTCAGATGCAGTCATTTGATTAATGAAGTACTAATGTGAGTTTCCTTAATTTTCAGGCTTAAAAACAAGATCACTGGAAGAATATATGATAAGTTTAAGTAGCAACTACAGTAGACATGTATCTCTTTCCAAATAGGACCATTAAAATATCAGAAAATTGCCTACATTAAAACTGTAAACATATGTTGTGGAACTTCTGTCTTTTACCTTCTGACAATAGGGTATCTTAAATATCAAATCCACACCACCATCCCTTCTTTCTCCCACTCTACTTTTAATTGGCTGATGTCACTAAATCACCACTAAAGTAACTTCCAAATTAGTTTTCCAATACTCTTGCATAGTGCTTTTCTAACCTCAGAATCCTTTTATGTTTGTCCTTGCATTAATTTTATGTTCAGATGTTCACAAATGGACAGCCCTAGGGAAAGTAGATCATACACTATTCTCCTTTGAACTATTTGCGACCTAATATTCAAATATTAGGAGTGAAGGACAGACTTGCTATATATATCTGGCAGGTCTTAGTTGGGAACTACCTTAGGCCAAAATCAGCAGATGCTCTGTTTTCACAGTTGTTCATAAGCATCACATGAAAGTAAAGACACCTTGTCTGTCTAATCTGGTCTCAGCATTTGATTGGGGTATTTGGATGAGGGCAGAATTTGTGCAGAGTGAGCTTATAAATCAACTCGGATCATATCTCTTATCTATTTTGATCCCTTCCATGGCTTCCCATCTCATTCAAAGCTCATGCCCAAATCCTCCATGACCTGGTATCCTCTGACTGTATCTTTTAACCCTGATTCCAGTCACTCTTTTCTTGATTTTGCCCAGCACATTCCTACCGGGGCACCTTTGCATTTATAGTTCCCTCTCCCTGAAACGCTCTTCCTCAGACATTCCCAAGGCTCACACCTTCTCCTCCTTTATGTCCTAACTCAAATGCAGCTCAGTAAAACTTTCCCTAACTACCCTCATAGAAATGTCGCCCCCTATCCCTGATACTTTTCTTTTCTTTCCTAAGAAGTTATATCTACCTTACTTTTGATATATTTTACTTGCTTTTCTTACTGATTATTTTGTCTTGTGAATTTAGATATTTTTATCTGTTTTAGTCAACTGGTATATCCTCGGAGTCTAGAATAGTGCCTCAGTAAAATAATGGTTGAATAAATGAACAAGAACAGACTATATATACAAAACATAGAGATAATAAAGGAGAGTTTGATTAACTCTACAATGGTATTAGAAAATATTTGGGAAGACTTCCTGGAGGAGGTAACATCAAAACTGGGTTTTTATGGATTAACAGGATTTTTCCAGGAGGGCAGTTTGAGAGAGGGCATTCCACACAGTTAAAACAACATGTGTAATGGCACAGATATAAGACCACATATAATGTGTTTGGAAAACTCGAAGCTTTAAAATATTGATGAATATTAATATGTATTAAAATAAAGATATTATAATTTATTCTTTAAATAATAGAAAGCCCATGAGGCGTTTCAAGCATGAATGATAGAGAATCATGCTTTGCTCTGGCAGCAATGGAAAACATGGACTTGAGGAAACTGAGGCTTGACTTAAGAATACAAGTTAAAAGCCTTAGCTATAATGCAAGCTAAGAAGATGAGAGACTGTGCTATAGGGTGTATGTGGAGGGGTGGTAACAAAAAGAATTAACAGGAATAAATGATTGAGGGTGTGTGTGTGTGTGTGTGTGTGTGTGTTTGGGGAGGAGATTTAGAGGAATGGAGGAGCTGAATTTATAATGTTGATGAAAAATAGTGTTGTTCAGCTGAATTATCCAGTCTATCTCTTATTTGTTGACACTGATGCATTTCTTAGGATAATTTCTGAGCTGTTCACCTTCATTTGATAGAACTTGAGAGTTCCAGAACTCTGGTTTATTGCTAATGGGATGCAACTGATAGGATAATAGACCTTTCTTTCTTAAAATCAATGGAAATATAGCAAAGCAGTCTAAGCTATATTTTCTCTCAACATGCATAATCTTAAAACTTTCTGTAAGATCTCAAGACTGCTGAACTTTATTTTGAAGTTAATGGAAAACTATTGATTTTGATTCACTCAAATAAAATAAAAACTATTTTCTGACAAATCTGCATAAAATTATTATGCATATGAAATATATCACTGTTTGCTATTTCCAGCTCAGTATGCATTATTTAATAGAAAGAGGATAAACTTTAAGTCACAGTGACCTGATCTGAATATCATACCTGCAAGATGACCTTTGGCAAAATTACCAGATCACCATGAATCTTACTTTTCTCATTAGTAAAATAAAAATAATACCTACGTCATAGGATAGTTTTGAAGTTTAAATGAGCCAATTAGAATAACAAAAATTGATTCCAGCTAATGAGCAAAAAGGATTTATCAGAGGGAAGTCAGGACTTAAAATATTGACAAGAAGCTAAAGAATGGGCAGCAATCGGCAGAAACTATGGCAACAGGAACCACAGAAATGGTTTCCTAACCTAAACAGGTCTGGATGCCACCGCTAGAAAGGGTGTGTGCCAACTATTTACATTTTTCATCCTTGTATCACCTACTCAAGACTCTAAGTCTGAGGAAGGAGTGTCCTTTTGGCTGATTTGGCTTCCCTCAGCTTCCATACCAGGAAGCTGATCTAGGAATTTCTATCTCAAGACCTCAAAAGGAAATTTGGATGCTGGGAAAAGTAGAATGAATAATTGCTAGCCAAAAACATTAAACTGATGACTTTGGAACTGTTTTGACCATTATCCACAGCAAAAAAAAAAAAAAAAAAAAAAATTTACATCATGACCTGGGGTTCACAGATAGATATGTATGTGTGTGTTTATATATAACCAAGACAAAAGTTTCTCTAAACTGAACTTTTTCTTAGCATATGTGTTGTACTCAGTTTCATTTTATTTTATTCTATTTCACTTTTTAAAAGCCTGGTTCATGGGCCATCATGTTGATTTCATGACTTATGAATGGGTTCCAATACACAGGCTGAAAGCATTTTATTACACTACATATAATATCAGCAAGTTGTAGGCACTTTGTAAATGTCAAGTTCTCTTGTACCACCTTTCCCCCTTCATTCTCCCTCCCACTTTCCCATCAAATAAAATTGCAGACAGTGGCTAAATACCCAAGACACCTGAAGTCTCTTTCATTTTACTGACCTAGAGACATAGTGTTAATCATATTTTCCTAAACAATGGAGTTTATTAAAAAATTAGGATGTTTAAGAGAAACATTATAAAGAAAAACAGTACTGAAGCAGTGGTAAAATGAAGAGAATAAGGTGTGATTTAAGCCTTAGGATTTCCTTTTTGAAATAGCATAGAATAATTTTCTGTTCCACACATACAGCATCTGTTGCTGTTCTCTGGTATAAGACTGGGAAGATTAAGCACACCTTTTCTCAGTTTTCCCTGTATTGAAAGAGCTATTTGGCCTTTTCTCAGCACAAAAATATATTTTGATCTAAAATATTGGGTTTGTTGTTTGGATTGTTTAATGGCATGAATTAGTAAAATAATGGATTCAATTCTTTATTTCATTTGTGTGTGTGTGTGTGTGTGTGTGTGTGTGTGGTCATTTAGCCACTAAAGCATTAAGCTCATAATAGGTTTGGCCAAAAGGACTTGAATCTGTTCATATGCTTCAAACACAAGAAAAATCATAGGTTTAAAGTGTTATGAATTGCTTTTTGGTCACTATATATTATTTAAACCATGTCAAAAAAGCTTCCACCATGCATCCACACTAACATGCCTCAGCTGGTTGTCACTTCTCAGCAATCTTTTGTTTATTGTTTATTGATTCCCTATCCCATTTCCAAGGAGAACTGTGGCAATTCCCCCTAGATGCAAGCCTTCAGCGCTCAATCTATCCTTGTCAAACCCTGAGTGATTTCTCTAATTTGTGTTTGAGGTGTACCTAGTTGAAACTCCTCTATTTTTCTGTCTTCAAAGAACTCTGTGTCTCTCCACCAGTGACGCCTCTGATTTTAAGGTATATTGTTTCTCAATCTCATTTCTTCTTGCCTCTTTTGGAACCTAAGCCCCTATGTTTGTTCCCTCTCATTTGCATCTTCAAATTGTCCTTCTCCACCAGAAGTGTCTTCTCTTCTTATAAACATTCTTAGATATCATAACAAACTACTGGAAACATCTTTGCTCAACTTTCCAATTCTCATAAGCTGTCATACTGTAACTCTCCTGTCCTTCAAATGCTACATTTCTTGAAAATATACTCTTGTTGCTTCCACTTCTTTATATTTATTCTTTCCTGTGTCTCTAACCAAGCTTTCACCCCATCAGTCTACTAAAACTGTTCTGAGTCTTCATGATAAGACTATGCAGGAGGTGTTTTTTTCAGTTGGTTTCCCTTGCAAAGCTCTATTCTAGTTCCTTGACTCCTTCCCAGTTCTTTGTCCCCAAGCTGTACCCTGAGGAATAAGCATTTTCTAGAGCCCTCTCCTGACATCTCTTGGGATGGCAGTTGGGGAGAGGATTGTGGACCCTAGGGCTTTAGGTTTGGGGTCTGCCACTATGAGCTGTGCCATCTTGCCCGATTTACTTATCTTTTTCAACCCTGTAAGATGGAAATAATAACAACACCTATATCCAAGGGTTTCTTGAGTATTAGATGAGACAATGTCAGTAAAGTGCTTAGGGAGTTTTTGCAGGTAGTAAATGTCAGCTATCATTTTTCCCCCAAGAAAATAGAAACCCTTCTGTTGGGTATGGGGGAACACTTTGCCAGCTTCCCATAGAGAGAGGTCCTCCATGATACCACTCTAGACCTCTGTCTGGCTCTTCACTCTCTCTTCCCCTGGTGTGTTAGGGGAAAGGGCCTGGCATTTGGTTTAACCCCTTCCTCTTCTTTCCTCTCTGCTTTCCTCCTTTACACCCAAAATTTTGTAGGGCAGTTTGCAGTGGCTAAGTCTATAATATGCTAAGATTCCATGTTAGGAAGTCTATTGTTGCTGCATCCCTAAGCCATGGCCTTCAATATTTTTATACTTGTCTGCCATCTCCTCTGTCAATTTCAGTTGATCCAGAGGTAGGCCAGAGAAAAGAGAGTGCCAACTCATTGGGCTCCCTCAAACTTCAATACGTATTGTTTCTTTTTGTCTATTATATTTGATTCTAAATTCCAGCCTTTCCCTGCTGTAATCCATCCTATGTACTACTGCCTATATTCTTCCTAATAAAAAGCTCTTATGGTGTCCTCTCTTTTACAACAAATACAATTGTTCCATTATTTATAAATTTGTGTGTGGGTTTCCCTGAAACATTCATGGTCCTTCACAGCATGGTCTGATTCTCCCACTGCTGCTTTTGTGTTACTTAGTGCTCCATATGAACTAGACTTTTCCCTGAACAGCACATAAATTTCTGCCTCTGTGCCTTGGCTTATGCTGTTTCTTCGACCCAGAATAGTGTCTGATCTTTATTTTTTTAAATTCTGGTAATATTCTGAGACCACCTCCAGTGTCATCTTTTTAGTAAATACTTTCTTGATCCCCCAGTCTGATACAACTTATTCCTTCTTTTATATGTATTTTTCAACTCTCTTATGGCATATTCTCCTAATTTTAAAATTTATAATGAGGCTATTTTATTTTCCCTTGTACAATAAGATCATAACCTGTTTAAGGGAAGAAGCTACAGCCTCTGCTTTTTAAACTCTGTAGTTTCTATTGAGTATTAAGCATGTAATCTTAATCTTAAGGGATCCTGTAGTTAGTAAGTGCTCAATAAATATTTTGTGATTTAAATTGAAATTAATATATAATACAGGATGCCCATTGGACACATTTTCTACCTATTTGTTCTTTTGTTAAAATAATAAGGTTTTTTTCCAAGAAGATAACTGTGATTTTAGCTGCCGTAATAAGCCATTTCTTAACTGAATTCAGGGCACAGTGGTTACAGTTGTCTGCATAATTTTCTTGAAGTTTCCAGGCTGAAAAAGTTCATTAAGGTCTTAAAACTTACAGTTGAATTAAAGGCAAAAGGTAGCATTGGAACGCTGGTTTGACAGCAGGTGGTTACTATTGCAGCAGTGAGATTGATGCAAAATTTTCATTGAAAATGAGTCCCTAAACACTCAAAGGATGCCCTTGCTGCTTATTTTCTTTAATTCATTCCATAAAATATTTTTCATGGAATAATAAACACAAGGTTTTGAGCTAGGCATAATAGATATTCAACACCTAATTTAGAAAGGCCATAATATCAGAGATGTGCAGCCTGTTACACTTGAGAAAGCTTTCCATGGAACTTTGCTTTCTCCATCATAAATGTGTTATTTCTGTTTTCTGTCACCCTTTCCTTCTTTCCCTTATCTCAGTTCCCTTCTTCCCTTTTGTTTATAAGTCCTTTTCTTTTTTTTTTTTTAAGATTTATTTATTTATTTGAGAGAGAGGGAGACAGAGACAGAAAGAATGGGGGGAGGGGCAGAGGGAGAGAATCTTCAAGAATCGCTGAGCAGGGAGCCATACACGGGGCTCTATCTCACAATCCATGAGATCATGACCTGAGCTGAAACCAAGAGTCGGACACTTAACTGACTGAGGCACCCAGGGGCCCCTGTTTATAAGTCCTTTTAAAAAATATCCTGCACTCTTTTTTTTCCTACAAATTTTATTTTATTCTTGACTTATCTACCCGTGGGTTTGTTCTACCAGATTGACTTCAGAGAGGTCACTGGAACCAAAGAGCCTACAAGTAGACCTCACTACATGCAAGACAGGAGTAAAATCCATGAGAGAAGGTGTCATACCTTCCACATTTGGTATTGTAGCCCAACATCATATTCTGCATTGAAATAGTAGATATAGTTGCTGAATGAATAAATTAACAATAATTCTAATACACGAAGGAGGCCTCCATCACATCTAGGATAATAAAGGCTTCTTGTTGTACCCTGGCTGTACCCTGAGAACTGATGAAGATTTTTCTGTCCAAGCTCTCACCAACTGTCTGCCCAGCAAAGTTGTGCTGATCTCATTACCCAGGAGCCGAGAACTCGGGGCCCCACTCCTCAGTGAGCCCTCAGAGAAAAGCAGTCAATCACTCCTGTCTCCCTCGTCTCCAGCTGCACTCCGTGCTCACCCAGCCTGTGACTGAGCATTTCTATCTCTGGCACATGACCCTGTTTGGAGTCTCCAAGCCCAGCAGATTCCTGTGGTGCACTCCCGCGCCGCTCCTCCCGGGAGAGGAAGGGGAGTCTCCCCGGATCTGCCGCTTGTTGGGTCCCTGCTGGACGAGTGGTGGCCCAACTGTGCTGCCGATCATGGTTTATGGCAACCCCGAGCTGAGAGCCCACTCCTCAGCTCCGTCTCTGCAGCCAGCTTCCCCGCTCCATACCTGGGAGCTCTGCCACACCCAGGCACCCCTGGTCTTTCTGTGACCCTGAGGGTCCTGAGACCACACTGTCCCAGCGAGTGTTCCACCCCCTGTTAGCCACTGGAGTGATGTCCCTCAGCGGAGCAGACTTCTAAAAGTTCCAATTTTGTGCTCCGCTGCTCTGTCACTTGCTGGTAGCTGGCTGACAGAGGCTCCCTCCCCCCGCGGTCTATCTTCCTGAATATCACCTCGGATTCACTTCGCATGTCCTACCTTCCAGAAAGTGGTCGCTTTTCTGTTCAGAGAGTTGCTGCTATTCTTTTCTTCGATCTCCTGTTGAGTTCGTAGGTGTTCAGAATGGTTTGATCCCTATCTAGCTGAATTCCTGGGACCAGATGAAATTTAGGTCTCCTACTCTGCCACCATTTTGCTCCTCTGCAAGTGTCTTTTTAAGTAGTCATAGAACTTCTCCTCCATATGCATTTGACAACTTACCAGTAATGTCTTTGGAAATATCAGAGCAGAAGTATTGGTAGTGGTACATGGCATCCCAGTAGGTGTATTTCCAGCAAGTAAATGTTGCTCCCCTCCAGACCCTTTTTATGCTGTCCTATTTTTTTTTTCCTATTATGCAGTAGCACTATTTGAAATTATCTTATTCATGTAGATAATTATTATCTGCTTCCAGCACTAACATGTAAGTTCTGTTAGTCTAGCTTGTTCACCTCTGTATTCGCTAGTACCTAGGGCATTACCTGGCATCGAGTAGGACTCTGTAAATATTTGTTGAATGATAAATTGAGGAAAATGGATGGAGTTTGGAATACTTCTGTCTTCAGTACATGTTGTGGAGCGTACTCTATCTCTTCAATCAGAGAACCAGAGAGAGGTGATAAGAGAAAAGCTCTAACTCAACAGAACCATGCTTGAGAATCTGTGCATGCTGGTTCACAGTGCAGCTGGATGCTTGATGAGACATTCTTAGCAATCCATGGGACCAAGCCATACATCTTGTCCATTAGCAAAACTGAGCCTGGATAGAGCTCTTATTTTTGAAAATAGCATCTAATTAGAAAATAAGTTTAGAAAATTTCTTGACATCCTTGATAGGATAAACAAGACATGGTCTTCATGAAACAAGGATAGACAGCCAAAAGATGAGAACATGAGGCAGACAGAGATTGAGTAAGGAAGGACTAAAAAAAATGGAATAGCAAAAGTAGATTAAAATCTGTGCTAAAGAATTAAATTGATACTGTGGATAATTAAATGATGATGCATATGCTGAAGATATGGATGTTTAACATGTACTGAGCACTGTATGTTTCAGAATATGTGCTAAGCCCTATGCATATGCCATTGGCTCCCCATCTTCCTAATCATAGCTGCACACTAGGATTAACTAAAGAAAAATTTTTAAATATTAGCACTTTAACCCACACCCATATTCTGATTTAATTGGTCTAGATTGGGACTTAGGCAGTTCCACATCACTGCACAACTCCAGCAGTCACTACCAGCAGAGAATAGAATGTCTCATGAATTGTGCAGTGTCATAGCCCTAAGCCTAGCCATCTTTATTATTATTATTATTACTATTAAATTTCACAAGTGATTCGAATAAAAAAGCCAGTATTGAAAACTATCAGCATATGTGATTTCATTTAATCTCATTTTGGGGAGATGGGCTTAAGATGGTCTCCCAAAATACAGAGAGAAAAGCAAATAAATAAAAGTAATGAGAAAACAATCTATAGATATGGGAAAAAATAGGAAAGAAATGCAAACTAAGAATTATAGGCATTCTAATGAGAGAGGCCAGGGCTGTTAGAACAGAAGTAATTATTTACAGCATAATTGAAAAAGGTCTTCAGTTACAAAGAAAGGACTTATTTAAGGGCATGCCATACTTAAGATAAAATTAATAAAAAAAGAGGCATTTAGACACATCCTTGTAATATTTATGAACTTCAAAAGTATAAAATATTCTTATGAATCAACAAGCCAGGATCAGAAAAGAAAACAGAAACAAACAAACAAACAAACAAAAAACTGGCCACAAAGGTATAAACTTGGGCTAGCTTCAGATTTTTATGATAGAAGAAAATTTTAAAATGTTCATAGAATTTTGAGGAAAATAGTATGTTATCTGTGACCAGCCAAGATGTTGCCCTCAGGTGAAGGCAAGAGATAAACATTTTCATTTAAGATCTTAAGAACCTGCTGAAAAATTATACAAATATATTCTCCATCTGACTAGATTTTATAGTCATTAGATTTTTATCTCACAGCATAAACCAAATACATTTTAGACAGATTAAACCATATGTGTGTGCCTGTATCTATTTATAATTTACATTATATGTATTATATTAACAGTATACTGAAAGATAATATAAATAAATATTTCAAGGTAATGGCATGAATCAAAAAGGAAAGTATTTATAGAACTGGCCCTTTAAGGCAACCCACAGAATGGGAGAAGATATTTGCAAATGACACTACAGATAAAGGGCTGGTATCCAAGATCTGTAAAGAACTTCTCAAACTCAACACCCAAAAAACAAATCATCAAGTCAAAAAGTGGGCAGAAGATATGAAAAGACACTTCTCTGAAGAAGACATACAAATGGCTAACAGACACATGAAAAAATGTTCATCATCATTAGCCATCGGGGAAATCCAAATCAAAACCACATGGAGATACCACCTTACACCAGTTAGAATGGCAAAAAATGGACAGGGAAAGAAACAACAAATGTTGGAGAGGTTGTGGAGAAAGGGGAACCCTCTTGCACTCTTGGTGGGAATGCAAGTTGGTATGGCCACTTTGGAAAACAGTGTGGAGGTGCCTCAAAAATTTAAAAATAGAGCTACCCTATGACCCAGCAATTGCACTACTGGGTATTTACCCCAAAGACACAGATGTAGTGAAAAGAAGGGCCATATGCACCCCAATGTTCATAGCAGCAATGTCTGCAATAGCCAAACTGTGGAAAGAGCCGAGATGCCCTTCAGCAGATGAATGGATAAAGAAGATGTGGTCCATATATACAATGGACTATTACTCAGCCATCAGAAAGGATGAATACCCAACTTTTACATCAACATGGATGGGACTGGAGGAGATTATGCTAAGTGAAATAAGTCAAGCAGAGAAAGTCAATTATCATATGGTTTCACTTATTTGTGGAACATAAGGAATAGCATGGAGGACATTAGGAGAAGGAAGGGAAAAATGAAGGTGGGGGGAATCGGAGGGAGAGATGAACCATGAGAGACTATGGACTCTGAGAAACAAACAGGGTTTTTAAGGGGAGAGTGGAGGGGGGATTGGTTAGCCTGGTGATGGGTATTAAGGAGGGCACGTACTGCATGGAGCACTGGGTGTTATACGAAAACAATGGATCGTGGATCACCACATCAAAAACCAATGATGTATGGTGACTAACATAACATAATAAAATTAAAAAAAAAAAAAAAAAGAACTGGCTCTTTAAGCATCTTTTGCCTACAGAAATCATGATAGACCAAATTTTATATTTTCATTTTTAATTTTTTTAGCACAAACACATTTATTTACTAACTAAAGGGATGATTGTTATTAAATCAACGCTTTGAAATAGTTGCATGTAAAATGTGTTAAAGGTAATTGAATACAGTAATAATAAAAAAAAGGCAATATGGAGATTTGCTCATTGAATTGAGCTTGTCCATCCTCACGCTAATTCCTGTCTAAAATGATGATGGAATTTTTACTGTACTTTTTTCAAAGACCCAAGTACAGGTGACATTGTTCATGATGCATTCCACCACTAATTTTCTATCTTGCAATTTTTTTGTTACTGTGTTTTCCTTCCCATCCCTTTCCTGATATTGAACCAATGTGCTATTTGTGAAGTTGTAGACAGTCTGAGTTTTTCTGCCATCTGCTGTAGTTTCTTCAAACTTCTCTCCCAGATTACATGAAAACTGTGTTGTTTTCAAAGTGTTCTCAGTTTTTTTGGTGAGGCTTTTCCCATCAGAAGAGATGGATACAGGCTTGGCCACCATTATGAGCAACACAGTAACTATCCGGACCAGGAAGTTCATGACTAACTGACTACTTCAGCAGAAAGAGATGGTCATTGATGTTCTTCACCCCGGAAAGGCAACAGTACCTAAGACAGAAATTCGGGAAAAACTAGCCAAAATGTACAAGACCACACCAGATGTCATATTTGTGTTGGGATTCAGAACCCATTTTGGTGGTAGCAAGACAACTGGCTTTGGCATGATTTATGATTCCTTGGATTATGCAAAGAAAAATGAACCCAAACACAGACTTGCAAGACATGGCCTGTATGAGAAGAAAAAGACATCAAGAAAACAGTGAAAGGAATGCAAGAACAGAAAGAAGAAAGTCAGGGGGACGGCAAAAGCCAATGTTGGTGCTGGCAAAAAGTGAGCTGGAGATTGGACAATAGAAGGAGTAAAGATGCTGCAGTGGCTTTATCTGTGGTGGTTGTGCAGATTTTTCATGAGAGGATTAATAAACTAAGAATGTTAAAAAAAAAAAGAAGAAGAGATGGATACACTCTGGTTTGGCCATTGCACCTACTTTTCACAGAGCCATCCCTATTCCTACTTCCTTCATGTATTCGTCAGAGCCTTTGTTCTTCACTAAGCACCATCTTCCTACCTGCTGCTGAATGGTGACCATGGTGGGTATGGGTGGGGTGATAGACCAAATTTTAAAGAAAACAATAAACTAGGAATATATTCTCAACATATATAAGAGACTCTGTATATGTATACATACATATATACACAAACATATATGTATATGGGTATATATACACACACTGTAATGTGACAATATGAAACAGATATGAAACAGATAAGGGCAAATGACATAAACAGATAATTGCCAAATAGAAATTATTTTTTGAGTGAATGTGTAAGCAAAAGTTTTATTTACTTTTTTCCAGATTTGGTGAGATATAACTCAACATATATCATTGTATAAATTTAAGGTGTACAGCATGTTGATTTGATACACTAATATATTGTGAAATGATTACAACAATATGGTTAGTTAATACCTCTGTCACCTCACATAATTACCATTTCTTTCTTTCAAGTAAATAATACAGTATTGTTAAGTATAATCACTGTGCTGTACACTAGAGTCCCAGAACATATTCATCTTATAACTGAAAGTTTGTACCCTTTAACCAACATCTCCCCATTTCCCCACACCCAAGCCTCTGGGAACTACTCTTCTACTTTCTGTTTCTATGAGTTTGGCTTTTTTTTTTTTTTTTTTAAGATTCCACATATAAATGAGATCATACAATATTTGTCTTTCTCTGTCTGGCTTATTTTACTTAGCTAATGTCCTCAAGGTCCATCTATGCTTTTGCAAATATATTTCCTTTTTATGGCTGAATAATATTCCACTGTATATATACACCACATCTTCCTTATTCATTCATGGTCAGATATTTAGGTTGTTTCTACATCTTGGCTATTGTGAATAATGCTGCAATGAACATGAAAGCACAGATATCTCTTTGAGGTACTGATACCATTTCCTTTGGATATATACACAGAACTAAGATTGCTGAATCATATGGTAGTTCTATCTTTAATTTTTCTGAGGAAACATCATTTTGTTTTATGTAGTGGCTGTACCAATTTACATACCACAAATAGTGTACAAGTGTTCCCTTTTCTTCCCATTCACTAATACTTGTTGTTTCTTGTCTTTTGATAACAGTCATCCTAACAAGTGTGAGGTAATATCCCACTGTGCTTTTGATTTGCATTTCCCTGACGATTAGTAATGTTGAGCATTTTTTCATGTACCCATTGGCCATTTGTATGTCTTTGGAAAAGTTGACTATTTGGCTTCTCTGCCTATTGTTTAATTGGACTGTTTGTTTTTTTGCCCTTGAGTTATATGAGTTTCTTATATATTTTGGAAACTAATGCCTTATCACATATGATTTCCAAGTATTTTTTTCCTATTCCATACGTTGCCTTTTCATTTGGTGATTGTTTCTTTTGCTGTACAGAAGCCTTTAGTTTGACATCATTCTACTTGTTGATTTTTGCTTTTGTTGCATGTGCCTTTGGTATCATATCCAAAAAACATTGCCAAGACTGAGAGAGAAGTAGGCCTCTTTGACAGCATCCTGCACAGCAGGGGAAGCTGGGTACTCAGTCACATGCTCTTACGTTCCCCTTGTGGGAGAAACCATGTCCTGAGAAGATCTCTCTTGGTCCTGTGTTGTACCACCTTGGAAGAGGGCTGATGCAGATAAAGTCCGGCTGTTCCTCTTACCCTGTCCAGTGCATACCAACTTGGTTTATTTTTTCTTTCTTTTTTTTTGTACGTGTGTGTGTGTGTGTGTGTGTGTGTAGGTGTGTGATCAGTGTGTTAGAACTTCGCTAGAAACCTGGACTTCCACAAACACTGTCTTATCCATGGGTGATTGTCTAAGAAAGTTTTATTTGGGGGCTTCTGGACCACAGCTGAGAGAGTCTGGAGCTGGTTCATGGGCCTTTGCAGGGCCCACAGCCAGTACCGAGGTCTGTCTGCCTGTTACCTGATGCATAAGGAGCAAGGCTCTTCCTGGGTCCCTTGGCATAGAGTGCTGGATTCCACAAAGGCACTTTTTTCCATGAATGGATGCCAAATTTTTGTTGTTGGTGGGGGTGGGGGGAGGGTGTGTGTGTGTGTGACACAAACCTGGTACATTTTTCAGCCGTGTTGCTGATGTTCTTTCCATATACATATGTGTGTATATGTATATAATTTAATTAATAAGAAAGGCAAATTGAAGAAATTATCTGATGCATTGTTTTCCCTATCAAATTACAAAGGATTTAAACAAAAAATCACATGATATTTCTCCATGCTGGAGACTGTGAGTAGATGAACATTCTGAGAGACTGCTGAATGTGTGAATGGCTGTAACATTCTGGAAAGCAAATTAACAATATGTATTAATGTTTAAAAGGTTTATTTCTTTAACTCTCCTTCTTAACTCTAATCTTAGAAAATATTCAAGGATACTGACCAAGATGTAAAAAAAAGGATGTTCACTTCAGTATTATTTGCAGTAGAAAAAAAAAGTCAGAAACCGCAATAATGTCTAGCTACTGGGGAGTACGTATTATTTCTGTTATAGACATAAAAATATTTAAAAATAACTTTTCATAATGTGGGGAACATTTTTATAAAATAATCATAAATAAAACACTGAATATGAAATTATTAGTATGTTTTGAGTTCTGTAAGAAAAAATATATATGTGAAATAAGATTGGAAAGAATTAACCAAACATAATCCTATTATTGTTTAGATGGTGGAATTATAGGTAACTCATATAACCTCCTCTACAGCTTTATATATAACATTTTACATACATGATAAAGTTACAAAATAGTGGGGAAGGATTATTCAGTAAACAGTGTGCTAAAAAATAGCAATTTAGAAAGACTCCAAATTAGATCCTTATCTTACCTTGCACACAAGCATAAATTTATTTATTGCTTTAACACAGTATTTTCTATGTCTATCTGCATGCCAGCACCATAACATTTTGCAACTGGATTTCTTTTGTATCTCAATGACTAAAATCTCTACACTATTTTAGGAACAAAAATAACAAGATGGCTAGGCTAGTTTAATCTATTTTCACAAAAACCGAGTACACAGTTGTAGAAATATCAAGTCTTTCATTTATACTTGTATCTTTAATTTTCTCATGAGGTAAAAAAAGAAGTAGGCTAATGCATGAGTTCTTAGCCTTTTGCTGTAATGCATTACAAATCAATTTGAAAGAATGTGTGCAATTCTTATACTGTAGGGAATATTCGGCAATTACATTACTTCAGAATTCTGGTTTTTTATAGAGTGTGTACTCACTAGAGAGTTAAGTAATGTTAAATAAATTAGCATCTTAATGAAAACTGTATATTAATACTGTTCCTGTACCTAAGTAGTAATTTAATTCCAGTAAATCACAGAATTCAATTTTTGCTAAATAAATATCATTGTCTTGAAAAATACAATGCTACAACTAAGCATTTGCTGTACTCCCTGATATTTAAAGATGGCCATTATTAAAAGGGGAAATGTATTCATTTTAAAGACTATATGGCTTGGAAATTTTGCTTACTGTCCAACAGGGCAAATTAGATAGGCATATTCAATGCTCCCTCTCAAGTGAGTCATTAGATAATCCAGTTTAGTTTTGGAATGTGATCATTATATACTGCATCACTCAAGTAATAGAATTTTAACAACAGTTCTATCAAAGATTTATTTTCTTTAAAAGATGCAGTCTAACACAAAGAATAAGAGTAAGATTCTTACCACACACTATAATGGTTAGAGGATAGTTTTTAAATAGTGTTTTAATTTTTTAATTTTTATTTATTTATTTATTAAAGATTTTATTTATTTATTTGACAGAGAGAGACACAGCGAGAGAGGAAACACAAGCAGGGTGAGTGGGAGAGGGAGAAGCAGGCTTCCTGCGGAGCAGGGAGCCCGATGCGGGGTTCGATCCCAGGACCCTGAGATCATGACCCGAGCTGAAGGCAGACGCTTAACGACTGAGCCACCCAGGCGCCCCTTAAATAGAATTTTTAATCCTAAAGAATTTAACTTTTCAATGAAATTAAGACCTCATTGTGATTTTTTAAAAAAATAATACATATTAAAGAGTTAACTTCAAAAATACCATGTATGTTAGTAAACATGAAAATCCAGCATGAAGTGAGCAAAGAATTTTTTAAAGAAATTTCAAAGTTTGCCTGTAATGTTTTATTTTGAACTATAGTTTCTGTTGGGTATTAGATTCAGTCAATAATGTTTGTACAAATCACTTTTTGTTATGGAGTAGAAGTCTTGTGTGTGTGTGTGTGTATTTTTCATGCTTAACATAGTTAATGAGGTGGTTCATACAGTTTATACAGAGAAACCAGGCAAGTGTTAAGAATGCTTTTTAAAAAATTATTTAAATATTTCAAATATATAGATAGTACAGGGAATAACGTAATGAATGTCCATGTAACCACCAGTGATATTTAACGAATGTTAATATATTGCCATTTTTATTTCAGTTGTTTTAAAGCTACAGATATATTTAAAGCCTCCTTCCCTTACTAATTGCTAGTTCAATTGCTATTTCCCCAGAGCTGGATCATTATGTAGCTCACCTCCAAGGGCACTATTCTTGTAAAATACAATGCAAATGGTTGCATGGAGATGAGCAATGCTGCAGTTCTGCCCTTGAATTGGTATGGGATTTCCTGACAATGCTTTTATACTTTTACTACATGTAATGGACCCACAAATAATTTGTAGTATTATTTTTGAATTTTCAGAGATAAACATAAATAGTAGTGGCCTCTTTGTAGCTAAATCTAAGGAAACATTTTCAGTGCTCATCTCATTTGACCTCCCAATAGCATTTGATTCAATGGACCACTTGTCCTTCTTTAAACTCTTTCTTGAGCACATTAGCACCAGTCTTTCCTGATTCTCCTCTTCCCTCTTGCCACTCAATTAATAAAGTCTCCTTCCTTGACTCTTTTCAAATATTTTGTTTCCTTTTTTGCTAAACCCAATGGGGGTTTATTCATAAAATCCCAGTGGGGATTTTATTCATACCCATATATTCTAGTGGTACCTTACCTATATGGTGATGACTGCTTCATTTGGATCCTCATTCCTGGCTTTATGCCTTCATTAATATCCTTATGAGATTGATTACTGACTATACAAAGTGTGGTCAGGTCTACATCAGGCCTGTTTTCCATACTTTATTTTAAGCCATAGATTAGGTAACCAGTTGAGTAATAGAATAAACCTATATATATATAAAAATAGAATAAACCTATAAATCTGAAATTTACTTTTATTTTGGTGCTATATTTTTCCAATAGACAAGACATTTTTCAGTTCTCAAGGTTGTAAATTTATTATTTTTCTTAGAGACAGTTTTTTTTTTAAAAATCCCAGGAAATGGCATTAATCATCCAATCAGAATGAACTAGCCACCATTCTTGACTCTTTTCTTTACATTGCTACTAACACCTAATCCCCAGGTTCCACTGGAACTCCTTTCATGCCTCTGCAGTCATTCACTTATTTCCAACCATATCCCCACTGATCTAGTAAAGAACCTTATCAGTTCTCATCTGTATTATTCTTTCTTTGTAACTTGTTTTCCTTATGCTAGTCTCACAACATGCCCTCCCCCAACAATCCATTCTCCTTCTGCTTCCAGAGGGATCTTATTAGAATACAACTCTGCTCATGTCTGACCCATTCTTACAATTCACCACCTTCTTTGACCACTTCTGCTAACCACTTTGCTTTCCAGCCATAGGAAACTAACAACATTTCTTAGGATTTTTCGTGTTTTCTCTTAGCTCAAGAGTTTTTTACTTGGTAAGGTGTAAGTAACTTACAGTTTTTGATGACTGAACACATAAAAATACCTGCCCATTACCACCTCCCAGAACTTCCCCTGACTGAGTTCTATAATGTCTACTTGTCTTACAGAAATTGGCTCATTCATCTCTTCTTCCGCAAAAGGCTTTTTTAATCTTCAGTTCTTCCTTGTCCCAGGTAGTGAAAGTACTTCTTCATCTCCACTGACTACATTGTATTTTCATCTGTTTACTTGTTTATCTCTCTTGCATTTCCTGATAACAAATACTTATTCATATTTGTATACTCAATGACAACCACATAATTGATAACAGAAGATACCCAATAAATATTTATTGAGTAATGGGATAAATGAAATTCTGTTTTAGAGATTTATATTTTAAAGTCTTAAAATCATCCTATCAAGGCTTAGCTAACAAACTGCCTCCTAATTAAGCCTTTGAGATCCTTTTCCCTCTGTCACCTGGTTATGACTTTTCTTCTCAAAAGAAAGAACTTTCTTTCCTTTTTCATAACTCATGATGTTCTGTCTTGTATAATTTATGTGCATGTGTGTCTTTGCCCTACCTTCCCATTCCAGTTTTAAGCTCTTGGGGACATTGATCCTAGGTCCTCCTTTTCTCTGTATCCCCAGCACCGAGCCCTGTCCTCTAAGGCAGTGGATTATTATATGTGATATGTGGATTTTGAATTTATTTAACTGCCATATCATGATCAGGCTACAGTATTAGTATCAGGCCAAGATCACATATCAGTCATATTTTAGATCTATTGGAAATAATAACTTTTGTTGCTTAAACTATTATATTAAAATAAATTCTCAGTATAAAGCAGTAGATCATATTTTCCATGAAACAGAAGCGTGAGGTCAGAATGATGTGATGAAGTGATTATCCATCTATCTATCTTTCTCTCTATCTCCTGGCACAATGTCAGAAACAGAATGCTCAATACAAGATAATTATTATTTTATGACATTTAAGTAATCAACATGGACTTTCTAAAGTACCTTTGAATATTGTTTATAATTCTCTGATGGCTATCCTAATGATATAGGTAGACATCAGATGTTCCTCATTAAAACCATTGTTCTAAATTTTAAAATTTTCTCAGAAATTGCTATCTAGATTCTATTGTATGCCATTATGAGGTGATTTGAGTCATCGCTATCACAGTCTGATCACTGAGTTTTGTTAGATGTTCACAGTATTTCTTAGGAAAGAAACTAATCTTTGAATGAATTTTAAACAAATGTACTTGAAAAGAGAGATAATACCAATCAGGCACAATCAGAATTCATCATAGTAGAATACTTAATGTGTATTCTTTCCAGCATCATGATCCAGGTTATTATTACATATAGCAAGCATTTATTAAATACCTACATGAGTAAAGGACTATAAATTTTTATAAAAATTTATGTTAGAGGAATTTAACTTTTACTCTTCTCTGTTTAAAAGGGGATTGTCGGGGCTAGAGAGAGAAAAGGAAAGGGGGAGGTATTGGTCAAGGGGTACAAATTTTCAGTTATGAAAGATGAATAAGTTCTGGAGACCTAATGTACAGCAATGTGACTATAATTAAGATATAATTAACAATGCTGATTTATATACTTGAGATTTGCTAACTAGGTAGATCTTAAAATGTTCTCACCACACAAAAAAAGAAACTTGGCTTGATTGTGGTGATTATTTCATAATGTATACATATTTCAAAATATCAAATGGCATACCTTAAATATATACAATTTTTTTTTGCCAATTATACTTTAATAAAGCTGGAAAAAAAATTAAAAAAAAGTAAGGCCAGAATTGCTCTGGTAAATAGCACAAATTTATATTCACTTAAGAACTATTACAAAAAATGTGGTACATACTTCGTAACATGAACATGTACGCAGGTATCTTTCTTGCACTGTTTTTCTAAATGAGCAACATGAAGATAATTACCTCACAATTAGTTCTTGTTGAGGGCATGTTCTTCAGTGAGTGCTTTAAACGCACCATTTAATTAATGTATGAGGCACAGAGAAGTTAAACAAGCTGAGAAATAGCAGTAGAGTTTTCAAATTAAACAGACTGATTTAAGAGCCATTGATGTTAACCACTATGCAATACTGGTATACTGATTTATTTTACAAGAGGAAATGTAAAATGCTCATTTCTTAAAAATGCACTCTTATATTTGTTATCTGCAATTTTATCATTTTCTAAAGAAAAATTTATTATTCACTCTGAAAGTTTCCTGATACCAATTAAAATGCAGCCTGACCATGAATTATTTTATCTTCCATTTAGTTCCAAGTGAATGTCTGCATTAATTTACAAATAGTTGACTTACTCTGTTGCATATCATTTAAAAAATATCACAGCGCATTTCATAATAATAGTACATTTGTCACCATACAAATTGCATTAAATCTTCACCCATTTGAGGCTATAGTGCAAAAATAAATGTAATATTCATCTCATTCTGAGGTAGCCACTTGACAAATAGCTGAAATGGAGATCTGGAAAACAGGCCTGCTGCCGACTGCCGCAACCAATGTAGCCTGCAGCCATTTTTAAAGGCACATTAACAAAAGTACTCTGAAATGTCTGAGAGGGCAATAAATAACAGACAAGAAACATGCCGTCATTTGCCCAAAAAGTTCATTAGAGTACTAATTAATTTTTTTTCTTACAAAAGGTATTTAAGGTTAATAAGTACAGGGTAAAAAACAAGTGGGGGTGCCTGGGTGGCTCAGTCGTTAAGTGCCTGCCTTCAGCTCGGGTCATGATCCCAGGGTCCTGGTATCGAGCCCTGCATTGGGCTCCCTGCTCAGCCAGGAGCCTGCTTCTCCCTCTCCCACTCCCCCTGCTTGTGTTCCCTCTCTAGCTGTCTCTCTCTCTCTCTGTCAAATAAATAAATAAAATCTTAAAAAAAAAAAAGTGTGTAGCCCCTAAGGAAAGAACTTTTTCTTCTACCACCCAGACTCCTTCTGAAGCAGGCCAGGTGAAATGTGTACATGCAATGTTAAGTAAATGTTGACATTATGATGCTATCAATTGACCCATTAGATAAATGCTGCCCCCATTCTGAAATGGACATCAAGGTAGATTCCCTAAGTTACCAACTGATAAAAATATAAGCATCAATGCATAATGTTGCATGTCTCTAATTCGTATGTGCATGTCCTTTTATAGTTTCAAAGTGAGTTCATGTCATATTCATTTAATCACAACAATCTTATGAGTTAGCATAGAATTTAAAACTGAAAGAGACAATGGGAGTCATGGAAAACACACTCACTTCACAAATAAAGAAATCTGGATCCAACCTCATGTTTCAGAGGATGATTACCAGGATGGTGAGGGAACTCAAACCCAGGAGAAAGCCTGTGCCCAAGAAATACTTATCAAACTGGATTAAATGGAATAATGTTGCAGGAATTCTCTGCCCTTAGTGCCTGTAGTTCTTAGTCACGGTGCTTCGAAGAATGAAGAGGTGGACCAGACGAAGAGTGGTGGGCAGCAAAGCAATGATTATTGAGCAATAGTAAAACTCCCAGAACAGGAGGGAGGCCCGAGAGGGTTGCCCTTGGAGTTTCTAAGTTTAGGGTTTTTATGAGCTCTTTGTGGAACTATCATAAGCAATCAGAGTTTGCCAATCAGGACTTTGGTCACGTATCTGTTTACCTATTAAGTTAATGTCAGTCAGCTGATGGTCTTTTTTGCTGACATCTGGGGACTTATGTCTTAACTGTCCCTTGCCCATGATAGTAACAGATGCTTTGTGGTTAGTTTTCTTATTTTAGGACATTTTACAGAAGTCATTTCTGCAAAGGCTGCAAAGCAGAATGCTAGTGTGGTCCTGTCTTAAGCTGCAAAACAGGATGTTAGTGCTGTTTTATTTTAGCAGTTAGGTAGTCAGGGCTGGTGTCCCCAACAAGAAAATATGGAAAACTCCATATTTTCTTGTTGGGGACACCAGCCCTGACTACCTAACTGTCCAACTCACTCCTAACAATGTAATATAGGAAAGTAATCTCTTTAAATATGAACAAAAAATGGTAGAAAATAGGGGCGCCTGGGTGGCTCAGTTGGTTAAGCGACTGCCTTCGGCTCAGGTCATGATCCTGGAGTCCCGGGATCGAGTCCCGCATCGGGCTCCCTGCTCAGCAGGGAGTCTGCTTCTCCCTCTGGCCCTCCCCCCTCTCATGTGCTGTCTCTCTCATTCTCTCTCTCTCAAATAAATAAATAAAATCTTTAAAAAAAAAAAAAATGGTAGAAAATAAATTTTCATGAAATTCAGATACAAAATGGTATTGATGAAGCCTAAATTTACATATTCTTTGCATGTGATAAATTAAAGTTTTATATTTTCATCTGTCACAAGAATTTGCTAGCTGGAAAAATTACATTTAGGTTGATGAACTCTTTCCTGAGTGGTACATGATTTCAATAATTCAAAAAAGAAAAAAAAAAGAGAGAGGCACTTATTAAAATTGTTTTCCTAAAAAGAGATTCAGGATGCAGCACTTCCTCTTTTCTCTTCCTTCCCCACCCTTCCCCCCCAAAGACATGCTTGGCATACAAAACATTTTAAAAATAAAATGAAGCAATGCAGAACTCAGTAAGCATTTTTATTTGGTTCAATGCCTTTAAATCCTTCATTAAAACTTTGTCTATTTGCTACAGGCAGAAGAACCATCTATGTCAATATTTTAAGAGCAATATTGGAAAGAAGTGTTGCTTTTCAATGATTTTCTCCTTAATTAAGTTTTGTGGGAAAGAATTCCAGAACAAAGGCAGAAAAAAATCTATTGCTGAAGGGCCTGATGCCCTGTGTACACAGAGCAGGAGTTACTGCTAACCCTCTGAAGGTTCCCATTCCTCCACTTCCCTCCTCCACTTCCTCCTTTGTGACATCTGAGCTTGCTGGTCACAGTCTTGGTCCAGGAGAAGTGGAATTGGCCTAAACCACCTGGAAATTGATCCCATGTACTCAGCTTCGTAAGCACCATTTTGGGGAAGATCATATTTAGGGTTTCCCCTAATGCTGAGTTTTTAATATTTTATCCAATAAACATTTTTTTTTTAAAAGTAAAGCTCTAGTGATATCCAGTTGAGGATATCCAGAGAGGTTGCCAGGGCTGTTTGGCCTAAAGCCTGGAACAAGACTGAGTAATGAGGTGGGAGGGATTTATTATGGCTCTTTAAAGAGACTTGTTGGGAAGCTGGGGAAGGAGGGTGGAGGAGGAGACTACCAGAAAGGAGATAAAGGAGCTCCTTAGGAAGTCCTGGAGAGAGGGAGGGGAACTTAGCTTCAGAAAGACTTCTGATAGGCAGGTGGTCCTTTGAACATTTATCTCATTCAAACCAAATTTCTAAGTCTTTTGAGGTTTGCCTGTCGTTAGGTTTTGTAGCATAGTATTACATTTTCCTAAATGTAGGCTATTTGTCACCTTAAAAATTGCTTGCCTTGTTTGTAGAAAAGAATGAGGAGCAGCTGTCCAAGTGAGAGACTTCATTTTCTCTGTGTGTGAGTAGAGTCCATTAAATGGCCATTACAAATAAATCTCATAGTTCACAGATATTGCTGCTTTATGATTTATCAGCTAAATCATCTATTAGAAGATTGAGTCTTCAGTAGACAGATAAGGCAAAAACTCTTAATTCCAAAATATGGTAGTCCTTTATTGAACTAATAATTTGCAGCTTTTGTCAGGGTGTATATTCCTGCCTGTGGCCATAACTCTAAAGAAAATGGTAGTTCCTTTTCAATTTTACCCAGCAGTCCTCCACTCTTTTACATTCTATCAGTGTTTGCTGCATTCCAAGACTGTCCAGATATAGAGTAGCGTTATCTGTACCTTCCCATATGGATCTATATTAATACATTGCCTATGAGTATGACGTATGCATGAAGTAGGCATTCAGCTATTTTCTGTAATTTGAAAAGCTCAAAGAAAACCCATCTTCCCAAAACATCACTGCAGGGTGCTTGGGGATTTCTTCTGAGCTCATTGTTTTTAAAAATGCAAATTCTCCTTAGTATATTAATATGATAATTTCCTAATACTTGAGCTAGGATTTATCACATGAGTTTCAATCAGCAACCATTTGTTGGTCACATTTTATTTTTGAAATACAAAGTTATTTACTCTCTTGGACACAAATATAAAAGTTATCCTTGCACCTGGATAGCTTGTAGACTGCCAGATTGTGAGTTGCTTAAAGGCAGAGTGTCTTTTCTAGTGCCTAGAATGGTAGAATTAATAAATAGTATTTAGAGAATAAACACATTATTGAATGATTCCAGTAGATTCCTCATGTAACAAATATCTGTAGTCCATAGAGTACATTATGAACAGCATGAGAATATTTAAAAAGTTCTGGTAAAGAGAATAGGCAGGTGAGGACTGATAGAGGCTTTGCAGAGCATGTTTCACATGCCTTTCATGTAGTTCTGGAATGTTGGTAAGGTCTGGAGCTGACAACCAGGAAAGAAGTCTTGAGACAGTTGGGAGTTTCCTGGAGGAAGGTCACACATATCCCACCCAGGAGTTGAGGTGAGGGGTTTGCAGGGTGTCAGTTTGTGCTTTGTCCTTAGCTTTCCTTCTGTTCCCTCATCACCTTGATTGTTGGGTAAGATTTAGGCAGCTTTTGCAAAAGGGTTATAGAATTTTTGTTAGTAGTAAAGACAGAGACCCAGAGATGAAAAATTAAAGTGTTGATCCTATTTAGGAATTGACCAATGCCTCCAGTGAACTGTGAGGCAGGAAGTGGAAAAACAAGGAGACAAGGCTTGTGGCCATAAATGGAGTCCTATGAATGCCTTGTAAAGGAACGTGGACTTTATTCCTAAAATAAGGAATAAGGAGCTACTTAATCCTAGTAACAAAAAGATCACTGAGTACGTGAAATGAAATGAAAACGCAAAATAGTTTGGGGACAAAAGACAGGTTATTGCCTACAGCACAAATTGATAAAGTTACCCTAGATTTCAATGAATCCAAGAAGAATATTGCATAAGTTATTTGAATGCTAACTCTACATAAAAGGATATCATCTGTGCCAAATTTACGTTTTCAACAAAATTTAATGCCCTCCTTTTCTTGGTCCTCTGGCACTTTTACTAGATAGGGTATTTGGTGACCCTATCATTGGTTCTGTGAGTAGTATCGGACTTCCTTGGTGTGGAACTCAAACAGTGAGGACACTGGCTGATGGGCTGGGGGGCCTGTAGAACACTGGGACCGTGCCTGGGAGAAGGGTGGAGGCCCAGTGGAGGAGAAAAAGTCCTGTTTTTTTATATGAGAAAATAAGTCACTTGAAGGAGATATTCTCCAAACATAAAACAAAAACACTGCAAAAGAACCTGGGATTATATCTTAAGTAACTTTATTGTTAATACTGTTGCCTGTGTCTCTAAAATCTCAGTTAAATGTTTTGAAATCTAACCACAAAGAGCAAAAACACCCCCTCAGTTGGTTCTCACCCTTACAAACTCTAAATGGTGCCAACGGCTTATGAGGCACCATTCTCATAGATTTTTAATGGCAGTCACATGATCTCTTTTAATTTCCCCAGATCAAGATTTAAAAAGTGCTCCTTTTATAAATCAGAGGATATATGCAAAATGCCCCCTTTAAAGGCGGCTGCTCAGCACAGCAGTACAAGGGATTGGATTCAATGCTTTAGAACTTGCTTGCCCCCACTTTTTTTTTCCAGATGGATAATTGTTAGAGGGTTGTTAGAAGTAGTTAAGTGGAAGGCAATTATGAGAAGACTATGGGCAAATCTGCCTGCATTTTGATTTGAATGTTGAAGCATTCACAGTATTTGTTGTGTGTTCCTGGTAATGGAATTCAAACCTTTATCTTTTGTTAAAGTGTTCTTCAAATATATATGATTATGTGGATGTACAGGAATAAAGCATGTATTAGTCTCTCTGCAATTGTTCTCCTGTTAGAACAAATGTAAAGTCTCTTTTATTATGTAACTGCAACAAGGATGTGACTTTTGAAGTTCTTAAGGTGACTTTTATTTATTTTTAAGGTGCATGCATTTTATTTCAGCACTTAAATGGAGGTACCAAACACAGGAATATTGCCAAGGTATCTTTTTTTCTTTTTTTTTTAAGATTTATTTATTTATATGAGAGAGAGTGAGCCTGGGGAGGGGAGGGGTGGAGGGAGAGGGAGAGAGAGAATCTCAAGCAGACTCCTTGCTCAGCTGATGTGGGACTTGATCCCCCGACCCTGAGATCGTGACCTGAACTGAAACCAAGAGTTGGGGGCTTAACTGACTGAGCCACTCAGGTGTCACTCAAGGTATCTTTTGAATTAGTGAAATTTATGCAAAAAATAATGGCAAATAATCTATTTCACTATATTTTTATATTCTATCTGAATGCTTTTTTTGTTTCTTTTGTTTTTTAGATTTTATTTGACAGAGAGAGAGAGCACAAGCAGGGGGGAGCAGCAGAGGGAGAGGCAGAGGGAGAATCAGGCTCCCTGCTAAGCAGGGAGCGATGTGGGACTCGATCCCAGGACCCTGAGCTAAAGGCAGACACTTAACTGACTGAGCCACCCAGGCACCCCATGTGAATGTTTTCAATTAAATTAACATCAAAATATTTTTTAAAAATTGCATACCTGCAATACATATTATCCAGATGTTTAAGCCATTTCAATAAAATCAATCTATCTAGGTTTTTTTTTTAAAGACTTGCAGAGAATATAACCTCCATAACTTTAAGAAATAGGTAATTTGGAAGCGATATTAACTTTTATGCATAAGGTATTAGTTTGGCTACAAAATCTCAGACTAGGACATATTGTCAACTGTTGCTAATCATTCTTATTCTTACAATATTTAAAAAAATGTATTTGCAAAAGAAAATGTTCTCGATTGTTTTAAAGTAAATATAAGAGGGTTATTGCTGTTATGAAGCTTATTTGCATGTTTCAGAATGTTGAATATATATTAGTAATTAATATTTATCTCACTTCAATGATACAGGCTTGGAATAGTAAAAGAATGCCTGCTTTATGAATGCAGAAACAGAAGACAGCTTAGCTCCCAAGAAGACCCATTGCTTTAATAATTACATGATATTGAAATGCATTTGGACCAGGATCTTAGTGTCTAATTATTCTAAGAAATTGGTGTCCAGCCATTTATGTTGAAGGACTGCTGTGAGCACTATGGCAACTGTAAAAAACTAAATGGAGTGGATATTTGTTTCAAAAAGCTAAACTGGAGGACAAGAATGTAGATAGTATAGGGATTCAAAAGTAGGAGTTGTCACCATGAGTTACAGTGGGCAAGATGGGCTTAATTTAGACCATTTAAGGTGGTTGAAATTTGGATTGGAGGAGGGAAAAAGTAAGAATGACAGCCAGTGAGTGCCAGGCATGTTCATGGGACCATTTATATGTGCAGGGACTCTAGAAGAGGAGGATCAGTCTGCAAAGCTCAGACCATTCTTCTGCTGAAAAATCCAACTGTTCATATAAAAATACCATTTTTTCTGCCTTGAACTTTTTTTCTCATTTGGGTTTTTTTTTCTATTATGCTATCCTCACTGTCTAAGATTATTGTTTTACTTTCAAGACTCAGTTCAGATGCCACTAAAAGTCTATTTAGCTATATTTATCTATATTTTATATATTTATATATATTACATATATATTATATATTTCTCTATTTAGCTATATAATTCCATATAGTATTAAAATTTGTCCTGTATTAAGAAAAAATAGAATGTACTAAAAGCATATTACCTGTCTTTAGACCATCTGAGATATTTTTATATCTATTATCAATTTTTCAATTTTTAGTTCTAGATATTCTAGATAATTTGGAGCCAAGATTGAAGTGATTGGTTTCTCTCATTGGTTCATTAGCATAAATAACCATCTGACAAGGAAATCCAAAAGAAATATTATATTCCTTCAAATCATATTGTTTGGAAGACCCAAAAAGTACTAAAATCTATCCCATGTACTTTAAATATAATATCTTTGATCTTTAATTTTCAGTACAACACAATGATGTATTCTTAATCTTGTTTTATAGTGGAGAAAAATTTAGCTTAGAAAGTTAAAGAAATTACCAAGGTCATATAGCTGGAAAGTGGCAAAGGTAATATTTTAACTAAGATCTCTTGGAAATTAAGTTTATGTTGTTCTACTACAACATAAATTCACTCAAAACGACATGTTACCTATTTCCTATCTAGTGGTGAATAGAGTAAATGACTTTTACACCAATTTTATTTCTTCCTTGAATATTTAATGGAAATCACCACTGAAGCTGTGTAGGGCTACAGTTTTCTTTGTGGGAATGTTTTCAATTGCAAATTTATTTTTATTAACAGGTATAGGATTATTGGTTTTTTTTTTAATTTCTTCTTATGTCTGTTTTTCTTCAGTTTCAATTTTCTCCTAATCTGTTAGCTTTATTGACTTACAACTTTTCATAATAATTTCTTATTTTTTTAATGTTTGTAGAATCTACAGTGATTTTTCTTTTTTCATTGCTGTTATTGGTAATATATATTCTCTCTCTATTTTGATCATTATACCTAGAGAGTTATAACTTCTATTGATTTTCCAAATAATTGTCTTTTGGTTTCTTTGATTTTTCTTTATTGTTTATGCTTGTACCTCCATCACTCCCTTTCTTCTGCATAATTTCAATTCACTTTGACATTCATTTGCTAGCTTACTAAAGTGGAAACAGCATTAATTTTTAATCATTCTGTTTGATGTGCACTTACAGATAAAAATTTTCCCCGTACCACTGTTTTAACTGCATCCCGTGAATTTGAATATCTTGTATTTTAATTATCATTCAGTTCAAAGATTTTATAATTACTCATGTGATTTATTCTTTAATCTATGGATTACATATGTGTGTGTTGCTTAATTTCAAATATTTGAAAATATTTGGTTACTTTCCAGAGTGTTTTGTTATTGCTTTCTGAGTTTAACTGAGTTTTATTGAGATTTATATTGTGGCCCAGGAGTGGTCTATCTTGGTGCATGTTTCATGTGCACTGAAAATAATATGTCTTCTGCATGTGTTTGATACAATGTTTTATAAATGTCTATTAGGATAAATTTTGTTTATATTATTTATTCTCTTAAAATAAATAAAATATATAACTATATTTGTGAATTTTTATGTTCTCCCATTAGTTCTGTCTGATTTTGTTCTACATATTTTGAAACTCTTATTAGGATTGGTATGTATGCTTGGTTTTATCACTATAAAATATCCTGCTTCATTTTTGGGAATATTCCTTGTTCTGATGTTTATCTTGACTAATATTAATATAGTTGCACCAGCTTTTTTATGCTTATTATTTGTATGATATAGATTTTTTCTGTCCTTTTGCCCTCAACTTATTTACGTCTTTATATTTAAACTGCATTTTTAAAGAAAGCTTATAGTAGCATCTTACTTTTTATATAAAAACTAATAATGATTTTCTATTAATTAGAGTGCTGACTCCTCATACATTTAATATAATTATTGATATAGTTTGGTTAAAGGCTACCAGTTTGGGGTACCTAAGTGACTCAGTCGATTAAGCATCTGCCTTCAGCTCAGGTCACGATCTCTGGGTCCTGGGATCGAGTCCCACATCGGACTCCCTGCTCAGTGGGGAGTCTGCTTCTCCCTCTCCCTCTCCCGCCCCCCAGTCATGGGCTCACGGGCTTTCTCTCTCTCTCTCAAATAAATAAAATATTAAAAAAATAAAGTCTGCCACTTTGTTAAGTGTTTTTTTATTTGTCCTTTTTGTTCTCTGTTTCTTTTTAAATTTTTAAATTAATGTTTAAAAATTTTGAAAGAGTATGCATAATTAAATTTACCATTTTAACCATTTTTATTACCCTCCTACTTTTGAATTAATTAAATATTGATTTGGTTAAATATTTCCTTATATCCCATTTTATCTCCTCTGTTGATTTTTTGCTGTACCAACACTTTAAGTGATTACTCTAGGGACCAAAATATGCACCTTTAATTTGTCATAGTCCACCTTAAGTTGTTTTTATTACTTTCTGTGAGAATGTAGAACCTTAACATAGTATTATATTTCTATTTTCCCATATACCATTCTTCATGCTATTTTTGTCATGTAATCAACTTCTCTGTATGTTAAGACTCTTCCCAATACATTGTTGCTAGTTTTAACAACCGGTTGTACTTTAAGGATATAAAAATAAAAAGCCTTGTATATTTATCCACATATTTTTTCTCTAGAACTTTTTATTCCTTTGTATATATTCAAGTGGTTTAATTATTTCCTTTTGGCCTAAAAAACTTTATTTAACATTATTTGTGACTGAGGTTTATTGGTCATAAATTATCTCACCAAAAAACCTATTCTACTTATTTGAAAATTTCTTTAGATACTTTTTAGTTTGATGTAGTCCCGCTTGTTTATTTTTGCCTTTGTTGCCTGTTCTTATGTGTCATATTTTAAAAAAATCATTGCCAAGACCAGTGGCAGGGAGCTTTTTTCCATATGCTTTTTTTGAGCAGTTTTATGCTTTCAGGCCTTACATTTAAGGTTTTAATCCATTTTGAGTTAATTCTTGTGAGTGGCATAAGATAGAGAAGCCTAGTTTCATTCTTTTACATGTAGATATCCAGTTTTTGCAACACAATTTATTGAAAAGACTATCCTTTCCCTATTGTGTATTGTTGATGCCCTTGTCAAAGATTAGTTGACCATATATATATGGGCTGCTATCTGGCCTTTCGATTCTGTTTCAATGATTTGTCTCTTTTTATGCCAATACCATACTGTTTTGATTATTGTAACTTTGTAATATAGTTTGAAATCAGGAAGTATGATGCCTACAGTTTTGTTCTTCTTTATCAAGATTTCTTTGGCTATCTTAGGTCTTTTGTGTTTCCATACAAATTTTAGGATTGTTTTTTATTTCTATGAAAAATGGCAATGGAATTTTGATAGAGATTGAATTGAATCTCTAGATTGCTTTGGGTGGTATACCTCCTTGCTTAGACATATTATAAAATATTTGTTTTTATTGTTTTTGATGTTATCATAACTGGGATTTTTTCCTTAATTTCTTTTTCCAAAAGTTTATTGTTAGCCTATAGAAATGCAACTGCTTTTGTGTATTGACTTTTTATCCTGCAATTTTACTGATTTTTTCTATTAGTTCTAACAGTTTTTTGGTGAAGTCGCTAGGGTTTTCATATAAGATCATGTCATCTACAAGAAGAGACAGTTTTACTTCTTCCCTTTTAATTTGGATACATTTTATTTATTTATTTATTTATTTATTGCCTGATTTCTCTAAGACTTTCAATATTATGTTGAATAGAAGTAGCAAGAGTGGGCACCCTTGTCTTGTTCCTCATATTAAAGAAAAAACTTTCAGCTTTCACTGTTGAGTAAAATGTTAGCTGTGGGTTTGGCCATTTATGGCCTTTATTATGTTGAGGTGCATTCTTCTATACCTAATTTGTTGAGAGCTTTTATTGTGAAAGGATGTTGACCTTTGTCAAATGTTTTAACCAACAAAATGAAAAGGTAACCTACCGAATGTGAGAAAATATTTGTAAATTGTATATCTGATAAGAGGTTAATATCCAAAATGTACAAGGAACCTGTACAACTGAATAACAAAAAACAACAACAACAAAAAAACACACAAGTATCTCCATTAAAAAATGGGCAAAGAAATTGAATAGACATTTTTCCAAAGAAGACATTCAAATGGCCAACAGGTACATGAAACAGTGCTCAACATCACTAATCATTAAGGAAATGCAAATCAATACCACAATGAGATATCACCTCACACCTATTAGGATGTCTTTTATGAAAAAAAAAAAAACAATAGATAACAAATGTTGGTGAGGATATGGAGGAAAAGGAAACCTTGCATATTGTTGGTGGAAATGTAAATTGGTGCAGTCACTATGGAAAATATATGGAGGTTTCTTAAAAAATTAAGCATAGATTTACAATATGATCCAATTATCCCCTTACTGGGTATATATCTGAAGGAAATGATATCTACACCACCATGTTGCAACATTATTTACAATAGTCAAGACATGGAAAAAACTAAGTGTCCATTGATGGATGAATGGATAAAGTAGATGTAGTATATATATACACACACACCCAAAATGGAATATTATTCAGCATGGGAGAGTAAGAAATCTTGCCATTTGCAAAAACATGGATAAACTTAAAAGACATTATGCTAAGTGAAATTGGCAAGACAAATACTAAATGATCTCACTTATATGTGGAATCTACAAGAAAAATAATTGAACTCGACCTCATAGTATCAGAGAGTAGAATGGTGGTTACCAGGAGCTGGGGAGTGGAGGAGGTGGGAAGATGCTGATCAAAGGGTACAAGCTTCAGTTATAAGATGAGTAAGCTCTTGGGACCTAATGTATAACATGGTGACTATAGTTAATAATACTGTATCATATACATGAATTTGCGAAGAAAGGAGACTTTAAACATTCTTAACACACACACACACACACGCACACATGCACACATACACACGCAAAGTGGCTATGTGAGGTGTGACATGTGTTAATTAACCTGATTATGGTAATCATTTCACCACATTATATATTTATATACAATTTTATTTGTCAACTATATCTCAATGAAACTGAAAAATTTTTTTAAATGTAGTGCATAATCTCAGATTAGCTCCTGGATCCAAACTGTTTAAAATGAACCCTATTGGGGTATTTTAAACTACATTTCTGACTGTATATTAGATACTGTTGTATCAATGTTAAATTTTCTGATCATTGTATTTTGGGTATGAAGACTATTCTTATTCTTTAGAGATACATGCTGAGCTATTTATGAGTAAAGTGTCATGATATCTGTAATTACCTCAATTAGTTCAGAGGAAAAAGATAAAACAGTGTATAAAATGTTGACAACTGGTGACTCTAAGTGAAGAATATGTGAGGATTCATTGTACTTTCTTGCAACTCTTCTGTAAGTTTAAAATCTCTTTCAAAATAGAAATCTGGGAAAAATACCTTTAATTCACCTTCCTTTTTTAAAGGATAGTTTACTGGATATAGAATACTCTAGGTTGATTTTTTTTTTTCTTTTTTCTTTCACCACTTGTTTTCTGCCTTGTGTTATTTTTTAATGACATGAGCATGATCATTCTTATTACTGTTCATGAATATGAAATGGGCCTTTTTTCCCTCTGGCTACTTTAAGATTTCCTTTTTTCTCTGGTTTATAGAAATTTGATGGAACTGGTGTGGTTTTCTTTGTATTTGTCCTTTGTGTTCTTCTTAATTTGGAGTCTCAATTTTAATTGAAATACTGTAATTTGAATTTGAGCATTGAGGAGTAACAATGAAACATTTTTTTAATTTCTAAAGTAAATGATTAGCTGTATTAAATTTAAAGCAGTCCTTTGTATTTTGTTGAGCTTCTTGGAAGTGTGGGATGATATTTTTAATCAAAATTAAAAATTTTATTTATTATTTATTCAAATATTTTTTCCATTCCCATCTCTCTCCTCTACTTGAGCCTCAGTTACTTGTATATTCAACATTTTGGTATTATCTCATTTTTCTGTGAAGCTCATTTATGTATGTATATATGTATTATGTATGTATGTATGTCTTCCTCTCTGTTCTTTAGTTTAGTTTCTATCACCCTGTCATCTTCAAGCTCACTTCTTGTCTCCCTTTTGCAAAGTCTAATCTGTTAAGCCCAGCCAGTGAATTTTTAAAAATTCCAGTGTTGTATTTTCAGTCCTAGAATTTCCATTTTTTTCTTCTTTATGGTTTCCATTTCTCTTTTGTGATTCCTCATGTGCTTTCTCATTATGTTCATCTTTTCTTATAAATACTTTAAGGTCCTTGTCTACAAATTCCGATATTGTTGTCATTTAAAGGTTTATATCTATTGACTTTTTTCTTCTGCTTATGAGTCACATTTTTCTGCTTATGCACATACCTAGTATTTTTTTTTTAATTGTGAGCAGGTCATTATGAATGTTACATTGTTGAGAGTCTGGATTTTGTCTTTGACTTGTTCTTGCAGAGAGGTAATTTACTGATGGATCAGCTTTTAAGGCTTGCTTTTAGGCTTTATTAGGGTAGATATACATCAGGTGTTCCTGACTATACTACTGACATTTTGGACTGAATAGTTACTTGTTTTGGGCAGCATAGCATCTTTGTGCAATGTAACATCCCTGATTCTACTCACTAGATGCTAGTCACACTTCTACCCCCACCCCCAAAGCATAACAAATGACAAGATCTCTAGACATTGTCAAAGGTTTCCTGGAAAGGGGTTAAAATCATCCCAGCTGAGAATCACTGACCTACAGTAGCCATTTCTCCAGGATCAGAATAGCTGTTCTCCTTATGGGTGGCCTCAACTGAATGTACAGAATGTTTAATGAGATGGCTCTACTCTGGCTGGTCAGAGCTCCATGGCCTTTCAGGACTGTGCAGCTCATATCCTCTCAATAGCCATATAATGTTAGGCCTCATGGAGTCTTGGTTTATACATTTTCAGTTTATATTCAGCCAAAGGCTCAAGTGGACTCCTTTGCAGATTTGTGGAGTTTTTCTCAATTTAGCTCCCTCATCTATGTTACTCTGCCTTGCAAATTTCTACCAGCACCTGCTACTCTGAGCTCTGAATTTTGTTTCTTCCACCTACTGAGATTTCCACTCTCTGTTGGGCTGCACTGCCCAGTGCGGTGATTTGGATAATGCCCCCTGGCAGAAAGCTGAGGCTAATGTGGATATTACCTTGTGTGGTTCCCTGTCTCAAGGATCACAGCCCTGAGCTATCTGTTGTCCTATGCTTGAAAATAGTTGCTACACATATTTATCTGGTTTTATTATTACTTATAATGAGAACTTAACACAGGGTGAGCATTACTTTTTCATAGCTTATTCTTGTTACTGTCACTCTGTTCAGAACCTGAATGTTTCTAGTTGCTATTGTGGGCTCAAGAACTTTTCCATTTGTATTTTTGTTGTCAGGTTGAAGAAGCATCACAACCCTGCCATTGACTGTGTTTCTTTGCCAACCTTACTGGATTAATAGTTATATGCCTTCATATATGCAGATAATCATGGGCCCAGGATTATATAATTTTTCTTTCCTGAAGACATGAGTATTTTCTATGTAATAGAGTGTGTCTCCTTTCTCTTAATTTTATCCATTACTTCTTTTACATTTTTATGTATTTATTTTTAACACCAATCTTGCCTACCTTTTCTTGCTTTTGGGAAATAACTTTATATTAAGAGAGCTATTTTCTTTGACTATAGGTATTTTATTACTTAGGTAAGAATTAACTAACATTTCTAAATAGTGCTCAAAAATTTTTTTTAAATGCTACAACAACAAAAAATTTGGAAGAATTAATTTCTGATGAGTACTGTTTTTCCCATATTCTTTTTGCTTGTAATTTCTTCTGAGCCTAACTTTTGTGATTGCAAATTTTACCTTAAACCAAATTCTCAGGTTCTTTTATGACTAGTGTAATAGGAAGTAAACTAATCAGGGACTTGGGGATCAGGATTTCAGCCACAGCTTTGCTCCTGACTAGTTATATGATAGTTAGCAAATTACTTAGCACATTTGGTCTCAGTGTCCAAATCCTAATGGGCTTGATGCTCTCAAATGTCCTTTTCAGTTCTAAATTCTATCTTGGATCTTAAAGGCAACTGAAATGTTTCTTTTTTCCCAAGGTAGCTAACTCAGACTCTGAAAGAAATTATAGTTATTTAAAATGGTCTTTTGGGGCGCCTGGGTGGCTCAGTCGTTAAGCGTCTGCCTTCGGCTCAGGTCATGATCCCAGGGTCCTGGGATCGAGCCCCACATCGGGCTCCCTGCTCCGTGGGAAGCCTGCTTCTCCCTCTCCCCGTTTGTGTTCCTGCTCTCGCTAACTCTCTCTCTGTCAAATAAATAAATAAAATCTTTAAAAAAAATAAAATAAAATGGTCTTTTACTATAGTCAACAAAGGACAAAATATGATAAATATGAAAGCAGTTAGAAAATATTTAAGGTCTTTAGTAATATAATTTTCTATTATAATTTCAGGGAAGCAAAAAATGGTCTTATTCATTTTTTATGTTCTTGTGGATCTTATACATGGTAGATCTTGAATTATTTCATATATATCTGAAGAAAAAATAAAGGCTGAAGTCATTTCTCGTGACAAAAGAAATATGGCTCTCCTGTTGTCAAAATGCAGCCCTTTTTTGGTGACTCTCTCACTGCCTCTTCCACCTGTTTCATCTGGATTGAAAGTGAGTTGGTCCCATCTTGGGCCTACACCATTACTGAATTCTAAACTGTAGGAAGCTGGGACTTAGGCCTGTGTGCATTTGACAACCTTGTGTTGAATGGAGCTCTGTACTAGGTGCTGTGAATAAAGAAACTGCTAAGCTACTGAAATCTGCTCTAAAGGAGCTCAAGTTCCAGTGGAGGAGATAAATAGGACAGCCAATAATTATAAATCCATGTGATCAGTGCACAAGGTACTAGGGAATCAAAGGCAAGAAATCAAAGTAAGAAATATAAATGGGTTTTTCATTTCAAGATTGGAGTTGAGAATACTTTCAGCACTGGCTTCTTTTGGACCTCACATAAGTCAAGCTCTTTCCTGTCTCAGAGTCTTTGCTCTAGAGTGTTCTTTATATCTTCACTTTGTTGGCTCCAGGTTTCAGTTCAAGTATCACCTTCTTTAAGGCTTTCCCTGTTTACCCTATTCAAAATAGTCTCACCTTCATTATTTAATTTCCCTAATACTTTACTTTCAGCTATTTACCATTATTCACAATTAACTTATTGTGTCACTGTTTATTGTCTGTCTCCCCAAATGGTAGAAACCTGTTTTGATCACTTCTATCTAGATCCCTATTACATGCCTGCTTTATAGAGACCACTGAAAAATATTTGTTGAATGAAAGGAAGACTGAATGAATGAAGTAATTGGAGAATAAATGTTTTTCCTTCTACCTATCCCTACTGTCCAAAAAATGTTAGGCCATTAGTACAAAAAAAATCACCCTCAATATTTCATGTTCATTAATTCAGGAAATATTTATTGAGTCAAGTATTGGTCTAGGCCAGAGTTCATGATATGTAATAATAAGCATTCTACCTTATTAAAAAAAATGTTTATTGGGCGCCTGGGTGGCTCAGTTGGTTAAGCGACTGCCTTCGGCTCAGGTCATGATCCTGAAGTCCCTGGATCGAGTCCCGCATCGGGCTCCCTGCTCAGCAAGGAGACTGCTTCTCCCTCTGACCCTCTCCCCTCTCATGTGCTCTCTCTCTCTCATTCTCTCTGTCTCAAATAAATAAATAAAATCTTTAAAAAAAATGTTTATTGTTTATTACTTGCTTGTTTCCATTGATGGTCAGTGAGCTTGAACTATATAAAAGTAAAGTCTCAAAATGAATCTTTTTTAATTTTTTTTTTTTTTTTTTTTTGCTAAAGCCTTTTTTTCTTTCCCCCAGGATTTTATTTAAGTTCAAGTTAGTTAACATATGGTGTAGTGGTTTCAGCAGTAGAATTTAGTGATTCATCACTTACATATAACTCCCAGTGCTCCTTACAACACATGCCCTTCTTAATGCTCATCACCCATTTAGCGCATCTCCCCACTCATCTCCCCTCCAACAGCCCTCAGTTTGTTCTCTGTAGTTAAGAGTCTCTTATGGTTTGCTTCCTTCTCTGTTTTTATCTTATTTTATTTTTTTTCTTCTCCTATGTTCATCTGTTTTGTTTCTTAAACTACACATATGAGTGAAATCATATGGTATTTGTCTTTCTCTGGCTGACTTATTTCACTTAGCATAATAAACTGTAGTTCCACCCACATCATTGTAAATGGCAAGATTTCATTCTTTTTGATGGCTGAGTAATATTCCATAGTATATATACCACATCTTCTTTATCCATTCATCAGTCCATAATTATCCATAATTTGACTATTGTTAATAGTGCTGCTATAAACATTGGGGTACATGTGCCCCTGTGAATCAATATTTTTGTACCCTTTGGATAAATACCTAGTAGTGCATAGGGTAGTTCTATTTTTAACTTTTTGAGGAACCTCCATACTGTTTTCCAGAGTGGCTGCACCAGCTTGCATTCCCACTAATAGCGTAAGAGGGTTCCCCTTTCTCCACATCCCCGCCAACATCTGTTGTTTCCTGACTTGTTCATTTTAGCCATTCTGACTGGTGTGAGGTGGTATCTCATTGAGGTTTTGATTTGGATTTCCCTGATGCTGAGCGATGTTGAGCACTTTTTCATGTGTCTATTGGCCATTTGGATGTCTTCTTTGGAGAAATATCTGTTCATGTCTTCTGCCCATTTCTTAATTGGATTATTTATTTTTTGGGTGTTGAGTTTGATAAGTCCTTTATAGATTTTGGATACTAGCCCTTTATCTGATATGTCATTTGCAAATATCTTCGGCCATTCCATAGGTTGCCTTTTAGTTTTCTTGATTGTTTCCTTTGCTGTTCAGAAGCTTTTTATCTTGATGAAGTCCCAATAGTTCATTTTTGCTTGTTTCCCTTGCCTCCAGAGACATGTGTAGTAAGAAATTGCTATGGCCGATGTCAAAGAAGTTTCTACCTGTGTTCTCCTCTAGGATTTTGATGGTTTCCTGTCTCACATTTAGGTCTTTCATCTATCTTGAATTTATTTTTGTGTTTGGTGTAAGAAGTTGGTCCAGTTTTATTTTTCTGCATGTCATTGTCCAGTTTTCCCAATACCATTTGTTGAAGAGACTGTCTTTTTTCCATTGGATATTCTTTCCTGCTTTGTTGAAGATTAGTTGACCAGATAATTGTGGGTCCATTTCTGGGTTCTCTCTTCTGTTCCATTGATCTATTTGTCTGTTTTTGTGCCAGTACCACACTGTCTTAATGATTATAGAAAATTTGAACAGACCCATAACCAGCAAAGAAATTGAATCAGTAATTAAAAATCTCCCAGCACACAAGAGTACAGGGCCGGATGGCTTTGCAAGGGAATTCTACCAAACATTTAAAGAAGAATTAGTACCTATACTTCTGAAGCTGTTCCAAAAAATAGAAATGGAAGAAAAGCTTCCAAACACCTTCTATGAGACCAGCATTACCTTGATTCCAAGACCAAAGACCCCACTAAAAAGGAGAATTACAGACTAATATCCCTGAGGAACATGGATGTAAAAATTCTCAACAAGATACTAGCTAATTGAATCCAACAGTACATTAAAAGGATTAGTCACCATGATCAGGTGGGATTTATTCCTGGGCTGCAGGGGTTGTTCAATATCTGTAAATCAATCAATGTGATACACCACATTAATAAAAGAAAGGTTAAGAACCAGATGATCCTCCCAAGAGATGCAGAAAAAGCATTTGACAAAATATAGCATCCTTTCTTGATTAAAACTCTTCACAGTGTAGGGATAGAGGGAACATACCTCAACATCCTAAAGGCCATATATGAAAGACCCACGGCTAATATCCTCAATGGGGAAAAACTGAGAGCTTTTCTCCTAAGGTCAGAAACACGACAGGGATGTCCACTCTCACCATTGTTGTTTTCAATATAGTGATGGAAGTCCTAGCCTCAGCAGTCAGACAACAAAAAGAAATAAAAGGCATCCAAATCGTCAAGTAAGAAATCAAACTTTCACTCTTTGCCTCCGATGTGATACTCTATGTAGAAAACCCACAAGACTCCACCAAAAAATTGCTAGAACTGATACAGGAATTCAGCAAAGTTGCAGGATATAAAATCAATGCACAGAAATCTGTTGCATTTCTATACACCAATAATGAAGCAGCAGAAAGAGAAATCAAGGAATTGATCCATTTACAATAACACCAAAACCCGTGAGATACCTAGGAAGAAACCTAACCAAAGAGGTAAAATATCTGTACTCTGAAAACTATAGAACACTTATGAAAGCAATTGCAGAAGGCATAAAGAAATTGAAAAACATTCCATGCTCATGGAATGGAAGAACAAATATTGTTAAAATGTCTATGCTACCCAAAGCAATATACACATTCAATTCAATCCCTATCAAAATAACACCAGCATTTTTCACAGAGCTTGAACAAGTAATTCTAAAATGTGTATGGAACCAGAAAAGACCCCGAATAGCCAAAGTAATGTTGAAAAAGAAAACCAAAGCTGGAGGCATTGCAATTCTGGACTTCAAAATGAATCATTTAAAATGCAGGCATACACAATATATGAAATAATGATTATTGTATTAGCAGCAGCAAAATCTAGTGGGATAAATTAGGTAGCTGAGAGATATACCTGCTTGTTCCAGAAAAAGGGGTTTACCTCCAAGTCTCTTGACTTTTGGGGATAAGCCACATTATTTGCTTAGGCTGAGGAAACATTAGCAAATCTAACACAAAAAGAGATTTGAAGTTTTTTGCACAGTTGGGTTTGTCCTCTTGTGCTTCTGCCATCACCATAAGCCACGCTTCACCAAATAACCACTGCTCCCCTCCTCCCAGACCATTTCCAGGATGAATATGTAAGTAGTGGACATGAACCTGATGCCCATCAGTGTAAAGCAGAGCATCGCAGTAAAGCTCAGCCTAAATCAGTCATACCCGTCCCACCTGTAGATATGTGAGTGAGGATAAATGATTGCAGTTTTAAGCCACTGGAGTGGTTTGTAATAGTTCATGAATAACTGATGTGCCTATTAGAATGTGAAACTCAGCCAGATACAAGCCTCACAGTGCTATTGAAATCCCGAGTTAAGAAATTTAAATGTACATGTAACCTTTGGTTTTATACTGTTGGATATATGGAAATTATTTAGGAAAGCATCAAATGGGCCCATGAACTAGAAAAGCATAAGAAGGGAGGTTTTATAGCATTCTTATGCAAGAAAAGAAGCAAGTTCTGCCCTCACTAGTCACATTTGCCTTGTTTGGCATGTTATGGAAGAACTTTGTGTTGACTTGTGGTTTTTCTTTTGTGTTAAATATGTATCCTTAGAAAACAAACTGAGGGTTCCTGGAGTGGGGGGTGGGGTGGGAGGGATGGGGTGACTGGGTGATGGACACTGGGGAGGGTATGTGTTCTGGTAAGCGCAGTGAATTGTGCAAGACTGTTGAATCTCAGATCTGTACCTCTGAAACAAATAATGCAATATATGTTAAGAAAGAAAAAAAGAAGAAGAAGAATGTAGCAGGAGGGGAAGAATGAAGGGGGGGAAATCGGAGGGGGGGAAGAACCATGAGAGACGATGGACTCTGAAAAACAAACTGAGGGTTCTAGAGGGGAGGGGGTTGGGAGGATGGGTTAGCCTGGTGATGGGTATTGAGGAGGTCACGTTCTGCATGGAGCACTGGGTGTTATGCACAAACAATGAATCATGGAACACTAAATCTAAAACTAATGATGCAATGTATGGGGATTAACATAACAATAAAAAAATTAAAAAAAAATATGTATCCTTAGAAAAAGACTGTGTTAAATATGTATCCTTAGGAGAAAATGATAATAATGCCTATTTATTGAGCACTTGCTATGACAGGCACAGTTTCAGGAGCTCATCATTCAATTAGGACTCTGCCAAGAGATGAGATAGAGATATTATTTCTACTTAGTAGATGAGAAAACTGAGGTTCTGAGTCTATAAGTAATTTGTCTAAGGTCACAGAGCTGGACAATGGCTTAGATAAAATTCCAACCAAACAACATCATTCCAGGATCTATACACTTAACTACAATGCAGCATTGGAGTATTTCTAGCCTATGACTCATATATTATTCACATATAATACAGAAATATCTGGCTTCTCAGTACTGTTTCCCTCACAAATTTCAAATAGCTCAAAGCTGATTTTAAATACTGTGGTTTTGGCAGTTTAAGGATTGCTAAGTGCAGGTGTTCTGAGTGTGTCCCTTTGTATTGAGTCTGCCAACTGCTTTCTTAAGCTTCTGTCCATCAGAATAGGGAAGGCAGCAGAACATCAAAGACCAGCACATGGGAGATGGACAACTGGGGGGTGCAGGGCCTGAAAGGCAGGTGGGGGATGCCATGATAAAGCTGATTGTCATATATCTAACTTCCCTTTTGTAGCTGATCAGGAAATGTGGTTTTAAAAATAATAGTAGTAAAAAAATAATAATTGTAATAATAATGTGAATATACAGGTTATTAATGAAGATGGGCAATGGCATATTTGAAGTTATTTCAAAAAAGAAAGACGGAAAGAAAAATGTTTTCCAAAGCTATCATTTTTCTTTAGTGGCTAAGTATAGCTGTTTTTATCTACAAATGTGTATATTAAAGAGAGAACCTGCACATGATTGAGCATTCTTTGTCCTGGATGCTAAAGTAATAAATGATGCTCCATTACAATTGTAATGCGAAGAGAGGCTTTTAAAATGAACTGCTGTGAATTTTAGGGTTATGTAGGAATCAGAAATTTTATTTTATTTTTTTATTTTTTATTTTTTTAAAGATTTTTTATTTATTTATTTGAGAGAGAGTGAGAGAGAGAGCACAAGACGGGGGAGCGGGAGAGGGAGAAGCAGACTCCCTGCTGAGCAGGGAGCCCGATGCGGGACTCGATCCCGGGACTCCAGGATCATGACCTGAGCCGAAGGCAGTCGCTTAACTAACTGAGCCACCCAGGTGCCCGAAATCAGAAATTTTAGCTTCAGCCAATCTGCTTTTTACTTAGTGATGAATAAGTTCATGGAGCAAATCAGATATAAAATGAACAAGTCTTGGTCCCGAGCACCTCACCCAATTAGAACAAACTTAATAGTTCACAACATTCTCTTCAGGTTCCTCTCTTCTCTTCCCATACAATCATAGAATTTTAGAAATGGAGGAGACTTTCATGTCATCTAGACAAATGTCTATTTGGTTCTTGAATTTCCTCTGATGGAGGAATGTACCATTTCTGGGGTAAATCCAACCTCACATCTGATGCATTTAGCTGACCATCTCAAACTTAACACGTCCCAAACCAAATTGCTCAAGCCAGGAATAGTCATTCTTGCCCCACCCCCTTCATCCTTAACATCTAGCCCATTACCAAGTTATTCTGAGGGTAACTGCAAATATCTTATGGATGTCTTCACTTCCCTATGTGTTTACTTCCCTATGTGTCACAAATTGGGTCCCAGACACCATAATCTGTCTTGCATATTGATTTAATAGTCTCTAATTTCTCTGGTTCTGTACCTACATCTTTTAAATCTGTGCTCGTAGCAAACCAGAGTGGTTTTTTTTTCTTCAATGTAAATCACATCTTTTACTCCCTTCTGTAAAACCCTTCACCCTTCAATAGATTCATATTGTGCTTAGATATAACTATAAACTTTGGCCCTGCATCCTCTGGTATTGTCATCTCTCTATACAGTGCTTATCAATGAGGACTTTCTTTGATTCCATCACACATCATTCCCATTCCCACGTTAAGTTAAGAATTAAATGGTATAATACATGGAAAGCACTCAGAATTGTGCCTAACAGACTTAAGAGGTACATAGCTATTTTTATTATATTGCTGGTGTTTATTTATTCTATGTCTGCTTCTGTATTAGAATTTGAGGGGATGGGCTGTGTCTATTTTGTTCAATGGCTCATACCTCAATACCTGGAAAATACAGTATTTTATTTCATAATTTTATTTTATTTATTTTTTTAATGTTTTTGTTTATTTATTTGAGAGAGGGAGCAGAGAGCACAAGCGGGAGGGTGGGGGAGAGGGCCAGAGGGAGAGGGAGAGGAAGAAACAAACTTCCCACTGAGCAGGGAGCCCAATGCGGGACTTGATTCCAGGACCCTGAGATCATGACCCACACAGAAGGCAGATGCTTAATCGACTGAGCCACCCAGGTGCCCTGTGTATTTCATAATTTTAAAATATATGTTGAATGAAATCTATATTTAGAAAGTTCTAGCCTATAGAAAATTATTTTTTAAAGATTTATCTATTTCTTTTATTTAGAGAGAGAGAGAGAGAGCACGCACCCATGCAAGTAGGGGGAGGGGCAGAGGGAGAGGGAGACAAGCAGGGCTGTATCCCAGGATCCCGAGATCATGACCTGAGCCAAAATCAAGAGTTGGATGCTCAAGCAACTGTGCCACCCAGGGCCCCTAGATGATTATTTTTTATATTAAGTTGAAATTTATTTGTCATCCAAATGTTAGTCCTATTATAACTTTAGGACATTCTAAGTTATATCCTCTTGTATAGTTATTTATATTTATCTTTTTGTTAAATTCTTATTTTAGTTCCAGTTAGTTTACATACAGTGTTATGTTAGTTTTAGGTGTACAATATAGTGATTCAACAATTCCACATGTCACCCAGTGTGCATTATAACAAGTTCCCTCTTTAATCCCCATCACCTATTTAATCCATCCCCATCCGCCTCCCCTCTGGTAACCATCAGTTTGTTCTCTATAATTAAGAGTCTGTTTCTTGATTTCTCTCTCTTATTTTTTCCCCTTAGCTTGTTTGTTTTCTTCTTAAATTCCACATATGAGTGAAATCATATGGTATTTGTCATTCTCTGACTAACTTACTTCACCTAACATTATACTCTCAAGCTCCATCCATGTCCTTGCAAATGGCAAGTTTCCATTTTTTTAAGTAATCTCTACACCCAATGTGGGGCTCAAACTTAAAACCCCAAGATCAAGAGTTGCACACTCTACTAATTGAGCCAGCCAGGCACCCCTAGATTTCATTCTTTTTTATCCTGAATATTCTATTATATATATATACCACATCTTCTTTATCCATTCATCAATCAGTGGAAACTTGGGCTGCTTCCATATCTTGAATATTGTAAATAATGCTGCTGTAAACATAAGGGTGTGTGTATCTCTTTGAATTAGTGTACTTATATTCTATGGGTAAATACCTGGTAGTGAGATTGCTGGATTATAGTTCTATTTTTAACTTTTTGGGGAATCTCCGTACTATTTTCCACAGTGGCTGCACCAGTTTGCATTCTGACCAACAGTACACAAGTGTTCCTTTCTCTCCACATCCTTGCCAGCACCTGTTGTTTCTTACGTTGTTGATTGTAGCCATTTTGACTGGGGTGAGGTGATATCTCATTGTAGTTTTGATTTGCACTTCCCTAATGGTAAGTGATGATGAGTATCTTTTCATGTGTCTGTTGGCCATTTGGATCTCTTCTTTGGAGAAATGTCTGTTCATGTCTTCTGCCCATTTTTTAATTGGATTATTTGGGGGTTTTGGATGTTGAGTTGTATAAGTTCTTTATATATTTTGGATATTAACCCTTTATCATATATATCATTTGCAAATATCTTTTCCCATTCAATAGATTGTGTTTTTGGTTTTTTGATTGTTTCTTTTGCTGTGCAGAAGTTTTTTTGTTTTGATGTAGTCCCAATAATTTATTTTTGCTTTTGTTTCCCTTGCTTCAGGAGACATATTGAGAAAAATGTTGCTATGGCCAATGTCTAAGAAGTTTCTGCTTGTGTTCTCTACTAGGATTTTTATGGTTACAGGTCTCACATTTAGGTATTCAATCCATTTTGAATTTGTTTTTGTGTATGGTATAAGAAAATGGTCCAGGTTCACTCTTTTGCATGTTGCTGTCTGGTTTTCCCAGCACCGTTTCTTGAAGAGACTGGTTTTTTTTTCCCATTGGATATTCTTTCCTGCTTTGTCAAAGATTAATGGACCATATAAATTGTGGGTTTATTTCTGGATTTTTATTTCTGATCCATTGATATATGTGTGTATTTTTGTGCCAGTACTCTACTGTTTTGGTTACTACACCTTGGTAATATAACTGGAAGTCTGGAATTGTGATTGCTCCAGCTTTGCTTTTCTTTTTTAAGATTACTTTGTCTGGGTGGTGGGAGGGATGGGGTGGCTGGGCGATAGACATTGGGGCGGGTATATGCTATGGTGAGCGCTGTGAATTGTGTAAGACTGATGAATCACAGACCTGTATCTCTGAAACAAATAATACATTGTATGTTAAAAAAAAAAAAATAATAGGAAGCGAAAAATGAAGGGGGGGAAATTGGAGGGGGAGATGAACCATGAGAGACTATGGACTCTGAGAAACAAACTGAGGGTTCTAGAGGGGAGGGCGGTGGGGGGATGGGTTAGCCTGGTGATGGGTATTAAAGAGGGCACGTACTGAATGGAGCACTGGGTGTTATACACAAACAATGAATCATGGAACACTCCATCAAATAAATAAATAAATAAATAAATAAGATTACTTTGGCTACTTGAGCTCCTTTGTGGTTCTGTACAAATTTTAGGATTCTTTGTTCTACACATAATTGTATTTATCTTCACCTATCTTTGCTATCACAACTGAATCAACATTGAATTCATCAAAAGTCTCTTGAAATAATTGAATTTAAATTTTTAAAATTCTAATAATTCTATAAATCCTAATAATTTTAAAAAGTCATTATTGTCACATAAATATAGGTTACTAAGCATTTAAAATTTCCTACAAATTTCCAAAAGTTGTATAGTGTAAGAAAACTCAATATACAAGAAGGTGTACTTTTTTATTTACCAAATTATACTTTGCTTTAGAAGATTTTTACATTTAAAAACCATGTTATTTCAACATAGCATTTCTGTTATTTTTTAGAAACTTTATTGATAAAATAAATTAGGATTTTATCTATAAACTATAAACCAAAGTACTCCTCTCTTATTAATATAGTAAGTTCAAGTTCTTAAATGAAGTTCAAGTTCTTAAATGAAGCTCTTAAATTTGTAAGAATAAATTCTTTAGGGGCGCCTGGCTGGCTCAGATGGTTAGGCGTCTGCCTTGGGCTCAGGTCATGATCCCAGGGTCCTGGGATCAAGCCCCGCATCGGGCTCCCTGCTTGGGGAGGGTGCCTGCTTCTCCCTCTCCCTCTGCTCATGCTCTCTCTCTCTTTCTGTATCTGTGTCTCAAATGAATAAAATCTTAAAAAATAAATAAATAAATTCTTTAGATTTTGCCAGTGTGTCAGCAGAGAAATATGCTTTCAGTTAAGTTTTCAGTATGATCATGAAAACTTCATGTTTGGATAGGAAAGAACAGAAAGATTGGAAGGCTCAGTTAACAAGTTTTGCTGGAAGGGACTTGAAAATCAGTTTTTAAAAACCTAACTCAAGGGACATTGATGGCATCTGCTGGTTACAAAAAAACCCATAATGATAAAAAGTACTGGCAGAATGTGCTGCTCCTGAAAAAAAGTCTAAAAACCGACAGCCTCTTGTATAGATTTTTGAGAAATAGTAAAGAATCTCAAATGATAATAGTGTTAAATGGCAAGCATATTATCCCTCTAGGGGAAAATATAATGAAAATCAAATGTTTTAGTGGTGTACAAACATTACATGAGATGGTAAGATAAACAATGGTTTATGTTTGATTAGTGTGGACAGGCAATCCTATAATTTGACTCAGAAGAAAATGAATACAGCTTCAGAGGATTTGAGGGACATTTTTATTCAAATAATCTAGATTATTACTTCAATTTTAATATAAAGCCATTAGCTGTTGGTGAAGAACGTTTCTATTTAACAGAAAGAGGTGCTTCCCAGAATTTTGGCTGAGGGCTATATGAAAGCAGTTCTGTGCAACCCCCTGGCTTATTCTACTTTTTATTACTTCATTTAACCATATTGATATGAAATTATTGTGCCACATTTAGAAAATGTCTTAAAGTATACATACAAAATCATATTACTTAAACTAGCTGAACTCATAAATCAAACTATTTATGACTGTTTGTGTAGGCTTCCATATCCTGACTCCTCTATCCATCCTTCATACTGCTACCAGAGCTTTCTCTAAAGTAGATTTTATTATATTGGTCTTTATCTTCAAAATACTCATTCTCCAGCATAAAGTGTTAGCTTCCTTGCCTAATGTGCCACCTCCTTGATAATAGTGACCCAGTCTATGTTTACAATATAATTCGGTCTCTCAGCTTTACAACCTCTCTTAAAGCCTCCCCCTTGAAGTATGATTTCCCCCTACATAGCTTACTTATCCATACTATCCCATCCTCTGACTTGCATGGCCCAATTCATCTTAACTGGATAAGTCATATTCTTGCTCCAAGATCCATCTTAAGAGTAATCTCCTCTCATTTGCTTTCTGTGGTAGGCAGAATAATACAAACAAACAAACAAACAAACAAGATGTCCATGTTCTAATCCCTGGAACCTGTGAGTAGATTACCTTACATGTGCAAAAAGACTTTGGAAATGTGCTTAAATTGAAGATCTTGAGATGGGGGAGATTATCCTGGATTATCTAGGTGGGCTGATTAGGGATCCTTGTCAAGGAAAAAGGAAGCAGGGCAGTTAGAGAAATAGGCATGATGATGGAGTAAGAGGTCAGAGTGATGCAGTTACTGGCTTTGAAAATGAAAGAAGGCTACAAGCCAGGGAATGCAGATAGCTTGTGGAATCTGGAAAGGGAGAAGAATAGGTTCTGGTCCTATTGCCTCCAGAAGAAATACAGCTGTATTGATAACCTTGTTTTAGCCAGGGAGACCCATTTTGGAATTCTGACCTCCAGAACTATAAAATAATAAATTTGTGTTGTCTAAAGCCACCAAATTTGTGGTAATTTTTTATAGCAGCAATAGGAAACTAATACAGATCTTAGTACCTGGAAATGGGTGCTGACATAACAAATTCATAAAAATATAGAATGAACTTGGAGTTGGACAATGGGCAGAGGCTGGAAGAATTTCAGGAACATGATAGTAAAAGCCTAGATTGCCTTGAATAGACTGTTAGAAATATGGATGTTAATGACTCTGCTAGAGAGGACTCAGAAGAATGTGGGGGGTTCCTTGTAGAGAAAGCATATGTTGTTGGTTTTAGAGAATACCCAAGTCATCATGACCAGACAGTTGGTAGAAATAAGAATATTGAAGGCAATACTGGTGAAGGGTCAGATGTAAATGAAGAACATGTTATTAGAAAATGGAGGAGAAGGGTGCCTGGATGGCTCAGTTAAGCATCTGCCTTCAGCTCAGGTCCTGGGATCGAGCCCTGCATCGGGCTCCCTGCTCCGAGGGAAGCCTGCTTCTCCCTCTCCCACTCCCCCTGCTTGTGTTTCCTCTCTCGCTGTCTCTCTCTCTGTCAAATAAATAAACAAAATCTTAAAAAAAAAAAAAAGTGGAGGAGAGGGATGCCTGGGTGGCTCAGTCAGTTAATAAGCATCTGCCTTCAGCTCAGGTTATGATCCCAGGGTTCTGGGATCGAGTCCCACATCAGGCTCCTTGCTCAGCAGGGAGCCTGCTTCTCCCTCTGCCTGCCGCTTCCCCTGCTTGCACTCTCTCTCTCTCCCATGCTTTCTCTCTAGCAAATAAATAAATAAAATCTTAAAAAAAAAAAAAAGAAATTGGAGGAGAGAGGATTCTTGTTATGTAGTGGCAAGGACTTAGCTGAATTGTGTCCTGCAATTATATGGAAAGAAAAGCTTGTAAATTATGAATTTGGGTGTTTAGCTGAGGAGATTTTCAAGCAAAGTGTTAAAAGGTGCATACTACTTTCTTTTGGTTGTTTATAGTAAAATGAGACAGGAAGTAGAACCATTTAGGGAAGAACTGTTAGGCAAAAATGAATGATTTGAGAAATTCTCAGACTATCTGGATTGTAAATGTCAAAATTAGGAGATTCACTGTCAGAAAAATGTGCTTTGGAGAAAAACCCAAGGGTCTGGCTGGATGACTGTTGGCTAATGCATGGGAGGCATCAAAAAATCAGATTATTCAGTCAAATAGTGGACTCTTTAAAGAGATTAGATGTTCTTTTTTGTGTGTGTTTGTGTGTACAATTTATTTTATTTTATTTTATTGTTATGTTAATCACCATACATTACATCATTAGTTTTTGATGGAGGGTTTCGTGATTCATTGTTTGCGTGTAACACTCAGTGCTCCATTCAATATGTGCTCTCTTTAATACCCATCACCAGGCTAACCCCCACCCCGCCCTCTAGAACTCTCAGTTTGTTTCTGAGTCCACAGTCTCTCATGGTTCGTCTCCCCCTCCAATTTCACCCTCTTCATTTTTCCCTTCCTACTATCTTCTTCTTTTTTTTTTTTTTTTTAACATATAATGTATTATTTGTTTCAGAGGTACAGGTCTGTGATTCATCAGTCTTACACATTCACAGTGCTCACCATAGCACATACACTCCCCAATGTCTATCGCTCAGTCACCCCATCCCTCCCACCCCCACCACTCCAGCAACCCTCAGTTTGTTTCCTGAGATTAAGAATTCCTCAAATCAGTGAGATCATATGATACATGTTTTTCTCTGATTGACTTATTTCACTTAGCATAATACTCTCTAGTTCTATCCACGTCATTGCAAATGGCAAGATTTTGGGTTTTTTGATTGCTGCATAATATATATATATATATACACCACATCTTCTTTATCCATTCATCTGTTGATGGACATCTTGGCTCTTTCCGTAGTTTAACTATTGTGGACATTGCTGCTATAAACATTGGGGTGCACGTGCCCCTTCGGATCCCTACATTTGTATCTTTGGGGTAAATACCCTGGAGTACAATTGCTGGGTCATACAGTAGCTCTATTTTCAACTTTTTGAGGAATCTCCATACTGTTTTCCAGAGTGGCTGCACCAGCTTGCATTCCCACTGACAGTGTAGGAGGGTTCCCCTTTCTCCACATCCTTGCCAACATCTGTCGTTTCCTGACTTGTTCATTTTAGCCATTGTGACTGGTGTGAGGTGGTATCTCATTGAGGTTTTGATTTGGATTTCCCTGATGCCGAGCGATGTTGAGCACTTTTTCATGTGTCTATTGGCCATTTGGATGTCTTCTTTGGAAAAATGTCTATTCTATTCATGTCTTCTGCCCATTTCATGATTGGATTATTTGTTCTTTGGGTGTTGAGTTTGATAAGTTCTTTATAGATTTTGGATATTAGCCCTTTATCTGATATGTCATTTGCAAATATCTTCTCCCATTCAGTTGGTTGTCTTTGGTTTTGTTGACTGTTTCCTTTGCTGTGCAAAAGCTTTTTATCTTGATGAAGTCCCAATAGTTCATTTTTGCCCTTGCTTCCTTTGCCTTTGGCAATGTTTCTAGGAAGAAGTTGCTGCAGCTGAGGTCGAATAGGTTGCTGCCTGTGTTCTCCTCTAGGATTTTGATGAACTCCTGTCTCACATTTAGGTCTTTCATCCATTTTGAGTCTATTTTTGTGTGTGGTGTAAGGAAATGGTCCAGTTTCATTCTTCTGCAGGTGGCTGTCCAATTTTCCCAAACCATTTGTTGAAGAGACTGTCTTTTTTCCATTGGACATTCTTTCCTGCTTTGTCGAAGATGAGTTGACTGTAGAGTTGAGGGTCCATTTGTGGGCTCTCTATTCTGTTCCATTGATCTATGTGTCTGTTTTTGTGCCAGTACCATACTCTCTTGATGATTACAGCTTTGAAATAGAGCTTGAAGTCTGGAATTGTGATGCCACCAGCTTTGCTTTTCTTTTTCAACATTCCTCTGGCTATTCGGGGTCTTTTCTGGTTCCATACAAATTTTAGGATTATTTGTTCCATTTCTTTGAAAAAAGTGGATGGTATTTTGGTAGGGATTGCATTAAATGTGTAGATTGCTCTAGGTAGCATTGACCTCTTCACAATATTTGTTCTTCCAATCCATGAGCATGGAATGTTTTTCCATTTCTTTGTGGCTTCCTCAATTTCTTTCATGAGTATTTTATAGTTTTCTGAGTACAGATTCTTTGACTCTTTGGTTAGAATTGTTCCTAGGTATCTTATGGTTTTGGGTGCAATTGTAAATGGGATCGACTCCTTAATTTCTCTTTCTTCTGTCTTGTTGTTGGTGTATAGGAATGCCACTGATTTCTGTGCATTGATTTTATATCCTGCCACTTTACTGAATTCCTGTATGAGTTCTAGCAGTTTTGGGGTGGAGTCTTTTGGGTTTTCCACATAAAGTATCATATCATCTGTAAAAAGTGAGAGTTTGACTTCTTCTTTGCCAATTTGATGCCTTTTATTTCTTTTTGTTGTCTGATTGCTGTGGCTAGGACTTCTAGTACTATGTTGAATAGCACTGGTGATAGTGGACATTCCTGCCATATTCCTGACTTTAGGGGGAAAGCTCTCAGTTTTTCCCCATTGATTATGATATTCACTGTGGGTTTTTCATAGATGGCTTTTATGATATTGAGGTATGTACCCTCTATGCCTATACTCTGAAGAGTTTTAATCAAGAAAGGATGCTGTACTTTGTCAAATGCTTTTTCTGCATCCATTGAGAGGATCATATGGTTCTTGTTCTTTCTTTTATTAATGTATTGTATCACATTGATTGATTTGCAGATGTTGAACCAAATTTGCAGCCCAGGAATAAATCCCACTTGGTCGTAGTGAATAATCCTTTTAATGTACTGTTGGATCCTATTGGCTAGTATTTTGGTGAGAATTTTTGCATCCATGTTCATCAGGGATATTGGTCTGTACTTCTCCTTTTTGATGGGGTCTTTGTCTGATTTTGGGCTCAAGGTAATGCTGCCTCATAAAACGAGTTTGGAAATTTTCCTTCCATTTCTAATTTTTGGAACAGTTTCAGAAGAATAGGTATTAATTCTTCTTTAAATGTTTGGTAGAATTCCCCTGGGAAGCCATCTGGCCCTGGGCTTTTGTTTGTTGGGAGATTTTTGATTACTGCTTCAATATCCTTAGTGGTTATGGGTCTGTTCAGGTTTTCTCTTTCTTCCTGGTTCAGTTTTGGTAGTTGATACATCTCTAGGAATGCATCCATTTCTTCCAGATTATCTAATTTGCTGGCATAGAGTTGCTCATAATATGTTCTTATAATTGTTTGTATTTCTTTGGTGTTGGTTGTGATCTCTCCTCTTTCATTCATGATTTTATTTATTTGAGTCCTTTCTCTCTTTTCTTTTTTGATAAGTCTGGCCAGGGTTTTATTAATCTTATTAATTCTTTCAAAGAACCAGTTCCTACTTTCGTTGATCTGTTCTACTGTTCTTTTGGTTTCTATTTCATTGATTTCTGCTCTGATCTTTATTATTTCTCTTCTCCTGCTGGGTTTAGGCTTTATTTGCTGTTCTTTCTCCAGCTCCTTTAGGTGTAAGTTTGGATTGTGTATTTGAGACCTTTCTTGTTTCTTAAGAAAGGCTTGTATTGCTATGTACTTCCCTCTTAGGACTGCCTTTGCTGCATCCCAAAGATTTTGAACAGTTGTGTTTTCATTTTCATTTGTTTCCATGAATTTTTTTAATTCTTCTTTAATTTCCTGGTTGACCCATTCATTCTTTAGTAGGATGCTCTTTAGCCTCCATGTATTTGAGTTCTTTCCGACTTTCCTCTTGTGATTGAGCTCCAGTTTCAAAGCATTGTGGTCCAAAAATATGCAGGAAATGATCCCAATCTTTTGGTACCGGTTGAGACCTGATTTGTGACATAGGATGTGATCGATTCTGGAGAATGTTCCATGGGCACTAGAGAAGAATGTGTATTCTGTTGCTTTGGGATGGAATGTTCTGAATATATCTGTGAAGTCCATTTGGTCCAGTGTGTCATTTAAAGTCTTTATCTCCTTGTTGATCTTTTGCTTAGATGATCTGTCCATTTCAGTGAGAGGGGTGTTAAAGTGCCCTGCTATTATTGTGTTGCTGTTGATGTGTTTCTTTGCTTTTGTTAATTGGCATATATAATTGGCCGTTCCCATGTTAGGGGCATAGATATTTACAATTGGTAGATCTTCTTGTTGGATAGAACCTCTAAGTATGATATAGTGTCCTTTCTCATCTCTTATTATATTCTTTGGTTTAAAATCTAATTTGTCTGATATAAGGATTGCCACCCCAACTTTCTTTTGATGTCCATTAGCATGGTAAATTGTTTTCCACCCCCTCACTTTCAATCTGGAGGTGTCTTTGGGTCTAAAATGAGTGTCTTGTAGACAACATATCAATGGGTCTTGTTTTTTTATCCAACCTGATACCCTGTGTCTTTTGATTGGGGCATTTAGCCCATTTACATTCAGGGTAACTATTGAAAGATATGAATTTAGTGCCATTGTATTGCCTGTAAGGTGACTGTTACTGTATATTGTCTCTGTTCCTTTCTGGTCTATGTTACTTTTAGACTCTCTTTTTGCTTAGAGGACCCCTTTCAATATCTCTTGTAGGGCTGGTTTCATGTTTGCAAATTCCTTTAGTTTTTGTTTGTCCTGGAAGCTTTTTATCTCTCCTTCTATTTTCAATGACAGCCTAGCTGGATATAGTATTCTTGGCTGCATATGTTTCTCATTTAGTGCTCTGAATATATCATGCCAGTCCTTTCTGGCCTGCCAGGTCTCTGTGGATAGGTCTGTTGCCAATCTAATATTTCTACCATTGTAGGTTACAGACCTCTTGTCCTGAGCTGCTTTCAGATTTTCTCTTTGTCTCTGAGACTTGTAAGTTTTACTATTAGATGCTGGGGAGTTGACTATTTTTATTGATTTTGAGGGGGGATCTCTGTGCCTCCTGGATTTTGATGCCTGTTTCCTTCCCCAAATTAGGGAAGTTCTCTGCTATAATTTGCTCCAAGATACCTTCTGCCCCTCTCTCTCTTTCTTCTTCTTCTGGGATCCTAATTCTTCTAATATTGTTTTGTCTTATGGTATCACTTATCTCTCGAATTCTGCCCTCGTGATCCAGTAGTTGTTTATGTCTCTTTTTCTCAGCTTCTTTATTCCCCATCATTTGGTCTTCTATATCACTAATTCTCTCTTCTGTCTCATTTATCCTAGCATTTAGAGCCTCCAGTTTTTTTGGACCTCATTAATAGCCTTTTTGATTTTGACTTGGTTAGATTTTAGTTCTTTTATTTCTCCAGAAAGGGTTTCTCTAGTATTTCCGATGCTTTTTTCAAGCCCAGCTAGTATCTTTATAATCATCATCCTGAACTCTAGTTCTGACATCTTACTAATGTCCATATTGATTAGGTCCCTGGCAGTGGGTACTGCCTCTTGTTCTTTTTTTTGAGGTGATTTTTTCCATCTTGTCATTTTGTCCAGAGGAGAATAGATGAATGAGAGAATAAAATGCTAATAGTGTAACAACGACCCCAGAAAAATATACACTAAACAAATCAGAAGAGACCTGAAACCAGGGGAAAAGAAAAGGAAAGAAAGAAAGAAAAAAAAAAAGAACATGATCAACTATGATCAGCCTGGTGCATAAATCAGTGGCACATACTAGGTTTGGGGTGTATTTTGGTCTGTTAGAAGAAACTGCCTCCCAAAATTTTAAAGAAAGAAAAACTTATATATGTACTAAAATAAGGGTAAATACAATGAAGGGATGGATTATGACTGTAAAGATGAATATTATAAAAGATTTTATAAAAGGAATTGATAAGATAAGAAGTTGGTTGAAAAAAGAAAGAAGAGAAATTAAAAAAAAAATCAGTAATCAAAATTTTCCCAACAAAGAAAAGTCCAGGATTGGATGACTTCACTTGTGAATTTTACCAATCATTTTTTTTAAAGATTGTATTTATTTATTTGAGAGAGAGAGAGCGTGAGTGAGAGAGAGCATGAATGGGGGGAGGGGAAGTGGTAGAAGCAGACTCCCCATTGAGCAGGGAGCCCTACACAGGGCTTAGTCCCAGGACCCTGGGATCATGACCTGAGCCAAAGACAGATGCTTACTGACTGAGCCATCCAGGTGCCCCTTTACCAAACATTTATAGAAGAATTAACACCAAATCCTTCTCAAACCTTCTGAAAATTGAAAAGGAGGGAACCCTTTCCTAATTCATTCATTTTTTTTTTTTTTAAGATTTTATTGATTTGACAGAGAAAGACACAGTGAGAGAGGGAACACAAGCAGGGGGAGTGGGAGAGGGTGAAGCAGGCTTCCTGCGGAGCAGGGAGCCCAATGTGGAACTCGATTCCAGGACCCTGGGACCATGACCTGAGCCGAAAGCAGATGCTTAACGACTGAGCCACCCACGCGCCCTCCTGAGTCATTCTGTGAGGCCAGAATTGTGAAAGCCAAATAAAGATTCCACAAGAATGAAAACTATAGACCAATATCCCTTAAGAATATAGATGCAAAAATTCTCAACAAAATACTAACAAAATAAATCCAATAGCATTTTAAAAGGATTATACACCAAAGACCTAGTAGGATTTATTCCAGGAATGCATGGGTGGATTAACATAAGAAAATAAATCAATGTAATGTACCACATTAATAGAACAAAGGGAAAAAATACATGGTAATCTCAATTGACATAGAGAAAGCATTTGATAAAATCCAATACCCTTTCCTGATTAAAAACATGAAGAAAACAAAAAGAAACTGAAGAATGTTAGAAAACATCCTTAACATGATAAAGGCCATTTATGAAAAACCTATGGAAACATCTACTCAAGAGTAAAAGACTAAAAGCTTTCCTTCTAGGAGGCCAACTATTGTCATTGTTATTCAGTGTTGTTGTGGAAGTTCTTGCCAGAGCAATTAGGTAATAAAAGGAAATAAAAATAATCCATATTGGAAAAGAAAAAAATAAAGCTATCTCTATTCACAAGTGAATTGATTCTCAAATAAATTCCAAAGAACCCACAAAGAAACTTACTTGAGCTGGTCAACAAATTCAGAAAACTTGCAGGGCACAAGATCAATACATAAAAATCAACTGGATTTCTACACACCTGCAATGAAGAATCCTAAAATGAAATTAAGAAAACAATTCTATTTACAATAGCATCTAAAAAATAAAATACCTAGGAATAAATTTAACCAAGGAGATGAAAGCCTTGTACACTGGAAACTATAAAACATTGCAGAAAAAAAAAAAATGGAAAGACATTTTGTGTTTATGGACTGGAAAACCTAATATTGTTAATATGGCAATACTGTGTTTCCTGAGACTGGGGGAGGAAAATGAGGAGTAACTGCTTAATGAATATGAGCTTTTATTTTGGGGTGATGAAACTGTTTTGGAATTATATAGAGGTAGCGATTGCACATTTTGAATGTTCTAAATGCTGCTGAACTGTTCACTTTAAAATGGTTGGTTTACAAAACAGATGAACAGAGAGGAGGAAAAAAGAGAGGCAAACCAGGAAACAGACCCTTAACGATGGAGAACAAACTGAGAGTTACAGGAGGGGAGGTAGGCAGGGGGGATGGGTTAAATAGGTGATGGGTCTTAAGGAGGGCATGTGTTGTGATGAGCACTGGGTATTGTATGTAAGTAATGAATCACTAAATTCCGTTCCAAAAGCTAATATACACTGTATGTCAAATACCTGGAATTTAAATAAAAACTTGAAAAAAATAAAATGAAATAAAAAATGAAATAAAAAAATAAAATGGTTGGTTTACATTATGTGAATTTTACCTTTTTAAAAAAAATAACAATTTCAAAAAAGAAGGGAGGGGAGATGCTTGATGAAGGTAAACTAGAAACAGCTGGTGACTCTATAAGACTCTGACTTTTGCTAGTCCTTTAAATAAAGCTAACCAATTATAAGTGTTTAAAAAAAATCCTTGCATTACTTTATTAATTCAAGAGAGTTATAGTGTATTTTTTTTTATCTTTCTGAATTTGATTTTATAATACTAAATTTGTTTGCACCTATCTAATGAATGGTGTTGGCATACATTTTCAAATATCTTTTATGTTTGGTTTTGATATTGTTACTGAAATTTTATTAAATGAATTGAAGAATATTTATTTTTTAAATCTCTGGTTGAATTTGTAGAAAATAGTAATTCTTTGACACTTGAAAAACCATCTGGTAAATCTAGTATTTTTTTTAATGAATCAATTTTTGACTGCTGATTTTATTGTTTGATTAAATCTGTGATTATTCAAGTCTTGTATTTCTTACCCAGTCAAGTTGGCTAAGTAAGCTTTTCTAAGAAATTGTCCATTATCTGCTTTGGGTTAAAACTTGTTGGCATCAAATTTTTTATGGTATTTTATAATTTTATTTTTCTTATGTATCTATATCCTTTATCTTATTCAAAATATTGTTTATCTGTGCTTTCTCTCTTTTTATCCATATCAGTACTTAGAGGATTTTTTTATTTTATTGGTATTTTCTAAGAATTAATTTTTACCTTGGTTTCTCATCTATATTATATATTTTTCTTCAATTTCATTAGTTTGTTTTATTTTAGATTTATTCTCTGTTCTCTTCTACCTTCTTAAATTGCATATTGTGCTCATTTACTTCAACTTTTCTCTTTTTCTCATATAAGCATTTCTGGCAATAAATTTCTTTCTTATAATCCCTTGAGGTGTTTCCTACAAATTTTAATATCAATATTTCTCTTTGCATTCAATTAACACTATTTAAAGTTTAATCATAACTTTTCTTTGAACCTCCATTTACTTAGAACTTTAAGTTTTTAGTTGCCAAATATATGGAGATACATTGGTTATTTAAAAAAAAATTCTAATTTAATGTATGGTGCTCAGAGAATATGGGCTATATATTAATTTTTAAAATTGTGCTGAGACTTGCCTTATTGACTAGTAGTTCAAGGTTAAATTTTTATATTTCCATGTGTGCTATAGAAACACATTCTCTTATTTTGTTGAATACAAGATCCTATATGTGCTTATTAACCCTAGCATGTTAATTATGTTAAAATTTTCTAAATTCCTACCAAATTTTTCCAGCTTGATTGATTAATAATTGAGAAAAGTGCGTTAGACTACAGTGATTCATACAGGGAAGATAGATTTTTCCTGACTTACTTTATATTTTAATGCCAAGTTATTTGGTGCATAAGTTTAGAATTATTATATATTCCAGGTATACTATCTTTATCCCTGATAGTGACTTATAATTGAAAATAAATTGTATCTTACATTAATATAGCAACCTCACTTTGTTTTGGTTGGTATTTGTTTAAACTCCTTATTATCTTTTTACTTCTAATGTTCATATTTTAGGTGGATCTATTATAAACAAGATATCACTGTTTATGATGGTTTTGTTCATGTTTTTATCCAATTGAAAATCTGTCTTTTTACCTAGTGAATTTAGTTTTAATTATTGATGTATTTGAAATTAGTGCCATCACCTTATGTCATACTTGCTATTTATCCTGCATTTTCAGTGCTTTACCTCTATCCTGCTTTCCTGATTGCTACTGGATTGTTTAGAAGTTGATTTTTTTCTCTCTTTTTTAAAGTTGCTAACTGGTTTATTTATTTTTTATTTTAATTCCAGTAAAATTAACCAGCAATGGTATATTAGTTTCAGGTGTACAATATAGTGATTCTACAATTATATACATTACTTAGTGCTCATCATGATAAGTGTACTCTTAATCCCCTTCACCTATTTCACCCATCCCCCCCACCTCTGCTCTGGTACCACTAGTTCTCTACATTTAAGAGTCTGTTTTTAGTTTTTCTCTTTTTTTCTTTGTTCATTTGTTTTGTTTCTTAAATTCCACATATAAGTGAAATTGTATGGTAATTGTCTTTCTTTGACTGATTTATTTCACTTAGCATTATACCATCTAGATTCATCCACGTTGTTGCAATATTTAATTCTTTTTTATGGCTGAATAATATCTTCTTTATCCATTTATCCATTCATTTATCCATGAATGCTTGGGTTGCTTCCATATTTTGGCTATTATAAATAATGCTGCAGTGAACATAGGGTGCATATATCTTTTCCAATTAGTGTCTTCATATTCTTTGGGTAAATACCCAGTACTGGAATTACTGGATCATATGATAATTCCATTTTTAATTTTTTTGAGGAACCTCCATACTGTTTTCCACAGTGACTGCACCAGTTTGCATTCCCACCAATGGTGCATAAGGGTTCCTTTTTCTTCACATCATCACCAACACTTGTTGTTTCTTGTGTTGTTGATTTAGCCATTCTGACAGGTATGAGGTGATATCTCACTGTATTTTGATTTGCATTTCCCTGATGATTAGTGACGTTCAGTATCTTTTTATGTGTTTGCTGGCCATCTGGATGTCTTCTTTGGAGAAATGTTTGTTCATGTCTTCTGCCCATTTTTTAAATTGGATTATTTGGGGGCTTTGGGTGTTGAGTTGTATAAGTTCTTTACATATTTTGGATATTAACCCTTTATCATATATATCATTTGCAAATATCTTTTCCCATTCAGTAGATTGTGTTTTTGGTTTTTTGATTGTTTCTTTTGCTGTGCAGAAGTTTTTTGTTTTGATGTAGTCCCAATAATTTATTTTTGCTTTTGTTTCCCTTGCTTCAGGAGACATATTGAGAAAAATGCTGCTATGACCTATGTCAGAGAAATTACTGCCTGTGATCTCTTCTAGGATTTTAATGGCTTCAGGTCTCACATTTAGGTCTTTAATCCATTTTGAATTTATTTCTGTATATGTTGTAAGAAACTGGTCTAATTTCATTCCTTTGCATGTAGCTATCCAGTTTTCCCAATGCCAATTGTTGAAGAGACTGTTGTTTTCACATTGGATATTCTTTCCTGCTTTGTTAAAGATTAATTGACCATATAATCATGGATTTATTTCTGGGCTGTCTATTCTGTTTTCTTCATCTATGTGTCTACTTTTGTGCCAGTACCATGCTGTTTTGATTACTACAGCTTTATAGTATACATCTTGAAATCTTGGATTGTGATACCTTCAGTTTTGTTCTTTTTCAAGATTACTTTGGCTATTTTGGTGTCTTTTGTGGTTCCATATGAGTTTTAGGATTGTTCTAGTTCTGTGAAAAATGCTGTTGGTAGTTTGATAGGGATTGCATTAAGTCCATAGATTGCTTTGGGTAGTTTGAACATTGTAGCAATATTTGTTCCTCCAGTCCATGAGCATGAAATATCATTCCATTTGTTTGTGTTGTCTTCAATTTCTTTCATCAGTGTTTTATAGTTTTCAGAGTACAGGTCTTTCACCTCCTTTGTTAAGTTTATTCCTAGATATTTTATTATTTTTGGTACAATAGTAAATGAGACTGATTTCTTAATTTCTCTTTCTGCTACTTCATTATTAGTGTATAGAAATGCAAAGGATTTCTGTATATTGACTTTGAATCCTGTGATCTTACTGAATTCATTTATCAGTTCTAGTAGTTTTTTGGTGGAGTCTTTTGAGTTTTCTATATATAATATCATGTTATCTGCAAATAGTGAAAGTTTTACTTCTTCCTTACCTGATTGGTTGCCTTTTATTCCTTTTGCCTGTATGATTGCTATGGCTATGAGTTCCAGTACTATGTTGAATAAAAATGATGAGAGTGAACATCTTTGCCTTTTTCCTGATTTTAGGGGAAAAGTTCTCAGTTTTGCATCATTGAGTACGATGTTAGCTTCATACATGGCCTTTATTATATTAAAATATGTTCCCTCTGAACCTACTTTGTTGAGGATTCTTATCATGAATGGATGTTGTACTCTGTCAAATGCTTTTTTTGCATCTATTAAAATGATCATTTTTTTATCCTTTCTCTTTTTGATATGATGTATCACATTGATTGATTTGTGAATATTGAACCACTCTTGCATCCCAGGAACAAATCCCACTTGATGGTGATGAATGATTTTTTTAAATGTATTGTTGGGCTCTGCTTGCTAGTATTTTGTTGAGGATTTTTTGCATCTGTGTTCATCAGAGATATTGGCCTATAAATCTCTTTTTTTGTAGTATCTTTATCTGGTGTTGGTATCGGGGTAATCCTGGCCTCATAGAATGAATTTGGAAGCTTTCCTTCCTCTTCTATTTTTTGGAATAGTTAGAGAAGAATAAGAACTAGCTCTTCTTTATGTGTTTGGTACATTCACTTGTGAAGTTGTCTGGTCTGGACTTTTGTTTGTTGGGAGTTTTTTAATTACTGATTCAATCTCACTGCTGGTAATCAGTTTGTTCAAATTTTCTATTTCTTTCTGATTCAGTTTTGGGAGGTTATATGTTTCTAGGAATTTATCCATTTCTTCTCATTGCCTAATTTGTTGGCATATAAATTTTCATAATATTCTCTTATAATCCTTTGCATTTTTTGGTGTCAGTTGTTGTTTTTCCTCTTTTATGTCTGATTTTGTTTATTTGAGTCCTCTCTCTCTTTCTCTCTCTCTCTTTCTCTGTTTGAGGACGGGGCTAAAGATTTAATTCTTAATCTTTTCAAAGAACCAGCTCTCAGTTTCATTGGTCTGTTCTATTTCTCCTTCTCCTCCTCCTTCTCCTCCCCCTCCTTCTCCTTCCCTTTCCCCTCCTTTCTTCTTCTTTTTAGTTTCTATTTCCTCTACTTCTGCTCTAATCTTTATTATTTCCCTTTCATACTGGTTTGGGGTTTTGTTTGTTGTTCTTTGTCTAGCTCCTCTATGTGTAAGGTTATGTTTTTTATTTAGAATTTTTCTCGCTTCTTGAGGTAGACCTGTAGTGCTATAAACTTCTTCTTAAAACTGCTTTGGCTGCATCCCAAAAGTTTTGGATCATTGTGTTTTCATTTTCATTTATCTCCATGTATTTTTGATTTCCTCTTTGATTTCTTGGTTGATTTATTCATTGTTTAGTATCATGTTATCTACCTTCCATGCATTTGTGCTCTTTCCAGATTTTTTCCTATGGTTGATTTCTAGTTTCATAGCATTATGATCTGAAAATATGCATGGTATGACTTTGATCTTTTTGAATTTGTTGAGGCTTGTTCTGTGGCCTAATACATGATCTATTCTGGAGAATGTTTCATGTCTGCTTGAAAAGAATATGTATTCTGATGTTTTAGGATAGAATGTTCTGAATATATCTGTTAGAGCCATCTGGTCCAATTTGTCATTCAAAGCCACTGTTCTGTTGTTGATTTTCTGTTGGGATGATCTATCTATTGATGTAAGTGGGATGTTAAATTCCCCTACTATTATTTTATTGCAGTTGATTAGTTCCATTATGTTTGTTATTAACTGCTTTATGTATTTGGGTGCTCCCATGTTGGGTGCATAAGTATTTATAACTGCTATACCTTCTCGTTGGATTGTTCCTTTTATGATTATATAGTGTCCTTTGTCTCTTGTTACAGTTTTTGTTTTAAAGTCCATTTTGTCTGATATAACTATTGCTACCTTGGCTTTCTTTTCACTTCCATTTGCATGATAAATGCTTTTCCATCCCTTCACTTTCAATCTACATGTGTCTTTATATCTGAAATGTGTCTCTTATAGACAGCAGATAGATGGGTCCTACTTTTTTATTCATTCCATCACCCTATGTCTTTTGATTGGACCGTTTAGTCCATTTACATTCAAAGTAACTATTGATAGGTATGTGTTTATTGACTTTTTTACTTGTTTTCTGGTTATTTTTGTAGTTCCTCTGTGTTTCTTTCTTCTCTTGCTCTTTTCTCTCACAGCTTGCTGGCTTTCTTTAGTGATATACTTGGATTCCTTGCTCTTAACTTTTTGCATATCTATTACCAATTTTTGATTTGTGGTTACCATTAGGTTTATATATAACATCTTCTGCATATAGCAGTCTATATTAAGTTGATGGTCACTTATGTTTGGACTCATTCTAAAATCACTAAACTTTTACTCCTCTTCCCCCTACATTTTAGGTATATGATGTCATACTTTATATCATTTTATTTTGTGTATCCCCTGACTGATTTTTATAGATATAATTAAATTTACTGCTTTTGTGCTTCCTACTTTCTTACTCCTGCTTATCGTCTTTCCTTTCCACTCAGAGAGTTCCCTTTAACATTTCTTGTAGGGCTGGTTTAGTAGTCATGAATTCCTTTAACTTCTGTTTGTCAGGGAAATTCTTTATCTCTCCTTTAAAAAAAATTATTTATTTATTTATTTTAGAGAGTCAGCATGGGGGGGGGCAGAGAGAGAGGGAGAGAGAGTCTTAAGTGACTCCATACTGAGAATAGAGCCCAACATGGGGCTTAATTCATGATCCTGAGATCACAACCTGAGCTGAAACCAAGAGTCAGATGCTTACCTGACTGTACCACCCAGGTGCCCCTTTATCTCTCCTTCTATTCTGAATGATAGCCTTGCTGGATAGAGTATTCTTGATTGCAGATTTTTTCCTTTCAGTGCTTTGAATATATCATGCCACTTTCTTCGGGCCTGCAAAGTTTCTGCTGAAAAATCAGCTTACGTGGCTTCCCTTGTATGTAACTGTTTTCTTTTCTCTTGCTCCTTTTAAAAATTTTCTCTTTATCACTACATTTTGCCATTTTACTATATGTCTTGGTGTAGCTCTCCTTGGGTTGATTTTATTGTGGGCTTTCTGTACCTCTTGGATCTGGATTTCTGTTTCCTTCTTTAGATTTGGGAAATTTTCAGCTATAATTTCTTCAAATAAATTTTCTGCCCCCCCCTTTTCTCTCTCTTCTTCTGAGATCCCTATGATGGAAATGTTATTATGTTTGATGGTATTGCTGAGTTCCCTAAATCTATTTTCACTTATTTTATTTTTTTCTCTCTTGTTCAGCTTGATTGTTTTCCATTACTGTTTTCCAGGGTGCTAATCCATTCTTCTGCTTTCTCTAGTCTACTCTAGTGTACTGTTTATTCCCTCTACTGTATTTTGAATTTTAGTTATTGAATTCTTCTTCTCTTTTTGGCTCTCTTTTGTTTTCTATCTCTTTGTTGAGGGTCTCACTGAGGCCCTCCACTCTTTTTTCTTCAAGTCCAGTGAGTGTATTTATGACCATTACTTTAAATTCTCTATCATATTACTTATCTCCATTTCATTTAGCTCTCTTGCTGTGATTTTGTCCTGTTCTTTCACTTAGGACACATTCCTTTGTCTTCCTCATTTTGTCTAACTCCGTGTGTGTGTGTGTGTGTGTGTGTGTGTGTGTGTGTGTGTGTTAGGAAAGTCAGCTAGGTCTCCTGCACATGAAACTAGTGGTCTTATGAAGAAGAGGTCTTGTAGTGCCTTGCTGTGGGATGTGCCCTGTTTACCAGAACCTGACACTACAGGGTGTCTCGTATGTGTTTTGTATGTGCCCCTACTATTGCGGCTCATTTGTGTTTGCCTTCAGTCCAGTCATCTGCAATAGCTCTCTTTGCCTGTTGTGGGGAGTGTTTGGTTTCTATCTTGTTAGTGGGCCAGTCTGGGGCTTCCTTAGGCTTGAGTTGTACCACACCAGGCATTTGCCAGAGCTGCTGTAGCACCAAACTGCAGCAAACTTTCTCTGTGTCCCCTGAGAAGCTTTCATTGGTGGGCAGGGCCTGCAGTCAAACTAGATGTCTTCCTCCAAACCACTGCTTGGGTTGCAGTCAGACTGGTGTGTATGGTTATCGTCACATTTCCCCAGGGTTGGCGTCACTTTGGAGTCGTATTGGCCCCTGTTGGGGCTGCTTGCACGTTGGCCAGCTTATGGCACTACTTTGGATATACTCCTGCCAAGGGTATGTTGGAGGGCAGGGGTTTGCAGAACACAAGAATGGGGTGTATGGTGCCAGCAAGGTCTGCACAGGTCCACTGCAAGAGGGTGCCTATAGGTACCTGTGAAAACTCCTGCCAAGGCTGAGCTGGAGGAGGCAGGTACATGGAAAAATGCAAGGGTGGGGTGTGCTGTTAGCAAGGTAGGTGGAGAATGTTTGGGCTGTGCTGCTTCCCACAGGTGTGCATCTAGGCTGAGGGGTAGGGTAGAGGAGGGAAATGGTGCCTGCCAGCTCTTTTGTTCCTGTAAAAGTCTCCCAAAGATTCCTGCTCCTCTAGCAGATGCTCTGAGATTTGTAAATAAATCTTCCCATATACCCTAGGTGTTTTTCAAACTGCTGCTTCTATGCTGTATCTTAGTGGGGTGTGTGTTGTACTGACTCTTTAAGGGCAGGGACTCAGTTTCCTGTTGCCCTGTGGCTCTCCCAGAGTCAAGCCCCCTGATTTTTTTTTCCATGGGTTAACCCCATTGATTGTAGAACGCATGAAATTAGGCCCCTCTGGCTTTCAAAGCCAAATATTATAAGGATTTGTCTTTGCAATGCAGGTCCCCCATGCCTGGTGTGGGCTCTGTTCCTTTCCCTTCTCTGTGCCAGTAGTGTCTCTTCTTTCTATGGACAGTCCCAGGGTTCAGTTTGGCTCCCAACTACGTCTCTACCCTTCCTACCCTCTTTGATGTGGCCTCTTCTCTGCATTTAGCTGTGGAGAGTCTGTTCTGCTTGTCCTCAGGTCATTTTCTGGGTTATTTACACTAAAGTGGTTGTTTTCTAGGTGTATCCTAGGTGTATCCTAGGATCTTTCTACTCTGCCATCTTCTGGAAGTTTATTTTTTAAAGAGAATTTAAATTTGTTACTGCCATTTTTCCTGGAGTAAGATCTTTGATCCCATTCCTTTCAACCATTTTATATCACTGTTTTTGAAATTTCTAATAGCGTAGAGCTAGGTTTTTAAATCTAGTGTTACAATTGTCTTTTAAAAGGAAAGTTTAGCCCATTTGTGGATTTAATATTAATTTAGTGCGTGCGTGTGTGTGTGTGTGTGCGTGTGTGCATCTGTGTTTATGAGTTTATCTTAGTGGATTAATTTTTTATGAGGATTTAGAGTTCCTTATATTTTGAAAGTATCTTTAAATATTGACTTTCAATGACATTTCGCTTGGATTCTAAAGGGCTTTAATAATCTTAGGCCAATTTTTATGATAATTTCTGTGCTTATGGCTCTTGTTCCATTCAGGTTGTATAAATTCAGACATCACACATATGCATTGTGACTTTTTCTCTATGTTTTGTGAACCCTTGTCCCTGGATTGACTTCAAGCCTCCTCAGTCTGGTGGGCAACACTTCTCAGTTCCAGTTCCATTCAATTGGATTTTGCAACCTGTCAAGTCTCCCAGCTTTATACTAGGGTGTTAGGGTCAATCCCTCTGACCTCCATAGTTCATGAAACCATCTTTCACACCACCAGATGGCTGTTAGAACCCATTTCCAATTCTTTAGGGTTTTCTCTACAGAAGCCAAGCTCTTATGGACTATTGTTGCATTACCTCATGCTTATTTTTTGGCTTTGATTCTGCTTGCCATTTCTAGAGAAATGCTTTTTGTTCTTGATCATATTTTTTTTTTTTTTTTAGATTTTATTTATTTATTCATTAGAGACAGAGAGAGAGAGGCAGAGGGAGAGGCAGGCTCCCAAGGAGCAGGGAGCCCGATGCAGGACTCAATCCCAGGACCCTGAGATCATGACCTGAGCCGAAGGCAGACGCTTAACCATCTGAGTCACCCAGGCGCCCCTTGATCATATTTTACTTTATATTTCCAGGTAATTGTAGTAAGAGGAATATCTTTATGAACTTAGTTGACCATGTTGTGAGAATTTTTAGCAATTTAAAAAAAAAAAAATCTACTTTCAATGAAAAAAGTCAGGAACGGTTTGAACAATTAGGATTAATTAACAAATCGTATATCTATTGATGTAAAGTTGGTAAGGATGTTTTTTTCCCCTTCAAATGGTAGGATCTAGAAATTAGAGATTAGGATAATTTGCATTGGGTCTGTTAAGAGAATTCGTGAATGAAGTTACTGAACCATTGGATTCACTTTTGAAAAGCCATGAATTGCTGTGCTTTGACCTTTTGTTCAAGTAAGAAAAATAAATCAGTTTAAAAAAAGAACTGCAAAAGATCTTAACAGCATGGTTGTCATCTTAGAATATAGGAAAGAAAGTAGCACCAGAAACAGCCCTCTGCATGTGCACTGCTAACTTTCCCACCACTGTGGACCTCATATGCTTATTTCTTACTCCCTCTCTCTCTCTTCCTCTGTTCTTTTCTTCCTTCTTTTCTTCTGCAAATAGCTACTGGGGACACAAAGTTATATTATCTATAGCACTGAAGAATTATTCTTGCTATGAGACCTTTCATCTGGGAGTTTTATTTTAGTCATCCAATGACTCTGCAACTCAAGAAACTGCCCAGCCACACACAATTGCTGAGAATAACTCAAGATCTTCGTAACTCATTCCTCCTTTACTTCATTTTATAAACCTCTTACTCATTATTGTTCATGCTACCTACCTTCTCTGCCTCCATGTATACTCATCTGCCCTTTTCTCATCTGATATTAAATTAAATGAGGCTGGAGTATCTACTGTCCTCCATAAAGGAACACTTCTTTTTTTCTCTTTCACAGAAACATGCATAGCTCTTGATTCCAGTCCCCTGTCTCTAAGCAGAGGCCTCCTCTCAACCCGACACTGCTTTAGAACCAGAGGCCACTAAAAAAGAAATGGTAATGGAAATTTTAGTGATGAGGTGGAACCTGTTGGATAGCTCAGTTTTAGTTCCAGTGCTTATGGCTTAGTCAAAAGCTAAAGCCTCAAATTCAAACTTTGCAGAATTTAAGCTCCAAATGAGTCCATTGAGACCTAGTCCTAGTAGGATCCTACAGGCAATAGCTTGCTATAACACAATGTGATTTTTGAGCCATACTGAGTTCCCTTAGGGCATGATTTTACAATTTTTCCGAAGGGAACTTAGGATATTTTTGTAATTTGAACATGGAGGTATTTCTGGACTCATAACTACATAGAAAACAGGGTATGCTAACTGAGGTGCAGGTAAGAGTTATGACTTGCTTTGAGCTCCAGTGGTCTCACAGAGTTCGGAAGCTTTGTTCTCAGGATCACTCATCAGTCTGGGTAACCAAAATGAGACTACCTTCTCATTGTCCAACAGGGACTTTTAAAAAACTGAAAACAAAATTTACAATATCTTAGAGAATAGCAAATATATGGTGTGCAGGATATAGTACATCCTGTTCTGATCAATGTAAAGATTTTGAGCCTACATTTCTGTGTGCAAGTGAGCAATGTACAGCCATAGCTACTTATTCGTACCTCAAGGCCTTTGCACTAGCTGCCTAAAGTCCCTCTGAACGCTACATGGATCATGCCTTCACACAGCTCAGAGCTCCACTTAAGTGTTATCTTTTCAGAGGTGCTTCCCTGACCACCCAATGTAAAATATACCCCTCTTCATTTATTTCACATGACTCTTTAAAAACCCTCTACTTAACCTATATCACCACATAATAACTTTTTGTCATTATTTGTCACTTCAATATTTCTTTTCCTCCTCACTCTACATATGAATTTATATATAATATTTATTAGATGCCAGACATTATGAATTTTACCTTGTTGGACACTGGAAATTTTATATTTCTTAAAAATATTCTTGAGCTACTTATGGTAGGAGGTGACGTTACTTAGAAATAATTTGGTCTTTTTGCATCTTGCTTTTAAGCTTTGTTAGCCAAGACCAGAGTAGCATTTAGTCCACGGCTAGTTTTTCCCAAATACTGAGGCAAGATCCTTCTTAGTACTTTAGCCATCTTCCTGTGAAACATGACTTTTCTGTTCTGGCTATTGGGAGCATTTATTATTTCCAACTGTATGTGACCTCCAGGCACTATGCCCTCAAATTTTCTTAGTTGGTTGCTTCCTCAGCCTTAAGTAAATTCATCACATGCCTGAGCTGTCTATATTCAACTGAATACTTTTGGGAGAATTACTATAGACTGTTCTGTCTTTGCAGCTCTTCCCTCTCCAGTGCTTTGCCCTGTGGACTCTGGCCACCTTGGTTTTTCCTGACTCACAACTCTGTCCACTCAACTCACTGAATCCACTGGACTGTACCTGAGTCTATCCCTTCCTATTCCCCTCTCCCCTGCTTGCTTCTGAGCCATGATTTGGAAACCTCCAAGCAGTGCACTCAAAATATTGTAAGGCTCATCTTATTTGTTGCTCACCTTGCAGAGATCACCGTCTTTCATTGCCTGATGTAAAATGTCTGAAGAGCCATTGTTTCATATATTTTGTCCAGTGTCTTAGTTGTTTCACACAGAAGAGTAAATTTGGTACTTATTACTCTGTTTAGGCTAGAAGTAGAAGTCCAACCTATGAATTTAAATGAGAGCAGGATTATTTTCGGTCTTATTCATTAATGTATTTTCAGGTCCTAACAGTGCTTGGCACTAAGTAGGATGGGATCAGTAAATATTTATTAAATGAAAGAATGCAAAAGATTTGAATCAGCTAATGTTGGAGGATCTAGATTAGTTCTTCAATGAGTCAAAAGTTACTCTAAATGAATTACATGAATGTAAAATAAAAAATATATGATACTTTTGTATTCATTTTCCTGTATTATTAGAATGATGTACTAAGTCCCAGATACAATTCAATTCATCATTAAGAACAACTCAAAGCTGAGGGACCTAAAGCATACATAAATGTGCATATCTAATTCTAATGTAAAAGCTATAATTATTGTTCCCAAATTCAAATAACTGCAGGCATAAACTATAAATCTTCTTTTTAAAATTAATAGTATTTATTAGGCTAATACCGTTTTGGTCAGTTTCTGTGTGTTTTATATTTTTTGATGCTCCTTAGCATGTAATTATCTGCTCTTGAGAAAAAAATAAAGTAATCCAAATGTATAAATTATATAACCATAGCTTTCATAAATTGTTTGTTTAAAAAATAGTATCTTTTAATTTCTATTATATCTATTTTAAAACTAAACATAATCATTTAAATCACCTTTAGCTAATCTAACAGGTAGGTCAGAGTTTACAACTAATCCTAAATTTCAGAGAAAATGTCACAGCATGTTTTAGTTAGTGGTATGCTGTAAATGTTTAACAACTGGCTCTCTTAAAAAATGAAACAAAGGGGGCGCCTGGGTGGCTCAGTTGGTTAAGCGACTGCCTTCCGCTCAGGTCATGATCCCGGGGTCCTGGGATGGAGCCCCGCATCGGGCTCCCTGCTCAGCGGGAAGCCTGCTTCTCCCTCTCCCACTCCCCCTGCTTGTGTTCCCTCTCTCGCTGTGTCTCTCTCTGTCAAATGGCTAAATAAAATCTTAAAAAAAAAAAAAAGAAACAAAGCAGAACAATAAAGCCTTGATTTCTAGTGTTGCTCATTTTTATGGATTGAATTGTGTCTTCTAAAAAAATATGTTAAATTCCTAATCCCCAATACCTCAAAATGTGGCCTTATTTGGAAATAGAATTGTTTCAAGTATAATTAGTTAAGATGAAATTATAGTGGAGTAGGGCAGACCTTCAATCCAACATGACTGCTGTCCTTATAAGTGTAGAAGAGACACAGAGGCATAGACATACAGGGGAACACCATGTGACCACAGAGGCAGAGATTGGGGTAATGCAGCTGCAGGCTAAGGAGTGCCATGGATGGATGGTCACCATCAGAAGCTCAGAAGATTCACAGAAGGATCCACACGAGTCTCAGAGGGAGCATGGTCCTGCTGGCACCTCAGTTTCAGACTTACAACCTCTAGAACTATGAGAGAATAAATTTCAGTTGTGACTCTTCCTGTTTGTGGTACTTCGTTAGAAAGTCTGATATACCCATGAAGTAAGTACGCTCACTATCGCCAGTTTCAACTTTCTGACCTGAAGTTACTTGATACAGAGCTGAGAACAGATGCTAACAATGGATTCTTGCCAGCTGGTTTAAGCCATGTCCAGCTTATCACTGTTAATAGTTATTTTCTATGAATTCTTGAATTCAAATTGGTTCATAGATTTTTATCCATTAATTCAATTCATTTAACAAATATATAATAAGCACCTACTATGAGCCAACAACTGTTATAAATGCTGGGGTTACATAAGTGGACAAAAAAGGTAAAAACCTCTCTGCCTATGTGGAGCTTCCACTTTACTAGAGGGATAAAGAAAATATGTTTATATGGTATGTCATGTAGTGATAAGTTTAAATGAGAAAAAAGGAATAGAGAAGGGACAGAATTTTAAATAGAGAAAGATCTCTCTGAAAATGTGATACTTGAGCAGACATGAGAAATGAAAGAGTGAGCCATGAAAATACCCAAGTGAAGAGAATCCCAGAATTTTAGGCAGAGAGAATAGCCAGTGCAAAGATCCTAAGGCCAGGGCATCCTTATTCACTGAGGAACAGTAGGGCAGTCAGTGTGGCTGGAGAAGGGCAAAGGTTAGAATAGCAGAGATGAGAGAGGAAATCAGGCTCAGAGTGTGTAGGGTCTTTTGAGGTACTCATTGAAAGGCTTTGGGTGAGAAGGAAAGACATTGGTGGATTTTAAGCAAAGAAATGCCAGGATCTGATTTATGCTTTAATCAGAATCACTCTGGCCCTTTGTTGCATTCTTTTTTTAATGGGTCTCTTGCTTCCCTTCAGTTGGTTCTTAACAATTATGTAGGAAACTGCAGCCTCTCCCTCGGTTGGCATAGGGACATGAAAAATAAAGATTCAGTAGCAATAAAACAACCAGGGACTTAAAACAGAGAGGAAAGATTGGTAATTTAGATCTGTAAAATTTTGCACCAAGGAATGAAACCATCACAGCCTCTCAACAAAATGAAAAGTCTCTACTTGGTGGTCATGGTTTCATTTACCATGAGCATCAAGATGGAGTTTTGAGGTGTCCCTTTTTGAACTGTTTAATTAGCATTGTCTTTACCTTAACAACTTCTAACTTTACCTTAACATCTTCTAGAACAGGTGCTTCTCGAAGTCTCTATCTTCTTTCTCTTCTTCTCTCTCTCTCTCTTTTTTTTAAAATTCCAATCTAGTTAGGAATTGTACTTTGGTAAAATACAATAAAGAAAAATTACTAGGAAGTCAGATACAGCATGAAGACATGCAGAATACAAGCCCAAAGTTGTATTATTAGATTTAACAGACATAAAATCTCATTTCAGTAAATATAATAAAAATAAAACAAAGGAGGAAAGAATTACCAAAACAGTGCTCATTATCCATTGAAAGTGTGTGCCCAGGTGATTAATAGAGAAAATTACTATTATACTCATAACTTTTAGATGTTCTATAATTGTAAATAAAAGGTTTTAAGTGGGTTGCCTGGGTAGCTCAGTTGGTTAAGTGTCCAACTCTTGATCTCAGCTCAGAGCTTGATCTCAGGGTCATGAATTCAAGCCCCATGTTGGACTACACACTGGGCATAGAGCCTACTTAAAAAAAAAAAAGTTATAAGTGAAGTAGAAGTTTCCTATGTTAAATGCCTATATATACACTTTAAACAAACACCATGCATATCAATATTTAAAATCTTAATATGATAAATGAGTTTATTAAATTATCTAATCTGGTTTTGGGTTAACAATTATACTTGCATGGTACATGCATATGTACCCCTCTTCTTTATTTAATTTTCATAACTTTCCTAGTAGAATAACCAGCCTCACGGAGGTCAGCTGATGGAAATGGAAGAAAGAGTTTATAGCAATTTCAGTGAGTTTGGGGTATTCATTTAAAATTTTTTATCCCAAGTGAAGTGAGTGATGCTCTATTTTCAAAAGTCATCTTTAATCTTTAATCACTAGCTAATTTCAGTAATTTATCCCGTAACTTTTTAGTTCAATTTGAATTATCCATTGATGAAATAAAAGAATTCTGGATGCACTTCCAATTTCTTATATAAGGATTTTTTAAATGAATAACAAATTTAATAAAATTCCATCTGCTATGGACTGAATTATGTCCCCTCAAAATTCATATGTTAAAGCCTTAACCTCCAATGTGACTCTTTTGGAAGATAGGGCCTTTAGAAAGATACTTAAGGTTAAATGTGGTCATGAGGATAGGACCATGATCCAATACAGTTAGTGTCCTTATAAGAAAACAAAAACAAAAACACACCAGAGTGCTTGTTTTCTCTGTCTTTCTCACACTGTGCATATGTACACACTGAGGAAAGGCCATGTGAGGACATAGTCTACAAGCCAGGAAGAGAACTCTCACTAGAAACTGAATCAATTGGAATCTTAGTTTTGGACCTCTGTTCTCCAAAATGATGAGAAAATAAATTTATGCTGTTTAAGCCACCAGTCTGTAGTCTTCTGTTATGGCAGCCCAAGGAGACAAAGGCAATCCAATTCATGAAGTATTTGCTGACATCACTCTGCAGATGATAATATTGAGATCATTTTCTACTTGACAATTTTTTTAAATTAAAATTGTGGTACAGCAATCTATAAAAAAAAAAAACATGTTCTTCAAAGTTTCTGACTTTTAATTTTGCCCTTTGACCTCAGCTCCTATTTGTAAAAAAGAAAAAAAGAATTCTTTCTTTTCAGTAAATACAGAGATCATTAAATATATCAGATATCAGTCAATAGGGCAAGTTAGTCTTTCCGATTGATATGTTTAAATATTGAGACCAAACTGATTTCTTATCCTGAAGAAACACCAACTGTGTTCTATAGTTCACTCTTGATATAACTTTGCCCAACAATACCAATAATAGCTGTTTATGGTCAGGTTCCATATTATCACAATGGGCTGTGTGGGGAAAAAAGACAATAAAACAGAAGCCCTAATTTGTAGCATTTACTGATTTCCTTGAAGTATACCATCATGAATAATTTCAACCTACCAATGTTAAGTCACAGAACACAGCATTTGGAAAAAATGCTAACGATCCGTTCTGATGGGCCAGTGAAAACCACCTTCGGTGCATTTTCTTACCTAACTCGAAATTTGTACTGCCACTAAAGGTTGTTTACTTCAGCTGATTTTTTTTTAAATCAAGATATTTTCAATGAAGAAAGCATTGCACTGAGTTACATTCTCTCATAAGCTATGTGGGTAGCTACTCCAGAATGTTTCCCTGTTGGCAGTTGCAGCATCAGAACACACCCCTATACAAAACATAAACTGCCAACCACATTTTTTGACAAAATAATTCTTCATAGTTTTATCATATCTAGAACTAGTTGTGCTTCTCAGCATCGAAACTAAAAGAGAATTTAAATAAGAGCAGAGCTTTCTTCCTTTAAATCTTCATTTTCAAATTGCACACATACTAAAAGAACTGCCACATAAGAGTTTATCTGCACATTTGTCAAGTTACAGTTGAAGAATGCTTTGCTAGCCTCGTTTATTCAATGAGTTGGTTTTCCATATCATTAGGCAGTTTCAGAAATCACTGAGCTATGATGCATCAGAAAGTAAAACGAGCTACTTTCTTTACCAGAATCAGCAAACATTTCTAAGCAAGTATCTTTGATGCAGTCATTCAATAATGTCTTGGCAACTGTATGTGTATTTTAGTCTTAGCAAGCCTAAATGCCACTTCCTAAGAACCCATGAAATACTAATGTTTTATGTAGAATATTGAACGTAGACTTCTATTGGCTTTTTAATACTGTTTGTTTCAAATAATTATTTGGCTTTAAATTTAATTTTTTAATGTTTTGTGTATAAATGATTAGTAAATTTTGATGATTTCATAAATTCATTGGGTAAAACAACTCCATAAATAATACACTATGGTTTTAGCACTTCACCATCAATTAGGGATAAAAACCAAATTCAATATATAAGCTGACATATTTCAGGTAAGTTTCATCAGAACTCTTTTGCCCTTGTTTCTATGGAATTATTTCCACTATCCACATTCAAATACTACTGTTGCCACATTCCGCAGATTGTATACGTTTTCTTATTAAAAAAAAAATATATATATATATATATAACAAATAAGTAAATAAATAAATAAAAATTCAGGGAAGCTTGTATGGCCATATAATTGGAGTTAAAGTAAATAATATGAATTTTATTTCCCTAATTTAGAAATTAATCTTATAGGATTGATTATAAAATAGGCTTGATTAAAATTTAAAGTGATTGTAAAAACATGTATAAAAATAAATAAGAATATATTCTTGGATATTTATATACTTTTGGGTTACAGATGCAAAGCAACCTTGAAATGTCACACACTGTAACAGGGTTCTACTGCGTATGGCATGCATACGACTTGAGCTACAGGCAGTTCACCATATAAATTATAAAATGACGTGTTTATACCCTATGCAAGACATGAGTCCACCTATCATGTTCTTAGATCTTGCAACTGCTTTAGATTTTCCTAAATGCTTAGTCTCAGTCTCTTACTTCCTCTTGACTGGTAACAGTTTATGAATTGATACCAATCTTTGGACCACATGGTGAGTAGTGCTTTTGTAGAGAAATCTTTCCCATATGTAGATATAGCTCAGACATTGGTTGGATCATGAGGAGATTGATGATTAAGAACTGTTAACATCTATTAAGATTTCATCATGTGTTAGATTGTGCTAAGTATTTCACATGGATCATATGATTTAATTCTCACACAATTCTAAGAGGTTGATATCATTTCCCCTCTCATTTTATAGGTGGAGAAACAGGCTTGGAAAGTTTAAATAACCAATAAAAAAACAATTAAATAACCAATTCCTATTTCACATTGTCTCTCAAGATTAGTTGAATGAGAGATAAAATGGGGTGCTATCTTGGTAGCGGAATTTGAAGGAAGAAAAAAGACCTACTTGTCCATGGAAATTCCCCTCATCAGCCCACCCTTCTTTCACACTGGCTTAAAATTGTCATTGATACATGAAAGATTGGTTTGTAGAAGTTTTAGGAAATGGCTTCCACATTTGCAAGGTTGTGTGCCATATTTATCATCTTTGCTTTACATTTCTGCTAGGAGAGGAGGATAGTCTCTCCAGGTGGCAGATGATTCAGGCTCAGGATGCCAGGACTGAACTGGGGGTAGGGGTGAGGAAAAGATGAAAAATAAAGAATTACTGATCTGACCTTGATCTCCTTTACATGAAGTTTCCACTTCTTGAGAATTCCCTTCGTTCTTGCTGTTTTGCCCTTTGACACCGTCCCGTTCCCTCCTCTCCTTGGTCACTTTTCTACTCAAATACCATAGTACTAGAAGTAAGGCTTCTGTTTGAGTTCTAATTCTAGCAGTACAGGACAACCAAAGGTGATTTAAAATTCATCCTCTCTTCTGTTTTTCAGTGAGCTGAGGGACCTCTAAGTGGCCTGTACTATATAACTAAATAAAAAATACCTACATTTTGTGTCAGTTTTATATTTGGGGGTCGGTTTGCAGCAACTAATTTTAAAATTAAATATAGACTAATTGTGACCACTACCCCAATTCCTGGTTCATCAAGGCCTCCACACCATCAACACCTGCCTTCATATTACAATGTGATTAGCCTGTGTGTGTCCATGTGTGTGTGTGTGCCCATGTCTGTGTGTGTGTTTCCATAGCTTTTGTCTGAGAATTCTACAACCAAAGAACCTCCACAAGTACCTACACTCTTAAGTACTTTCTAGAATGACCTTTCTAAAACAAACCTAAATCATGTCATATCCCTGTTTAAAATCTGAATAGTTTCTCACCACCATAAAAATGAAATCCCAAATCCTTAACAAGGACGTTCAGGTTCTTTTAGATCTCACTGGGTTGACCTCATTCCTTTACTGGCACACTCTAAGCAAACTGAACACCTTGCTGTTTGATAACTTTGTACTTTCTTGAGCTGGTCCTTTCTTCCATCTCCCTTGTTACTGTGTAGCTTCAATGCATCCTTTAAGTCTCATCTTAGATGTTACTTCTCCTCGGGCAAAACCTCCCTTGACAGGACCCTGCCCCTTTTCTGTGCTTCTGTGTAGCCCACCTTCCTTTCCTATCAGCTGCCACAACTCCCTGTGGCTATTATGGATTAAGTGGCTAGTCCTCCCCACCACTGTGATTGCCTTGAGAGCAGGGGCCTTGCCTGTACCGCTTAGCAATGTATCTGTAGCGGTAAGCACGATGCCTAACCCATACAGGATTCTTATGAGGAAAGCCAGTCTGAATTCTTATTGAAAAAGCTGCCATTACCGCCACAAAATGTCCCATAATTGACATCACTTGATTTAAATTGCATCATGTGACATTTCTTCAGCCTTTATCAGTATGGTTAGCATTGTATCAATAGAATTTTGTGCTTGTTTACATATGTTTTTGAAAATATTTTTATTATCCTTTTCTCATTTTCTTGCTTATATGGTAATCTCTGGAATATTTTAAAAGAATGATAGCTTTATTTTCAGGTACACACAGTTACTTGGACTCAACACAAATCAAATTGCTTTGCTCCCTAGATTGTAATTATTTTAACTGAATATAAATATGTTTTTCTAAAATGTTTTTAAACAATTTTTAAATGAATACTATTGTATTTCTTTTTTTAATGTCAATTTGCTTATTAAATTATTTTAATTTATATAATGCAAAAGTGACACTGATGCAGCCCCTGTCCAGTTAAAATTGGTGGAATTAGAAATAATATTTTCCTATTGTTTCCATCAGAATTTATTCAGTGGAAGAAATCTTCTAATTATTCAGGTTGGGATTGTGGAATTTCATGGGGACTAGAACAATGATTTTTGGGACAAGAACAGCCTTGTGAAAGAACTGTTGTATAAAATTGTTGAGGGGAACAATGAACAAGGATTCTTGTTTTGTGAGGAATACTTAAAGACATGTAGCTGTCTGTTAAATGTTCACCTTGTTTATCCACATTCTGCAGCTTTATTTCTAGACCCCAGATAGGAAAAGGCACTCATCATTGGGGAACAGATGGGCAGCAGAAGCTGCTGGAGGCTGTGAATATGCCTCATAGAGTTCAGCACCCAGCGCAGCAGGATTCACTGCAGAAGCCTGGGGTGAGCAGGTGCCTGCAGGTCATCTCTGGTCGCATAGTTCACACTACTACCACCACTATCAACAACAGTAACAAAAGTAAACACCCAAACCAGGTATCAGGAGAGCTGCTGCCTCCCTGTTTTCAAGTATGCTTCACAGAGAATTCACCAAAACACTATCCTTGTAAAAAGTCCCAACACAACTGAACACAAAAATCCTTTAAAATTCTCTGTAAATACATTTGGCAAGTGGTCTGTAAACAAAATGATTTAAATATATAAAAACCAAGAATTGCTTTATGGATGTTTTTCAGCAACTTTTTGTTAGCATTCCCTAACACCTTACCTGTGATAGATTTAAGATCTCATATAAAAATCTAGTGATTAACCCTTCAAAAGTATTCACCAACCAATCCTAGCTGAATATTTTTTTCTGTCACATCCTGGTTCTCCTTGATTTCATGACTTCTTGGGTTTAACACCAACTCTAATTTCTAGAATGAGGTCATCAATAGTTAGGAGGAAGGACTTTAACCAATGGCAAAGGGGATCTAAGGCTCTGCCCCACTAAACCATCTGACTTCAAATTTTCTATATTCAGGTTTACTCCCATGATGTGCTCCTCTGTGTTGGAGGGCAAAAGGGCAGGAGGTCACACTTTCTCTGCTTCCACCACTGACATATGATACTTGGTTTTATAAACTGGGAATGATTAAAAAAAAAAAAAGAAATGCAAATAAACAGTATTGAGGGCTCATTTCATACACTTAAAAAATTGTGGGTTTCTTATTCAGACTATACATTCACACACAGAGAAGTCTCACATGATATTAAATCTTGGGGAGAAACATACTTCAAGCTTAAATTTTATGTCGAAAATGAATTTTTTTCCTTCAAATTATAAGTCATTTTGATTTTAAATATATACTCATAAACAGAATTTTTTGAAAGCCTAACTGGTTTTGTTTTTACCCTTAACCCTATAGTTCAGGTCTTCAAATTGCTATAAATGTAGTTATGATATAATGTGAATAAATCTAAATAACCTAGTTCAAGCCTTTCTAAGTAGACTGAGCATATAGAAAGATAAAAGAGTCTGTCTTCTTTTTTAAAATCTATTTGACAGACCGTCATATCCAGTGATGGTGAGTAGAACAGGACTTGTTAGAAAGACTCAGGTCATTCCCCACCAGGGGGCAGAGTGCAGTGGCCTTATTATGTAATAGGCTTACAACACTTTGAAGACTTCTGCAGTCCTTAGGCTAATGGTAACTAAGCTGGAATTTATGCCCACACTTCTGTCTCCTGCTATACTTCTTTCTATGCTACAGCTATACTGACTCTCCAAATTCTTTGAATGGCCCATGCTCTTTCCTGTATATTAGATAATCTACCAGGAACCTTCTATACCAGTCCCTCCTCATCTCTTCATCTGACTAATGCCCACACATCCTTTAGGTCTCAACTCAGACATAGCTTTCTCAGGATAGTCATCCCTAATTACTTTCTCTGTACCCACATTTATATGCATACATACACACCTGACTAAGTTAAACCCCTAAGCCCCTCCTCCTTGCAGTACTGGTCACTTTTCCTTCTTTACCTTTACAGTGTTTGTAATTCTTGTTTGGTGTCTGTTCTTCCCACAAGTCTGTAACACTAGGGGAAGAGGATAGTGTGTCTCATTCTTAACTGAATCTTGAGCATAGCAGAGTATCTATGTAAATGCAAAAGGAAGGAAGGACAGAAGGAAGGAAAGAAGAAAATGATGGGGGGATGTGGGGGGAAGGAAAGGTCTGTGCAAGATTGTAAAATCTCTATCCCAATGGATTTAGAAGAAGCATATAATCATTCTCTGATCTGGCTGGTTAGACCACACTATACCTCAAGGTCCCTTCAGTTCTGGATCATGTTAAGTCAGCTATACCTTCTACAACTTTTGGTCTGTGAAAATACAGCTCCGGTATGGTTCACTGGGAAGATTCTGGAACAGAACTGCACCAATTAACTCAGCTAAATGGAGGACACATTTATTCCAATTGATCTCAGTTTAACAAGGGGTGAACTATGGTCAGCCATATATATTTGGCCCAGGTCCCTGCTCTGTGAGAAGCAAGTGATAAAACACTCTCTCTGGCAGAGACTGAACAGTTGTGTTCCAGAAACTGCAGGGTATGACTCTATGGGTATAAATAAATCCACCTCTTGACCAAGACAATCTTTTTTTTTTTTTTTTTTTTTTTAAAGATTTTATTTATTTATTTGACAGAGAGAGACACAGTGAGAGAGGGAACACAAGCAGGGGGAGTGGGAGAAGGAGAAGCAGGCTTCCCGCGGAGCAGAGAGCCCGATGTGGGGCTCGATCCCAGGACGCTGGGATCATGACCTGAGCCGAAGGCAGACGCTTAACGACTGAGCCACCCAGGCGCCCCTTGACCAAGACAATCTTTAACCCTCTCCTCAGTTTGACTCAACTTTAGATGAGTTTCTTCCTGACCATGGGCCCCTTGACTTCCCTTTCCTTAGAGCATTTAATTTTTAAAATGCTGTCATAAATTCTTTCTCTGTCCCTCAGAGGTGTACATTTTCTCCTAGCCTCTTGCCAAATTTTACAGCAGAGAAATTTTTTTCTTAAGGACCTGGAAGCCATCCCTTTGAAATGTAATCATCAAGAATGATAGCAAACCCCTGTCTCCCAGTTTCTGTGGGAAGGTGGGGGCTTAACTTAGATAAATGACAATTATCAAACACAGATGACTAATCACATTGACCAAGTTCCCCTCAATGTCCCCTAGCACTTGCTCACTAGCTCATGTCAGCACCTAAATCTCCCCCAACTTTTGTTTCAGCAGAATGGAGTTCAGTGTCTCTGGCCTATTGGAAGAGTCTTGAATAAAGTCTTTTTTACCTGTTTAACTCTAACTAGTGCAATCTTTTTTTGGCACCTGCTGGGAAGGGATCAAAAGCACTCACATGAGGTTTGGCCCGGCTCATATGTACACTTAAATTAAATTGGAGCTACATCACTCATGACTGATATGAATGTTCTAGAAGGTGGCCAAATTTTTTTAAAAAATTGAATTCACTGAATAAAACATCAGTTAACTTCCTTTTAGTGAGCAGGAGGATTATTTTTATGTTGGGGAGTGGGATTGTTTTCTTATAATGCTGCTATTTTGAGATAACATTGAGGGGGAAGCATCTGATCACTTCTAGGCGATGCAAGTTTGAACAATGTCCAGGCACAAAATCTGTGGTTGTCATGCTTCTGAGCTAAATCAATTTTCGACCTCATAAATGCAGCTCATATAATGGTCTTGGCTGCAACCTTGAAACCTTGCTGAGCTCTTATTGTGAAGGCCCCGAGCGCCTGGGTTTTATTTTATTCTGATTTGGACAGAAGCTGATGGGTTTTGTGGCCTAAAGAGCACTGGGTTTGGGAGCCAGACTGCCTGGATCCATATTCTGGATCCACTGGGATTTCAGTTAGTTGCTGAGCATCTGACTGAGTAAAAGTAAATAGTACAGAATCTGATGCCTAGTAAATGCTCAATAAATGTTAGTTCTTGTCATTGCTACTATCATCATCTTCATCATCACTTTCACTACTATGAAAAACAAACAGGACTTTATGATTTCAGAATTTACTACTCTTCCACAAAAAAAAAATAAAGTCATTGATAGGTAGCAATTCTGGCATAAAATAGACTTTCAGCCTTGCTGAATTGCTTCATTCATGCATAATGCTGAGCCCTATTTGTGAGACCTTTGTCTTTCTCTCTCCCCACCCCAATCCCTGAATTTTTTTAGTGATGGATGGGCAGACAGAGATGAAGTCATTGAAGGTTATGAGGTGGAAGCCAACGGGGGAATCACAATAAAGCTGCAATCTCCAGAGGTCAGGTCATTTGATGATTATTTCCTGAAGCTGAGGCTGGACACTAATACAAGGAATCCCTGGTTCCCTGAGTTCTGGCAACACCGGTTCCAGTGCCGCCTACCAGGACACCTTCTGGAAAATCCCAACTTTAAAAGAATCTGCACAGGTAATTTGTGTTCACAAAATAACAACTCAGAGGTTACAACTCTAGCCCCCTTACAACTTGTTGAATGAGAGTAAAAGGTGTCAAGGCTAGAGTGCCAAAGACTGAATTGCCATCTTAATTTATAAAATAGCTAGAATGAGGAGAGTGTGTGCATGACCCCAAGGATTCATGTTTCTATATTTTGGAAGAACTGCTTTGGTCTCTGGTGGAGCAAGTTGTAAGAAGAGATAATGCAGGTCAGGGAAAAGAAAACTGAGAATTCAGGTATCTAGTATTCAAGCCAGAGGGAAGAGATTTTATTGCGAGCATGCTTAGGAAATGTTAGCCTTAGACATAAGTAGGCAGCACTGGTTTGATCCCTTTTTCTTCTTTATGACTCGCTTCAATATACAAGTCTGAAGAAGAAAAGATAATGTTATTTATCCAGGGCCACACCACTAACATGGGTGTATGTGGACATAGGTGGCAAGAAACTGTACTCATCTGTCAATAGGAGTGACATTTCCTGGTGGGTCAGATAATTCCCATGCACTGCTCACTGAAGGCATGCCAGGAAAGGACAGCACATTGTTCCAAGTTTTTCAGGGCTTGGTGAACTCCACTGGATGTCCTTTTCTGCCCCCCAGGAACTACCATACTTCTTAACAGACTTCTTAACACAGTACGTTTTGTGAGTGTTATCATTACTGCGTAGAGACATTGCTCTCCGCTGTCCTTTTTCAGTATTGCTTAATGTGACAAAAATAGATCCCCTTTGGTCTACCACTGTGCCATTCAAAGCCAGTTGTCTATACTGGGTTGATAACACAGAATGATGGACAGGCATTAAAGATGGTGTCACCATTGACTGAGATGGGAAAGACTCCAAGAAAAGCAGAAAGGATCAGGAGCTAGATTTCAGATTGGGTTAATTTTGAGATGTCTGTTAGTAGTGCAGCTATATATATGTCACTTGGTCATTGTGTTTTATTAATAAAATTTAGAATACTACTTATTAAACATACTTGGATGTCTTTTTGCAAGGATTTCCAAGAAAATATCTTGTGACCTAAGCTTTCAAAACAAAAGTTAGAATTCTGTAGCCATGTGTGTTTTGAAAACCATTTTGGGTCTTCAGTTGTCACAGTGCATCCAAATGTCAAGGTTTAAATCTGAACTTGGTTAACGTTCATAGAAAATTTTTAAAAAATTGCACATTCATGAGTTGTTCTTATATTATACTTGACTCTCAGAGCTATTATTAAGAGCTTCTTATGTGATTACAACCTTTAATAAATATGTTTATGTTTGCATTTCATTCTGCAGTCAAACTTAGCAAATATTTCCCTTTGTTCTTAGTTCTAAGGAAGACTGAAACCTTATTTAACTTTTCTATTTGGAACTAATTCATGAACTTTATTGATCTCTTCTGCTGCAGGAATCCTAGAATTTTATCTTTAGCAGTGTTTACGTTATCTATGTGTATACATTCATGTAAATTTACCTTGCTCTTCAGTTTTAATGTCTGTGTTTCTATGAAATTGTCTTCAATGCTATTGAAGAACAACTAAATTTCCACTTCATGTATCATTCTTATCTAGTTGAGATCCTTGAATAGCAAATAAATTTCATAGTCTTCTAATGAATATGCAGACACATTTATGAAAGTTAATGTGAGGAAGTTGGATGAACCCTTCCATACTATTGATAGCTGCTCTTTCCATCACTTATTTTTACCTCTTCTAATTGGATCATTTTGGTGTTTTGGTAAGTTTTGATATTGCAGTTAGTTTCCATAGAAACCTTTATTGAGCTTAATCTCAGATGTCACTATTTAAATAAAGAGTTTACATGCACTAGATTGTCATTTTGAATATTAAGGGTCCTGAGCCCAGGCTGAATAATTTGGGAATCACTGTAGCTAATTAAAAAGTACTTCATGCAAAGTCTACATCACTGCTTAATTAGTTGGGCATTTAAGGGATTGGGGATGTGTTGGAAAGGTACTAACTGAAACATCAAAGCCTAACTTTTTTAAAAAAAGATTTTATTTATTTATTTGGAGAAACAGAGAGTGAGAGTGGGGGGGGGTGGGGGGAGGACAGAGGGAGAGAGAGAGAAGCAGGCTCCCCACTGAGCAGGGCTCCTGGAATCATGACCTGAGCCAAAGGCAGACAGTTAACCTACTGAGCCACCCAGGCTAAAAGCCTGATTTTTTAAAAAAATTAATCATTGTGAGGACAGTGGAAAGAATAGGTATAAGCAAATCAAAGTCACTCTCTTCCAGTAAATGTCTTAGTTGTTTACAGCATTTGTGTTATGTTTGCAATGGCATAGTGCTTTATCCTTCCTGATGAGAATTGTGAAAATGATTCCATGGAAACTGTGAGCGCATTTGGAAGCTTAACCACTGGGTTCAACGCTGGTTTGGTTAGGTATCTGCCAAATGACTTGGAGGACCTCACTTAATCTCTGAATCAATTTCTGCAACTGTAGCATGGTAACAGTTTCTACTTTACACAAGTGTGAGAATCAAATGAAATAATACAAGTGAGATACCTTGCAAATTGTAAATCCTTACATAAATGTAAAGTGTTATTATTAATGTCATGGCTTACCAGAAGGCAAATAAGGTATAGAATGGGTCCCCTTACTAAATATTACAGGTTTTGAAATTACAAATTTAGCATAACTACATTCCAAGATGTGGAAACTAGAAAAACAAGCACACAATCCTTAATCAACCATACTTATACAGTGCCAATATAGATATTTAATTTTTTTCCTATTTAGGCTTTTACAATTTTTTTTCTGATTATCAAAGTAATACCTACTACTATGATTATTGTATATAACTTGGAAATATAGAAAAGCATAAGAAAGATGATGGGCATTAAGAATTTTCTGTTATGTAACCACTGTTAATCACTATTAATTTTTTTATATATTGTTAGCAAATACACAGTTAAATTTTTGGTATATTTTTATCTGTATGTACTTTTAAATCATATAGTCAATATTATTTTATATATTGCTTTTAAAATGAATACTGCCTTTTAAATTTATGAATTTATCATTAATTTCATTCATTCTTCATAGCTGTATAACATTCTGACAGATAAGCTCTAATTTATTTAACTATCTCTTTCTTCCTATGCATTTAAGCTGTTTTTAGTTCTTTATAAATTAAAAAAAAAGCTGCAGAGATGTATTAAAAAATTCTTCTTCCTAACCACCCCCCCGCCTTTTTTTTTCTCATTTTGGATAATTTTCTTTTCTTTTTCTTTTTTCTTTCTTTCTTTTTTTTTTGGATAATTTTCTTAAGATATATTTCCAGAAGTTGAATTACTCAATCAAATGATATGAACATTTCTAATAAGACATCTCAAAAGGCAGCTCCTACCAGCAATGCTTGCAATTCTATGAACGTTTTTTCATTTTGTTTTGCATAGTTATAATCATAGTGTACATATAATTCTGTGTCTTATTTTCAGTTAGGATTATACTTTACCTTTTTGATGTTGCTGTATGACCTTTATAACCACCATTTTAATAGCTCCATAATATTCTACCCAATGAAAATACTATAATTACTTAGTCATTCTTATATTATTGGTTGCTTCCAATTTTTCTTCTTATAAAAAAAAACTGAATATGGTACAGAGTTTTCATGGTTGTTGGTACTATTTTTGGATTGTTTCCTATAGATTTTTAAATATATAATTATTGGTCTAAGAACATAACAATATTTAAGCCCCTTAAAAATGTATTACCATTGTCTTGCAGTATGGCAATATTAGGATTTGCTGTGGTTAGCAGCATATTAACTGGATGAGTTCACTATGTCCTTACTGACCTTTTTCACAGTCCAGTGAATTTACAGCCATAATATTACATTCTCCCCTTATTCTTTATACCAACTGGAAACAAGTGAGCACAATGCTTTTTAAAGCTAGTATATCCTTGTATTTGGTTATTATCCAAGACATAATGAAAGAATTTGGATGATATCTGTAATACCAACAGCTCAGGACTAGTAAGATAATGACAGATAGCCTGATATGACAAAATTTCAAGACTTCCAAGCATGAGTACTCTTTTTCTTAATGAGATATAATTGATACATAACATTATAGTAGTTTCTAGTGTACAGCATAATATTTGGTATTTGTGTATATAGTAAAATCATCAATACAGCATCCTATACCATCCATCATCACTATATATGTATATATATCAGATTTTATTTATTTATTTATTTATTTATTTATTTATTTATTTATTTATTTATTTTAGAGAGAGAGTGCATGCATGCAGGAGTGAGGGAGGGGAGGGGCAGAGGGGGAGGAAGAAGGAAAGAGAATATCAAGGAAACTCCACTGAGTGTGGAGCCCCATGTGGGGCTCCATTCCATGACCCCAAGATCATGACTGAGCCGAAACCAAGAGTCAGATGCTCAACTGACTGAGCCGCCCAGGTGCCCCGTATCTTTTCTTTATCCATTTATCCATCAAAGGATACTTAGATTGCTCCTATGTCCAGGCTATTGTAAATAACTGCAGTGAACATAAGGGTGCATATATTTTTTCAAGTTAGTGTTTTTGTTTCCTCAGGATAAATACCCAGAAGTGGAATTATTGCATCATATGATAGTTGTATTATTAATTTTTTGAGAAACCTCCATACTGTTTTCCAGAGTGCAGTGCACCAATTTTCATTCCCAACCAACAGTGCACAAGGGTCCCCTTTCTGCCACATCCTCAGAAGCACTTGTTTTTCTTGATATCTCATTGTACTTTTGATTTGTATTTCCCTGAAGATTAGTGATATTGAACATCTTTTCATGTACCTGTTGGCCATCTGTATGTCTTCTTTGGAAAAATGTCTATTCAGATCCCCTGCCAATTTTTTCACCATTTTTTTTCTTTTGCTATTGAGCTGTATGAGTCCTTTATATATTTTGGATATTAACCTCTTTTTTTTTTTTTTTAAAGATTTTATTTATTTGAGAGAGAGAGAATGAGAGAGAGCACATGAGAGGGGGGAGGGTCAGAGGGGGAAGCAGACTCCCCGCCGAGCAGGGAGCCCGATGCAGGACTCGATCCAGGGACTCCAGGATCATGACCTGAGCCAAAGGCAGTCGCTTAACCAACTGAGCCACCCAGGCGCCCCAGATATTAACCTCTTATCAGATATAAAACTTGCTAATATTTTCTCTTATTCAGTATATTGACTTTTCATTTTGTTGATGGTTTCCTTTGCTCTGCAAGAGCTTTTTAGTTTGTAGTCCCACTTATTTATTTTTGCTTTTGATATCAAAATCCAAAAAGACATTGCCAAGATTTTCTTTTAGGAGTTTTATGGTTTTAGGTCTTATGTTCAAGTCTTTAATCCATTTTGAGTTATTTGTGTGTGTGTGTGTGTGTGTGTGTGTGTGTGTGTGTGTGTAAGATTTCATTGTTTTGTGTGTGGCTGCCCAGCTTTCCCAAAACCATTTATTGAAGGGACTATCCTTTCCGCAAACATGGGTACTCTTGCTCCAGCTTGGAGATTGCCATTCACAATTTTTAGATTGGTACTAATTTTTATAATATATTTGCCTCATTATTAGGTTTCATTTTGAATTAACATATCATATAAGGTAGCATAAGATTGGTCCAATATAATTCGATCCAGATTAAGATAGTCTATGAACTGAGACAGGTTCCTATTTACTATAGCCTTTTAGGTCCTAGGGTAATAACTTCTCTTTGTCTTTGGAAGTTTGACCCAAATGCCAATGAAGAATATCATTTGCCTTTACACAAGAAATTGGTATATTAGCCAGAGTTTGTGGAAGGCTTCACAATTCTTCACCCATCCCTATATCCATGCCCTTTGAAATATGACTTTGCAGCTCCTCCCATTATGAAGTAGAATTTTGCTCCCTACCACTTGAATGTCATTTGAATTTATAGCTTATTAGTTCTAAGTCCGAGTTTTGAGGCTTGACCTACTATTATTCTTTTTTGGGACCCTTCTCAGCTGTATGTACAAGCCTGAGTTAGTCTTCTAGAATATGAGAGAGAACTTGGAGCAGAAATAGGATGACCTCTTAGATGATAAACCAGTCTCCAGCCAATACACTAGCTGACTGTTGACACACGAGCGAGCCTAGCTGACATGAGTCATGTCCAACCCAGAGCAGCAAAACTTCCTAGTTGACTCCCAGATTCATGAACTAAATAAATACTTGTTGTTTTAAGCCACTAAGCCTTTGGGTGGTTTGTTATGCACCATTATTGTGGCAATTGATAACTGATTTAAGGATCCTATAGTCCTATAATCCACGACCCTCACATAGAACAATAGATTTAATTTAGGGAACATAATTTCTCAACCCAATGCTAGAATTCTCAATCTGTTCCCCCTTTCAAGCGGAATGATACAATGCTATACCCTATATCTCTTGAACAAAGCCAAACATTTTTTATAGATTCTTCAACGAAGATTTAAAGCTCCCTGATCCAAGGCAGTAAAACTATTCTACTTTGGAATTCTGGAAGTGCTAACAAATGGGGCACAGTTATAGCTGAGCCAAACAAACATCCTCAAAACAAAACAGTAATAGGTTCTTACACAGTGTGCTGGTAGAAATTGCTTAATGGACATATATTTTAAAAGCTTTGGATATTGCTTTAGTCAGTTTGGGATGCTATAAGAAATTACCATAGGCTGGGTGGCTTAAACAACAAATATTTATTTCTCACAGTTCTGAAGGCTTAGGGTGCCTACGTGGTAGGATTCTAATGAGAGCCTTCTTCCTGCTTTCCTCAGATGATGGAGAAAAAGAAGCAAGTCTCCTAAGTGCACTAATCCCATCATGAGGGCTGCACCCTTAACACCTAATTACCTCCCCAAACCCTATCTCCAAATATCATCACCACACTGGGGATCAGAGTTTGAACATATGAATTTGGAGAGGACACAAACATTAAGTCTATAACAGATGTATTTATATCTTTGGTTGAAAGAATGAAAGTGAACTGACCTTGGGGCGCCTGGGTGGCTCAGTCGTTAAGCGTCTGCCTTTGGCTCAGGTCATGATCCCAGGGTCCTGGGATCGAGCCCTGCATCGGGCTCCCTGCTCAGCGGGAAGCCTGCTTCTTCCTCCCCCACTCCCCTTGCTTGTGTTCCCTCTCTTGCTGTGTCTCTCTCTGTCAAATAAATAAATAAAATCTTTAAAAAAAAAAAAAAAAGAAAGTGAACTGACCTTGTGTCCCTTTTGGACATTATAATTCCTCAGAAAACCTCATTATCACACATAGATGAAACTCTGAAAATAATATAATACTATAAGCACAGTCTTCGTCTGCTTAACTCTTAATACTTTTGACCTGCCCTGTCAACTGTGGTAGCCACTAGCCATGTGTATTTTTTTATATTTAAATTTAAATTAATTAAATGAAATGAAGTTAAACATTCATTTTCTCAGTCTCACTAGCCATATTTTATATGTCAAAAACTGTATGTGGCTAGTGACTACATCTTGCATAACACAGATGCAGAAAAATTCCATGATTACGGAGAGTTCTATTGAACAGTGCTGTGTTCTAATTTCTTCTTCTTCTCCTCCTCCTTCTCCTTCTTCTTCTTCCTTCTTCCTTCCTCCTTCCTCTTTCCTTTCTTTCTTTCTTTCTTTCTTTCTTTCTTTCTTTCTTTCTTTCTTTCTTTCTTTCTTTCTTTTCTTTCTTTCTTTTTCTCCTTCTCCTTCTTCTTTCTTCTTCTTCTTCTTCTTCTTTCTTCTTCTTCTTTCTTCTTCGAGACAGGGCAGGGGCAGAGAGAGAGGGAGAGAGAATCTCAAGCAGGCTCCATACCCAATGTGGAGCCTGACCTCACAACCCTGAGATCATGACCTGGGCTGAAATCAAGAGTCAGACACTTAACCAACTGGGTCACTCAGGCACCCCTGCATTCTAATTTTCTAACCCCATAAATGCAAGTTTGTTTGTTTCTATGGTTATTTGGATCTAATTCACAAGTTAGTGTTTCCAGCATGATCAACTTGTTGAATATCCTCACTACAACAACTGAAAGATGTTATAAACCAAGGCTTCCACCTTGCGTGGTGATTCCCACAGAACCTCCAACCCAAATAGGGCAGACTCGTTCCTATGAAGACCAGGTATGTCTTCACTCTCCTATTAAAGTTAAGTATAGTTTCTTCTTCCATGTCGTTTTAATAACTGAATGGATTTATATAAGTGTGTTCTATCATTCAGAAGACACAAAGATTGATGCAGGGGCATACATTTTCCATCCTTTTTACTTTATATTCATCTTGATTCTGTTTCCAAACGGCTTGAATAATTTTTAGCATCAAGCATATATGGACTTCAGCTATAAAAATGGAAATTTTTTGAGGCCTCCAATGCTTATTGTAACAGTGATCAGTTACTATTTTATCTTTTAATAGAAACATCTAATTTACAATTATGTAATGTTGGATATGCTAGTGAACTTTCCACTATGTAAACTAGTTACCCAGAGAATGGCCTAAGGTTTATATACCTATTATTACCAGAATTTAGTTTAATTTATTAATAAATCCTTCAATTAGATCAATTTCTCCCTATTAAACAATTTATATATTTCCAAAGTTGAATGCTTCCTCCTATGGTCCAGCCTAACTTCTGAACAAATTTGAGAATGGGTATTTTTAATGATTAAAATCTATGGCTATTCTTAATAAAGAGTTCACCTTGACATAAAAGGCTAGTGTATATTTAGATATTCCCTAATGGCACATAGGGGGTTACTCTATATCATATAAGTTGTACTGCTTCTCATCAGGAGAATAGTTTTGCATTTCATGTCTTGTGCACATTTGCTGCTGGGAAAACTCACATGAAGTAAAGTCATAATTTCAGCCATCATAAGAAGTTACAGTCTTTTCATGAAGAGTAGACCAAACATACTTGGTGTATGGCCCATTCACTCTTTTTCCTGTATTTTTATATTTTTATTGAGGTATAATTGACATACAGAAAACTACACATATTTAAAATGAACAATTTGACAGATTTTGACATGTGTGTATGCCCATGAAATCATCACCACAATCAAGGTAATGAATATATCACTTCCCAAATTCCTTTGTGTCTCACTGAAAATTCCTCCCTCCCACTATTCCCCACCCCTCTCCTCCCTCCTATTCACATGCAATTTTCTGTCACAATAGTTCATTTGCAATTTCTACTTTTTTTTTTTTTAAGGTTTTGTTTGTTTATTTTTTGAGAGAGAGGAGGGAGAGGGACAAGCAGACTCTGTGCTGAGCACAGAGCCCAACTTGGGCTCAATCCCATGACTCTGAGATCATGACCTGAGCTGAAATCAAGAGTTGGAGGCTTAGTCAGTTGAGCCACTCAGGCACCCCCTACCTTTAATATGAATGAGACTGTGTGCTGTGAACTCTTTTCTGTCTGCATTCTTTCACTCAGCACAATTATTTTGAGATTCATCATTGTATTGCATGTATCAATAGTTCATTTTTTTAAAATTGCTGAGTGGTGTTTCATTATCTGGACATAACAAAGTTTGTTTATCCTTTTACCTGGTAATGGGCATTTGAGTTGTTTCCGATATTTGGTTATTACAAACCAAGATGCTAAGAACATCCATGTACAATATTTGTCTGGATATATGCTTTCTTTTCTTTTGGGGCAAGTCCTAGCTGTGGAATGCCTGGATCCTGTGGGAGGTGTATGCTTAACTTCTTTTATTTATTCTTTGGTCCTATTCATTATGGAGATATATAATTGGGAAAACAGCATCATAAAGGAATCAAACACTGAAAAGATAAATGGTTTATTAGAACTCAAGAATCAGTCAGACTTTTGAACTTGTTCTTGAGGGGTATGTTCCATCATTCCATTATTTCTGCTATGTGGAGGTAACAGTTAAGGTGAGGGGGATATTCTATATCCATATCATGAACCAAGTTTTGGGTCATAATAGCTACTAAAGAGGATTCCTTATTAGGTGCTGTGAAATGGAGGTTGCCATGTCTCTGGACAACTTCCTCAGTATGTGCTCTGGAGGTAAATTTTCTGGTGCCTGCTTTTTTTGAAAAGTAACTTCATACTTGAAGTTATTATATACATTTGTGCCCTGATGAGTGGAGCTCTATGTGATCAGCCTACCAGTTACATTTATAATCTAGGTCCTGTGTCCCTACGCTACTGTAGTGCACTTGAGTATTATACTTCATATCCAGGAGCTGCTTATCAAACCTCACACCAAAGATCTTTGTGAAGTAGTATTAAATCTGCTATCATAGTCCCCTGTGCCTATGTCAATGTTATGTCATAATTCTATATGGCCACTCTATTTATTTACTTATTGACCTTTCTCTGGAGTATCACTGGCTGGTAAAAACATTAGTTGTGACCACAAATCCTTATAGAAATTTGATGGGTATCCATGGGTACTACATGGGACAAGTTTTAAAATTTGTTAGAAATATCAAAACATTGAATCCATAGGGACTTAACCTCAAATAGATTTGGTCTAATACTCTAATCAGCAGAACACTATTATCCAGTCCATTTGGATAAATTAATAGCCCAGACCCTAAGATGATATGAAGAAGAATCATGTCCTTTAGAACAGTGATTCTCAAATCTGACTTATTAAAGTCATCATGAAAGTTTTTAAAAAGGTACTCTAATTCATGTTAACAGAAATGTCTTAATAACACATAGCAAATTTTGTTTGGAAAAAAGAAAAAGGTACTTCACAGTACCAAGTTCTCACACCACACCAACTGAATCAGAATCTCTGGAGTAGAGCCAAGGACTTAGGTTAAGGACAGGAAGAAATTCATACTTAAAATTTATGAGACTTTTAGCTCTTTTTTTTTAAATTTTTAAAATTTGGAATCATCTATCACTGTCCAAGTTGAGAGCTTGCCAAGGTTTTGGCTGTGGCTGTGGCAGCTGAAGTAGCTAATGAGAATTTAGTAATTTCTAATGCCGAATGAATCTCTTCCATTTGTTTTATTTATTTATTGGTAAGCTTGTTTGCAGCATTAGCATTCCAAAATCAATAAGTCATGGCTATATACTGTTTCTCTATGTCCAGATTGGGCAATTATGATATGTATTAATTTTCTATTGCTGCCATAACAAATTACCATAAAGTCAGTGCCTTAAAACAATCCAAATTTATTATTGTACAGTTCCATAGGCTAGAACTCAGACAAGGGTCTCATTGGGTGAAAATCAGTCAGATGTTAGCAGAAATGCATTCCTTTAGGAAGGCTCTATGGGCGAATCTGTTTCTTGCTTTTTTCTAACTTCTAGAGACCACCCACATTCTTTGGTTAATGGTCCCGTTCCTCCTTATTCAAAACCAGCAATGTTGCCTCTCTTGGACCCTGCTTCCATAGTCACATGTCTCTCTGACCACAGCTAGGGAAGATTCTCTATTTTTAAGGACTTATGATTAAATTACTCCCACCCAGATAACCAAAGATAATCTTCCCATCTCAGTGGAAATTCAGTCACATCGGCAAAGTCCTTTTTGCCATGTAGCCTAACTTATCCACAGGTTCCAGGCTTTAGGATGTGGGCATCTTTGTGGACCAACAGGTCCACCACAGTAGATGTTCAGACAGAATGAGGGATTAGCTTCTCTAAGTCCTTTCTAGTAGCTACTTCTTTAGCTCTTTTGCAGCGGACCTGCCTCTATTAACAGTTGCCATGAGAAAAGGACATAACTCTTTAGGTACATATTTAAAAATCCAATTTTACTGTGTTTCTGTGAAAGGTAAAACATCTAGACCATTAAGGACATGTGCCTCTGGCTGACCAGAATGGCATCTGAATGCATGGATACCTTCCTTTACATTTCCCTAATCCTTGTTTTTTGGTTTTCCATTGCTGGTTTGTTCTTCTACACTCCCAAACACTATGCTCTTACCACAGAAAACAAAGAATTAATTTCCTGTATAATTCAACTTTTTGTATAGCTATAATGTGTCCTTACAGATATTTTTCTCCAGCTCTCAATTCACTCCATATAAATGATTTTCATCTTTCTCCCACAGATATGCATCAAGATGTCAGACATTCTCCAGGGGTCTTGCTGTATCTTAGAGCTAGAGCCTAACTAGAATCTTAGTGTCCTCTCTCTTAGCAGTTGTCTTAATTTGAAAGATTTATGGGTGCTAAGTTAATTCCTTCAGATATTTTATCACAAAAATAAGAGTTTTGATTTGGTCCTTGCCATGAAGCTGAGTTTTCATTTGTTCTTTGTAGCATAAACATCTTCTGTTTTATCTGTTAAGAGTTGGAAGTGAGAATCAATTTTATTTTTATCTTTGCACATTTAATATGCCTACCTCCTTGCTTAAACATGCAAGCTCATTTGGTAAAATACCTGCCTTCCAAGTTATTATCAGTGACAATGTTACTGAATGTTTTGCCACTGAATAACAATGGATTTATGTCCTTTATGACACTGGTCACAGTCTCCTCACCATCTGCTGCCTGTTTCTATAAGCCTCATACTTAATGATTCATTGTCATTTTTTAATGTATTTTTTTTTTTAAGTATGCTCCATGCCCAGTGTGGAGCCCAGTGCAGGGTTTGAACTCATGACTCTGAGATCAAGACCTGAACTGAGACCAAGAGTCGGATGCTTAACTGACTGAGCCACCCAGGTGCCCCTCGTGGTGATTTTATTGTTGTTACAGCATTCCCCTACTTTTAGGTATCAATTCCCTTTTTGATTAGGATAGGTGAGGATATACATTATTAACAGATGACCCCTAACTTAATGTCTTTCAAGAAGAAAAAATTATTTCTTGTTCTTGCCATATTTCCATTATGTATGAGTTAAGAGACTGCTCCATGTCTTCTGCACCTAGGACCCAGTCTGATAGACCAACTTCAATCTGGAACGTTGATAATTGTGGTAAGGAAACAGAACATGACCAATGTGATCTGGAGTTAAAGCTTCTGCTAAAAGTTATACATGTCACTTCAGTAACATTTCATTGACCAAAGCCAGTCCTATGGTTCAGCCAAATATCAATGGAGAGAAGATACATAATCCAACCTAAGGTATCTAATATTTATGGGTAATAATACAATCTATGAAAATATTAAATCAGAATTCGCACTGCAGCTATTTATTTAGGAGGTTCATGTGCATACAATATATGTTTAGAATTTTTGGTTTTGAGCTCACTTAAACCTTTAATTGGCAGAATTACCTTGTCAAATGCATGGATAATTTTTGCCAAAGGTAAAGAGATACTCCTTTCTTATTTACTAGGGGCTAAATTAATTGTAGGAAATTTTTGTTAAGATAGTGAATGAAAAATTCAGAACTCCAAGACCAAGAGATATCAGCCAAAAGGGCTTATCAACAAAATGCCTTTGTTTTCTAATCAAGGTAAAATTAAGTAATAATTAGGTACTACTGTACTGTTTTCATGTTTCTGCTAGTGAAGACTTCTTTATTTAGAGGTTTTGGAAATGGAACTTATTCCCATCTTAGGAAGGACAAAAAGAAAGTGATTCATGTATAGTCAGACATAGCCAATTACTCTCTACTTAAGGGTCCCACCTCTCATGTTTAACCTACAATGATTGACACTCAGGAGCAGTTTCAGGATTTCCTTTCTCATGTGGGACATGACAAGTCAACATTACTGCTTAACAACACTTATAGTTCTTGCAAAAAACCCCAAGTGTGCAGAAATTCTTTTTTTTTTTTTAAGATTTTATTTATTTATTTGACAGAGAGAGATACAGCAAGAGAGGGAGGACAAGCAGAGGGAGTTGGGGAGGGAGAAGCAGGCTTTTAAACATAACTTTAAATGATTTCCCTACAAGTTATTTCTCAAATTTCCCAAGTGTTCATCCTGACCAACCTACCATGTCAATGTCAAGCAAGCTTTTTATTAGCCTCAGGGGTAAAAACAGTGCAAAACTATATAAACTACAGAGCTGGTTTACCAAATTGTGCAACAGGAAGTTTCTTGAATGAAGAAGGAATCGGTGTGTGGTCATGACTAAGCAACTGAGGAATGCTCTGCCTCCCTTCAAATCCTCTGGTTGGGAAGGAAAATTTTGAAGATTCACGGTGCATTGGTTTCCATTTTTCCTGTGAAAAGAACCTTTTTGATTGTCTTGTATATAATCATTTTATTTAGTTTGGGAAATAACTCAGGAGACAGAGAGAGAACTTTCCAGAGAGAATCTGTGTCCTTTTTTTGTTTTTCTTTTGTTTGTTGATGACTTTTTCTTTTTTTCTTAATTCAGACTTATTTTGAGCAGTTTTAGGTTCAAGCAAAATTAAGAGGAGGTACACAGTTTTCTCCATATACTTCCTGCCTCCACATACATTGCCTGCCCCATTATCAATACCTCCACCACAGTGGTAACATTTCTTATAATTGAGGAAACTATACTGACCCATCATTATCACTCAAAGTCCATAGTTTACATTAGGACTCACTCTTGGTGTTGTACATTATATGAGTTTGGACAAGTTTATAAAGACATATACCACCATTATAGTATCATACAGAGTATTTTCACTGCCCTCAAAATCCTCTGTGCTCTGCCTATTCATCAGTCCACACTCCTCCCAGCTCTTGACAACCACTGATCTTTTTACTGTTTCCATAGGAATATAGCTGACATTCCCATCATCTTGTCAAATTTGTTTTCACTTGTGTTTTGTTTTTTTTTTAGATTTTTTTAAATTGATTTATTTTTGTGAGAGAGAGAGAGAGAACTTGCACGCATGTACCAGCAGGGGGAAGAGAGGGAGAAGCAGCTCTTAATGTTAGTTTCCTCTCTCTCTCTTTTATATTAGGATATTAAAGAGATAAATTAATGTCATCTGTCTGGTAAGTTTTAAACAAGGCTTGAAAGACTTTTTGAAACCTCTGACGGTTGGGGCTAAATGTTAAAGCTGCTAGAATTAGAAAAGTTACCAGGAATGAAAGAAAGAAAGAAAAAAAAAAAAACAGACAAAAATTGAGAGGCAAAATAACCTTCAATGCAGCAGCCTCTTAGAGGGTTCTAGTCAATACAAAACTACCTGATTCAAGTTGCAGCTATTAAAGTCAACCCAGAAGAAAACTGTGGGAAAATATGAGAATAAACACTTGGTATTCTTCATGGAAAGTTCTCTATTAGGAGCAAGCCTTACAACCACTGAGTTTGATGTTTTTGTTTGGTAACTGCTATTAAAGATTTATTATGTCCATTCATCTGTTGATGGACATCTTGGCTCTTTCCATAGTTTGGCTATTGTGGACATTGCTGCTATAACCATAGATTTTGGATAAAGATGTGGTATATATACATACAATGGATTATTAAACAGCCATCAAAAAAAACACAAAAAAACCCAAAATCTTGCCATTTGCAACGATGTGGATGGAACTAGAGGATATTATGCTAAGCGAAATAAGTCAATCAGAGAAAGATAAATATCTAATGATCTCACTGATATGAGGAATTCTTAATCTCAGGAAACAAACTGAGGTTTGCTGGAGTGGTGGGGGGTGGGAGGGATGAGGTGGCTGGGTGATAGACATTGGGGAGGGTATGTGCTATGGTGAGCGCTGTGAATTGTGTAAGACCGATGAATCACAGACCTGTACCTCTGAAACAAATAATATATTATATGTTTAAAAAAAAAAAGAAGATAGTAGGAAGGGAAAAATGAAGTGGGGGGGGGAATCGGAGGGGGAGACAAACCATGAGAAACTATGGGCTCTGAGAAACAAACTGAGGGTTCTAGGGGGGTGTGAGTGGGGGGATGGGTTAACCCGGTGATGGGTATTAAAGAGGGCACATATTGAATGGAGTACTGGGTGTTATACGCAAACAATGAATCATGGAACACTCCATCAAAAACTAATGATGTAATGTATGGTGATTAACATAACATAACAAAATAAAATTAAAAAAAAAGATTTATTATGTATTTTCAGAATTATGTTGGTGTCCCCAGTACAAATTTTTTAAGCCGTGGTTGTCTAGTGGGCATGTTATTGGTAAGCATTGAGGCTGTAATTGCTCTTGGATTTCTTTGGGAATCAATATTTTCCTTTTGATCCTTATTTAGGGTGATCATATAATTTATTGTCTATACTGGGCCACTTTTGAGAGTGAAGTAATGATTTTGGAAGCACAGGTGTAAACAAGACAAACTGGTCAAACGGTGACATGTTTCTTGAGCCTCGCTGGCCTCTGACTGTATCTGTTTACTGATGTTATGGGTAATATATACATGTATTACCCATACAAACACATGTAACATAAAATACATGTACTTTGTATATATGCATACATATATGTACAATAAACAATCAGTAGGCTGCTCTCGTCAATTTTAACTAATTTTACATTTATCTAATGTTACTATACACATTAATACTAGCTACGATTTTTTGGATTGTTTATACAATATTCAAATAATGAGTTCATGATAATCCTGCCAAATAGACATGAATCTCGCCATTTACAAATGAAGAAAGAGTGGTGGTATCCAAATGCCCTCCTGATCCTTGTTCTTACACTCAGTGGCAGTGTGGGTGCTGATATAGAAATCTACAAAAGCGGCACTTTTCTGGTGGCTGAGGAGAGGGCAGCCTGCTGTGTACCAGTATCATTGTCAAGCTGGTCTGGGGCTTCTCCCTAGGATCCTTCCAGATGTGCACAGCTATCTTTCTGAGTAGAAGTACTGACACCCAATCTTTTAACAGCAAATGATGACAAAGAAGCTCATCCTGTCAGTATTCATCATACAGCCAGCCAGGAGGCTAGGCACATGTTTTCAGGAAATATTTGTAATTCACACGCCTTTCCAAAATAAACACAAACAGCTTGTGCGTTTGTGTAAATCTGAAACAAGCACATGCACTTCCCTACCCTGCAAGTCCACTGGGTCTGCACATGAAGGGGGTGCCATCATCAGGAAGAACTCTCTCTCCAGCTACTACCCCAGCTTGGAAGGAACTAGCATTTGGGAAGGTGCAACATAGAAAATCATCTGGACTTTACAGGACCATTTACTTTGGCATAGCAACTGTCTCAGATAATGTTGCAAGGATCTATCACTGATCAAACAGAATATATTACAGGTTTTCCTGTTCCCCCCAAATCCTATATTTTCATGACCAATGAATAGAGAATCCAAACTAATAATATCATCACTTTGTGGGAAGGTGAAAACACTGTGGTTCCCTGGGCTTTAGTGCCTTTTCATAACACTAGTCGCAGAGTTTCTAGTGAGAAGGGGATTTTATGATTCAGTTTTCTGTGGTGCATTAACTGTTATAGACCACTAGGGTATCATTAAATCATTACCTTTTCTAATAGAATAAATAGAATCAAATAATTGTAGTTGACTGTGTTTATTTACCTTCAAAAGAATACCTGCCTAACTACTTCAGAGCGGATTGTGAAAATAGCTACCTTGACTCTAAGCAGTAATCTTGTTCTTATTGCTAAATCACAACAAGGGCTACAAATTGCTGCCTGAGTGAGGCAGCACACAAGGCCTCCACGGGGTGGGAAGTGACTGCTACCTTCTGAAAACAGGGGATTCATGGCAGCCGGGCGGGAATTGTTGGCGATTCTATCTGCTGCCAGTGAGGATGGCTATTCTGTAGAGTGGTATGGCAGAAAGAACTCTGGACTAGGCACATGAACACCTGGGACCCAGACGCAATGCTGCTGTAATAGGTCAACAGTACATTTCCAGCAAGGCAGGGAACTTCGATAAGGGTCTAGACCTCCTTGGGTCTCAGTTTCCTAATTAAAAAAAAAAAAAATCCCATGCAAGTGGATCAGATTATCTTTTTGAAGATCTCTTGCCCCTCTAAAGTTTCTATGCTTTGCTTTTCCAATTCTACATTTACTGGTACTTGGCAAAGCCATGCACATAGATTATCTTTCTACTCTTTACACAACTATATGAGATAGGTTCTATGATCACTGTTTTACACATGTGAAGACTAAAGTTAAGTCACAACTGGGGACTTCTTTCCCTTCAATTAATTCTTCTTTCCCTTCTTTCCCTTCAGTTAATGCTTCCATTGAAGAGACTCCTTATTAAGTAGCACCTCAGGTCTTTTGACTTACCTAATGGGAAAAGAGGAGTGATTCGTTTTAAGAAAAAACTGGGCATGCTCAGCTCTGCCCCTTGCTCTCTCATTTGGAGACAATCACTTGATACTCCTCAAAGGTTCTGGTTGGTTCTGAGGCCTTGGGCAGATGTGGGCTGTCGTTGTGCAGCCCTGACAGTAGGCTAGACAGATGAATCTCTCTTGTTCTAAGATCAAGTAGTGAAAAGTCTATCTTGGCCACATATCTAAACTATGTCCTTAATCCAGTGTGATTATCTGTTTTTCAGTTAGTTAGTTTTTTGTTTTGTTTTCTTTTGTTTTGTTGTAACTTGAAAAAAAATTTTAGGGGTGCCTGGCTGGCTCAGTTGGTGGAGCATGTGACTCTTGATCTCAGGGTCATAGGTTCAAGCCCCATGTTTGGTGTGGAGATTACTTAAAAATAAAATCTAAAAAAAATTAATTGAAGTATAACTCGCATATGGCAAAATGCAGAAATCTTTACTGTACAGATCAATAAATGTTTACATAAGTACATACCCATGTAACTGCTGCCCAGATCATGATTTAGAGCATGTCCAGAAGCTTTCATTTATTTAGAGCTTCCTAAATTCATCCCAGCAATGTTTTTTTTTTTTTTTTAAAGATTTTATTTATTTATTTGAGAGAGAGAGAATGAGAGAGAGAGCACATGAGAGGGGGGAGGGTCAGAGGGAGGAGCAGACTCCCTGCAGAGCAGGGAGCCCGATGCGGCACTCGATCCCGGGACTCCAGGATCATGACCTGAGCCGAAGGCAGTTGCTTAACCAACTGAGCCACCCAGGCGCCCCCAGCAATGTTTTGTAGTTTTGCAGTGGGCAGAACCTAGGTATTTGATTTTTATTATGCTGCAACAATTTGTATATTTGAAAAAAAAAATTGTTATTTGTTGCTAGTATATAGAAACACTCTTGACAGTTGTATTTTGGCCTATAAGCTTGCTAAATTAATTTATTCTAATTTTCAATAAATTATTTTGAGTTTTCTATATATATAGTCACCTTACTAATAAAACATATTTTATCCTCATCTGTTTGCCCCTGGGTCTACTTCTTGTTGCATCAAATTTGGGAAGGAAGTACATTATCTGTCCCACTGAAATCCCAGGGGTCCTGAACTTAAGGTCACACAGCTAGTAAGTACAGAGTCAGTGGCCTTCCAGAGCTGGACCTGGTTTCTGGCAAGTGGCACTATGCATGTGAGTATCAGCTTTATTCAACTGCTGGAGAACTCCCCTGACAGACAAGATATTTGTTAGCAAAAACAATCAGTTTGATATTTATTTTTTTTTGAGTTTTTAATAATATTGTCCCAGTTTGAATGCCCAAAGGGAGAGGATAGAGAATATAGATTGAGAGAATGTTGAACTGCAATAGAGTACTTTTGTTGATGACTGTTCTATTTCATTAGAGCAATCCCACCACTATGTATAAATCTACTCATGTTGCCTCTTCAAATTTAGACCCTCAGCATTAACTTCAAACTAAAAAGAAACAAAACAGCATTCTATCTCAACATAAAACAAGGAAGTATTTGGGGAAGCAATGGTAAACATAACTGTCCCAGATAAAATATTCTGATTTCTTGGCATTTATAACTCTGCACTGCCTCTCTGTCTGAAAGCATTATACACTCAGTACATCATTTGATCCAGTCTCAATTCAGATCAAAATAGAAAGGGCTGTATTATTTTATCGTTAAGAAAATAAAACTCATATTCCTCTAAATGACCCAAATATTAGATTAATTGAAGGAAGATTCATCAGATTATTTTAAAAATAATGACCTCAAAGGATGAAAGTACCCTCAGTTTTTCTTGAAAACCTGGGCTGCTAAATTTCCTTTATGCTTTTCTAGGGAGAATTTGTGATGAGATTCATGAATGTCTAGGCTTGTCCATGCTCAAGTCTAGGATCTATGAATTTTTGTTTGCTCTGACTCTATATTTTCCTTTTTCCCTAAAAATTTTTCTCTGTTCACAAAATATGACCCCTCATTATTTTTTGCTCAGTTTATTAAAATGTAAATTAACTGCTATGTAGGATAGAAGAGAACAAAGGAAAGTTCATTTAATCGAGCATATGTTATTATCACTGTTATTATTAGTTGATTTCTATTGCTTAAACCCACCTGGTTTTAACATATGTGAGCATTACAGACATTTTTCTAAATACACCATCACAATCTATTGTTAAGAGAGAAATCCCCCACTTATATGACATGTGAACAGCAGGCTCCCTGCAAATTGATGATAATATATGGTAAGCCTCAATTCCCTGAAAATACAATTGCATTTTAGGTAATTTGTTCAAAAAATTATAGTGTATGTGAAAAACAAATGAGGACAATTGCTGCTGTGTTTAAATGATGCTGAGGATCAGTCAGTAACATTCCATTGAACTAGAGGGATAGTTCAGAGAAAACAAGGGCAGCTTGCTATGTTCCTTTGCCCTTATTATTGATGTGGCACAAAACGCTGTCATGAAGTTATAAACCACTCCCCCTGGAGTAACTAATCTTTGCAGGTTTGCAGTAAGCATTTGGCAGGTAATCATAGAGATAAAGTATGTTACAGAGAGCTGGCTGCTTTAACCACTGTGGGAAGTTAAAGTGTTGTTAAAATTCATCAGGCACCAACTCTCTTCTCAGCAACCTGATGGGTCAGAACCCTTGCCAATTCCTCTGGGCCTCTATCAAGCTCTAAGAATGCGTATCTATTCTCATAGCCCCACTTCTACTTACTTGTGGGTGATAGGAAACATGCTTTCTTTTACATATGCAAGAGAGTTCCATCATTTAATATTATTATGGTCCATTTTGAGTTCCTGTCAGTGGTTTATCCTTTTTAAAGTACCTCTAGTTTTATGTTGCCATGTTTAGACTGAGCTAATAGGTTAGAGTGGATTTTGCAGAAATACAAGAGCTATTTGTAAATATTTTACTGATCTCTGACCTATTTAATTAGGATCTAACATAGCATTTTCTGGTAGGCAATATAGAGTCTTATTTATTACAAAAACAATACCATAGAATTATATGGCATTGGCATCTTAATTCCACTTTCATAATTGACTTCTTATTAATACAATTAGTATCTACAAGTTGACAAAATACCATATACTTTGGGATATATTAAAGAATTTCATATCCTTCAGCCTTTTCCTTAGAATTCATATGCCAAGTGGTAAATTGGAAGCCTAGAATAGAAGCATATCATGTTCTAAACAGACTCTGGGGTTTAAATACAGGTCATAAGGTTTATTACCATGCCTGTACCACCTAAGAATGAGATCTATTATGGATTTTAATTTAAGGTTCATCTTCCTGGGTCACTATTAGTTGCTATTTTATGTTGATATTTTAAGTAGACAACAGCCCATGTAGATCACAACACTATCTATCCCAATGTTGCAACTGTTGGGATTTCTTGAGTGGCATATTGCTTTTTATGTGGTGTCTCCCAACAGCATTTCTTGAAAGAATCAAATTTGGAATTCCTAAGGCCCCAGTAAGAACTCATGGCTAGTGAGACTTTAGTCAATATGTGTCACAGAAATTGAAAGAGTAGTTTTTAAGATTAATGTTGTCAGGCGCATATAGGAAAAGAATTCTTAGCAGAATCTGTTGATAAAACAAATACAGGATGCAGACTTTATGCAAATGTGCTTGGATGTCAACTGCTCTGCTCAGGTTGTAAAGGGCATATTTATAGAAATAAGAATGCCAAATATAGATTCAATAAGAAGGACTTCCTTGAGAGGTCACAGGGCTGATCTAAATCTATTAAAATTATATTCAGAAATGGAATATAAGCAATATACTCTAGTTGGCCAAGTTGTTTCTCATGGAGTATGGGTTAACAATTCTGAAATAGCTGTACATGCACCAAGGTTGAACAAATAAATAAATGCATGGCAGATGGTAGAAGCCAAGTTTATCACAGTTGGAGTGGGAAGTTAGAGACAAGTAAAGGGGGAAAACTGGAATAAACCATGTGGTACTGGAATCAAGTTGGAGGCATTAGCATGAATTTAAGTATAGCTTAATATAGATATTGATAAGTTTATATAGAAATAATTATATATGAATATATTTAAATGTGGACTGGTATACATATATTTCCCAGCTCAGTGGGCTGAAGCAAAAATACCCAAATAGCAACAAACATACCCAGTGCCCAGGTCTTGGTTTGTAATACCATTTTCTAATAAAAAGGATCAGGACTTCTTCAGAGAAATAAAAAATTGTAGGGCTGGGGCAGGAAATGTACAAGATGAGTGTAGAGCATCTTGCAGTGCCAGAAAGTAAGGAAGTGCTTAAAAAACAAAACAAGATATATGTTAAAGGGACACTAGAGTCAACTGAAAGACTACCAAAGCCCAAAGGTCCTTCCCAAAGCTGAACAATTTAAGCAACAAAATAAGCAATATAGTATTGAATTATAACCCAGAGTATAAAATATAAATATTCACAAGTCCATGTTCACATACATAAATTATTAAATTAAAAAAAAATAAATGGGGGAGAAGAGACAAATCTATACAGAAGAATTCCAAGAAAACTATACCCTGCCCTCAAGAAGGTGGAGAATAATTCCCCATCCCTTAAGTGTGGGATACACTTAGTGACTTGCTTTCAAAGAGCACAGCATTAAAAGGGGTATAAAAAGAGAGACCTGGTGAACACTATCTTAGCCAGGTGATCAATGTTAACATCATCAGTAATAAATTGATAGGGTGTTCTCTTAATATGTTGTGTTGAGAAAGACACTTCACCTCTGTGGTCTTTCTCCCAAAACCTACAATCCCAGTCTGACTATGAGAAATACATCAGCAAACTCAACTTTAGGAACCTTCTACAAAATATCTGACCAGAAGTTCTAAAACCTGTCATGGTCATCAGAAATAAGGGAAGTTCAAGAATTGTCACAACTGAGAGGAGCCTAAGGAGATGATATAAATGAATGTAATGTGGTATCCTGACTGGGATCCTGGAACAGATAAAGGAGAACTGATGAAATATGAAAAAAAATAATGGAGTTCAGTTAATAATAATATACCAATCTTGGCTCATTAATTGTGGCAAATGTAACATAGCAATATGAAATGTTCACAACAGGAGAAACTAGGTGCAGAGTATATAAGAACTCCCTGATAAAAATTTGCAACTTTTCTTTAAAACTTTTCTAAAATACAAACTTTATTTGTTTTAAAAATGGGCAGAATTACGTCAAATCTGACCCAGAATCACATACAGAGATAACATGATCGAATGCTTGCTATGTGACAGGAACTTAATCAGGTGCTTTACATATATTATCTTATCCACCTCACCATGCCTTATGAAATCAGTGATATTACCATATCCAGCTTACTCACAAAAAATCCAGAGACTAGTGGGTTGAATGACTTGTCCAAGATCACACAACTGGATAGTGGTGGTAACTAGACTGACACCCAGCTGGTATGACTCCAGAGTTCTCATTCTTAAGTATTATGTTGCTCTGTCTCTCGCTTAGTTGTAATCCAACAGTGATATTTTATTCAGCAGGTTCATGGAAAGATGTGGTATTTGCCACCACATTAATGTTTGTGTGTGCAAAATAAAATATGCCCTTGCTTGTAGATTATATAATCTTATTACAAAGAGAACTTCTACATATTTCATCACATGGTGAGGTCACCATGATTTATTTCACATGGAACATATTGATATAGAGGCAGAATATTTTGCATGGCTCTTTCATATAGGTGTTCTATTCATTACTACATAGGGAAAGTTAAAAAACAACAGACAAAAATTATTTGGAAAGAAACACACCACTAAGAATCAGTATACTAGATTCTACGACCCTCAGACTGACCTAGTCACAAGAAACTATGAACTGATTTACTAAGGTTTTATCTGAGTTCCCAGACTACTACAGGGTCAATCCTTCTGGACACAATTGTCTGTGCGCTTAACTGGGAGTGTACCTTCTGTTCTGGGGAAAATAATCACAGAGGTTGACTTAAGAATCTAATTAAACAAGAGCCCTTGAGGCAGGCATACAGTCTTGGTTGGTAATAACAGTTTGGAAGTCACAGGATAAGAACAAACTTGGAGGAGGCTCTTAATGTACCACAAGGAGCTCTCTGTGCCTGTAGTTAACCTGGACTGCTAACCTAGACTATTGGGGTCAGGTCTTTGCAAACTGACCTTGCTCAATCTTATCAAATCACACTCATCAAAAAAATGCATTTGAGGAACATATGGAATGTAGCATCGCTGGGCCAATATTTCTGTTGACTGTGGGACTTTTTTAGTGTTTTATGGGAATTTTGCTTTCTAGGATGCCAGGTGTTACACCATTTTTGGATGATGCCTCAATCATGGGATTCAGTTCTACTGAAGTAATTGGGCAACATATCAAGATTTTTCCCTCATGGCTTCTACTTATTCTTAGATGAGGGTATATGAGACAAACACAAATGTGTTTAACATGATGTTCTGTCTACACTTACCTCTTGTTCATATTTGTACCCAAAGTAGACTTTTTTCTAGTGTAATAAAGCCAATTAGTTTTCATTAGGACTTGGAATTTAGATGAGATACATGTGCCTGACCACCCCTTAATGTATCTGATTCTCAAAAACATATAAACAAGTATCCACCTCTAGAGAGAAGGGAGAACACAGAAGGCTTGACACCCACTAAGGTTCAAAATTGAGACAGCAGATATAATGGACAAGGTTAGTCATAACCAAGGCTGGATTGAAGGAATGAAACTCATCATGAAAGTAGGAAAAGTCTAGGCTGATGTACTAGATTTATACCAAAGCATGTGTAATTTGAGGATAATCCTGGCTTCAGGTATAAAATTGAGTGATAGTAGAACTCTTTCTGACCATGTGTGTGTATGTGTGTGTGCACGCACGTGCACGTGCTTGCACATGCTTTGGGTTAAATAGATGCATGTGTGCATTCAAAGTACTATACTATTTTGAAGCCTGATATTCTGCAGCATTCTTCAAATGAACTTAACATAAAAAGGGGAAGCCTCCTTCTCATTAACCCAAGGCATGCTGAGTTGTCACAGTACTCTGGATGAGCTTAGAAACATGGCATTAGTCCCCCTTTGCTGGTTTCTTTCATAACTAGGAACAAAAAGGCAACAGTGGAGATGAATTCCACCCTTAACTAGGGATAAGAAAGCCAATGTAGAGGGTCACCTGGGTGGCTCAGGTGGTTAAGCATCTGACTCTTGATTTCAGCTTAGGTCAAGATCTCAGAATCCTGAGATCAGACCCCGCATCAGGCTCCATGCTGAGCATAGAGCCTGGATTACACTTTTTCTCTCTCCCTCTGCCCCTCCCTGCCAGCATTCTCTCTCTCTTTCTCTCTTTCTTAAGAAAAAAAAAAAGCCAATGTAGAGATTAGTTTGCTGAGAAATGAGCACTGTAACCAAGGCTTATATATTCACCATGTATATGCTCAGAAATATTTGGGAAGGATAAACCAGAGAAGAGAGTGATCAGCATGACACTGTCACATTGATCAAATATGACAGCTGCTTCTAGTGGTGAGGTCAACAGGAAACCCATTAAAAACATCTTCTCAAGAACATTCAGCATTGATTTTTCAGTTGTGCCCCCTGAAAGTTCACAGAACTATAAAGTGAAGGCAGCAATGATTTCGCTTTCCTCCATAACTGCTGAATCAGAATCACCAGATATGTCTGCAACTGCTCATATAGACTGGAACAGCATAAAAATACACTGGTGTATTTTTTTCAAGTTATTTTAGTTCCGGGGGAAAAGCTTGTTTTGTGTACCAAGGGATACTGTGGTTTATTGGTGAGTTTCCATTGCCCCTGGCTTCCTTGAATGTGATGGAGATACAAGTTTTAGAAGCCTGGATTAGCTTGTATATGAAGAGTAAGGAGAGCTGGGGGCCATTGTGCTGCCAGAAATCCACCACAACACATCCCCTATTTCTACTGCCAATTGCAAAGCCATCATCATATTGTCAGAATAGACTCCACCTGCAATGGAAACACACGTTACTTGTTTCCATGCAGTAATAAGAGTTATTTAGACAATTGTCTTCTGCATTATCTCAATGTTTCTCATAGTGAATGACTGACAGCTCAGGAGAAGGATCATGACCTAACTGAGGCTTGATTATTATTGATGGTGACTAGAATACACTTGAGAACATTCAAAAAGAAACCTGATGTGATGACTATAAGCTATTACTTGAGATTATTGAATATAAACTGTAATATAGATGAAGTGTCTATTTAATACATTAGTCAAATTAGGAGCTCTTAAAATCTGTAGAAATAAAATAAGCTGTGTATAAATGGAAAAAATGAAGGTTGGGAAGTTCAGGCAATTATTTCAGTCTGAAGCAGTAAGTGAGAAATTTCTTCAAATCTCTTAAAAGATAGAACTAAGATTCTCTTCCATTTTAAGCTTGTGAACTGAGTGTTGTAGGAAGAGAGCTGTTCAAGGCTCATACCCATCCAATTATCTGAGGGGAGGAAGATGTTAGTACCTGGAGTAATAGGAATTTGTAATACCTTTTAAAATAAAATTTTAAAGATAATGCAAACTTATGTATTTAACAGAATAAGAATTTAATATTGTAGTGACTGCATTCTCATTTTGAAAATCACTCAGCCGTCCATGGTGCACATTCCATATGTTGGACTCTGTGCTGCTTGTAATATTTTAAAGAGTCAAATTGTGTGTGACCCAACTCTAAGGATGAGAATTTAAAAAAGGAATCAATCACTGTAAAATTCCAGGCAGGCTTCATGCAGGAGGTTGGACACAGACTGCTGTTAAGCAGGTGTAAGACACTGAATAAAGAAAGCAAGAAGAGGCTTCCTGCATAGCAATATTGACAGAGGTACAAATACATAGTGTGGAGGAAACAGTAAAAACCTAAGCCTTTATAATAACTTGGCTAAAAAAGATACCAATAATACTACCTATTACTTAATGTACTTTAAATAGCGAGTCACAAAGTAGTAAGGCAAAGGGAGTCCCAGCAGGCTTTCAGTACAGGCGGCTCAGGCTTCTTTCAGGCACCATCACTCCTCTTTAGGCCTTATTTTCCTAGATGGTTGTCCAGTCCTCAGTGACTATTTTCAACATGCATAAGCTCAGGAGTCTTATTCTAACCCAATGACACTCATGAGGTCCTGAGGAAGATAGGTGAACTTAAACAGGCAAACAAAGTTAATGTTTTTCTATAGTTAGTTGGAGTTTGGATCTTAAACAAAATTCAGGATTACACAGCTTGGGATAGGCCCAGCAGAAGCCTTGCTCTATCTGACCTTGTTAGACCCAAGTAATTTCAACCATGCTGCATCTTTTCCAAACTTTCCTGATCTCCAAACCTCCAAACTTTGAGTTCAGATTATATCACCATTGAGAAAGTCAACTTATAGCATACCTGACAGAGCCCAATAAAATGGGACCCTTCTCTTCCATGGTAAAAATATACCAGCAATTGGATAAAGAAACTATGGTACATCTAGACAACAGTATATTATTCAGTGGTAAAAGGAAATAACTATTAAGATGTGAAAAGACATGCAGGACACTTAAATGCATCTTACTAAATGAAGGAAGCCTGTATGTAAAGGCTACACACTGTGTGATTCCAACTAAGTGACATTCTGGAAAAGGAAAACTATAGGGACAATAAAAAGATCAGTGGTTGCCAGGGGCTCGGGGATGGAGGGATGAATAAACACAGCACAGAAGCTTTTCAAGGAAGTGAAAATACTCTGTATGATACTATAATGATAGATACAGGTCATTAAACATTTGTCCAAACCCATAGATTGTACACCACTAAGAGTGAGTTCTAATGTAAACTATGGACTTTGGATGATAATAATAGGTCAGTGTAGGTTCATAAATTATAACAAATATACCACCCTGGTGGAGAATGTTGATTGTAGGGAAGGCTGTGCATTGATGGGGGCAGGGAGTATATGGGAAATCTGTGTACCTTTCTCTCAATTTTGCTGTGATTCTGAAACTGCTTTAAAAAGTAAAGTATATAAAAATATATATGCTAGCATTTATCTAATATTTGCTCTGTAGAGGGTTAGGAATATGGAAAGTTTTTATTTTTCCTGTTTGTACACACGTATTTGTATCATTGTATATCAGATCATTTTCTTAATATAAATCTGCAGTAAAATTACTCAATCAAGATGTTTCCTTAGACTCTTGATGTATTTTGAAAAAATTGTCCTTCAAAAAAACTATACCGTTCATTCTACCACCAGCTGCATATTTGAGTGTTCATTTTACCGTATCTTGACCAACACTACATACTACCATTTTGTAAAATTTGTCACTTTGATAGATGCAAATTACACCTGTTGTTTGCTTTGGTTACTAGAGTAAACCCTTCTCTTTATTGTGAATTTTGTATTCCTGTCAGTTGCCTCATTAGTTTTAAATTAAATAATGATATTTATTATAGTATGTTCAAATAGTTATAATTGCTTCACTTATGTGAATTTTCTTATAAATAAATTTTAAAAATATAAGTCTGATTTACCAAGCACATCACTGTGCTGTATCTTTAGAATAGGAATTTTCTGGAAGGAAAATTGTTGGAAGCAGTGCTATCTGAATTTCTGCTGCAACACACAGACCCCAAGTTCTATGAGAAGGCCAAGTCATATGCCCCAGGGTCTGGGAAGCTAGCTTAATATCTCTATCCTTTACTTTCTAATTTAGTTTAGCTCCTTTATTTACTTTGTTTTATGAACCTTTTAGCAACATCTCTACCAAATGACGTAATTTTATTGAAGCATTCAGTTTCATTATTAGTTTGCCATATAAATGGAGTGTATAATAACATTTGATGGCCTCTTATGATTTTTATAACCTTTGGTAAATTCTTATGAAAGGAGGAAACATGGTAGAAGACAACAGGCATAGTGAAGTAAAACCATTCCTAGCTTTTCTAGTACCACCAGGCAGAACCTGGGAAATGAAAGACTGGGAGAAGGCAAGACTGGGAAATGGGCTGCCAGATTCTGCTAAAGTCTAGTATGGAGGCAAAACACTGTTCCCAAGGAGTACTGTCTGGGTTGCCATATTACACATCTCTGGAAGGTGCCATTCTCAGAGAAGGCAATGATAATAGTACCCCTGGAGTTCTGCAACATGAAAGTCCTTCTTGGAACTAGAGACAGGGATAGGCAAATAACTTAAGCAGAAAAGGGAGAACCCATGTTGGGGCCTTGGAAACAAGAAGTCATGGAAGAGCCATGTAGACATCTGCAAACTAACAGTGGCCAGAGATGATGCCCTTTTAATGGGCTGGTTCCAAGGCAGGACTTCTCTCTCTAGGAAGGGGATTGTGAAGAACAAGTTTTTAAGCAACTGTGGTATCATAGAAGCTGCTAGGGAAGGTACTCAGACAGAATTATAGAGAGTTAAGTATTGGATTGAGCAAATGATAAACCCATGAGCTCAAGACTAGGAGGAATAAAGATGATTCTTGTTGAGTTGAGGGATGTAGCAGATACTACTGGTGCCCTACCCAGATCACCTTTCCCAGCCAGAATACTCATAGCCCTGATATGCTGATAACAACCTCCAGCTACCTCCTCCTATGAAGACTTGCTCTCAGACAACCTGGAAATGCCTCATCAGGAAGGCTGCACCTCCCCACCGCTTCCTCTGCCCCCCAGAAGCACTTGGCCAAATGACTGACTGACTCTAAATTTCAAAAACTGCCTCCCTTGCTAATTCTGTGGCCAATCTGTATTCCAGAGAATACTTGTGGGATCAGACTGAAATTTCTCCCCAACTGAGAAACTGCTAGCTTATTACCCAACCCTATCCTGATTCCCTCCCTCTCTTTCTCTTGAGAACACAACTCAATAAATCATTAGCAAAAGAATCTCTGCCTTAGGTTTTACTTCTCAGGAACTCAAGCTAGATAAGATAGGTGGCCTGGAATCTACTAGACTGTAGTTAATAATAGACTCACGATTCTAAAAATCTTTCCAACTTTTCCACTCCACATCAGGATTGATTGTGAGGCACTTTTCTCAACTACTGTCAGCGTTGGACCCTTTCAAGGTATCTGCTAAAATGAAGATTCCTGGGCTGTATCATAAATCCACTAAAAAAACATCACCATTATTGAGACCCAGAGCACCCTGGGAGAGTCTCACATACTTTAAAGATGAATAGTGATGTTCCGGGGCTTGGAGTAGAAAGAGGTTTATTGATGGAAATCAAGTAGGTGGGCAAATGAAGAGAAATGGACCACAGGAGTTGGGCACCAGGCTGAAGCAGAAGTTGAGGGTTGAATGCATAGCTAACACCATGTAATACAAGTAAAAGGAAACTCAGTAGTGAAAGCAACTTTCCCAGAGAGGGATTCAGAGCTTAGAAATATCTACTAGAGAATTATGTGTTTTTTGTATTTTTCTGTCACTTCCTTGACCCTTAGGGATCCTCCTTATAAAGTAGAAATAGTGAGACCTTCTACCTAACAACTTATATGCATGTCATGGAGATAGATCGAAATAGTGCGCTAGGTGCTTTAAACCACCAGTTGGAAGAAAGGGCATTACATAAATACAAGTTTTAACACCATTGATACATTCCTGGCTGAATTTCAAAGCCACAGTCAAGTTTTGAAGCCTTATAATAATCATGAAGCTATAATGAAGTTCAAGAGGCTTCAGATTTAATCTTCAAAATGTCAGTCAATGAAAGGGATTTCTTATTCAATTTCTAAATTATTCCTAACTGAAGGCAGATAGTACCTACAAGATTTCCATAACTGGAGACTCATATTTGCTTTAAGAATAAGACTGCATAATGGATAAGTTTTCTCATTAAATTTTGGCTGAATTTCAAAGGGAAAAAGCCTTTCAAATGAAGAGGAATTCTGTATACAGGAATTCAAGCAAGGATGAGGTCTGGTCATTTCTCACCAGGACCATGGAATAGTCTTGGGCTGAGAGAAAATAAGGTTGTCAAGACAAAGACCTCAAGCTTATGGTGATTTATTAGTGGGAAACAAGGTATCATGGCACACTAATAGCAGGTGAAGATGCAGGTAATGACACATCTGGTGCTTTGCAGACACAAAACCACTGCAGTACAGCATACCCACTTTCCCTAGGACTTTTCCGCACCTAGCCAGACATCAGCTGGTGGGAAGCATGTATGAGAGAGAATAGCAGATATTCATTCTGGTCTTAGCTTATTCATATTGATTCTTATTCAATGCAACTGTAACTCAGTAACAAATTCCGGCTTTGACATCTCCATATATCCCAGGAAAAAAATAGGGTCAACTTTCTAGACATGGTTTGAGAAGATTTACATGGTATTTGTATTGTGTGGCTATGCACAAAGTAGTAAATGTTTCTGAGTCCAACTTCATCATCTTACAAAATAATTTGGATTCTAATTATGCCCAGATGTTTATATTAAAGGTAATCCATAGGATGAGAATGGGGCCACTCAGTTTATCAATGACTGTCACTGGCATTTAGCAAGGATGATGAAAGAGTCCAACTTTCTGGTCATTGGTTTTCACCTTCTCGTTCCCCAAACTTCACACCAGTAATTAGGGTCAGATGAACCTGTGCATTTTCTTCTTTACTTCTGTTCATTCTTGTTAGAAATCCTAATTAGCAGTGAAATGGTTGAAGGAGAAGTGAGCCAAAGAGAGGAAGAGAAAATCTGCCTGAAGAACAAGAATTTTATAATAAGAATGTGTGATCTGACTTTTCCCCATTGTGTCTTTCTAGACTTAAAGGGAAAAATATTGGAAAGATAAAGAATGAATCAGTGATTATTTTCTTGAACTGGGTAAAAAAAATATGACCAGTAATAAAACATGGATACAAGAATCAGCTCCTCAGGATTTAGGCTTTTGTCTCTGGTTTCTTTGGATTCATTCACAGCCATTGCAGCCATTATTTGCACCCATATGAGGAGGAGCTTAACTCCTTCCTGGGAGCCACACATCCTCAATGACAGGACCAGTCCCTCATCAGGAAACCAGAGTCTCTCCTACCAGCTGATCCTACCGATGACACCAGAAAATGTAGCATCTATGTTTGCCCACATTATCAGGAAATGTAGTACAATTCATTTCTAATTCCTTTCCTAATCATTGTCCCAAATAATACGTACAGAAAAATATTTAGGTTTAATGAAGCATAGTTATCAATAAGAAATACTTTTTTTTTTTCCTATTTGGTAATCTAGAAAATAGATCCTACAACTGAGAACCATAACAGGGATGGGGAGAAACACTTGTCACTTGTGTTAGGTGAGAATCCAAAATAAATAAGCACATATTTGAGGCAAATCAGTGTCTGTTAAGTGCCAGGAACTACTCTCTGAGAGATTACATTCCAAGCCTATTAGATCGCAGGGGTAACCAAGATCATTTAACTGAAATAAGAGTGTTTTTTTAGGAAGACAATATGCTCTGAAAATAGATAAGGAATAATAGCTTTTAACTTTTTGTGGTAGGCAGAATGGCCCCCTGCAAATGTCCGAATCTCTGCAACCTTTGAATGTTATGTTGCATGGCGAAGATATTTTGCAGAGATAATTAAGGTTAAAGGGCCTTAAAAATAAGGGGATTTTTTTCTGGATTATCCAGGTGGACCCAATCTAAACCACATGAGCCTTAAAAACAGAAAAATGTGGCAAAAGGATAAGTTGGAGAGATTTAAAGCATGAGAGGGACTCTACCCATCTTTGTCAGAGTGGCCATATGGACTGTGTGAAAAAGTATGTAGAAATCTTATAGGAATAACTGCTGACAGGTAGCAGAGAAACAAGGACCCCAGTCCTACAGCTACAAAGAACAGAATTCAGCCAGCAACCTAAATGAGCTTGGTAAGGATTCATCCCCAGATTCTTATGAGATGCTACACAAGACCCAACTGAGCCATGCTATACTGAGCCCTCTGACCTACAGAACTGTGTGATAATAAGTGGGTATTATTTTAAGCTGATAACTGTGATCATTTGTCAAGGCTGATACACAACTACAGAAAGTGGATAAGAGACCCCCATGGAGAAGACAACTAGCTCTCATAAAATTTACCATCACAATAAATACTGTAGTGATCTAAGGAATATTTAAGAAGTGAAGAAATGTTTATTTCTCTGAAATGTTAACTGGACAGTGTGCTGTCTCTACTCTACTTCTATGATCTTTTCTGATTTCCAAGTCATCACAGATGCTGAAGGCCTACTTTTCAACAAACCAGCTGACTTTACGGCCATCCTTCAAGGGCAGTTGTTGCCCAGATTATATTTTTTTTACTGCCACTTACCACAAGCTCAAAATCATTTTCAAAACTAAACATGTTTGAGGTTAGAAAGCTTTCTTTTAAGAGAAAATGGGACAAACTGAAATCTATGTACTTATACTCTGCTTACCTCCCTTCAAATCTTATGAAAAGGGTATTAAGAAACTGACCTTGCTCCCAGCTCCATAACTAGTAAGCAACACACTAGAGATGGAAATTCATGCTGTCTGTCTCTTCAGCATGGGGAATTTAAAGGACTTTTCCAAGTAATAGTTAATTACATCTCCTGCTTCTGACAGGTTTCTGAATTTATTTATTTATTTTTAAAGATTTTATTTCTTTATTTGACAGAGAGAGACACAGTGAGAGAGAGAACACAAGCAGGGGGAGTGGGAGAGGGAGAAGCAGGCTTCCTGCTGAGCAGGGAGCCCGATGCGGGGCTCAATCCCAGGGCCCTGGGATCATGACCTGGGCCGAAGGCAGACGCTTAACGACTGAGCCACCCAGGTGCCCCAGGTTTCTGAATTTATTAATAGGATTTTAAACTATACAGACACATACACATGCAAAAGAGTAAACTAGTCTCTCTTCGTTTATACAATACCTTTCCCATTGTTTCTTGTTCACTATCCATTTGTTCCCAGCTAGAAAAACATATTAAGTATAAAAACACAATATTGTCTTATTCCACAGAGGTTGATTCTTCCTCTGCTGGTGGGTTCTCTCTGGGCTGGTACAACCCCTACAGGCAGGGTGGGACATGGTTCTAAGTGGGCTCTGGGGTGAGAACTTTCTACCAAATATTCCAAGATAGCTGTTGGAAAATTCCTGGCAACTCCTTGAAATCCCGTCATGTAGGTGTCTAGATTCTGCCAGGATCAGGTCCTCTTCTGAAAATCCCTCCACTGAGAGGCAAGGCTGCAGGGCCCTCTGCACTCTCTTCCTGTGTGAATCTGAAGTTCACAATTAGCACATTCACATTTTTTTATAGCATGGACTTCCCTTTCCTGTCACTTTCTGTCTCACAATTGAACATATCATTATTTCAGCCTATCTTGTTGTTATATTATATACTCTCAGGTCATGTTACCTAATTGAATCATGTGAATATGTCCCATCACCTCATCTAGACTATAAACTTCTTTGGGTACGAATATCAGTTTATTAACTTTTTGTACCCCATAGCATGCCATTATGCATTCACACAGTGTTAGGGATACGATAACACAGAATAAATATCTGACAGATTTACTTATATTTAAACCCAAGTAGGTGATGGAGCCTGCCTTGTTACAGAATGTATGTATTAAGCCCTGTTTTTTCTGATCCAAACATCAAGCAATTTTAAATAAAGCAGAATTGTAAAATAAAATAATTAGTAGAGTGGGAATAATATCAGAATGACAATGTAGTGTTTAGATGTGGGTAAGAGAGGGAAACAAATAAGAAAAAAGATTTTTTTTAATCTAAGATAAAATTGAAATTTTAGGAAAACAACATACCTATAACATATAAGGGTTGGTTATGCATGATATAAAATTTATAATGTAAAAAAAGACAAGTGAGGACGGCTGGTTGGCTCAGTTGGTTAAGCATCTGCCTTCGGCTCAAGTCATGATCCCAGGGTCCTGGGATCAAGTCCCACATCAGGCTCCTTGCTCAGCGGGGAGCCTGCTTCTCCCTCTGCTTGTGCTCTTTCTCTCACACACACACAAATAAATAAATAAATAAATAAAATCTTTAAAAAATATATTTAAATTGTTAAGCTTTTAAAAATAACTTTTCAGGGATGACTGGGTGGTGTAGTCAGTTAAGCATGTGTCTCTTGGTTTGGGCTCAGGTCATGATCTCAGGCTTGTAAGACTAAGCCCCACCTCTGGCTCCAGACTCAACTTGGAGTCTGCTTGGGATTCTCTTTCCCTATGTCTCTGCCTCTCCCACTCATGCTCTCTGTCTCTCAAATAAATAAATAAATCCTTAAAAAAATAACTTTTTAGAAATGTCCTATTTCATCTCAAGCTCAACATCAAAGTCAAAGCTCTTTACCATTTCTTCCAAACACTCCAACCTTCTCTCACTTCTCTGCTACTTTGTAGCAGGAAACTTAGTGTCCAGTGGACTCTCTAGGATGGAAGGAAGAGGTCAGCTGACTGGGGGTGCAAGGAGCCCCTTGCTGTTCTCAACCCCATCAATGGCTGAACTCATGACCTTTCCCAGCTTCTAGCACCTGGAGCATACATAGCACTATTGGTCAGGGGTGGAGGTTGGGGGAGAGGGGAGGGAAAGCCCACCATAGGGAGAAGCAAATTTCTGGAAAAAGTACAAAATCTCTGAATTATGCCAGTGATGTGTTCCAAATCTATTTTGTTTTTCAAACCTATTGTCTGTTTTCAACAAATCCAATTGGGTTCTGAATTTCTTATCCATACATAAGTCCTAAAGCTTAGGCTTCTGATATGGAGCTCATATCTAACTTGATACTCTTCTTGGGAAACTTGCTTGGCAATTGGGGAACTTTTGATCACTGTGACATAGGTAGAAATGATTGCAGGGTTTTTGAAATTCATGGGTAAGAGTTAAATGTGTAGTATGACTTTTCCATCAAGTAACAATTTACCTGAGTTTCTAATAATCAGCAAATCTGATTCAAGTATTTCTATACTGTCAACCATATATAAGGAGAGATTCTTACTAACTAGTTCTTTCTAATCTGGGTTTTTGGGGCCCTAGAGTTGATAAAATTAGTGAAATCATCAAAAGAAAATAGCAGGGTTTAGGTAATACACAAACTGAGTTATTCTAGACTGTGAATTGTCATAGAGGATATAAAAAACACCTTTTCAGTACTGTGATATAGGGAGACTTTTAATATAAGTCTCTGTGAACCAAGAGGGAATGAGTTATTTTCACTGCTCCTTAAGGATTTCCTTGCAATATTTGAAAGTTCTTTATTTACACCTCTATGGAGTTTGTTTCATATGTTATGAAACCATTATTGAATTCAGAAAATAAAACCGAATAAACTATTTGCAGATAGAATTAGAACTAGTGACATGTATAAGGCTTGAACAAGTGGACTTGGCTTTTCCTTCCTCTGAGACCCCTGAAAAGCATTTGAGAATTAAACATGCAGGCCTAGATTCATTATCACCACCCTGAAAGCAGTCTGTTTTTGTGTTGCAGGCAATGAAAGCTTAGAAGAAAACTATGTCCAGGACAGTAAGATGGGGTTTGTCATCAATGCCATCTATGCCATGGCTCACGGGCTGCAGAACATGCACCACGCCCTCTGCCCAGGCCATGTGGGCCTCTGTGATGCCATGAAGCCCATCGACGGCAGCAAACTCCTGGACTTCCTTATCAAGTCCACGTTCATCGGTGTGTCTGGAGAGGAGGTGTGGTTTGATGAGAAAGGGGATGCTCCTGGAAGGTAAAGCAGTCTTTTCTGTAATGGTTTGAATAACCTTGTGATCCTCTTAGCTAGACAGATGGCAACTCTGGCCCCTTTGGTTCCATGGTTTCCAGGGGTCATAAGGATAGATACAACTAGAAAGGTCAAAAGATAGGGCTAATCTTAGATGGAAATTATGTTATAAAACATTGAAAACTTATTGGTAAGCACTCACAATTCTGTATTCTCCCAATGCCAACCCCCTACCCAGCTATTACCCTGGCCCTTCTCTCAGAATGCATGGGACCTCCTACAAGCCCAAGAAAAGGATAAGATTACACCTGAGCAGCAGGCCCCTCCCTGGCAGTTCCAGCACCAGACCAGCATCTTTCTGATCGATTGGGCCCAAGGCCATCCTGGTTGTGTAATGTTTTAATAAAAGCTTAATATATGGGCACCTGGATGGCTCAGTCCATTACATGTCTGCCTTTGGCTCATGTCCTGATCCTGGGGTCCTGGGATCCAGTCTGGCATCGGGCTCCCTGCTCAGCGGGGAGTCTGCTTCTCCCTCTCCCTCTGCTCCTCCCCTCCCTGCTTGTGCTTTCTCTCTCTCTGTCAAATAAATAAATAAATAAATCTTTAAAAAAAAAGAGCTTAATATATGAAGAGAACCATGTCCTCCTTGTGTATCCCCTTTCCTTGAGCTAACTTATGTTCCTACTAACATGTCTCTTGAAACAAAAAAGAAAAGAATTTTCTTTCTGGTATCAAGTCTCTATGGCTTCCAAAGAATTAATCAGGAAGCAAAGAAAAATTAAACCTAACGAATATATATGTTTTTCCCCAAGTCATTTTATATACAGTCTGTTCTGCAACCACTGCTTTTATAATATCAGTTAGCTCACATGTGATTGGTAGAGAATGATGTCAGTTTAAAGAGCAGTTGTCTTGGTTCATACGAAATTTTCTAGGCAAGGGATAATCAGAATCGTGGGAAAAGATTAAAGTCTGCTGCAGGAAAGAAAAAGGCCCTCAGCTTGGCTGCTATTCAGTATGCCCACAATCTTGTTTTTTTTTTTTTTTTTTTCTTCTCTTAAGCCCTGTTATCCTTCAGTATATGATTTTACAGAATGAGAAATTTTAGGAAAGCATATGTTGTGTTAAAATGGAACATCAAATCATTTAATCCTCATTGCTATAGGCATATCATTATCCTCTTTTACAGATGATAAACTGAGTGTCAGAGAAACTAAGAAACTCACCTAAATTCATGCAGTGAGTAGCTGGTAGAGGCAGTGCTGTCTGAGTCTGACACTTAAAATTTTTTTGCCACATCATGCTGCCTTTTAGCTAATCCTAAAATTAGGCAAAGATGCTGGCAGCCTGCTTAATGTCATTTCAAAGGTACTGTTAGAGACTATCTGACCCTAAGTAATTCCCAACATATCTCTTCCTTTCATGTGAGCTTAAAGTTCTATGTTCAGACAGTGCTCAGACAATATTCCAATAATGATGAATTTATCAGATTCCTTCCAGGCTACCAGTTAGGTAGGAGGAGATGTAGATCCAAATGTGAGTGGGGTGGATGGAATGATTTAGGGCCTGGGGATGTGGAAAGCTTCCAGGTGCCCTCTGGGAAGGGCACTCCGGGAAACAGTACCAGAAGGAACAAATGGACCTGAGATTCAGAACACTGAGCACTCTCTCCTTCAAGCCCATGGTTGTCATCCTGGGTTCCACTGGAAACTAGGCTCCATAAACTGTTAGATTTGGAATGGAAACCTACCTTCATGATTCTCTAAGATGACGTGCACAGTGTGCCCAGTACAGGACCAGATGCATTTTAGACACTCCATATGTACGAGTTTCCTCCTGCTCTCTTTATTTGTAAGTTATCCAAAATATAGGCACGCAGTTTTAGCTTGTTTTTCCTCCATGTGTAATTACATGTTCAAATCATGAGCTTTCCCCTGGGTTCCTTTTCAAGGATCACTTCCTCATGCTTGAAATTGGTCAGCTTAATCTGTGTTCAGTTTCTGTTTAACTACCTCCCTCTGCTTCCATCCCCCCTCATACCACCATTCATGCTCTTGGTCCCTCTTGTAATTATTCTGGTTAATCATCATGCAACATAAACTGAGTGCATCCAGAGGATGCTATAAAATTGTAATTTACAGCATGAGGATATTCCAAATGAATGCCAACGTGCCGAGAAGGGACTCAGGTCAAGAGAAAAGAGCCGTGTTCATTAACACACATAGCACAGGGGAAAGCCTCTGTTTAGTGTCTCAGTTGTTTTCCCTTGGTATCTTTCAGTATTTTTGTCCTCTGGCTTTTGGAACTTTTTGAAAATGTGTTTTCATGCCAAAATATTATGAATTTTTCAGTTTCTAAATGCTAATGAAGTGTGAACTGATTTCTCCTATTGAAGAGCAAACGAGGATTGAAATAAGTCTTAGGAAACTTGATATGGTTTTGGAATATAAGTGAGGTTCGGTGGGGTGGAGTCCTGAGCCAATGACCAAGAAAGAATTCTTGAGACATCTTTGGTGCAAAATGGTGGTTTATTAAAGCACAGGGATAGGACCCGTGGGCAGAAAGAGCTGCCACAGCAGGGTTGTGAGGGGTGGCTAATTATATACTATGGAGTTGGGGGAGGTAAGGGAAAGGGAGGTTTCAAAAGGATTTTCATATGTTAAAGAAGACTCACAGGATACCAGAGCCCTTGCCGTTGTGAAGTTAAGGTTATTTTTCCCTCTAGCAAGGCATTAACATTAAGATAGTTGGGAGCTTCCTGGAGGAACATTATACTCTGCCCACTTCAAGTATCTGTCAATGGGCTGCAGGTTATAAGGACATTTAATTGTATGTACATTTCCTTCTGGAAGCTAGGTTATTGATAGAAATGCCTTGTTCTTATAGATTGCTAAGACATTTGTAAACTGAGGGAGACTCATGTCTTGCAGGATTGTGATCTCTACAAGTTAACTATTTGTTTTTCCTTAGCTTTAGGGTATCCAGGAGTGCATGAGGAATGTCACATATATCCCATCTGAGGGGGGTGGTTTGTAGGGTGTCAGCTTCTGCTTTGTCCTCAGCTTGCCTTCTGTTTCCTCATCAAACTGATTTATAGGAAAAAGATACCCTAAAGCTAGCATTGCCCCAAAGTCTTCATTGAAAGTATGTAAGGAGAGTCAATAGCAATATGGGGTAAAACATAAAAATTAAAGGAAATGAAAAAGGAAACTATTCACCAAACATTCACAACAGGTTCTATAACCATAGTTTAAAATGGAAAAAGATTGGAGGTGTAGATTAGCATCATTGGTCAGCAAGATGAGTAGGAGCCATCAGCCCACAGTTAATAGCTACTTGGATATCCCTCAGAGAGCTACTCTGAAGAACATGCTGGGATGACTCCACAACAAGAAGAATGAGAACCTTTATTTATTAGCCAAAAGTCAGAACAGCAAAGAGATGAATAATGTGCTCTAGGCGTGCCATTTTCTCTTCTCATCTGGTAGGTTCCTTTTTCCTGGAAAAGTAGGGGAAAAACTTCCTTTCTTCTCCCAGAGTCCCCTTTCCCTTTAGAGAAATTGCCAGAATGTGGATGTGGACAAGCCACTAGCTACCCTGTGGGTGGCAGAATTCATTTGCATTCAGAACAGACAGAAAAGCCAACAAAGGATATTAGTTGTCTAGATAAAGAACTAAGCCAGATATAGGCAATAGGTTTTGGATGCCAACTAAGGTTGATAATAGCTTCCTGGAGTGCTGGGCTGAGCAGGACTCTGAGTGTGAATTGGGTTTAGAGAGAAAGAATTACAAAATGAATTAGGTAAGAGTGTTGGGGGTTGAGAAGTGAGGAAGAGGAATACATGTTAGGTAATTGCCATCTATTTCTTCAGGTCAAGCACAAAAAGCAAGAGACCATGCCTCTTACATTCTAGTGCAGGACAGTGAGAACTGCACAGGTACTGCAGCAAAAAGAATCCCATTTTGCAGAACCAGTAAGGGGGAATCAGGAATACATTTTTGGGAAACTGCCACATGAGTTATAGCTTACTTGGAGTTAATAGCAACATGGAGAAGAGATTGAAGAATGCCAGAGGATTTCCAATGGCTGAGAGAGAGACAGCTTTTGTTCTCCAGTTTTCTTCTGGTAGTGAAAATAACCAGAGTATTTTAGGGCATTCATAGTAATACAAATATGAATGATGTAGTGATATTGCCTTACATATGCATTTGTCCCAATTGTGAAATCGTTTTTTTACATGACTTATATTAATTAATCCCCACAAGAACCCCGTGAACCTTTAAGAGTTTAGTGACATTCCTAAGTAGCATAATCTACTGCTAAAATGTCAGAAAAGAGATTCTAGCTTATGCATTCTAATGTCAGGTCCTGTGTTCTTTTCATCGCTTTGGAGAATGTTCTCCATTGCCCACATTGAAAAATGATGAGGTCTGTCCCCCATAGCACACTCGAGGTGCAGTGAGGATTTCAAAATGTAGATTTTGCCATAGTGTAGTATTGCAGCATTTGAAATTACTGGAATATCTGACACCGATTATTTAGATTCAGAAATGTTTGTCCTAATCAAGGAAGAGACCAGTTTAAATGTCAGTGCTCAAGATGTTAAATCCCCAACATCCTTGTTAATTAAAGCTGTGTTTCTCAGATTTCTTGCTTTATTAGCACCTAAAATAGGTTCCAGACTTGGTAAAACTCACTTCTTTTAATCCAGTGTAATGAAAATGACAACTGATTGTGAAAAAGGACATTAGAATGAAATTAATCAAGTTAAGAAATTAATGTTCTCAAGAATCATGACTTAGTGAATAATGATTTGAAGGAGATGGTAATCAACTCAGCACACATAAGATTATTTGGGGGGAGAGTAAGCAAAAAGAAAAGTACAAGAGTAATACATTCTTTAGCAGATATGGACAATACACAGAGACTACAGAGTGAAACACACATTTTGGAAAATCAGAGGAAACATTAGAAACAAAATAAAATATTGAGAGGCCTTAGGACATGGGATGATTCTTGTTCCTATCTCCCTTCTATTATATCTGTTTACCAAATTTCTTTGTTTTCTGCATCATGTCCATACTCTCTAAGACACATGTGTTGCTTTCTTTGTAGGTATGATATCATGAATCTGCAGTACACAGAAGCTAATCGCTATGACTACGTACATGTTGGAACCTGGCATGAAGGCGTGTTGAACATCGATGATTACAAAATCCAAATGAACAAGAGCGGAGTGGTACGGTCTGTGTGCAGTGAGCCTTGCTTAAAGGGTCAGATTAAGGTAAGCCAGCCACAGATGCATTCTTGGACAGGAGGAGGCCACCTGCATGGGCCTATGTAAAGAAAAAGACATTTTTCTTAGACAAGACTGTCCAGAAAGGGTGTGCCAAGCTTTCTGTTTTTGTTCTTGTGTTTAGCTAAAATTGGAAAAACAAAGGAAGATTAGGAAACGAAATAGGCAAACCATTCGAATATTTAAGAATAGTCCTTATTTGAATCGCAATGATGAGCTGGAATCTTCAATCCAATATAGAAAGCAAGGGGACAAATACTCGAATTAAAAATTGAAACAGAAGTAAATGTGGAAACCAAAACCAATGATACTGCTTAGTCAGAGTTGTAGCTATTGTTAAAGAAAGCAGAAGCTGAACAGTACAAAATAAGCACATAATGAACATAAAAGAAGTTGAAATGTGCTAACACAGAAGCTGCTTATCATTTCTCTTTTGACCACCACAGTCTTTGATTTTCCTGAAATTGGCATTTTGTAGCCAAGAGAGAGTCCTCACTTCCTAATTATTCTTAGAAGCTTTTTTTATCAGCCTGGAGCAAGTGAGTAACCACAGTATTGCTGTATGCATAACAGTAGAGTAAATAAACATCAAATATTGAGCCTTTGGCTGGGCCAGCTAGAGAGAATTCTCAGTGAAGAAGGCATGGGAACAGCGCTCCCTGGATCCATGCTATTTAAAACCAAACACTATGGTGCACTAGGAAATGGAGCGTGGGGCAGTGATGGCCAACTGGCAGGAGGATGGATTAAACGACCTGCTAGGTCTCTCCCCTCTCTAATTTGCCGTGATTCAGCTCTGGGAGCAGACAGGCTGTCACGTAAATGTCACACGACACAGCTGGGCTGGAGTAGACGCCGTGGGAGGCCCGGCCCCTCTGGCCACGCCGCCCCACCACCTGCCCTTCCTGGGAGCTGTGCACCGCCCCTGCAGGGAGAAGCCCTGACAGGTACACTGAGGGGTGTGGGAGTGTGCGGAAGTGCTGCTGCAGAAACTGGAAGAGCCTCAACTCTACTGGTCAGTGAAGGCAGAGGATTTGGAAACCGCAACATCTTTTGAAGAGCTGTCGTGATGGACTCAAACTCTCAGTGATACCGGCCACTTTGAGGAAGCAACAGACTTCTGAGACAATTCACCCCAGTTTGTTTGATTGAAGGGCTGATTGATTGCATTTTATTTTTTTTATTAGAGTATAGTTGACACACAAGGTTACATTCGTTGTATTCACCCTAGTTTTAAATATCTTGTGCCTTCTATGGAGATGTGATATTAAAAGTACATAATAATTGTCATGACAACTAACCAATCAGACTGGACTCCTTCCTGGTGCTGTGACAGGGTGCTGGAGGCCTCCTGCCAAGCCCAGGGTTAGTCCTTGGATCTTGGGAAGATATGGGCGAGGAGTCCTGTAAGGCTGGAGTAGCGTGGGGCATTCAGGAGGCTCGAAGAGACCATGAGTTTCTACTCTGCACGGAAGTGTTTCAGCAGTGTAAGCATGGCTGCAACCATACCAGTGTGTATGGGCTCCTCCCCAGGAATTCCATTTCTGATTCTTGTCCTGATGAAATTCTATCATGTGAGGCTGTCTGGTGGTTTAAAATCCAGAGGCCCATAGCTTCTTGAATATTTCCACAAGATGCCAGACCACTGGATTCTATGTTTGTCATCCTTTCTGGATGGTGGGGAAATAGGACATCTGAGACAGAGGTCATACCATCGGGACAAAAGAGAAGCCCTGAGCTCATGGACTTCTGTGACTCAAAGAGTATCACATGTCTGGCTCAAGCCTTTCCAGCTTGTGTGGTAGCATTGTCTACACCACACACAACCACTGTAAAACAGTTTATAGAACTACAAAGTTGGGTTTTTCAAGAGTATAAGAAAAACCAACCAACCAGCCCTGGCAAGAGAAAACAAATCGTTCTAAAGATTCTCTGAACTCCAGCCCCCTTTCACAATTCCCTGCTATCCCTGTGACTGCTGGCAGGCCATGGATGGGGGCTCACATACCATGTGGATTCTGCTTTGTACATTCCAGAAGAAAGGCCTTTCCTCCCCGAGTTCAGAAGAAAGGCTGTCTGCATACATCTCTATGCCTAGATACTAAAGTATTTCTGGCAACACGTTTGCATTACGCCCATGCAGTGTTTGTTATTGAAGGAGATCCCAGAAATCATCGCAGAGCCATTACAGAGCACTCACTATAAATGCAAATCTTTTGGGGTCTAATTTTAGAACTGTTTTGTACCCTGCAGGAGGAAAATATGCCTGTTCTCAATGGCACCTGGAGTGGAGGTTGGGGTGGTGGTGGAATGTTTGTTTGTTTCCCATAAGCACCAAGGGAGGTATGGAAACAAATGAAATCTGAATCCCATTTACCAAATGATAGCACTTATATTCTTACACCACCAATCTGCCACCTACCAGGCCCAGGATGCAGAGAGCCAGATCCCTCAGTAGCCACTACAAAAACAGAAGAGAGGCAACAACGAGCAAGGTGATTGTAGGACTTGCACTTGCATTAACTGGGAAATACACTGTTTAGAAAAGGAGTACTCATTTTAAATATCAAATGCCATTTAAAGTGCTAAAACTAATGATTTGACTCTTTTTGTGATAACCCACAGAACTCTCTTATGGTAATTTCCCTCAAAGTAGTTAAAAGTCCAGTTTTCTTATGTTACTGATTTTTAGAAATATAAATATAATATCTTATAAATATAATATCTTACAGAAACAGAAATTTATTTTAACCATTCCATAAACATAGTTAAATAAAATCAAACTTTTTATGGTTGTGTGTTATATTAGTCAGGGTTCAGACAGGAAAAAACGAACCCTGGCCAGGTTGTTTGATAGAGGGAATTTAATATAAGAAATTGGTTATATAAGTGAAAGAGGATGCCCAGGGCACCTCAGAGGTGACCAACAGCAAGAATCATCCTCACCCCAGGCCAGAGGGACACAAGGAGGAGTCACAGCTGCTTCTGAGATGACCCCTGGAGCGGGCCCGAGAGGATACCATGGCTTCTCCTCTTTCCTTCCCTTCGGTCTCCCATTAGGTCCTTGCATTTTGCCAACACCATCCAGAAGACATTGGCAAGAAAGCCTGGACAATGTAGTTCACAGGTTTCCTGGAAACCTTTAAACTAAGCAAGGCTTAAGGGCTAGTGCATTATGGGAAATCTCAGAGATGCAAGAGTGAAGGGGAAGGGGAAAGGAGCCATGGAAGCATGGAAAAATGCCAGCACCACCATCATCACTGAGGTAATGCTTTACTGAGCCGGACGCTACTTCACTGAGTACAACTAGTCGTTCAGCCTCACAGAGGTCTCTGGACAGGCCACTCGCACTGTCTCCTGGAGCAAGGAGGGGAGAAGGATGTGTGCACCTGTGCCATGCCATTTTCTGCTTACTGTGGTCAAAGTTTGCTCACAGGAAGTAACACCATCTGATCCCTTTAGGCAGCTACTGGGGAAGCTAGAATCTGTGTCCCGTTCCATGGTCCTTTTTCAGATTAGAAGCGGTCGGAGGACCAAAGCCTCTGTAGATCCCCTGCAGTCTGGTCTGGCCTTCTGTTGTGCTGAGTACAATGGAGCCGTTCTGAAACCCAGTGATGGAGTCACGGGAGAGACAGACAGGCGGAGGTGCCAGAAATGAAGCAAGAGTGATAGAGGCTGAGGTAGGGGTTGCAGAAGATTCCAGGACTTTCCAAAAGCCAGTGGCCAAGGGCCTAAGAGACAGGCTTGAGGAAGAGGATCTGAGGCAGCACACAACGTGTGGACAATGGATCTGCGAGCAAACACCAAGGGCCTGGCATGTGTGGTGGTCTCCTGTACCAAGCGGGCAGCGATTTTTCTTGGTGTGGTGAAGGGCAGGAAAGAGCCGAGAAGGGGCAGGAAGGTGAAGGGGGGCAGTAAAAGGAAGGAGAAGGGAGACAGTAGAGATCAGAGACGAATGTTTATCAAGCATATTCTTGTGCAAGTACAATAATAGGTGCATTACAGTCACCATTTTAATTATTCCTTAAAACAACCCTTTTAAAGCTGATACTCTCCCCCCGCCCCACCATTTTGCAGATTCCTCAATCTGAGGCCCAGACAGGCTGAGTCACTTGCCCCAAGCTTTCTCAAGCTAGAAAGTTCCAAAGCTGGGCTCAGAGCCAGCCCAGAGCTCTCATCATCCCACCGCCTCAGGTTGTTCAACTACCTGTCATTAGAGGACCCAATGTATTTCTTACAAATGCAAGTCTCAGTTGCTAAGCCTTATTTTCTCAGTAGTTGACAATAAAATTATAAATAGAGATCTACTTTAACAGGGAATAGAATCTAGAAGTGAGAAAGCAATATTAGCGAAGGAGCTTGGGGGAGTTTAATAGAAGCAGGGAAACTGGCGGCGAATTCGAGGGAAAGAATCCTGCAGATTGTTTTCAGTGGCTCATATTCTTTCTTTTCCTCTCCTTTCTTTTTTTCTCCCCTTAAGTTTGCCTTTGGGTTCTTTACTTTGAGAGGATGTCTTTGGGGCTAAGGGGTTGGGCATGAGGAACGGAGAGCCCTGATTCCTCCTGTTCTCGCCCAGCCAGTCAAAACAGAATTCTGGAGAAATTACGTGAACGTAATAGAATACATCACAAATGTGTCTTCATTTACACATGCCATATTGTCATATAGTAAAATACACCTTACATACGTACAGAAAAGCCCAGGTACACATATCTTACAAGCTACAGGCTTTGGAATTAGGTTAGCTAATTTCCTTTCAAGGGATAAGTCTGATTCTTTTCCATTTGTTGGCATTTTCTATTGGAAAGATAAAAGTTTAGTTTCAAAAGGTGTTAGCAGTGTGGACCTCAGAAGATTGCTTAACTTAAAACTGCTAAAGCCCCTTGCTCAGCTTCAGCTTCCATGTCCCTCTGTTTCCCATTCCAGTTAGATCAACAAAGAGGCCAAACCACAGATTTGTTGAGTATCAAACTAAAAGGGATATGTTCATTTTCACTGTGATCCAAGATGTCTTCAAAGATGAAAGGATGCTAGGACAGTCTATTAAGAAACCATTTATGGGGCGCCTGGGTGGCTCAGTCATTAAGCGTCTGCCTTCGGCTCAGGTCATGATCCCAGGGTCCTGGGATCGAGCCCTGCATTGGGCTCCCTGCTCTGCGGGAATCCTGCTTCTCCCTCTCCCACTCCCCCTGGTTGTGTTCCCTCTCTCACTGTGTCTCTCTCTGTCAAATAAATAAAATCTTAAAAAAAAAAAAAAGAAACCATTTACATTGACCTTTAATTGGAATTATGTGTCCTTAGATTTAATAATGCCATAAGCATGATTAGATAATGCTGCTAGAGGAGTTTGTCTCTGGGTTTTTCTGTAGCTAAGTATAGCTACTTGAGAGAAGTTGCCAATGTAGAAAACTTATAGTTTCTAATAATATCCTTCTTTAAAAATATGATTGCTAATATTAATTTTCACATTGACACTATCACCTTTCAACATAGGCCAGTGATTAAAAAGCAGCCACTTTGTTGTAGATCTTTTACTTCAAGACTCTGCAGAGATTAAGGATGAGAGCCTCACATTCCAGAATATTTGTCATTTTTAGCAACCTAATATCATCCCTTTAATGCCTGCTGTTAAATCATTCTTTCTGTAGACTCTTTAGCATCATTTTCCTCTTCCTCTGTAGATTTTCCTGCTCTCTATATTTACAGTTGCTTACTTAGCCCTATCCCAGCATTATTCTGCAAGAGATGCTGTCTCTCTGAAAGACTGGATACCGATTTTGGCCAAAATCGTCAAGCAGTTAGTACCACCCTACCTTTCCAAATGATAAGAAAATAAATGTGATAAGGATTAATTTTATATGATAGAACATATATTATTTGCCAACAATCCTTCCTGTTACTTTATGCAGAAATAACTACAGGAAATAGATGTGCCTTGAGTCCATGCTATTCAGTATCAAAGTTGAAAAGAAAATGTAGGCATATCATAATGTTTGTACTTCAGGTTATAACACACCTGCCAATATCACAATTAAATATCCTCAGGGAGAAAAACAACTTTGATAATGTGATAGAATATGAAACATTGTTTTATGTGAAATCAGATAGATGAACTTTGAAAAGTGTTATTATTCCATTTATTTTGCATGATGAAAACATTGCAAAATTTTCATCAAAATATAAAATAACCAGAGAGAGGCTATAACACCATTTCCTGGTAATTCACCACCTGATGAGATACTACTATCCCCTTGATCCCAATACCTGGGATTGGGAGGTTAGGGCAGTGGGGTGGGAAGAGCTCATATGATGCACCCCCTTGTACTCTTCCTACCCTCACATTGAATTAGCTCACCTGCTGATTTTCTTCTAGGTCACGTTATGGATCTTGCAGGACAAATTATTTTATGTTCAGTTTTTCCATCTGCAGTTGCTCCAAAATTCAGAGTTCAAAGTGTGTCATATTGTAGCTGTACTTCTTCATACTTGTAGCTATTTTTGTTTTTATATGCTAGGCCATAGCATTTGGAATTGTTTCATTCTCCTCCTGTGCATGTGCTTTGAAATTGCTTGGATATTATGTCTTCCCTCCATGGCAGTAGGAAGAGGAATTTTGTCTTGAATTTGGTGGCAAGAGAATCATTTTAGACTGACATCTACCTCGAGCAAATGTTCCCACGGTGCAAACAGTCATTACTCTGTGGTCACTGTGTGGCTCGCATGGGTGTGTCATGACCTGACCCCACCGCCCAGCCCATCCAGCCCATCTGCCTGGAGCTTTCAGAGATTTTTTGAAGTTATCTCATGCCTACTAACTGTGAATTCTCTTTGGATACTTCCCATATCTGTAATGAGTATTTTTATTTTTGTTCAACTTTCTCCCTATTTGCTCATAATTTTGATCTAGTTAATACTTCCCTCATTTTTTCCTCACTTTCAAACATGAAAAAACACATTAAATTGACCACTCATATAGCCACCAACTACATTCAGTAATTGTGAATCCTTCACTGTATTTTCTCTCCGCTCACCCTTCTCTTAATTTCTTTATCCCCCTCTCTCTTTTTCTTTCCGCTATGTTCTCCCTGAGCCATTTGAAAGTGAGGTGCAAATATGAAACTCCATACCTTAATACCTCAGCTTGTGTTTTCTCAGAATAAGATTTTTCTCATACAACCGTGAGCCGAGCTAAGAAGTTAGCAATAACATCATCAACCACAACTGTCCCATCCACCTCCGCTTTCTCTTTCTCTTGTGAATCAAAGCAAACTACCCACTTAAACTGTTCATAGTTAATGTAGCCATTTTGGCAACCAGTGAAATGATGATACGGTTTGTCCATTATATAATACTTTCTAAATTCCACTGCAGGATGGCAAGATCTGAATATAAATTGCCCACAGGAATATATATATATATATAAAAAATCCTATCTGAGAAGGCTGTGATTACATAACAATGATATGATCTGCTCCGGTGACTAAAAACATATTGGCTACAATTTAAAAAAAAAATGAAGATAAAATACTTTTTTTTTTTTTTTGTATCTTATTGTGCATGTGAAAACGTGAAATTACTATAATCCCTCTGGATGAGGAGGAAACTGCACGCCCTAGTCATAATGAGAAATTCGGTGGAATTATTAATTTATCCACAGCCACTTTGAGTAATACCTACATCTTTGCCTCTCATACGTTGACCAGAGTCTATGCTGATCACATGTTTACTGAAGTTGTTGGCGAACGCCCTAGCTTCGGACCCAGCCTGCCAGTTTTTGGGGATGAGTCCTGATAGGTGCTGCTGCTAATCACATGATATTGGACAGTGGCAGTGGCAGAAACAGGGCCCATTTGTTTTTGTAAGTAAACATTTATTGAAGTATAAGAATTTAAGGAGGCCCTCACTCTCAAGGTTGTGCAAGTGCAGGGTGCATACTTACACAACCCTGAGGGAGAGTGTCCCTTTAAATGTGGCCCCTAGGTGCTACACTAACACATTACAATAGATTTTGAGCTCTTTAGCCTTAACAATCGGGTTTTTCAAAAAGTTATCCCATGTCTGGCACACTGGGCCACTAAACAAAGGTTGATTAATTGAGTATATATCTACCAACCTCTGAGATATAATTTTGGTTCTCAGCAAAATATGTCATTACCCTGGCAGCCACTGTGACACTGGGAAGAGCCTAGCTTTTGGAAATAACTGAAGATAACATTACTGAGATTTGCGCAAGATATGGATCCCTTCTGCAGCGACTTCCTCATCTGCAGAACACACATAATTAACTCCATCCCCTGGAGCAGTTGTGAAGGGTTAGTGTAATTCTGTACAGAGGTCCTAGCACATAGCCTGGTTCAATATATGTCTGCTCTTGTGATGATTTTATATTCCTATACCATTTTTATTACATTTTCCCTATAATAAATTACAATGTGGGGACTTTTTTTCATTGGTATTTTTTATTTAGTTTTTGTAAGGTTTTCTCCATTTTACTCTATTTTTCATTCTCTTTGAATTCATTTCCATTGCTTCTGTTTATGTCATAGTCTATATTATTTTCCTCATTTCTTCCATCTACATTATTGAGTAATTAATATGTGCCAAGAACCAGGCTAGTGATGTAGGCAGGCTGGGTCTGAGGACCCAGGGGAGGGCCCCACAAGACCAGCCAAGAGGGCCCTTGGCTTGGCGCAGGATAGAAATCAAACATGAAAAAAAAACAAAACAAAACAAACCAGGAGCCAGAGAAAGTGGAAGAAGAGTTTACTGAATAGCGTGAGTGACAGAGAATAGCAGAGTGTCTGGGAGACTCGGAAAGGAAGGGAGAATGAGTTTTGTCGTTGTTTTGGGCTAGGGGTTTATATTAGAAAAGGATTTAGGGTACATGTTAGTTCAGGAATCCAGGGTAGGGTCAAACTGAGTTGAGTGTCGGGTGAACAACAGGTGTTATTCCATAAATTAGCGAAGCTAAAACTATTGAGGCCAGTATCAGCCGAGGTTTGTTTGAAGCAAATGTCCTGGAACGTGTTTGGGATCTGGCTTTTCTTAGTTGTTATCAGGGATTTGGGGCCTAGAACAAAATTCAGAGAACGATTAGCTTTCTTATTTCCCCCTTGAAATGAGAACAGAGCTTCGGTTATTTAGAGGCAAAATATGGAACATGAGTAAAAGGGGCCCAGAAAAAAAACAGCAGAGATGGAGTTTTTCTAAAATGGAGTCCCTTCAGCTTCCATACTTCACTAGTGCCGGGAATGCAAAGGAAACTTAAACATGGCCCCTTCCTTTGAGGAACTCAGTGCAGTGGGAGAAAAACATCCGTATTCGAGTTGACTGTTGCCCCAGCTCTCCTACAGGACATGGTAGGAACAGAGGAGGGCAGCCCTAACTCTTCTCTCATGCAACTGATTCTCCAACAGTCCTAATTACAGTAGACTCAGTTTCTTTATTCTCTTTAGTCTTTCAGGCGTTTCTCTTCTGAAGAAAATTTTCTGTTTCCTCTGATTCACAGTTACCTTTCCTTCATTATATTCTCTTGATGCTATTTATTTTCTTTCATTCTTTTTTTTTTAAGATTTATTTATTTGAGAGAGAGCATGCATGCATGTTGGGGGAGAAGCAGAGGGAGGGGCAGTGGGAGAGCATCTCAAGAAGACTCCCCACGGAGTCTGGAGCCTGACAAGGGGCTCTATCTCACGACCCTGAGATCAAGACCTGAGTGGAAGTCAAGTCAGACACTTAACCAACTAAGCCACCCAGGTGCCTGTATTCTTTTTCTAAATAAAACCTTAATTAAAAAAATCCATTTCAGGTTACTTCAGAAACTTAGTCACAAAACGAACACTTGATTTCCTTGCATAAATACTCCTACAGGGTCTATGTAATTGAATCACGGCATTGTGTGTACCAGCAGCTCACCTGGTCTCACGAACAATAAACAGCACCGTGTACACAGGACATAAAAAGAATCAAAGCAGGCTCTGGGCCTTAGTAAGCCTTGGTCCTTCAAGGGCAGTTTCAGTAAAATACCAAAACTGTTATTGTGACTCAGAGCTATCATAAAAATTGTTTGCTTGTGACAAAAGTGAAAAAATACTTTATTCAGTTGTTGAATATATACAATAGTAGTCCCCTCTTATTTGGGGATATGTTCCAAGACACCCTCCTCCTAAAACCACAGATAGTATCAAACCTGATATATACTATGTTTTCTCCTAGATTAACATAACTATGATAAAGTTCAATTTATAAATTAGGTACAGTAAGAGATTAACAACAGTAACTAATAATGACATATAATAATTGTAACAATATCCTGTAATAAAAGTTATGTGAATGTGGTCTCTCTCTCTCTCTTTCAAAATATCTTATTATACTGTATTCACCCTTCTTCCTGTGATGATGTGTGATGATAAAATGCCTATGTGATGAGATGAAGTGAGGTGAATGATGTACATAGGCACCGTGATGTAGTGTCAGGCTACTATTGACCTCCTGATAATATGTCAGGAGGATCATATGCTTCTGGACAAAAACTGACCATGGATCAGGAGGGGCCACTATACATACAAAAGAAATATCAGTAAGCGTGACTCATATAAAAATACAGAAAATATATAAATAATCAATAATATGCTATTGGGAAGATTTGGATATAAATTAGAGACAATAACAAGAATTAAAAAGAACTGTATCTGAAAGAAACATATCTATTATATGGATATGAAAAAATTAGAGGACAAAATGTAGCTTGTAGTAATAAAAGACCAACTATATTTTAGCTACTAGAGAATTATAAATAAGGCAATGTTTGAAAGGATTTACTGCTCCAGAAATACAGTCTGGAGCTTGTGATGTATCTGCCCTTGAAAGTAGTGACACAGATGGACTGATGGAGAAAAGATGACATTCTAAATGGAAGGTAATAGTCATTTTTTCATTAAAACATATTTATTTGTTTACTATATGGTTCCATGTGAGAACCATGGATTAAAACACACACATATAAAATGCACACACACACATTCTTTCTTTTCTCTCTCTCTTTAAACTCTGTTCTCCAATAGCAGCCAGAATACTCCTTATAGAAAGCGAGTCAGATGAAACACAAATTCAATGATGTCTCTACTGTACTTGAAACCTCCCTCCAAAACAAACAAAACAAACAGTTATGTGGACATTAATGAAGACACAGTGAGGGGCTGGCTGGCCCAGAGGCTCTGTCCTCATTTGGCAGACTTATGTAAGAAATTAATAAGACGAAGTAAGGTGCAGAAACAAGGACCAGGGACTAAGTGAATGCCTGACTGAAGAGCTTATATTGCAAAGGTATTGGGGTAGGGAGGCACTAAAATTCTTTGAGTGGCCTAATTGTATTTTTTAAAAAAGATTTATTCAATACCCATCCATTGGCTGCCTACTGTGTGTTTTTGGTACATATCTGTCCCTTGAAGACTATGAACTGAAAATGATGAAAGTCAGCTTGGTCCCTTCTCTTGAGGAGCCCATGGCCTATTTGGGTGATCCTGGCAGCTGTATGCATGTTACTCTAGTGCAAGAAGAAATTAGAGCATGTTATATGATTAGGAGACAAGGACCAGAATTCAGGTGTGAAATAATAAAACCTCAGTCTAGAGGGGTGACTGAGAGATGGAAAAGACAAGTCAGGGGCTCCTGGGTGGCTCAATCAGTTAAGCATCTGACTCTTGATTTTGGCTCAGATGATGATCTCAGGATTGTGGGAAAGAGCCCCCCATTGGGCTCTGCGCTGGGCATGGAGCCTGCTTAAGATTCTCTCTCTCTATCCCTCTGACCCTCCCCACCCTCTCTAAAAAAAAAAAAAAAGACAAACCAGATATTATAGATGTGTATGCCAAAAGTACACATACTTGGTGGCAGAATAAAGAAGGAGTCATAAAATATAACTCTATTTAAGCAGCTCCATTTTCATTATTTATTAAAGAGATAGGCTAATCATTTATTCATTCATTTATTCGGTCATAGAAAACCTAATTTTAAATACTTTCCAAATGCCAGTTACTCACAGGATCTACCCTCACTATTCATCCTGCATAAATCAATTTGTTTAGCATTACCACCTTTTAAATTCGTTGAATTAGTAGCATTATTTTTATAGTAAAGAGAAAGAGACAAAGCTGACTAAAGGGATATACAGTATTTTGTGATGGCTTTTACTGTACTTTTATGCCAATTAAAATAAGAAAGCAGTATTCATTTACTCAATTTTTCTCATATCACTTAAAAATTTATTATCTGGAATGTAAATTTCCCATGCTTATTTTAAGGTTGCGGGGAGTTTTTTTAAAAAAAGACTTAATTTGATTTTACTTTCTGAAGTTATCTGAAAGTAAAAGAAGAAAAAGAAAACCTTTTACATTTTCTGAAAATATACTGTCATTTGATATTTGTAATTCAAAGATAGGGGTATAAATTTTGACCTGCTCTGTGAGAAGATAGTTTTATTTTCACAAAGTCTAGGGGTTGTATGATTTTAAGGTATGGCAATGTTTAAAATTTAATTTCTGATTTTGCATATGAAAACATTTAATAATGTTTAATGTATTCGGGAAGAACTTGTGCTTCTAGCCATGAAAGAGTAACAGAGCCCAGACTGCCTTTTGGTGTAAACAACTACAAAACTTGACCTAATATATGAAATAACTGTGTTCAGACATTGGAAAACAGTGCATGACCTTGATTCCAGGGAAGTGAAGGCAAGCAAACAAGGTGAACCCTAAAATCACTCAGGCTTTCTGCCTGGAGGCAATTTCCTTGTTGTTCAGTGAAAGAGAACACAGAGCTTGGTGATCTTGATAATTTAAGAAGACAGAAATCAAAGTTTAGGAAGGCCACGGCAGTGAGAATTTGTTGTGTAGTGTAAGGGATAGAACTATTCAGAAAAAAATGTCCTAGAAGTTAGCATACAGGTTCTCTTAAGCATTTGACTGAACACAAGTCTGCACATGAATAGGACAGAATTCAAAAAGTTCAGGTGAAAAAAAAAATTACTGGGGAGCTGGAATCCCTGAGCTTACACAGATCCAGGAATTGTCTCATTTTCCACAAGCCAGAGTGGAGATACCTTGTTGAATACACAAGGAATTAAGTAGAAATCCCAGGTGGTCACACCGTAATAATGAGGCTTAATTATTCCTAGAGTAGAGACTCTTCTAGACTTGTCCTAAGAGATTAAAAACAATGCTCACAAGGAGTTAGCTTCCTGCCGGAACAAAAGCCAATACTTCTTCAAGGAAAAACATCCAGCACACTATACCTTATGTACACAATGTACAGCATCTGGTCAAATTTTCATTTCCAACCACACCAATGATTATACTAAATGTAAATGTATGAAACACTTCAATAAAAGGCAAAAGTTCTCAGACTGGAGATGAATGCAAGATTTAATACGTGCTGCTTACAAGAAAATCACTTTAAATGTTTTGACTTTTTTGGTATCATGTCAAGTGAAATATGCTTAACAAACAGATTGAAAATGGGAGAAAGTTTAAACTACTCTAATAATGAATGATTCTTCAGTAATTTTGGACTAGTAATTTTTCTTCCAACAATTTACGTAATGTTTTAAGTTCACTAGAGCAAGTCACAGGGCCAATAATAGAGTTGACTTTCTTAGCCATCATTCTGTTTTTATGTATATAAAGTTGCTCAGACATTCATAATTATAAAATTCCATAATTCCTCAGATTTTATGAATTAATAAGAAAATATGACATAAGAACTTTTGTGGTTAAACATTGCTCTTTCAGAGAAGAAAAATTTCTTTTGATTTTTCTGAGGATAAATAATAAAATTCAACTGTTTCATTTTTTTTAACTCTGAAAAAGATAATGTCATCAGTTCCCTTTATGAAAGACATTATTTTTGAAAAACCTCCAAACCCAGCATGGAATGAATTGAAATTCACATCTGAACTCTAAAGATAATCAGGTATATTCGAATGCATGTACATAAGTTTCCTTGGCATATAGGATATTTTGAAGAATTATTCTTTTTTTATTGTAGTATGAAAACAAGTCCATATTGAAATAGAAGACTTTCTGGGGAGACCATCTTTAAGTCATATGGACTATCCCTGTGTTACAGGTCATACGGAAAGGAGAAGTGAGTTGTTGCTGGATTTGCACAGCCTGCAAAGAGAATGAATACGTGCAAGATGAATTCACCTGCAAAGCCTGTGACTTGGGGTGGTGGCCCAGTGCAGATCTAACAGGTAGGAAGTGCCTCACTTCAGACCTTGTCCCTAACTATGGGCCTTCTCAATATGCCCATTGTTTAAAATGTGAGCAAGCAGCTCATGTCTTTTTTGATGTTTATTTACAGTGAGCACTTTTTATTGCTCATGTCAAAGAGCACACAGAAACCTCTTATAAGTTTTCCATGATCCATATTGAAAGGCAAGTTCATTTAAAAAAAATTTCTTTTTATTATGAACATGTATTTTTTTTAATCTAAATAAAGTGTATTAAAGGGGTATTCTGGTATACCAGTTGTTTTCTGTTTTTCTTTTTTAAAATTTTATTTGAAGGTATTTCTAGTTACCTGCATTTATATTTGCAATCATTTCTCGAACATCTATGTGTGAGGCAGTATTTTTTTTTCTTTAAATTTATCTTGCTTTATTACTTTATTTTGCTTAAAACTTATCAGGGAAGAAACATGTAAAAATAATATAAAATTGTTATTAATATAAAAGAGATATTTATAGTGCATAAAGTTTGTTAGGCAGATAAAGAGATGAAATTCCAGAGAAAAAGTAGAAGATGGGAAAATGAAAGCCTGTAACACATTTGGGGAAAACCACAAAATAAGTGTATGGGGTTGGTTGATAGGCACAAGGACCTAGCAAAGGCCAGAAATGAGACTAGTAGGGTTGGTAACAAGCTTCTGCATGACCTTTTCCTGAGGGTTTGGACTGTGGCTTTAAGCACAGGAGAACCATTGAAGAATTTAAATTAGCAAATAACACCATGATATTTGTGTCTCAGAAAGATGCTCCTCCTAGCAGTCTGAGGAGTGTAGTGAGACTGGATGAAAAACAGAAGCTAGGAACTACTGCATTGGTTCAAGTGAGTAATTTCAGAGGGCATGGATGAAGGCAGCTGCAGCAGGAATGGATGAATATATGAATGCAAGAGATGGTTTACTAGTAAAATCAATGGATATCATATGGATGGATTATATGAGTTTGTAGATTTCATAAGAGCAATGTTCAAATATATGAATTTTGTTTTCCATGGATCCTGATATGAGCTCACACATGAGAGATGTTTCACAAATACTTTTCACAAATTTTAAGAGTAATAGAGCCATAGAAACTGTCATCTGAGTACATAAAGACTTTGTCATGTGAGTAATCTCATCCCTCCTTTTAGAAAGAGGAAGCTGAGGCCCAAAGAGGTGTACTTGTGTGCCCAAGGTCATGCAAATAGTTAGAAGCAGAGCCCAGTTCACTGACTGCTGATCCCTGGGTGTTGTTGAAAATAATTATGAAGGGTAACATTTCTGATTGTTTTTTACTTTTTCACCTGTTTCCAAATAAGAATAGCAGCTAAGAAATTGTATGACTTATTCAGAACACATCAAAAATGGCTGGGTAAGTAGAACCAGGTCACATAATGAAAATTTTACTTATTCAGTGAAAGTACCTTATAAAATGGTAATCTTGTTAGAAAAAGTTAATCTAAAATGAGTGTCAGAAAGCTTTTAGAAATTATTTAGTACAAAGACCTTTTTTAAAGAAAAGGAAGTTAGATTAGAATACATTTGAAGATAAAAACTGTATCTCACTCATATTTTTATTCTGTCGCAGAAAACTGGTTTTCAACTTTAATATGCCTAAAAATTACCCAGGTATTACCCACTTGCAGAGATTCCTGTTCACCAGTTCTTAGATGGGACCCAGCAAATTCTGAGGCACCTGGTTCCTGTCCCATCCTGTGAGAAACATTAATCTCTGGCTTATAGTCTAGTGCCTAGAATATAATAGCTGTCTAATAAATGTTCTATTGAGAGAAATAGAAAGAAGAAGGGACTTACCTAAGTTCATCCAGGTCAGTGCATTTGGTTAATAGAGAAGCCACTATGAGAATCCAGGGTTTTTATCCCTGGGTCTAACTTATCTCCTGGTTGCATGCAATAGACTGGCTTGGAAAAGCTTTTTCAGCCACTTTTGGACAACAAGTCTTCTCTCCCACTCATGCTATGCCTCTGTTCACATCTTTATCCTCCTTCATAGTGTGTGCTTCCTGCTGGGCCTTTTTAAATCAAATAGGGGGGTTGACTTACTAGTCAGTCCTCTCTGCTATTTGACTGAGACTACAGCTGACTGTGAAGGGCTCAAAGACAAAGCTACCCTTTCTCAGGTTGATTTTAGAAATCAGAAGTCCTGGCTTTGAGGTGTAAGAATTTTTCTCTTGTCTACATTTTTTTTGGCTTCCCCAAACTTTTCCTACTGCTCCATTTTTACTTTGATTGGGGCTCATCTCATGCCTGGTAAAGAACTTCTATCCTATTTTAAGACATTAAAATACAAAAAACATTTTCAAAAGATCCAATATGTTATAATAACGGAACTCGAAGTCATATATTTTATTCTCTAGAGATCTCCCATTGTGGGTATATTTTTTTCCCACTGCCAAATGATGATCACCATTGATTTAAGGCTCTTTGAGTGAGTAAAGCATAAAAAAAAATCCTCCTTCACTATACTTATTTAGTGTGATTATCTTTCTAAAGTATTTAATCTATCATCCTTCACATGCATAAAAGTCACGTTAGCGTTCAAATGAGTTGAGCCAAGCAACAACTCAGACTGCCCTTTTCTAATAGCAATAGGCAAGTAGCTACTTTTGGATCATATATTTGATTATTGTGCAAATCTTATGTTTTGGGTCTTTTGGAGTACACATCTCTGATTTAGTTTATACTTAGTTTCAATGACACCTGTCATTTCTGGATTCCTTTCAGTCTTACACATGAATGGACAATGAGGTCTCATTTGCCACTCATTTGGTGCCATGTCAGGCTCAGAGCAAGTGTGCACTACATGGCAATGTGTTGTTGGTTGTTGTCATGGTAGCAGTAGTTGAGAAAAGAGAAAACCCACAGGCAGAGAATACCAAAAACCAGTAGAAATACTCAGAGGAGTAAATGCATAGCCTTTAAGTAGGTGTTTTGTTTTCACAGGTGGAATTTTTTTTTTTTTACTGAATTTTAGTTAAAATGGGAAATCATTCTTCTTTAGGATATGGTGTTTTTACTGAAGATAAAGCTTGTTAATACGCATAAAATTATTTTATGAGATAGTTACTTTCCATACATGCTCCAAAGGCTCTAATATTAATGAATAAAAACATGTTTATAATTGTGTTATTGTTTTCATTAGAATATATCGTTTGTTGGCTATAAAGAAAAAAATGGTATACTACTTAGAGGAAGCACTTTCTGAAGCTGTTAATAAGTTTCTTATATTTTCTTCTTGAGAAAATGTACATTTTAATTCAGCATTTAAATTTCACTCTATTTCTTATGATGCATAAACAGGGTTCTCTTCTGCCACAATATAAAACTTGACAGTAGTTTAACAATTCATGAACCAATTATATGTAATCTGATGCTACTTATTTCTTTTTATTCTTATTTCTTTTTCTTTTTTCTTAGATTTTATTTATTTATTTGACAGAGAGAGGGACAGCGAGAGAGCAAAACAAGCAGGGGGAGTAGGAGAAGGAGAAGCAGGCCTCCCGCTGAGCAAAGAGCCTGATATGCGGCTCAATCCCAGGACCCTGGGATCATGACCTAAGCCGAAGGCAGATGCTTAACGACTGAGCCACCCAGGCACCCCTCTTTTTTTAGTCTCTTCACATGAAAAATAGACAGGGATGACATTAAAGTTGAACACTGACCATGAAACAGAATTTCTCCTTGTAGATAATTGATATTAATGTAATAACATTAAAGAAAGCATTTTGATGATGCTTTATGGATTATGAAGTATTATTGTAACTGCTATTAAATGTCCAAAGACCTTTTGGGTAGAATAACTGTGGACTTTATTTCTTGATTCATATTAAATTTGTCTTAACCTAATTGGGAAAAAAAACAGTATTAAATTGTCACTTCCTCCAATGCATTTGGATCTTATAAGTGAACCAATATTTGTTTAAAAAATTAGGAGTAACTTCCTGTACCTCAGATCAGAGTTATTACTACTTCTCTTAGATTTTGCTCAGGAATTTGTAGTCTGATAGGTCTGGATTCTCTGGGAAATGGACTTGTCTGATAGCTATGAATTCTCTGGGAAAACTGTAACCACAGATACTGCCAGGTCCCTAAGTTTTCGAGGCTTTAGATATAGTATGCACAACTCACATAAAGTCTTTTGCTTTTGGTTGCTGGGGGTCAGGTAGGGCCAGGACAGTCTTTACCACTATTTGAAGGTAACTCCCACTCCTTCCAGGCTTGGGATACCCAAACACTTCTGGGGGTTGGACAACTCTTTAAACCTCAAATACAGGACAAAAAAGTACATTACATATTATATATATGGACAATATGGATATTACAGCAAATTCTCTCAAGGAATCAAAGCTAATGCTTCTGAAATTTAGGATGTCTAAAAAAAAAAAAGAAGAAGGAAAGGAAAGAAGAAAAAGAAGGAGAAAACAAAGCTGGTTCAAAATATAAATTATCAGTCCCTATCCTCGGGTGACTGTTTTGGGTGGTCCTGGACTGTCATTGAAAAGTCTGGTTTGCCCATAGGGAAAAGAATCTAGGATCTTCAGAATAAATAAAGCAATCACAGTAGAGTTGTAAGCATATTGTTTTGGGGTGTTGTTGACAAAATGGTACTGTTACAGCACAGAATACTCATATCTCCTAACATAAGCATATTTTTCTTCATTTGTGTATAGTACGCTGTGTAGACTAGGCTTAATTTACAGCTAGGCTTGGACGACTGATTATCTGTGGAGATGCCTGAGTACCTACCTGTCTTTGACTCTTGGCTACATTAAGGGGACTGATATTTATTAAATGCAGTTTTGAGTTTGAAGCTCCACTGGTAACAACCAAAATCAGTTTGTTTACTGATAGATTTCAGCTGGCATATTAGATAGGCTTACTTGGCCATATGACTTGAAGGTCATTAAAAGACTTCACTGGGAACTTCTGCCTTGAGCTCTCGGTTCAAAGATGAAGTGTGCCCTTGTGAGAGTAAGGATCTTAGAGAGCTTGCACTGGGATATCCCTTTGCCCCTTGGTGCTTACCTGCACTGTCTTTCTCTTACTATATTATACGTTTTGCCTTTAAGTAAAAAATATGACATGAGTATGTTCTATGAATCTTCTGAGTCCTTTCAAATATCTGAACTTGTGGAATCTTTGCATATACAAAAATATCATTATTGGAAGTTAGTGAGATATACCTAATAATAGCTTGATGTAATTGAATTACTGAGTTAATGATTGTCTAGTAAAACAGAGGTTTAGGCAAATACTTATTACTAGTAAGGAGAATACTAAAGACAAACTCAAATTTATACAGTTTTAAATCAGTAAAGAAGAGAAGTATGAGTAAGAAAGAGTATACAAAGGAAATATGATATATGTCGGACTCTTCTTCAGATGATCTTGCACAGAAGACCATTGTATAGTCATCAGCTTGCTATAAAGTTCTTCAGTAAACAGTCAACTTCCACGTGCCTTCAGCTTCTGGAGGCTCTCTGCAGAACCTCAGTTTAAAATCACTAGGGGTGTAACCTTCACCAATATTAAGGTTCCTTTTCATTTGTCCAGAGGGCTGGGAATGAAGACAGCCTTGCATAATTTAAATTCATGAATAAGTATTCCACTGAAAATGTTCCCATATCACTAGATTGACAACTTGGAATGTGCTAAGACCACAAAATCTAATCATATTTTAGCCTTTGTAAGTATTGTAGCTTTTCAACAGAATGCTTCAACCCATCTGCAAAATAAACACACTGTTTAAACTAGTACATATTCACAAACCATCGAGGGAGAAAACTGTATACAGTCCCTTTGGAGTAACTCAGAGGTTCTTTTGCAATTGTTTCAGTTAATGCCTCCACCTTTACAATTTGTCTTAATTGATTTAGTTACAAATGAAGCATGAACTGGCCACATCTGCTATCCTGGAAAAATGTTTCCCCAATAGTGTTTAATTTTGTGGCCAATTTGTCCCTACTGAAATGAATTCTTTCATTTGTTCCATCAGGATTTTAGCCAATGCCTGGTAGATATTTTATCTGGTACTCTCAGATAGCCATTTTGGTTTTGTCAGACATTATCTTCATGAATCTTACAACACAGTCATGAAATTTCTGAATTTCTTTTAAGAACTTCTTTTCTGGCCACATTTTGTGTATCTATAATTGAATACTTGAACTTCTTCATGGATTTGTTACTATCATAAATTATTTGTTTTATATGAAATGCTTTTGTTAGGATTTTTAGTCAGAGCAGTCTGCTTAGCATGATAATCTCTAAAATATTTCTATTGTATTTCTAAGTATTTTTATAGTATCTATAACTTTTACGGTACCTTTTTTTTTTTACAGTGAGCCTACCACAATGAGCAATGGTTCTTTGATATGTGCTATGCTGTTGAGTTAATACATCTAGATTATGGTGTATCATTTTTATATTTACACAAAAAAGAAAGATTTATGATAATCTAGGTACATATGATAATCAATATGTTTATGTGCTCTGTTCCAATCCATCTTCCTATTTCTGTGAAGTCTTTTATCCATAGGGATTCTGGGGCTAACATATTCCTTAGATAATTTTTTTAAATTATACATAGTGTAGGTATTTTCATGACTAGCAGCTATAATTTGATCATCTGTAGGGAACCATAGTACACTTTGTCTAGAAGTTAATCCTACCTATTAAAATTGTGGGTTTTGTGTCACAGAGAATAGTGTATCCTTCTAATAATAATCTCAAAGTACCAGTTGTGGGTTGGGGCATAAGATTGTTAAAGATTTTCACCATTTCTATGGTTTTATTAAACCAATTTATCTGATGTTCTCTTAATAGTGAGATTACTGGTGGACATAAAAACACCTATATCAATAAAAAAGAGGTATTGCTTCCCTTGGGAGTTCAGAGGAAGGACAAGGAGTTATTGGGTACCAGTGTTTGCCATGGAGTTAAGTCACTGGACAGACTTCAAGTAGTAGTCCTGAATTTTAGCAAATGTGGGACATTGGTTCTTTAAATGACACTTCTGTTTGAAGTATCTATAGGTTCCCTTATCTACAGGTTCCCAGATCATAGAGAATAGAGGCTTTTTTGGTTGTTTTACCTAAAGATCCACAACTATATTGATTTCTGGCTTATTTACTCTTTAAGTCTATCTAGAAATGTCTAATCACATATTGGATATTTTCTTTTTTTTGGATATTTTCTAAGTTAGTAATTTTACATTTTAACATTTTCTTCTGTTTGTCCCCTAATTCAGGTCTGAGCCCATTTACAAAAAGAAAAGGTATAGTTTTTCTTGTCAGGTGTTGAGTCTACCTCAGAATTGTTTGAAGATGTCATAAAGTCTATCTTTTTATTTAGTTTATAATTTTGCATCTTTGTTGAAAGAAAAGCTTTCAAAATTGCCTTATGTAATGCATTTTCTATTTTTTAAACTTTATAACACTAGGTTATTTAAATCTTCTGTTTTCTAATCTGCTGCTTTTAAACATTTTACTCCATGAGGCTAACAATTAATTGAGTTAATTGGTACATATCTATAGGGTACGACAATAAGCATCTAATAAAAATCCTGGATTCTACAGAAAATATTTTGCCTGTATCCCTGAAGTTCAGGAAAATCATTAATTATAGCTTTTAATTTGGCTCTAGACCAGGGTTTTAATTCAACTTCCATAGATCTGACTTGTGTTCTAGAAATATAAAATGTAATATTCTTTTCTAATGAAAACTCTAAGGACAGACTAGCTCATTTACAAAACCAGGTAAAGTTGCATAGAAAAAGGAATGAAAAGAGGGCTAGCTTTCAGATTATAAAGGCCTTGACAAAGACTACATTGGAATTTGAATTTTATTTAGCAAGCTCAGGATGCCAACTAAAAAAGTTTAGTATTGACTATTCAGTATTTTATCTCCTTATTTGTTTACAGCCCCTCTTAAATATTTTAATTCATTGAATATGTTCTATCAAAAGCCCCCCATAATAGTTCTTCTTATTCTAAGTTATCTATCTAATCATTTTCCTAAAGTTTGCAAGGAAATGAGAAGATTTAGGATTAAAATGTGACTTTTTAGAGGAAGCGCAAGTTCTCCCAGGAAGAGGTTGAGACTTTGACATAGATAAACCCCTGACACACAAGAGAGAGGGACCACTGTGATCAGTCAAGACTGTGTGCTTGTGAATGGCTGGAGCTCGTTTATTGCCTTGAGTCTGTTCCTACTTGGGTGATTATCAGAAGCAAGGGTTAACATTGACTGATTGGCTTGCAGATATCATGTTCATTGAGGGGAGCTGTTTTTGACTAAACAGGAGTAAAACAGGTTCTGATGGTTCCTGTTCCCATGGCCGTAGAACAATGAGTCTTTTCTTAAAGTCATGGACATATTTTTATTCTCACAATTTGGGAAATACTGGCCCAGACCAAACACAAAGTTCTATGAAGGGGTTATCTCCAGAACCTGACAAATTTCTCTCTCTGTGAAATACAAAACAGACTTTATTCTCCATCTGAGGGAAAAGATAAGCCAGGTATTTAGGAACATCTCTCCTTTCAAGAGATGGATGACAGGAGATTTCATCCTTCCTTGGTATGTCTAGTAGAAGCTGACAACTCAAGGCCCTCAGATGCCACAGATGGATCATACATAACTCAAGGGGTGAGACAAAGTGAGTAATATGTAATAAATGGGAAAATGTAGATTCTTCTAAAGAATTCAAATAAAATTTATGTTTAAAACACTCTGCTGGCAAACAAAATAGTACTTGTCTATGAGCTGGACTTACCTCTGGACAATAGCTACGTGAAAATAAAAATTTTGTTAGTGTTTTTCATACTAACGTATTCTATTACATTATCACTATTTAACCTTCCTGGGAAACACAGTTTAGCTTCCTTCTTTTTCTTTTTCTGAAAGTGTAGAACGAAGTTCCACCCACAGAGTGGCATCCATTTGTAAAGCTGGTGTTGGGAGAAAAGATTATTTTTATAGGCTCAAGTATGTCACATTAGTCTTGTGGTGAGATCAGGTTTGGGAATACAATTGTCTTCATAAGACAATGGTGTATATATATTAGTGTAATAATGAGGCATTTTAAAAAATAATTAAAATAACACAAAATGTTGGGTGCCTGGGTGGCTCAGTTGGTTGGGCAACTGCCTTCAGCTCAGGTCATGATCCCGGAGTCCCAGGATCAAGTTCTGCATCAGGCTCCCTGCTCAGCGGGGAGTCTGCTTCTCCCTCTGACCCTCCCCCCTCTCGTGCTCTCTCACTCTCTGTCTCAAATAAATAAATAAAATCTTTGAGAAAAAAAGAAATAAAATACACAAAATGTGGAAGATGTGAACATAGCTATGTCTCTGGTAACTGTAAGCAGTGTTATTATTGATCAGCAGAAATCTTGGATTTTAAAACTATTTTTCTTGGGACACTGGGGTGGCTCAGTAGGTTAAGCATCTGAATCTTGATCTCAGCTCAGGTCTTGATCTGAGGGTCGTGAGTTCAAACCCCACACTTGGCTCCATGCTGGGTATGAAGCCTACTTGAAAAGAAAAAATTTTAAAAAAATTAAAACTATTTTTCTCATTACAGGCTGTGAACCTATTCCTGTGCGCTATCTTGAGTGGAGCAACATAGAATCCATCATAGCCATCGCCTTTTCCTGCCTGGGCATACTTGTCACCTTGTTTGTTACCCTCATCTTTGTGCTATACCGAGACACACCAGTAGTCAAATCCTCCAGTCGGGAGCTCTGCTACATTATCCTAGCTGGAATCTTCCTTGGTTATGTGTGCCCTTTTACTCTCATTGCCAAACCTACCACCACATCCTGCTACCTCCAGCGCCTTCTGGTTGGCCTCTCCTCTGCCATGTGCTACTCTGCTTTAGTGACCAAAACCAACCGAATTGCACGTATCCTAGCTGGCAGCAAGAAGAAGATCTGCACCCGGAAGCCCAGGTTCATGAGCGCCTGGGCCCAGGTGATCATTGCCTCAATTCTGATTAGCGTGCAGCTAACCCTGGTGGTAACCTTGATCATCATGGAGCCCCCTATGCCCATCCTGTCCTACCCAAGTATCAAGGAAGTCTACCTTATCTGCAATACCAGCAACCTGGGTGTGGTGGCCCCTCTGGGCTACAATGGACTCCTCATCATGAGCTGTACCTATTATGCCTTCAAGACCCGCAATGTGCCCGCCAACTTCAATGAGGCCAAATATATTGCCTTCACCATGTACACCACCTGCATCATCTGGCTAGCTTTTGTGCCCATTTACTTTGGGAGCAACTACAAGATCATCACCACCTGCTTTGCAGTGAGCCTCAGTGTAACGGTGGCCCTGGGGTGCATGTTCACTCCCAAGATGTACATCATTATCGCCAAGCCTGAGAGGAATGTCCGCAGTGCCTTCACCACCTCTGACGTAGTCCGCATGCATGTTGGCGATGGCAAGCTGCCCTGCCGCTCCAACACTTTCCTCAACATTTTCCGAAGAAAGAAGCCAGGGGCAGGGAATGCCAAGTGAGTTATCTGACCAGCTTTACCTCCCCCTCTCTCTTTTCTCTTTGCTTCTATTTGACTAAATCATATTCTTCCATTTCCACAACAGTTTTCATTTCCTTTCTTAATCTTTTCTCCTTTTTTCCAAATTTCACATTCTCTTGCAGTAGGAATACTAAAAGTCTTCTTTGTTTTCATTCCTTGAAAAAGCAAGGAGCATGAAGCAACAACCAGTTGAGCATATCCTTATTCTTACCTAGAATCTTCAGCTTCTTTTCTGCTAATAATTTTTTCCTTTTACATGGGTCCTCACCTTTATGGAACATCAACACTTCTCTGAGGTCTGGGTTTGAGATGCAAACTCTAGTTCTAATTTCTAGTTTAGACTATGATTGAATAAAGTTTCTGAGTTATTTTTATCACTCTGGAGTCTCACCATTACTAATCATGGGTTGGAAGGAAGGAAATTCAGCACCTGGGGAAATTTGACTATTTCATAATTTGAGTGCAACTAGCAGGAAGTCTGTCCTGGAATAAGTTCCCTTAAGTGACTGTCCTACCATGCCCCTCTTATTTATTGAGCATTAATGGATATTGTAATGAAGATGTTCCATAATGCTACACATGAGCTGTGCTACTTCTACCGCAAGGTCACAACCAGAATGGTTTGCTTCTGAGCCATAAAGCATCAAAAGGAAATATGGAAGCTCTCGCAATGATTCTATATACACTTGTACCTAGAACTCCATAAGCATCTGTCCAAGAGCAGTGACTGATGAATAGTACACAGTGCTTGCTGCTGGGATAAGCTGGTGTGACTTTAACAATGCTTAACAACCCTCTTGCAGCCAGGCATTGTTGTACATTCTGATCATCTTCTTGTACATGGAACTTCTTTCCTTATAAGCCTGAGAATATCCCTTTCACTATTATGAATTTAGAAATCAATTTTATTTGAGATCCTGCTTTTAAGAGAGAAATCAGCTTGTTCTAAATTGGATTGGTTTTCTAGGAAGTACTGTTTAACCAATAAATTGCTCATCTATTAGCTATAATTTGTCAACACTCTCAGATTATTATGGTAGGAAATGTACTTCTAATTAATAGCCTGCAGCTTTCTTAGTATGATCTGTAGCTTCTACAAGATGTACCACACAGCAGAGCTGACCCACAGAGAGTATTTGAGGCTGACCTTCTATGGAACACAGCCACTTATTTACTTATTTTTCTCATTTATTCTTCTGTGGCTTCTCTTATAACTCTCTATGAGACTGTAATTTTAAAATAATAATAATCTCAGTGCCTATGTTTTTACCTTTTTTATTGCTGTTTTATGTGTTTCTGGTTTGTCTCCAAACTTACAAAAATCACAACAATCTAATATTTTTCTACAGCAACTAAAATCTAGCAGAGTTTTGCCAACTGGAGCAAAGGGGCTGAAAACTCTGGAGAGCACGTCACCCAATGAGTTTATTACCATTCTGGATGTGTAATTCCTACGTTTATGGTGCACTGAGGGTGTTCGGCAGTCTGCATATGTAGCTGTAAACACACAACAGCTGCCGTAATGAAGAGCTTCCAACTGATCTATCTGCTTGAATATTATTGTGAGGAGTTGCAAGTCTGACTACATCCTTGTAAGAGGCTGTTTCTGAGATACTTAGGAGGGATGACGTCGTGGGTCTGTTTTTGCAAAGTTTTCTGCAGTTTTTAAATTTAATCCAAAGGTCTGGGCACTTGCTTTACTTTTTCTGAAATGTAATTTAGGAGGAGTTTAACCAATAAATTGGGTGTTTGGGTTACTTACAGTTAGATGCCCAATTAAACATAATCCTACCCTAGAAGATCGATTGAATAGCATAATTGCCTTTGACATCTCTAATTTCTTTAGCTGAAGTAACTTAATGTATTCTGATAGGAAAATATTTAAGCTTAACCTAATATAAAGACAGTGGTAAAATTCTCTTTCTTGGGAATGGAAGAAATACAGAAATTCCTAGGCATTCATAATTAAGTAAATTATTTAGATCCAAATTACTTATCACTTCCTTTTAAGCAAAATGAGTTAACACTATGCAACTGAAAAATTAATATTATGTAAATGATGTGCTCCTTTTAAAAAATAGACATATTAATGACAAAATGTCAAACTAACACTTCTAGTTATTTTCTGGGTAAATAACCTCAATGAGTACCAATCTAATGGCACATGGAGCTGAAATGTGACAGTTCACCCCTATGGCCTTTTGCATGCAAAACTAAAAACAATTACAATCACAAAAAGGCATTAGATTGATGCAAGGAAGTAATTTTAAAACTGGGTTCCTAGGGGCACCTGGGTGGCTCAGTAGGTTAAGCCATCAACTCTTGGTTTTGGCTCAGATCCTGATCCCAGGGTCCTGAGATCGAGCCCTGCCCCTGTGCTCTATGCTCAACCTGGAGTCTGCCTGAGATTCTTTCCCCCTTCCTCTCCATCCTCCTTTGCCCCCCCCCCCACCGCTTGCACTCTCTCTCTCTTTCAAATAAATAAAATCTTAAAAAAAAAGAGCATAGGTTCCTAAATAAATAGAATATTATTATGTTCTTGCAATTGTTTCTTAAGCATTTGGATGTATGTTTCTACTGAGTGCAAAAGCTAAGTGACATACTAAATGGAATGATGCTCTGAGGAAATTTTCCTCTTGGTCTGCTAGAGAAACATTTTTTGTCCATAAGTAGAGGTCACTAAGCCTGCAGCATTCATGATTATGCCCTGGGTATGCCTTTTAATTTGTCTTTCTTCCTTTGATTATGAAAGGAAATATGATAGGGAACCGACAGACATCACAATCAAATAGAAATAACATGTTTTCTTTCATAGAAAGAACTCAGTCACTATTCTAATAAGCTTATAAATGAGAAAATCTGTCATTTTGAAATTATTTTTCCTGTAATCATACAATAAATGGCTTTAAAAGTATTGTAAAAAAATGAAAGTATTGTAACTATTCCCTTGTTTTTAGAGTAAATATCAGAAGATTTTATCTAAGTATTTGTCATAGAATTTTACTACTTGATAGTAACATTTACGGATGATCAACTGTTTGTTCATTCATTTATTCAATCAGTCATTATTTCAGCAGTAAGCTTAAAAGCACATAGGTCCTTAATGTGGTGCTAGGTAATACTCAGGATAAAAAAAAGATATAAGAAGCAGGCACTGACTGTACCAATCTCGTGATATAGTAAGGGAGACACACAACATATAAGTAGACTGGGTTAGGTGCCATAAAAACACAATATAACATTTTGAGTGTCAGGGAAGGAAGAGATTAGGTCCAGCTAATGGAGCAGTATCTGCTGGAGGATAGGACAAAATTTCTTAATAAAAGTGGCATTTGAACTTGGCCTGAAAGGATGTTTTTCAACAGGAGAAACTGCTATGATGAGACCATTTTGCATATCATGTAAATGAAAATTTAGAAATGTGAATGCATTTTCTGGCCACACTTTGGAATCTGGTATGAATGAAGTACATGGAGAGGTGTAGTGGTGGGCAAATTTGTCCTACAGAAAGAGGACAGATTATTGATAATAATTGATAATAATCAATGTTCTAAGAAGCAGCTTAGGTATTTTTTATATAAACTGCAAGGTGCATTAAAGATTTTTGTGATGTTTTATGGTCATGTGTAAGCTTTATGGGAAGAGATTGACTACCGAAAGACTAGTTAATAGAGTGCTACAATAACCGAAATGACAGTTTAAAAATAAGAGTTTTAAAATAGAAAGTCAAACCCCAGGTATGAATATGAAAAAGTTTTTTGAGCTTGATTCATTAGAGCTGGATTATTGGTTTGCAGAGAGGAAGGAAGAAATAAAAACTAGAATACAGCTCTCATGATTTGAGCCTGTGTGACTGGAAAAATACAGCGAGCATGAAGGTAGAATACAGATGTAGAACTGGGGTGATGTTGATGAGCTAGGTTTCAGACTTATCAACTGAAGATGCAGTAAAGGCATGCCAAATAGAGGCAGCCATAAGTTATTTAGAAATTTAAGTCAGGAGCTCAAAAGAAAGGTCTGAGCCAGAGCTCTAGATTTGAGGCTTAATTGTCAGAATGTTTAAAGTGGCCAAAAGAGTGGTTATGACATAAGAAAAGAAGAAAGTAGGAGGAAGAACATTAGGAACACTTGCACTTGAGAGAGAAGATAAATAAGGAAAACCTGAAGGCAATAAACACAAGGGAATCAAAAAGAATGGGGGAAACAGGAGGACTGCAGTATCTTGGAAACCAAGGAGGAGACTGTCTTAGCTTGGGTTGCCATAGTAAAATCCCCCAGACTGGGTGCTTAAACAACAGACATTTATTTTCTCACAGTTCTGGAGGCCAGAATTCCAAGATCAGAATGCCAGCATGGTTGATTTCTGGTGAGATCTCTCCTCTTGGGTTGCAGATGGCTGCCTTCTAGCTGTGTGCTCACATAACTTCTTCTCTGTGCAAGCATGGGGAGAGAGAGAGGGAAAGGGGAAGAGGAGGGAGAGAGAACTATCTGGTCTCGCTTTTTGTAAGAGCACCAAACCCAGATGAGGGCCCCACTCTCAGGACTTACTGTAACCCTAATTACTTCCCAAAGGCTCCACTTCCTAATGACATCACACTGGGGGTTAGAACTTCAATTTAGGAATTTGAGGGGAACAAAACCATTCAGTGTCTAACAGACTGTTCCAAGAAGATCAAGCTTGGGATCCTTGGGCTCCTCAAGCATGGAGACTATGGTTATCCTTGAGTGGCTTCAGTGGTGTGATGTGGGTAGAATTTCTATTGCAATGAGTTGAGTTTGGCATTAAAGGAACTTAAAATTCTAGATAGTATTTAAGGAGGGAGGAGTGACATAAGAGAGGAGATATTTAAGCTTGTTTGTATCTAAGAAAGGAGCCAACAGAGAAAGAAAAATTAAAAATAAAACAGATCAGGGGCACCTGGGTGGCTGTCAGTTAAGAGTCTGCTTTTGGCTCAGGTCATGATCCCAGGGTTGTGGGATCGAGTCCGGCACGGGCTCCCTGCTCAGCGGGGAGTCTGCTTCTCCCTCTGCCTGCCACTCCCCCTGCTTGGGCTCTCTCTCTGTCAAATAAGTAAATAAAATTGTAAAAAATATAAAATAAAATAAAAAGTAAAAAATAAATAAAAATAAAACAGATCATGTGGTTTATGCTGAGCCACCTGACCCAGACCTGTGCCATTACAATACAGTCATTCGCCATTTATTGACAACTCTGTGACCAGTGAAGCCTCAACTCTAAAGAACGTGTTGGTTATGTTCGATACTGGTTCTCACTTAGCTACATGTGCGTTGCTTGGTATTAAAAAAAAAAAAAAGATAAAAAAACCAGGCTGGAAATTTATAGGAATTTTAATTAATACCCAAAAATACAGCCCTTGTTAATGATTTTATCAGACCTCTGGACTTACCAATATTGAGTGTAGGATTTGAGAAGCGACATATGAAGGAAAGTCTGGAAAGTAACATGTGCTTTCCTGGAACGATTGGCAGAGCTAGAGGATTCATGGCTAATAAGTAGCAGTTGTTTGTAGAAGAAAGAAGAATGTTGTGGATCCAGAGACAGACTCAGTTGGGGCTAAAGCAGGTAGCTTTATTCAGCAGTGATTGAAAGGAGCTGGAAATCCTTGGATCTCTTCCTGACAGCCAGTCATAGTGCTTGAGCCTGCCAACATGAGGACATATTATTTGGTGTAAAGACTTATGCCCCCTGAAAAACCAAGCCAAAATGCCTTCACTTCCTGAAAGATGTAACATTTTGTCACCTGGAAGCACATTACCATAATTTAGAATGAAAATAGGTAAGTCGGTTATGTCTGTCACATGTGGAGAAGTTGCTGCTGGGAGGGACCAGCTGCACAGGCCATGGGCTTACGTGTGGGGAAGGGGTGCACAACAGGACAAAGAAGGATGGACACAACTTGTCCCCCATCAGGTGCAGCAAATTTGCAGTCACCATTGTTTTCTTGCTTTTTTTTTTTCTTGTTAATAATATGCTCGTTCTGCAAATAACACAGAAATAGCTCCTTTAATACTCATATTTTATGTTTTCAAGTTCTATACTGAGATCATAAGGTGCAGCTTATGTTACAGCTTCAAAGAGAACATAGTTCCTTTTGAATATAGGTCACCTTTTATATTTCTTTCAAATTCAAATAAACTTGCATGACTGATCCATATTCAAGTTCCTAAATGTAATATTTTATCCTCATATGTTAACAGTACATAGTTTTTAAACTGAATTCAGAATATTTTTTTTTAAAAGATTTATTTATTTATTTTACAGAGAGAGGTGAGGGGCAGAGGGAGAGAGAGAAACTTGAGCAGACTGTGCTAAAGGGGGAGCCCGACCCAGGGCTCGATCTCATGATCCTGAGATCATGACCCTGAGATCACAACCTGAGCTGAAACCAAGAGTTGGACACTTAACCGACTGTGCCACCCAGGGGCCCCTGAATTCAGAATATTCTATATGAATATCCATAATGGCCCAAGAGAGGTCCATATAACACAATTGTGCAAAGAAACTAAGGCTTGAAAAGCTCAAGCCATTTTTATAAGAGAAAGAAATGGGACTAAAATCATTGTGGGTTTGGTTTTTTTTTTTTTTTTTTTTTGGATAAAACCATCACTCTAATAGCTGTTTATGTCTGCTACCTCAATAATGTATATATTCATTCATGCATTCAATAAAATGAGTAAGACGTGTAGACTGCCCTGAAGAAGTTCATGATTTATTGGTATAACACACCATTACAATAAAATTGGGTGAGTGGGAATGATAGGAAATGATATAGTGTGGTGATTCAGGTAGATGTGTAAATTTAGAGTCAGAAGTTTATTGAATATATGCCCCACTCTATTTAACAGTCACCTGTTAAATGAAAGAAATTATTGGAAGACCCACTGGAGACCTTCAGGCTGAACCTGACCATGGATATTCTTAGATCATGAGAACAGAGCCTATAGACTCACTAATTAGAACCCTTAAGCTGCAAGTTATAGAAAGCAACTTAAGCTAGCCTAAGCAAATTTATTTTCCATTTGTATAAAATAAATGGGAAAATGTAGCACATAGTAAAATCTCAATAGCTGTTAGCTAGTGACACTGAAATTTTGAAAATAGGGGACGATGTATGGAAGTTTATATACTGGCATAAAACTCTGCATTACACCATCCTGTAAAGAGAGTTCTGAAAACTAGTGGTGTGCATCATCATTATCATTAGTTCATGATATCTATGCTGTGTAGAATGGAAGGCATGTATCTGCCGAAAGTGGAGACATGCAAGTGTGACTTAGTGTGAGATGTGTGGGGGGAAGGACACCCTGTTTGACATGGCTTGGCAATCTGTCCGTACTTGGCCACAGCTAAAGAAAGATGAGGTCATTTGCATTCCATCTGTTAGTGTCCAGCGTAAAGTGTTACCTACTCTAAAGGGAAGCAGATCATGTGAGCAACGTGTTTGTAAAGCTAGTTCAAGAGCAAAAACGTTAATAGCTTGCAGAATGAAGAACATAAGAAGAGGAAAGTACCAGTGGATTTGTAAGCTTCAGATCATGAGAAGAGAGCCTTAGGCTCCTTAACTAGAACTCTCTGGCTGCAAATTATAGGAGCCAACTTAAGCTAGTCTGAGCAAAAAGGGGTGGGCTATTTAACAGAAAGAATATAAGGACTACTTTCAGGTATCCCACAGTAACAAGATTTGGAATGCTTCTGGGCCATATGGGGGATTGGGCTCCTGAGGAGAAAGGTCTCAGTGTCACCTCCTGTCTCCTCCCTGCCTGCCTCCTTCATCTTCTCCTTATAGATCTGCTTTCTCCATGTCATGGGCCCTCATAGTCCATCCAAGGACAACCATCCCAGTGCTCCTGAGTTTACATGTTGTTATAGATCCAGCTACCCAAAGAGATTTCTTTCATTCTCTCTACCCATGTGGTTCTACATAACACAGAAACTGATTGGCTAAGCCTGGCTCATATGTCTATCTCAGTTTAAAGAGGTGAAGGACAATCATCTATCTATACAAAGCATGAGTGATTATTCCAAATTCAAGTAGGTATGCCAATGGAGGGGAAAGAAAACGTCATAGCTCTGACACAGCATTTATTATAAAGGTATGCAGTATAGAATCAAACAAATTTAAAAAAAAAGACCTGTCTTTACTACCTTTATAAAGAATCCTGGCTATAAAATGCTTCTCAGTTGCCTCAAGATGAACAAAGAGGAGGGGGAATGGTGTTTTGTTTTGTTAAAGGAAAATAGATCATTAGGACATTGTCTTCTGAATGAATTAAAATACATATAAATTACAGGCCAACAGTAAAATATTACTTATTATTAACATTGGTTAATAGAATAGAAGAAGAAAATGATATGACTATAATTGAATTTTGTTTCAAAAGGGTAAACGAAACCTCCTATAATTTAAGGCAACTTAACAATACCCTCTATGCAAATTTTCTTCAAGATAAATGAGGAGTCCACTGCAAACAAAATTAAGCCAAGTCCCTAGCAATTCTGCTAAATATATTGAAAATCAACTGCTTAAAAGAAATCAATAAGAAATATTTTCCTGGGATGCCTGGGTGGCTCAGTTGGTTAAGCGTCTGCCTTTGGCTCAGGTCATGATCCCAGGGTCCTGGGATTGAGTCCCCCATCAGCCTTGCTGCTCAGTGGGGAGCTTCTCCCTCTCCCTCTCCCTCTGCTGCTTGCCCTGCTTTTGCTCTCTCTGACAAGTATATAAAAGAAATATTTTCCTTTCCCTGATTTCCCAGCTATAAAAATATATAGTTACTTTGCTCCTAGTAAATTCTCTCAAACACTGTGGGAATTAATATCATTTTCCATTTTGCACTGCTTATGTTACTTGGCTTAGATGGCTATGGGATGGGGAGTGGGAAAGTGTTAACAAAAAAAATAAAGACATACATGATCAAAGTAAATAGAAGGATTTATGACCATAGGGCAGGGGTAGCAGTGAGGAAACAGAAGGGATGGATCTATGTCACTTGCCAGCTCTGTGACTTTAGCCATTGATTCTGTTAGTGCCTTATTGCAAGCTTTAGTATTTCAAGCCATTTTAGTAAAGTTTTCATAATTTCATAATTCAGTCCTTTGCTTAAAAAAAATATGGAGGGCTTACTCCTTTATAAACTGTGGACAATTTACTGGGGAAGACATATTGAATGGTCTATGACCCCACAGAATTTCGAATGGAGCAGAGGACACCAGCAAGAAAGATCCCAGAGAAATAATTAAGGCGCAAAATAAAAGTAAAAGTGAGGTTGCTCACAAAATTCCATTTTAAGACCAATAAAATAAATGGAGATATGCAGTCGCCTCAGGGTGGTTTGGCTCCAAAGCCTATAAAATTTGAACTGTTACCAGACTAAATGTATTATCACATCTATACGGTGATTGATCTATAAGAGCGGGGGTTGATCAGACACAAAAGCAGAGAAGAGCAGTCACTGAAACAAACATTAAAATGGTCATGGACCTCTGTGATGTGGAGATGGGTGAAGGGGTTGAAGACCCATGGGCTCTTTGAAAATTTAAGTCCAAATGACAAGATGACCCCTAGATTTAATAGGGTAAAACAAGCTATCTTAGCTTAATGCCATCAAATGTTTAATTATTAAAGCATATAAAGCTGTTCTCAGCCTTTCTGATCCAGAAATTCATACCTCATATGTTATTTACTACACATATATATTTCCTTTATTCCACAAGAAGAGTCCTAGTTTCCAAGGAAACAGGAGATGGTAGAATTAAAATGTCTCAGAGGTATATACTTATGTTATTCCACAGTAGCCATACAAGTGTCTTAGGATAACTGCTAATACTATCACAACCAATTAATTACTCAAAAAGAATTAAATACAGTAGTTCACATCTGATCTTTCCATCCCTCCCTTTTAAACTAGTTTCACTGTATCTACATTATCTGAGTATATAGCCATTACATACTATATGTTCTCCCATTTAACCCTCATTTAATCTTAGTTCTACAATTAAGGATGGGTTTAATACTTACCTCCAGTCTTCATGATGATGTCTTCCTAGTTATTTTGGTAGTCTGAAACCCATAAGCTTAGGCCAGAGTAGATTTTTCAGGGATTTACTCATGGGAACAGTCACTTAGTTTTTGCTTACTGAAAACAGTTCATCTACAGTTTTTATATCAAATGTCAGTTTTGCTGGCTATAAAATTCAGGGAGCACATTTTGTTTTCCTAAAGTATCTTCAATATGCCTTTCTAGTTACAGTTAACATAAAACTTTGCTGCCCAAAATTCTGATGATTATCTATTTTCCCTTATAAAACACCTGCTGTTTTTTTTCCTAGACATCCAAAATAAAATATTTCCATTTCCTATAAAGTCGAGTTGTTTTGCTAGAATGTGTCTTCATATTGGTTTTCCTCTGTCAGTATTTTCAATGTGTAGTTACAAATGTTTTCAATTTCAGGAAAATTTTCTTGAGCTATATATAATCTTCAGTATTCATTTCCTTTTTTTTTTTCTTCAAGCATTTCTAATATCTGTATATTGAAACTTTTTCGGCTAACTTCAATATTTACATTTTTCTCTCTAATCCTTTTTATCCTTTCATTTCATATTCTTTTTATTGAGCATAGTTACATAATTACATCAATATGCATAAATTTTAATGGCAGTTTGATACAATTTAGAAAATTGCATGATATACCCCTGTAACGCACATGCAATCAAGATATAGAGCATTGTCTTCACCCTAGAAATTCCCTCATTCTTTTCTAATCTGTTCCACTTTCCATTCATAGGCAACCACTACTGTAATTTCAATCCTCATAGATTAACTTGCCTGTTCTTGAATTTCATAAAAATGAAATCATACAGTAGGTTTCTTTTATGTCTCCATTCTTTCACACAACATGAGATTGGTCGGTGTTCTTGCATGGATCAACAGTTTATTCCTTTTAATTGCTGATTAATGTTATATTGCATGAATATACTAAAATGTGTTTAATCTAATGTGCTAATGGGCATTTAGTTTGTTTCCAACTGTCGCTATTACACATAAAGCTACAATCAACATACATGTACTAGTTCTTAGGAACATATATTTTCATTTTTTGTACGTATATGCCTAGAAATGGAATTGCTAGATGATAAGGCAGGTGTATTTTTAACTTATAAGAAACTGCCAAAGAGATTTTGCCATTTTATACTCCTACTAAGAATGTATGAAATCCATTTGGTGTTGATAATTTTTCACATTTTAGTCATTCTAATGGGTATGTAGTAGTAGTATTTAATTATAGTTTCAAATTGCATTTTCCTGATGACTAATGACCTCAAAATTCTTTTCATATACTTTTTTGGTCACTTATATGTCCTATTTTATGAAATATCTATCCAAATTCTTGCCCAATTTTGAAAATTTTTTTAAAATTAATTTATTTTTTATTGTTATGTTAATCACTATACATTACATCATTAGTTTTTGATTAGTGTTCCATGATTCATTGTTTGCATATAACACCCAGTGCTCCATTCAGTATGTGCCCTCTTTAATACCCATCACCAGGCTAACCCATCCCCCCACCGCCCTCCCCTCTAGAACCCTCAGTTTGTTTCTCAGAGTCCATAGTCTCTCATGGTTCGTCTCCCCCTCCAATTTCCCCCCCTTCATTTTTCCCTTCCTACTATCTTCTTCTTTTTTTTTCTTTAACATATAATGTATTATTTGTTTCAGAGGTACAGGTCTGTCATTCAACAGTCTTACACAATTCACAGCATTCACCATAGCACATACCCTCCCCAATGTCTATCAACCAGCCACCCCATCCCTCCCACCCCCCACCACTCCAGCAACCCTCAGTTTGTTTCCTGAGATTAAGAATTCCTCATATCAGTGAGATCATATGATACTTGTCTTTCTCTGATTGACTTATTTCACTCAGCATAATACCCTCTAGTTCCATCCGTGTTGTTGCAAATGGCAAGATTTCATTCCTTTTGAGAGCTGCATAATATTCCATTGTATATATATACCACTTCTTCTTTATCCATTCATCTGTCGATGGACATCTTGGCTCTTTCCATAGTTTGGCTGTTGTCTACATTGCTGCTATAAACATCGGTGTGCACGTACCCCTTCAGATCACTACATTTGTATCTTTGGGGTAAATACCCAGTAGTGCAATTGCTAGGTCATATGGTAGCTCTATTTTCAACTTTTTGAGGAATCTCCATACTGTTATCCAGAGTAGCTGCACCAGCTTGCATTCCCACCAACAGTGTAGGAGGGTTCCCCTTTCTCCGCATCCCCGCCAACATCTGTCGTTTCCTGACTTGTTCATTTTAGCCATTCTGACTTGTGTGAGGTGGTATCTCATTGAGGTTTTGATTTGGATTTCCCTGATGCCGAGCGATGTTGAGCACATTTTCATGTGTCTGTTGGCCATTTGGATGTCTTCTTTGGAAAAATATCTGTTCATGTGTTCTGCCCATTTCTTGATTGGATCATTTGTTCTTTGGGTATTGAGTTTGATAAGTTTATAGATTTTGGATACTAGCCCTTTATCTGATATGTCATTTGCAAATATCTTCTCCCATTCTGTCCATTGTCTTTTGGTTTTGTTGACTGTTTCTTTTGCTGTGCAAAAGCTTTTTATCTTGATGAAGCCCAATAGTTCATTTTTGCCCTTGCTTCCTTGCCTTTGGAAATGTTTCTAAGAAGTTGCTGGGGCTGAGGTTGAAGAGGTTGCTGCCTTTGTTCTCCTCAAGGATTTTGATGGACTCCTGCCTCACATTTAGGTCTTTCAACCATTTTGAGTCTATTTTTGTGTGTGGTGTAAGGAAATGGTCCAGTTTCATTCTTCTGCATGTGGCTGTCCAATTTTCCCAACACCATTTGTTGAAGAGACTGTCTTTTTTCCATTGGACATTCTTTCCTGCTTTGTCGAAGATGAGTTGACTGTAGAGTTGAGGGTCCATTTGTGGGCTCTCTATTCTGTTCCATTGATCTATGTGTCTGTTTTTGTGCCAGTACCATACTGTCTTGATGATGACAGCTTTGTAATAGAGCTTGAAGTCTGGAATTGTGATGCCACCAGCTTTGCTTTTCTTTTTCGACATTCCTCTGGCTATTCAGGGTCTTTTCTGGTTCCATACAAATTTTAGGATTATTTGTTCCATTTCTTTGAAAAAAGTGGATGGTATTTTGGTAGGGATTGCATTAAATGTGTAGATTACTCTAGGTAGCATTGACCTCTTCACAATATTTGTTCTTCCAATCCATGAGCATAGAACGTTTTTCCATTTCTTTGTGTCTTCCTCAATTTCTTTCATGAGTATTCTAAGTTTTCTGAGTACAGATTCTTTGCCTCTTTGGTTAGATTCATTCCTAGGTATCTTATGGTTTTGGGTGCAATTGTAAATGGGATCGACTCCTTAATTTCTCTTTCTTCTGTCTTGTTGTTGGTGTATAGGAATGCCACTGATTTCTGTGCATTGATTTTATATCCTGCCACTTTACTGAATTCCTGTATGAGTTCTAGCAGTTTTGGCATGGAGTCTTTTGGGTTTTCCACATAAAGTATCATATCATCTGCAAAGATTGAGAGTTTGATTTCTTCTTTGCTGATTTGGATGCCTTTTATTTCTTTTTGTTGTCTGATTGCTGTGGCTAGGACTTCTAGTACTATGTTGAATAGCAGTGGTGGTAGTGGACATCCCTGCCGTGTTCCTGACCTTAGGGGGAAAGCTCTCAGTTTTTCCCCATTGAGAATGATATTCGCTGTGGGTTTTTCATAGATGGCTTTTATGATATTGAGGTATGTACCCTCTATGCCTATACTCTGAAGGGTTTTGATCAAGACAGGATGCTGTACTTTGTCAAATGCTTTTTCTGCATCTCTTGAGAGGATCATATGGTTCTTGTTCTTTCTTTTATTAATGTCTTGTATCACATTGATTTGCGGATGTTGAATGAAACTTGCAGCCCAGGGATAAATCCCACTTGGTTGTGGTGAATAATCCTTTTAATGTACTGTTGGATCCTATTGGCTAGTATTTTGGTGAGAATTTTTGCATCCATGCTCATCAAGGATATTGGTCTGTAATTCTCCTTTTTGATGGGGTCTTTGTCTGGTTTTGGGATCAAGGTAATAGTGGCCTCAGAAAACGAGTTTGGAAGCTTTCCTTCCATTTCTAATTTTTGGAACAGTTTCAGAAGAATAGGTATTAATTCTTCTTTAAATGTTTGGTAGAATTCCCCTGGGAAGCCATCTGGCCCTGGGCTTTTGTTTGTTGGGAAATTTTTGATGACTACTTCAATTTCCTTAGTGGTTATAGGTCTGTTCAGGTTTTCTGTTTCTTCCTGGTTCAGTTTTGGTAGTTGATACATCTCTAGGAATGCATCCATTTCTTCCAGATTATCTAATTTGCTGGCATATAGTTGCTCATAATATGTTCCTATAATTGTTTGTATTTCTTTGGTGTTGGTTGTGATCTCTCCTCTTTCATTCATGATTTTATTTATTTGGGTCATTTCTCTTTTCTTTTTGATAAGTCTGGCCAGGGGTTTATCAATCTTATTAATTCTTTCAGAGAACCAGCTCCCTAGTTTCGTTGATCTGTTCTACTGTTCTTTTGGTTTGTATTTCATTGATTTCTGCTCTGATCTTTATTATTTCTCTTCTCCTGCTGCGTTTAGGCTTTATTTGCTGTTCTTTTCGCAGCTCCTTTAAGTGTAGGGTTAGGTTGTGTATTTGAGACTTTTCTTGTTTCTTGAGAAAGACTTGTATTGCTATATACTTTTCTCTTAGGACAGCCTTTGCTGCATCCCAAAGATTTTGAACAGTTGTGTTTTCATTTTCATTTGTTTCCATGAATTTTTTTAATTCTTCTTTAATTTCCTGGTTGACCCATTCATTCTTTAGTAGGATGCTCTTTAGCCTCCATGTATTTGAGTTCTATCCAAATTTCCTCTTGTGATTGAGTTCTAGTTTCAAAAAACTGTGGTCAGAAACTATGCAGGGAATGATCCCAATCTTTTGGTACTGGTTGAGACCTGATTTGTGATCTAGGATGTGATCTATTCTGGCGAGAATTCCATGGGCACTAGAGAAGAATGTGTATTCTGTTGCTTTGGGATGGAATGTTTGGATTATATCTGTGAAGTCCATTTGGTCCAGTGTGTCATTTAAAGTCTTTATTTCCTTGTTGATCTTTTGCTTAGATGATCTGTCCATTTCAGTGAGGGGGGTGTTAAAGTCCCCCACTATTATTGTATTGTTGATGTGTTTCTTTGATTTTGTTATTAATTGGCTTATATAATTGGCTGTTCCCATGTTAGGGGCATAGATATTTACAATTGTTAGATCTTCTTGTTGGATAGACCCTTTAAGTATGATATAGTGTCCTTCCTCATCTCTTATTATAGTCTTTGGTTTAAAATCTAATTTGTCTGATATAAATATTGCCACCCCAGCTTTCTTTTGGTGTCCATTAGCATGGTAAATGGTTTTCTACCCCCTCACTTTCAATCTGGAGGTGTCTTTGGGTCTAAAATGAGTCTCTTGCAGACAGCATATTGATGGGTCTTGTTTTTTATCCAATCTGATACCCTGTGTCTTTTGATTGGGGCATTTAGCCCATTTACATTCAGGGTAACTATTGAAAGATATGAATTTAGTGCCATTGTATTGCCTGTAAGGTGACTGTTACTGTATATTGTCTCTGTTCCTTTCTGGACTATGTTACTTTCAGGCTCTCTCTTTGCTTAGAGGACCCCTTTCAATGTTTCTGGTAGGGCTGGCTTCATGTTTGCAAATTCCTTTAGTTTTTGTTTGTCCTGGAAGCTTTTTATCTCTCCTTCTATTTTCAATGACCGCCTAGGTGGATAGTATTCTTAGCTGCATATTTTTCTCATTTAGTGCTCTGCATATATCATGCCAGTCCTTTCTGGCCTGCCAGGTCTCTGTGGATAGGTCTGTTGCCAATCTAATGTTTCTACCATTGTAGGTTACAGACCTCTTGTCCCGAGCTGCTTTCAGATTTTCTCTTTGTCTCTGAGACTCGTAAGTTTTACTATTAGATGTTGGGGTGTTGACCTATTTTTACTGATATTGAGGGGGGTTCTCTGTGCCTCCTGGATTTTGATGCCTGTTTCCTTCCCCAAATTAGGGAAGTTCTCTGCTATAATTTGCTCCAATATACCTTCTGCCCCTCTCTCTCTTTCTTCTTCTTCTGGGATCCCAATTCTTCTAATATTGTTTCATCTTATGGTATCACTTATCTCTCGAATTCTGCCCTCGTGATCCAGTAGTTATTTATCTCTCTTTTTCTCAGCTTTATTCTCCATCATTTGGTCTTCTATATCACTAATTCTGTCTTCTGCCTCATTTATCCTAGCAGTTAGAGGCTCCATTTTTGATTGGACCTCATTAATAGCCTTTTTGATTTCGACTTGGTTAGATTTTAGTTCTTTTATTTCTCCAGAAAGGGTTTCTGTAATAACTTCCATGCTTTTTTCAAGCCCAACTAGTATCTTTAAAATCGTCATTCTGAACTCTAGTTCTGACATTTTTTTTTTTTTTAAAGATTTTATTTATTTATTTGAGAGAGAGAGAGAGCGCAAGAGGGGGTAGGGTTAGAGGGAGAAGCAGACTCCCCGCCGAGCTGGGAGCCCGATGTGGGACTCGATCCCGGGACTCCGGGATCATGACCTGAGCCGAAGGCAGTCGCTTAACCAACTGAGCCACCCAGGCGCCCTCTAGTTCTGACATCTTACTAATGTCTGTATTGATTAGGTCCCTGGCAGTCAGTACTGCCTCTTGTTCTTTTTTTAAGGTGATTTTTTCCATCTTGTCATTTTGTCAAAAGGAGACTAGATGAATAAAAGAACAAAATGCTAACAGGGTAACAACAACCCCAGAAATACATACACTAAACAAATCAGAAGAGACCTGAAACCGGGGGAAAAGAAAGGGAAAGAAAGAAAAAAGAAAAAAAAAAATAAAGAGAGAAAGAAAAAGATTTAAAAAAAAAAAAAACAGAATATGATCAAATATGATCAGGCTGGTGCATAGATCAGTGCCACACACTAGATTTTGGGCTTATTTTGGTCTGTTAGAAGAAACTGCCTCCCAAAATTTTAAAGAAAGAAAAACCTATATATGTACAAAAATAAGGGTAAATATGATGAAGGGATGGAATATGACTGTACAGATGAAAATTATAAAAGATTTTATAAATGGAATTGATAAGATAAGAAGTTGGTTGAAAAAAGAAAGAAGAGGAATTAAAAAAAAAGGGAGAGAATGTGATCAGGCAGGAGACTAGAACAAAGCCATACATTAGAGATTTAGGGTATGTTTTGGTCTGTTAGAAGAAACTGTATCCCAAAATTTTAAAGAGAGAACAAGTTATATATATATACCAAAAATAAGGTTAACTACTATGAAGGGATAGAATATGACTCTAAAAATGAAAAATAAAAAAGATTTTTTAAAAAAGGGATTGATAAGATGTTGGTTGAAAAAGGGAAAAAGAAAATTTCAAAAAAATAAAATTAAATTAAAAAAATTAACTCGAAAGACTAAAGAATCAGAGGGAAAAAAGCCATGAATTCTATGTGCAGTATTCCCCTAGCGCTGGAGTTCTGTCATTCTGTTCTTGCTGATCTTGTGGGGGAGGGGCCTGTTGCCATGGTTCCCAAATGTCTTTGCTGGAGGCAGAATTGCCACACCCTTGCCAGTCCGGGCTAAGTAATCTGCTCGGGTTTGCTCTCGGGAGTTTTTATTACCTGCAAGCTTTCTGTACAGCTTTGGAGGCCGAGAGTGAAAATGGCAGCCTCCCAATCTCCGCCCCAGAGGAGCCAAGAACTCAGGGCCCCACTCCTCAGTGAGCCCTAGAGAAAAGCAGTCAATCACTCCCATATCCCCGGTCTCCGGCCGCACTCCGTGCTCACTGGCCTGTGACCGAGCGTTTCTATCTCTGGCACACGACGCCGTGGAGTCTCCAAACCCAGCAGATTCCTGTGGTGCACTCCCGTGCCACTCCTCCCAGGGGAGGAAGAGGAGTCTCCCTGGGTCTGCTGCTTGTTGGGTCCCTGCTGGAGGAGCTGTGGCCCGACTGTGCCACGGATCATGGTTTATGACAACCCCGAGCTGAGAGCCCACTCCTGGGCTCCATCTCTGCAGCCGGCTTCCCTGCTCCAATACCTGGGAGGTCTGCCGCACTCAGGCACCCCCGGTCTTTCTGTGACCCTGAGGGTCCTGAGACCACACTGTCCCAGCGAGTGTTCCACCCCCCGCTTAGCCACTGGAGCGACGTCCCTCAGCGGAGCAGACTTCTAAAAGTTCCGATTTTGTGCTCCACTGCTCTGTCACTTGCCAGTAGCAGCTGATGGAGGCTCCCTCCCCGCCGGGGTCTGTCTTCCCGAATATCCCCTCGGATTCACATCTCCGCACATCCTACCTTCCAGAAAGTGGTCACTTTTCTGTTCAGAGAGTTGCTGCTATTCTTTTCTTTGATCTCCTGTTGAGTTCGTAGGTGTTCAGAATGGTTTGATCCCTATCTAGCCAAATTCCTGGGACCAGACAAAATTTAGGTCTCCTACTCCTCCGCCATCTTGCTCCTACCCTTACCTATTTTTTACTGGGTCATTTGTATTTTATTATTGATTTTAGGGCTTCTTTTTACAATCTGGATATGAGATTTTGTCAGATACATGTATTGTAATATTTTCTCAATTTGTGACTTGACTTTTCATTTTCTTAGTGGTATCTTTTGATGAGTGGAAGTTTTTAATTTTGATGAAGTTCATTTATCATTTCTTTTATGGTTAGTGCTTTTTGTGTTCAGTTTAAAAAATTTTTGCCTACTCTAGATCCCAAAAATATTCTCCTGTATTTTCTTCTCTATAATTTTATAATTTTGACTTTTACATTTAGTACTGTAATACTTTTTTAATATATGGTGTAAGGAATGGATCAAGGTTCTTTTAATTTTTTTGAATAGAAATCCAGTTTTCCCAGCTTAATTTTTTAAAAGACTTTCCTTCCCTCATTGAATGACATTGGTGCTTTTGTCAAAATTCAACTGAACATACACGAGTATAGTCCCAGTTATGGACTCTCTATTCTGTTCTATTGATATCTTTGTCTATCTTTATGAGAATGCCACACTGTCTTCTATTCCTGAATCTTATATTGTCTTAAAATCAAGTAGTATAACTACTCTAGCTTTATTACTGTTTTGGCCATTCTGGGTCTAGGACATCATTGCCATTACTCAAAATTTCATCATTATGCATGACATTTCCTTTTAGGGTTTTCATAATTTACCTTTATTGGGTTGAAGATACTCCTTTATACTCTCAGTTTGCTGAGAGATTTATCATAAATTGGCATTGAATTTTGTCAAAATCTTTTTTTCTGCATCACTTGAAATATCCTATTTTTTTCTATTTTACTCTGTTAACATGGAGGAATATATTGAATAATTATCAAATATTAATACATTCCTGGATTTCCTGATATAAATTCTCCATGGTTCTCTTCTATATTGTTTAGCTGAAGTAGAGTCTACCTTGTCTGACATTGGTGTAGCTAATAGATTTTAGTTTTGGTGAGTGTTTGCATGTTATGCCTTTTCCATCCTTTGCTTTTCAGCTTTTTTGTGTCCTTATGTTTAAAGAGTGTCTCTCATAAGCTGCACATGATTAGATTTAGATTTTGTTTCTTAATCAGTTTGATAATACTTATATTTGAATTAGAATATTTAGTTCATTTACAATTGATCTAATTTCTGGCATAATCATATTTATATCTACTTTTTAACTAATTTTTGCTTGTCTCGGCGCCATGATTACTTCCATTTATGTTTACTCTCCTTTTGTTTATCTCTTCCTTCTTGCCTTCTTTGGATTAATATAGCATTTTAATATTCAATTTTCCCATCTATTAATTTGTTAGTTTAACATTCTTTTATTATTCTTTTTATGGTTACCCTAGAGATTATAATAGGTATTTCCTGACTTTTGTAATCTTAAATCAATTAGTAGTTTTATCACTTTCCAAACAAAGCAAGGATCTTAAAACACTTTAATTGCATTTGCTTTGTGTCAGCTTTTGTGCTTTTCTGTTGTGCATTTTAATTCTGCACGCATTTTACATCTTATATTACATGACTATTTTTGTTTTGCACAGTCAATACATGCTTATATATTCCTGATACATAAATCCTCTGATGATTGACTGAGATGATTTTAGTGTGTATTGTAGTTTTATTCTGCTTCACCTGATGCATCCTATTACTAGGGTACAGCTCTCCAGGGTCCTGTGTGTCCCCACTGTTTCCTTAGGCTCCACATTCTTTAAATGCCTTTAACTTCAATTGTGATTCCTCAGTGCTGTGATACTTCCAAAAATTTCATTCTGATTTCCTGCAGTTTTCTACTTAACTTTGTATCCTGTGCTTTGTGCAGCCTAAAATTTGCACATTTTTCATGAGGGAACCTACTAAGCACTAGTTCTTTTGTGTGTGTTTGTGTGCGCACGCGCGCCGTCTGTGACTTCTCTCCAGAATCTTGGCTCCTCAAGTCCTCGTTGCCTTGGAAGACTTGAAATCAATTTTTATGTCTACAGGCCTATGCATTTATAAAGTTTTTCTTGCTTCTTTACCTCTTAGTTAAGACCCTCTACCCACACGCTCAGTCTGTTTTTCCTGAACAAAGAATCAAGTGTTCCAAGGGCAAAATAGCTTGAAGATTATCCACTTACCTTTCTGAAGTTCTCTTCTTTCTGACTTGGATTTTGTGACTTGGATTCTTTCTGACTTGGTACCTTGGATTCTGGTTGCCATGGCAGTTTTCAATGTCTGTAAATGGTTTTTAAAAATATTGAATCTGTTTTTTCTAGTTGTTCTCAGTGGGAGAGTTGTTTTACCCCAGGGTATTACATCTTAGCTGGAAGCAGATGTCCTCTTATACCAATTTTAGTATCTCCCCCTCTCCTTTTTCAGTAAGCTACGATATCACTATGAATTCTTTTAGGGCTATGGGGACTATACATCTAATACTATGAAGGAAATTGTGTGATAATTGCTATTTGGTTCTTTTTCAGGTTTGATGGGTGGTGACATGAAGATATTAATGCCTCTGCTTAAAGAGAAATGGTAGCATAAAATAAACTTTAGTAGAAACTTATCTAATATTGTGAATGTCATAGTCAAGAATATCAGAAGCCTCACACAATTCTAGATTTAAGTGACCTAAAGTCCTTTTTATTATCATTACTTCAATTTTAAGCTTCTTACTAAAATAATTACTTCTTTTTTCTTTTTCTTTTTTCTTCAATTTTTTATATTTTGTCAAGGGATAGGAAAATAGTTGATTGACAATCCTGGTCTTTTTAGCAAATCCAATATATAACAAGGATTCATCATTTTTTAAAAAGATGTATTTATTTATTTTAGAGAGTGGGGAAAGGCAAAAGGAGAGAGAATCTTAAGCAGACTCTGTGCTGAGCACTGAGCCCAATGCAGGGCTCAATCTCACAACCCTGAGATCACGACCTGAGCCAAAACCAAGAGTCAGTTGCTTAACTGACTGTGCCAAGCAGGTACCCCAAGGAGTCATCATTTTTAATTGATCAAAATTAAACTAAATTTGAAATTATGATTAATGAATCACAAGTTATTTTTTAAAGATTTATTTATTATTTGAGAGAGAAATAGAGAGCATGAGCAGGAGGGGCAATGCAAGAAGGAGAGGGAGAGAATTTCAAGCAGATTCCTCACTGAGTGTGGAGCCCCTCGTGGGGCTCAATATCATGACCCTGAGATCATGACCTGAGCTGAAATCAAGAGTCAGATGCTCAACTGACTGAGCCACCGAGGCACCCCCATGAATCACAAGTTATGATGAGTTATCAACAGCTATTTTCTGTTTTCCAAACACCTGCATTAATTTGTAATGATCACTTAGTTTCTATGCCATATATAACATGTTAGGCAAACATGATTTTTGCATAATTTAGTTAGATATTTAGCAATAAGTGTTTTTGATATTCCTGAAACTAGCAAAGTGTTGAAGAAGCTCAGAAGTATTTCTGGTTTATTTTTCTATTAGGAATATTTCTCCATTCTGTTTTGATTTTTTCAGTCATTCATTCATTTACTATAAATAGGTGACCATATGTATTTTCATGCTCCCCCAAAGTCTCTGGTTACACATTTTGTCATAACATGACTTTTAAAGCACTCCTTTCATTCTTAAAAGTGATCATTCTTTGCATGAGAGATTATATGGTTTCCTTTTATTTCCAAAAGTTGGGGTAGGAAAAAAGCGGGAATGGTAACTCGAAATGGAGCCTGCCCTTCAGAAACTATGGCCTACCAAATGTAGGGGATAAGAATTAACATCAATAACTTATATAATAAGAAATGAAAAGGACCACAGGAGAGATGCAAAGATATAATATACGTTGCAATGTGGTAAAAAAAAACTTGATAAACATGTTTGAATGTTTAAGGAAATATGTGCAAAATTTTGTGAAGAGTAAAGAAGGCTTGGGGAACATATATAAAAGACAAATACTTTTTATCAGGGAGTTACTGAAGTGGTAGGAGAGTGAGACTGGAATACCAGAGAGAGGAGAACGAGAAGTGAACTGATGATCTGCAACTGCTTTTCTCAGGGAGCATCTGCCAACTCCAGGCCCTGGCTGGGGACTGAGTATCCAGGCATGACACAAGCTGAGTATCCAGGCATGGCCCAAGCAGAGTCAGCAGAGGGAGGAGAGAAAGCAGAAGAAATGCTGTGGCCATCAGTCTAAGTAATAAAAGGAAAGGCAGAGAGGCTTCAACATATGTCTAGCTTCTCTCTCAAAACATTTGCAATTGCCTGAAATTGAGTGGATCAGAAAGGTTAAAAGATAAACTAAACACTTCTGACATAGAGCATTATTTTCATGGAGTCTTTCAATAATGAGGAGACAGACCCACCTGTGGGGGGGAAGAAAAACAAAAACAAAAACAGAAAATGCCTTTAGCAACCACATGGACTGACAAAATTGGAGACTCAGAGGCACTCAATCATGTGGTCAGGGTTCCCTGTCATTTGTCTAATTCTGAAGTTGTGTGGGTCAGGAAGCCAAAAATCTAAACTGAAAATCTTTGAAAAGCTAGCCAGAATCTCCCATAGCCTCTTAATGCTGAGGTGATAAAGACCTACCAGATGAGGTGTACTAGTGCACAGCCAGATGTTCTGTTAAAAGTCCTGAAGGGATATGCCCTACAGTAGACCAATTCCTATCCCAATTATAAAATAACTTTGACTCAGCTCAGTTCTGGATTAGATTAAGATAATCTGTCCCCTCTACTTAACAGGAAAAGTGGTAAAGCACCTCTAGCACAGATAATACCATCTACAATTTACAGCCTCTACAGAATCTTATTTTATATGTGTATGTGTGTTTTTGTTTCTATATGTGTGTGTGTGTGTTTTATATGTTTAGGTGTGGAAGAGTTAGGACAATATTACCAAAAAATCAAGGGAAACAATTAGACAATAAAAGCAGACCCATAGGTAATACATTGATCACTGTTGGAGGGTTAGATCACTGTTAGAAAACTAAATCATTATTCTTTTTTTTTAAAGGTTTTATTTATTTATTTGACAGAGAGAGAGACAGCGAGAGAGGGAACACAAGCAAGGGGAGTAGGAGAGGGAGAAGCAGGCCTCCCGCTGAGCAAGGAGCCTGATGTGGGGCTCAATCCCAGGACCCTGGGATCATGACCTGAGCAGAAGGCAGACGCTTAATGACTGAGCCACCCTGGCACCCCCTAAATCATTATTCTGAACATTTCTAAAGAAAAGAAAAGAATCAGCCATTGGCTTGTGTTTTCTGTTTGAACTCTACATCAGAGGAACTAAACAGCTGATGAGGGGAAATTCTACTTTAGAAAAGAAATCTAGTTGACAAATATAGAAAGGATGATAGAATTATAATATTACCATTTTGTAGTTTTGTAATAAAATAGTTGATCTTCATAATGATCACCAGTGACTGCTAAAACCATTAGGTGAAAGGCTGATGGGAAGTTTCATAATGTGTGCATTAGGCTGACCACACTTGAACCCAATGATCAATCTTAATGTGATTAATAGACAACCCAATTTATGTGCTTTTTGGTGTGGTATAATAAGGAGTAAACACTATCTCCTATAAATTATACTCCCTGTACAAACAACCATGAATCTGATCAAGCCCTCAGATCTAACTATCAATTGATAGGCAATATAGGTGACAGAGGAATGTATTAAATGACACTATAGGGACTCAACCAGTAAAAACCATAATCTGGGAAACAATCAGTATGTTTTCAACAAATAGCCATCAAAAAAGAAGAAGGGAATATCTATAGATTAAAAAAGGTTTAAGAGAGTCATCAACAAAATGCAATATGCAGATCTTGTTTGGATGCTGATTTGAAAATCAAAAGTAAAATAAAAATATATGAGACAATCAGGGAAATCTAAGTAATGACTTTAAATTAAACATTTAATATCAAATATTAAAGAATTACTATTAATGTATTTTAGATGTGATAATATTATTATTTTTCCTTTTATTATAAAAATGTGCACCTATATTATAGGCCTTTATACTGAATTACTTATGGATGAAAACATAATGATTTAACTTTTCTTTAAAGTAAATAAATGGTGGTAGAGACGAAACAAGATTCACATATATATTATTATTGAAGCTGAATGATAGGGATGTGGGGGTTCATTTTAACATTTTTTCCATGTTTCTATATTTTTGAAATTTTTCATAATAAAAAGCCATCTTTTAAAGATGTCTGAAAAACAAACAGAAAGAATAATATGAATTCTCACATACTAGTGTAAATTGGGCAAGCACTTCATAGAGCAATTTTGCCATGTATAAGAAAGATGAATGGGGGCGCCTGGGTGGCTCAGTCGTTAAGCGTCTGCCTTCGGCTCAGGTCATGATTCCAGGGTCCTGGGATCGAGCCCCGCATCGGGCTCCCTGCTCGGCAGGAAGCCTGCTTCTCCCTCTCCCACTCCCCCTGCTTGTGTTCTCTCTCTCGCTGTGTCTCTCTCTGTCAAATAAATAAATAAAATCTTTAAAAAAAAAAAAAAAAGAAAGATGAATGTACACTCACAACAATCCACCAACTCTACTTCTAGGTCCATAGCTTAGAAAAACTCTCCCATTTTTGTGTGCAAGGAGACATAATCTAGAATGTTTACTGCAGCATTGCTTAAAATAGCAAAATGTAGGAAACAACCTAAGTGGCCATCAGTAGGAGAATTGATTATATTTTTGGTTGTGGTATGTATTCAATTTAGTTTAAGTGAATGAACTAGAACTGTACCTGTTAATGTAATACAAAATGGACAAAATGGGCAAATTGCTGAATGGAAATAGAGTGTTATACTATGTCAATAAAATTTAATAACTTGGTAAACACTACCGTATATTATTTATTAACACATATGAATATATATGTTGTAAAAGTATTAAAATATGCCAAGTGATGATCCATCCATACCAAATTTTCCCTTGGAAAGGATAGGATTAGTATTAAGAATAATATACAGAGGGCTTGGGCGCCTGAGTGGCTCAGTTGTTAAGCGTCTGCCTTCTGCTCAGGTCATGATCCCAGGGTCCTGGGATCGAGCCCCACATCGCATCAGGCTCCCTGCTCAGCGGGAAGCCTGCTTCTCCCTCTCCCACTCCCCCTGCTTGTGTTCCCTCTCTCGCTGTCTCTCTTTCTGTCAAATAAATAAATAAAATCTTTAAAAATATATATATACAGAGGGCTTCACATATATTCTTAATGTTTTCAAAAGAAAGGAAACTTTATATAAGGCAAAATGTTTATATTTGACAAATCTATGACAATTAAATTGAATTTTATTAGGTCATTTTCTATAAGCTCTTATTAGCTTAGAAATCTTTATAATTAAATTTTTCTTTAAAGAACAGTATTTACACCTGTATGGAGAAACTGCACTGTGTGTTTATATAAAGAACATTAATGTACTGTATTAGATACCCAGGCAGTAAAATGAAGAGTGGAAGAAATTACCATTTACAGAGGGTTTACATATACAATCAGAGCTCCACTCTCCACTCTGATGAACGAATATTTAGAAATAAATATTTAAATTTAGATAATAGAAAAAAAGGATAGCCAAGTCTTTGGCTTTGGAAAGCAATCAGAGGCAGAAATTATCCTATATTTATCTATAACAACAAAAAAAAAGACCACACTCTGCTAAAATGGTCTTGAGTGGTTGCTGCCAATCTTTATGATGACTTTGGACAGCTGCCCCATTATTATTTCCATGGTAAACTGACCATCTGGAATTGTATAGACCATTTCTCTCTGCTAAAAGTAGACTCACCTCCAAACCTATCATAGGTATGCAACTTCAGACACGGACAGCGAACCTGCTCTGTACCTAGCTTTCACCTGCTCCTGCCACATCCATTCAATGTCACTAACGTTGTTCCCCACCCCACCCCCAACACCATCCCCCACGATCTGGAGAGAAAAGAGTTTATTTTCTAGTAGAAGTTATGGAAATTCTTGAATAAGGAAAGTGGTTAACATTCATAAGTAAAATGAAGTAAAGTTTGAGATACTCTGAATTAGTCTACGCTAAATCACACTGAGATTTAAAATACCTGGGTCTTTTGTCTGTGCTTTTGTCGCTCCATCCTTCAGAGGAAGGGTTTTAATAGTGATGTCTTAAACTGGGAGAGCATTTTGCTATTTGGAAACATTTTCATATTTACTCTTTCAACAGTCCTTTATGGATGAAAAAACTGAATCTGAAAGGGGCAAATACACAGTTGGAGAGTGCCTGGTTTCCTGGCCCCTTACCCAGCTGTCTTACTGTTACACTACAATGAATGAAACCTGCTTGTAACAACTTCTCAAGTTCATGTGAAGAATAATTCCTAGCACAGAAACTGACGTATGAATGAACTACTGTAAAGAAAATAACACATTAGAACAAAGTCATATGGGACTAAGTACACCCGAAGAGAGATGGTCTTTTCTACAAGGGGAGATTTGGACAATGAGAATAGATGAGAGAAACTGTAACAAGCAGTGACTCTATAGAAAGAAAAGAGAAGAGAAGAAAAAAGAAGGAAGAAAGAAAGGAAAAAAGAAAAGAAAAAGAGGAAGAAAGGATAATAGAAGGGAAGAAGAGAAAGAAAAAAAGAGCAAAAGAAAAGAAACAAACTGCACTTTCAGAAGAAATTGAAGAGGAATCTTTCTTACTAAATTTCTGGGGTTTCTTTAAATCCACAGTTTCTGCCAAAAGATTCAAGCACAGATTTGGGACTTATATTTGTCAAGTCTCCATATGCTGCATTTTCCCTCCAAGCTTTTACTCGGGCTTGCCGAATCTGTGGTTGGTTGAATATGTGGTTTTACAGTTACTAAAAATACCCTGAAGTCAAGCTCCTCTCAGTTTTTGTGCAGTGAAAAAACAGACACTCTAGCATCAGATTTTTCAAGGCTTTGGCCTGTAACCTTTAATCAACCACCCCTTTCATAAAAGTAAGCTCTGTAGGCATAGGTCATTTACATTTCACTTCAACACAAAGTGAGTCAGAGACTGAAGAAAATGGCACTATGAAGGAAATGCTATGATTTTTTCAATTACTTCAATCAATAGTGAATTAAGGTGGCTTTGGGATTGCTGGGAGTTACTGTATGGAGTTTGGCTGTCAGTATGACTGCCACCTCTGAAGGAACCACAGAACTGTCCACTAACTGCAGCAGTTAATTCCAAGTCAGTGCCAGAGGCCACAGAGCTCCCACCCCAGTCCCTGGAGACAGAAGGGCTGTTGTCCAGGCATGCCACCCTCTGTGCACCTGTGCTAATGTCAGCACGTCAAGTCTCTGAGCTGTCAAGTCGTTTCCCCGTGGTTATCATCATACATACACCCGGCAGACAAGACAAGCTACATCATTTGCACGGCCCAGTGCAAAAAGAAAACATGAGGCCCCTGGTTGAACACACAGAGGGAAATGTTAAAGAGACTACAATATAAAGCCTTTTCTCCTGTGGTCTCTCTCTCAACCTGTCTTTGTGGTTTTTTATTTGCCATTTAATGCTGCACTGCCGTGCAGGGTGGGGAGAAGAGACTTGGGGGACAAGTGCATACTCTGCCCTGTGCCGCAGCCTCCACTCTGACTGCATGCACGTGCAGCCTTCAGGCTGCCAGATCCACCTCCTACCCGTCCAGTCACTGGGCAGACACTCCAGGGAAATTGAACCAAGCATCTCCCCTTTCCCTTCCCTCCTACCCTAGCCCCTGGTAGACCGGTGATCTCCAAGGGTATTACAACAACAGCAGGTGGACTAGAAGGTACCTGCATGGAGGGTGGGTGAGAAGCTCACCCCCTGGTGTTGCCTATCAAATGCACTGTGGCCCTGCTAGTCCAGGGAGGGGACGGCCAATCACTGTCTGGAGATGCTAGGCAGCATGTGCACTTGACCCTGATTTGATCTTCCTGCACCCCTGCCAGTGGTGGAGAGTGGCAGTGATTCCTGGGCAGGGCCAGATAGTGAAGCCTCGGAAGGTCCCAGGGGCACCAGGGAAGTCAGGGAGGCAGGACCATGGGTAAGCTGAGGCTCCAAGCCCCCAGTGCAGATTTCAAAATGATGACTATAGACCACTAAATCCCAAGTGCAGGGACCTTCTGCTGAAGGACATGTGGTGCATTTGTATTGGACACAAGGTCCTGAGCCAGCCCGGGTGGAATCCTGGCTTCCCAGCACCATTGGATCAGGCCACATGTAGACATTATCTACAGGTGGAATTAACTAGGGGAGTCAAGGGACGCAGGAAGTTTGGCAAGGGAAAGCCAAATGCCTTGAATGTATTTCTGCCTTCCTTCCTGAGAAATGAAGTTGTTTTATTATTTTGTAGGTTAAATGTTCTTTCTTACTGATAGCTTCATTTATACAGTCGAACATCATACTTTTATCCCTGGTCATCTACTTGCTGATGTTTTCATTGTTGTCATCATTTTTGTGATTTCAGGTGGGCATATTGAATGTCAGGGACATATTACTTCAGCAAGCTTAATAGCAAACATTATCTCTGTCTATTTTTTTTTAAAATAAATGGATTATTGCAGTAGTAATGAAGTTACACCAAGGTGTTTCAAGTTTTTATCTCTGGGCGAGGATTTCAAATTATTCTGGGTAGATCATGTACTTTGAAATGGCTTATTGAATGGCCCAAACTTGGAGGGAATACACATACTGATTCATTTTATTTTTCTCTTTTACCTTCAACTGTGCTATGGAAGACTTTTTTCCCACCTTCTACATTCAGATCAGATTCCTTGATTTCAGGAATTGAAAAGCTATTCCAGTGTATTCTTGTTTCAAACCTCAAATTCACATCTCTCCTTTCTAGCACGTGCCAGGCCTCGGTCTGGAATACATGGAATGGGAAGGGGCGTGGTCTGCTCCTGCAATATCTCTGGCTCCTCCCTTTTGTTTCCCCTCCTCTGTCTGCTTTAATGGGAAAAAAGATAGGAAATATAGCCAAAGTTTTTGACTTGCCTGCAGCTGATGTGGTCCTCTTCTGATTAACAATGGATAGTTGTCACCAGGGTCTTGGGGTAGGCAGCCCAATGCTGATACATAGAGGATATTTGTGAGTTCTTAGGGACCCTCTAGAGGGGACTTCATCACTGAGAGTTCCTTCATATTGAGATTCCCCCCAATTCAACCAACCTCATCCATCCACCCACAGCCCACCTGCTGATGGTTCACCTTTAGCATCTTGTTCCTGAAATTCTTTTCTGTGATTGGCAGCCGTCTTAGGTGGAGTGATAACAAGATGGTTTTATCCCACTATCTTCTGAAGGGCTGCTTAACTCATGGGAAACCCACTTATCCTCACTCCAACAAATGATGGTAAAAGGCCAACTGCCCATGGCTGTCCCATTAAACTTGCCATGACCAGTCAATGCTCTTCTTCCCTTATCAGATCATCCTATGTGCTGTATAAGGAGACCTCTAGCCAAGGAATGAGATGACATTCTCCCCAAGTGGCAGATTCCTCCAATCTCTCACCACTCCCCCTCTCTCCACCATCAGATACATTTCATCCTGTGAGGGCCAAGAGATAAATGTGACTTTATAGGAAGTGACAACAATGCATTCGTGATAACATAAGATGAAGGAAAATTAGCAATGCAATTGAAATTCACAACATAAGACATAAATCCACGAACATACTTTAAGGGGATGATGGGCGGGAAGATTCAGCCTGCATTGGTGTGAGTGGAGGTGGAACCCACTGCCACCAGAAGGAAAGGGGGTGTCCAGAGTGGAGGGAAAGAGCTGATTTTGGACAGACAGACACACAGCAGAAAAAAACATCTGCCACTTGGAAGGAGATGGTCCCATAAGGTAAAAGAAAGAATGCACTCCACTGATGTGGCTTTCAGAAATGAGCCTGGCAGTAAGAAATAGCCAGCCAGTGCAGGGGAGACACGTGGGGGAGGAGGTGACATGGAGAAAGGCTCAGGAGCCAGGCTAGGCCCTGGCCCAGGCCCAGGCACCACCTGAGTGGTGTGAGCACTCTATCTGTACACGTGTATAACCACTCACTCACTGGGTGTCTTTTTCTTTTCAATCTTCAGGAAGAGGCAGCCAGAATTCTCGCCCACCAGCCAATGTCCGTCGGCACATGTGCAGCTTTGAAAACCCCCACACTGCAGTGAATGTGTAAGAAAAGCTGCATGGACAATGTAGTGGTCTGCCCCTTGCTTTCTCTCTCCTGGGTTTTTCCACTTTCTAACATGGAAGCAGATGTGCATGCCATCAAGAATGAGGAACCATTTACGTGCCATGGTTTGCACGACTGCCTTAATTTGATTGTCCATCGTTCTTAAAAGGGCACTGTCAAGTTGTTAGTCTTTTTGCTTTTTTAAGTTTCAACGCAAGACACAACACTTTTTCCAATTCTAGAGATTCACTTTTGTTTGTGACTCCTACTCACAAGCTCAAAAGTGAATTTTCCCCCTTCATAAATTTGTCAGCTTTTCCTTGGCAAACAGAGCTCTTTCTTTTTTTTCTTTCTTTCTTTCTTTTTTTTTTTTTTTGCCTTTTTGCTGTTGCACAAATGTTTGAAATGATGCTGTCTGCATTAAAGTAAAAGCTATAACTCGAACTTACGGAGAGTTCCATAATGTCAGCTCGAGGGGGTGGGCACTGACGCGAGCCTCTGCTGGGTGCCTCCCACAGCCTGGGGAGCACAAAACAAAAGTTTTTTGAGTCCTATGAAAAGAGAGTATTACAAAAAGGAAATGTAGTTATTTGCCCCCAGAATTCTGAGTGTTTTTATCAGATTTTCGCCATCTGATAAAAATGGTGCATGTTTGGTCCAATTTTCGACCTTTAGATCTTGACAGTGTCTCTTTAAGTTAACAAAGGAACATAGACCATGTTCAATTCATTGTGCACGGAGTCTGTGGTCATTTTTCAGCTGTTCCTTTACAGCCCATCAAACTCCTGGGAGAGTCAAAGGTACACATTCCTGCAGCAGGAGGGAGTCCACTGATAAGGTGTCTGTGGCTTGAATAGCTCTTCAGATGAGAAGAGCGCAATTTGTTCAAATGTTTGCTACTGAACCTGGCTATGGAGGCCAGTGTATGAGGCCACAGCATCTCTTTTCTTCACTCAGTGGAGTGCATTGGGAAGTCTGTGTTCTGATATTCCCTCAAAAAGCCCAAATAGAAAGAGTGTGGTCTCATTCAAATCATACTGATTCTTTAAGGGAAAAATATGGTAGCCATGCCAGTGTGTTTCAGGTGGTGGTCAGGAGGCCCCTGCTCATTGAGATCAAAGCCATTCAAGTCTGCTTGGATGCACTGTCTGTAATTTTCCCAAGTCAAAAGACATTGAGCATTTCTTGCAGCCTGGGCTGAGTCTGACCAAGGGCACAGCAAGGAGATCCTGATTATGACAGCTCCTGGCTGCCTGTCAAAAGGGATTGATGGGAATAGTAGATGTGCTTGTCTTGCTGTGACAGCAGGGCCAGAAAGAGAGGAGAGTCACCTAACATTTCATGACTTAAAGGTGAGTGCCTAAAAAAGCAAAAGCAAAGGCTGAAAGTGGGTACATTCTTGGTAGGTGATAAAAAAAAAAAAAAAAAAAGCCACAATCAGCAAAGCTGATAGGTTGGTTGTTAAGAATTCTCGGAATAGGATCTGTTCAAGCTTTCTTTCGGGAGACTATAAAGGATCGGGAAAAGATTGAGAAGAGATTCGCAATTTTTAGCATTGGCTGTTCCTCAACAAACAACAACAAAAAAGATACGTTGTCTCTGTGACCTGCAGTTCCCACAGCTTTTCTGAACAATCCAGGCAAAGGGACTAGTAATGGAGATAAAGCTGCCTACTGGACCATTGTGGTCTGCCTAGATCTATCCTGTTTCTGAGGAATAATCCCAGCAGAGCAATGCAATTGCCCTATGTTTCCAGAGCAAACCGTGAGGACTCCAGGTTAGAGCTGAGGAACATCAAATGACTTGCTATTAAAATTACAGGTGTGGTAGCATGGGGCATAGAAATACAATAATGCTTGACTTGAAGTTCCTTCAAAGGGAATGGAATCTAGACTCATCTGTACTTCTTGGAGGAATATAATTACAGCTGGTATACCTCTGCTAAAACAATACTCCTGTACCAACATGATGTCTTCAGTAAACTTTGGCATGGGAATTTCTTTCCTCAGCCAGGAATCATGATTAGGTTGAACCAATGGCCATTTAAAATGTACTTAGAAAAAATTTAATAAACATCAGAATTCTACTCATTAGTTTGAAACAGATTTGTCAGTTTTCTCAAGACAGTAGACCCTATACCCAGACAAAGTTTATGGAGCCTCCCATACTTTGGTGAGCTCATTTTGTTTGTGGATGTCTTTTTCTTAATTGATTCATTGAAGAGAGCACAAAGCTTAATAAAGGCAAACTGATTTCCCTTGTGCTGCTGTGTATCCTGTATCGTGTATCCTGTATCATATAACTTTAACATATAGAATGTGATTCATCTAAAGATTTAAAAGGAGGACTGTATATTTAGACTTTGAGGTATTATAAATTTTGGCAAGCCAAGTGGTTCTCTGACTAGCTTATGATGTTAGGATTAGAGGAGAGGGATAAATCCACAATGCTATTTAAGACTGATATCTGCAGAAACTACGAAGTTCTCATGTAGTCAAAAAGCATTTGTCTCCAATAACACATCCAGAGATTTTCTACCTTACTAGTGGTGAATCCAAAAGGTGAGAAATTTTAATTATGTTCACATAGGCTTCCAGAGATTATATACTGAATATGCAGATTTTTCTGGAAAGCCTTCAAAAGTGTAACTGGCATCAGTGGAAGTCCTTTGTACTGAAGACTAACTTGGCGTTGCCTGGGAAAACAAGAGTCTGACTCATAAGGCTTCAAATAGTTCCGATGCCTGCGATTCTACAAGAATCACTACTCACACTTCCTTCTGGTACCAGCTGCGTGAAGCAGGAAGAGGCGAGGCATTTGGACAACACATGTCTGGCATCCCTTTCCGAGTATCTCAGCTGGGGCAGCACCAGCCTTTTTGGAAAGGCCTCGTGTCCCCACCATGGCTGCACGGCCCCAGCAAAACTGCCCATAAGCCTGTAGCTTTGGTTTCTTTTCTGGACTTGGTAAGCCATTCTCTCCATGCCATGACTCAATGGTATTTCCTGTTTCCACTTTCATTTTCAGAGAAAACACATGCTAACCTCTTCAGGTTCCAGGGACTGAGTCTCCCCTCTTTCTGCTAAGGTCTTGCCTTGTCTGTGGGCTCTCTGGATGCCATCCTTATGTCTGTCGTGAAGCTATTAAGCCTCGTGGCAAAGACTTGAATTGGACATAAGGGAGACAGGTGTTGTGTAAGCTTCCCCCTCAGGCAGCTTGTGCAGGATGCTTCCCTCCTGATCTCAAACACCCACCCACTGTTATTCCCATTTTAGACCTCTCTGGAGCAGAGAGCAATGTACCCTGCAGATGTAACTAGTACTTACTGAAACAAATAGAACAGACAAGATCACTCCGAGTGCCAAAGATATACTAATCTGTTTGCACCACCCACTTCTAACCATTCTCTAAAGTGCTGTAAATATTGGGTTTTCTGTTTGGGGGGGATTGTTAGACTAATCTAATGAGAGAAAAACCAAAGCAAGATTCCAAGCCTGTCATGGCTGGCTCGGCAGTCCCAGGCCTGCTTGGCTCTGCACACTCCCAGTGTAGATCACCCTCTACATCCTGGTTCCTCTCAAGCCTAGCAGCCATTTCCTCCAATAACTTCTATATCAATAAATATATTTAGCCACCTGAGGTATTCACGCCAAGTGCTACTGCATTTGATCTTCAAATATGAGATTGTTTTAGGCCTGATGTCTGCCTTCTGAAGTGAGAGCAGGAAGGGTGGGGTGTTTTGCGACAAGTACGTGGTGTTTCTAGATCAGGTTGCTTTTCCTAAGACTTCTATTTAGGAAACCAAGTAAAATTAAATAATAAAAGGAAGAAGTTCGTGGCTGAAACGGAAGGTATTAAAGTTATCTGGGATTAAATAGAAGACTTATTTCATAGTAATATTGCATTTTGATAATGCATTTACTCCTTTTTGGCTGCCCCATATTTTATACATTTTTCTCTTCTTAATATCATAGCAGTGGGCTCCCAACCTTTTCAAATAGGGAAATCCCTTTTCAAACCAAAATGCTTATTAAACCTTCACTCGAATCAATGATAATAATTGTACATTTTTTTTAGCAGCCACCTGAACATAAAACACAAAAAAGCTTCTCGAATTTAGCTACATTTGTATCTCGCAGCACATTTTATCATGATAGCACTTACATGCATTTGAAAATAGCAGTGTACAATCTATCAAGACGTAATATTGATCCAGTCTAAAAACAAAGCTTATCGCATGTGTAGATTCATGGACCATTCAAGCTGTATACGGACCACATGTCAGAAACACCTAATTCAGAAGGACTGAAGTTTATACACTGTCCCGAAGTTTCTATGAGATGATACATTTCCTTCACTATCTCTGGTTTTTAGGAAGCAATTTATTTTGTCCTTGGAAAAAAAAGTTAATCTAATTTTCTTAATCTGATAAATGTCCTGGGACATTCGGAACTATTTCCTAATTGAACAGTTCTTTACAAGAAATCTAGAGCAAGACTCTGAGGGGAAGGGCTGTTAATTTTGACAGCCAGGGTGAAAATCTCCCATTACAAGAGTAAAAATGGTATTGGATTAAAACAGAACTAAGATGTGATTTTATCTATATGCAAGATGATTAATAGTACCATTAAAATAGGGAGGCGCATGATTTAAATAGAGGCCTACGTAGGGCCCTGGGAAGTGAGGAGAACAGCCCATGTGAGTGAGTGAGTGATATTAAGTCCCAAGAATACAAGGATGCCTTTTTGCCAGTATCTATGGAGACTGGAGCAATGGTTTGTTGGGGTATGTAAGCCTGGTGGTTAAGTAAGGTGTAGACTAGCTCTCAAGGGACTTGTTTCTTAAACACCCACACATACACACACATATGCACGCGCGTGCGCGCGCGCACACACACACACACACACAGCTAAATAAAGACACAAAGCATCCTTTTAGTTTAATGATTTCTTAAAAAAATAAGCATTGAGAGGCAGGCATTGGAAGAAGGAATAGATGTTTCCATTGCAATTGAAAGTGATGCAAACCAGGGGCTCCTGGGTGGCTCAGTCCGTTAAGCATCTGATTCTTGATTTCCGCTTAGGTCATGATCTCAGGGTCCTGGGATTGAGCCCTGCATTGGGCTCCCTGCTCAGGGTGGAGTCCATGCCCAGGGAGGAGTCTGCTTGTCTCTCTCCCTCCCCCTCTGCCCCTCTCCTCACTCATACTCTCTTTCTCTCTCTCAAATAAATAAATAAAATCTCTTTTTTAAAAAATGGTGCAAATCATTGAGGTTGGATGGTACACTAGAGCATATTTAAGAGGCAAGGCAAGAGGCAAATCCGTGGTTTTATACTTTCTGAAAGAGTAGTAATGAACGTATAAAGAGAGAGACGGTCTGAGTAGAGTAAGGATTGGAGGAAATTGAGAAAGAAGGAGGTGGGAGGTGAGCTCACCTAAAGTTTCAAACTCAGAAGAGGAACTGTGGCTTGTGGTCTTGGTTACTGACTGGTTGATTGTCTGTTCATGCTGGGAACACCAGCCGTCTGTTCTATAGTTGACTCAACTCGGAAGAAAGGTATTCTAACAATAGTGTGGAAGCTGAAAAGCCAGTAATTTTGCATTTACAAGTACTTCTACATTCTCAGCAAATATATTAAGCATATATTTCAGAGAAATATTAATTTTCACAAAGTATTTTGGAGATGAGATTTTTCTTAGACAATTAAAAATATAACATAAATGGGGTGCCTGGGTGGCTCAGTTGGTTGAGCATCCAAGTCTTGGTTTCCGCTCAGGTGGTGATCTCAGGGTTGTGAGATCAAGCGCCCCCAACCCCATTGTTGGGCTCCACGCTCAGCAGGGAGTCTGCTCAAGATTGTCTCTCCCTCTCCTTCTGCCCCTCCACCTGCCTGCAGCTCTCTCTCAAATAAGTATACATATAGCATATAAATTATAAGAAAGAGGAACTGCCTTTTCCCAAATAATGAGTTCAAAATTTTAACTATTATATCTATTTTAGGACTTTTATATCCAGAATTTCTATAATAGGTATCAGAATTTCTGCAAAACTCTGTATTTATTTCGCTCACTTCATTTTTCAAAATTATAATATGTAAAATGTCAAAATATTATCGTCATCATAAATGCAACACGCATGAGTTTTGAAGTATTCATTCTTGCATTTTCAAAATGATTAAATAAACCATTATATTAACTATTGATCACTTCCTACATTTTTCAAAACCAAAGACCATGACACAGAATAGTCTATTTCACATATCCACCTAAGAAAAAAAATGTTCCTTATCCCTATTCCTTTTACTTTCAAAAACGTGTTAACATTGTGCTACCTTCTCTGTTGTTTTCATGGATACAGTGAAAAAGCAAACTCAAAAAAACAACAAAAAAAAGAACAACACACACACACAAGAAAAAATATTTCCTGATATAAGTATTAACACTGCTGTTATTAATAGTGTGCTATGGTAAGTTACCACCATCTGCTAAAAGTTATACAGAAAAAAAGCTAAAAGTCCAAAAGTAAGACCAGAGTTATTACAACATGCAGAATAGAATTTGAATGATATACACAATACCTCTCTTTTCTTCCTCCTTCTCCTCCTCCACCTTCTCCCACTTCTCCTTCTTCTCCTTCTTCTTCTTCCTCCTCCTCCTCCTTCTTCTATTTGATTGGTTTTTTGATGGTCCCATGAAAATGAAAGTTGATAAAGCAGGAGGGCTGCTGGTACCCTAACATTTTTCTTCTCCAAAGCTCAATGAGGAAAAGGCCAGGGAGGGACCTTTGTCTCCATAACTTCTGCTTTCTCTGAATCTTAATTTTGTCTCATTTTCATCACAGACTATGTTGAAGGACTAAACCAGGGTCTGAGCATCTGTATTTTGCTGGGCTTCTTGGTTCTATCTCTTTTCAAACACACCTAGTTAAAAGTCCCCAGCGGGGAAATCCCAAACTAGCTGCTATGAATCAGGGCCTTTATGTGAATTGTGATTCATTGTATGTGTCGGGAACAATGCGTTGGAATAAAAAGAAAAGCCAAAGTTATGACACACATAAGTGGAACATGGGTCTGGGTTTTCTGTCATCGCTTTCTTCTCTTCTGGACAGGTGCCATGTTTCTGACCTTGCTGCTCTGGTACCAGGAAGGTACCTATCAGAAAGGGCGACTCGGGATATATTTTATAACCTCACAGGACAATGAGAGTAGCTTAATATGTGGGTTTTATTTTGTTCCAGGGACTTAAGAAGAAAGGGAGGCAAGAGCTCCGGGCATTACGTTCAGTTGTCCATGTGTAACTACAGTGTTATTTCTTATTTGTTTCCTCCATCAATTGTGGAATCTTTCAAAGGCTTGCATTGAGTGGCGATGTTGTGGTTACCTTAAGGGTATGTGTGTGTACCTGAGGGTGTAATAACTTTGTGAAATCTCAGACCGAAATGAAAATAGCTGCTTCTGCAGCAGCCTGGCGTTTCTCCCCCTGGGACTTTCTCCGGGTCAAAGTGTTCTGCCTTGTCTTGGGGTTGATGGAATCACTGACCAGCTACAGAGGCAAGCTGTGGTCACTGCAGCTTTTGGCCTTTGACCTGTGATAAGGGGAGGTTAAGGGTATGGAGGCCGGGCATACTGGGGGGTGGGGGTGGGGGGGAATCAAATTGCATTGAGCTGGGATTGCATATAATTTATATATATTTTCTCCTGTGTGCACGATATATCTGCAAATAAATCCATCTCTATTTTATTCATAGTTCTAATGGCAAGTCTGTGTCATGGTCTGAACCAGGTGGAAGACAGGTGCCCAAGGGACAGCACATGTGGCACCGCCTCTCTGTGCACGTGAAGACCAGTGAGACGGCCTGCAACCAAACAGCCGTCATCAAGCCCCTCACTAAAAGTTACCAGGGCTCCGGCAAGAGCCTGACCTTTTCAGATACCAGCACCAAGACCCTTTACAACGTGGATGAGGAGGATGCCCAGCCGGTTGGCTTCAGCCCTCCCAGCAGTCCTTCTATGGTGGTGCACCGACGCGTGCCACCCGCGGTGAGCACCCCGCCTCTGCCGCCCCACTTGACCACAGAGGAGACCCCCCTCTTCCTGGCAGAACCGGCCATCCCCAAGGGCTTGCCCCCTCCCCTCCAGCAGCCACCGCAACCGCAGAAATCCCTGATGGACCAGCTACAGGGAGTGGTCAACAATTTCAGCACCGGGATCCCAGATTTCAATGCGGTGCTCGCAGTCCCCGGGGGCCCGGGGAACGGGGTGCGCTCGCTGTTCCCGCCCCCGGCGCCCCCGCAGCACCTGCAAATGCTCCCGCTGCAGCTGAGCACCTTCGGGGAGGAGCCCGCCTCCCCGCCAGCAGAAGACGAGGACGAGGACGACAGCGAGAGGTTCAAGCTCCTCCAAGAGTACTTGTATGAGCGGGAAGGGAACACGGAGGAAGATGAACTGGAAGAGGAAGACGAGGACCTGCAGGCGGCCAGCAAACCGGCCCCCGAGGATTCGCCTGCTCTGACGCCTCCGTCGCCTTTCCGCGACTCGGTGGCCTCGGGCAGCTCGGTGCCCAGCTCCCCCGTGTCCGAGTCGGTGCTCTGCACCCCTCCCAACGTGACCTACGCCTCGGTCATCCTGAGGGACTATAAGCAAAGCTCTTCCACCCTGTAGGAAGGAGGTGTCCACATGCAAAAGCAAGAGAAACCAGTGAGCACCAGCACCTCCGGAGATGTGCGGACAGCTGGGAGGAGGAGATTCGGGAGAGGAGGGTGAAGTCAGAGGGAGAGGGAGACGAAGCTGCTGCCTTAGGGAAGGCCAGAGGGAACTGTGCTCTGCAATCAAAAAAGGAGCCCGGCGAGGATCCCGATTCTTGAATTATTCAAAAGCTTTCTCTGGGAAGAAAGGGAATTCTGACAAAGCACAATCCCATATAGTGTACAACTTTCACCGCATAAATAAATAAATACATACATACGTACATAAATAAATAAATCAACAGAAATAATCTCCTCTTTTGGACAATTGTGCATAGATATACGTGCCCACACACACTTGGCCAGTTTGAAAAGAGACAGCACATGTGGACCAGCCAGGTGGATCGTTAGTTGACATCATGGTATTCATGGTAGTCATAGTGAGCGTGATGGAGCCGGACAGACCGGGTGGGTGAAGGAGGGGCAGGCAGGGAACCACCCATGCATGGCAGCTCATTTTTCTCTACCCTGTCTCCTACTGGTGTTCAGGAGCCTCGGGAACTGGCCCAGACAGGGGCCTCTCTTCACCCATTGCACCCGATGCAGAGCCAGCCTTGTTGTCACATTTGGAAAAAAGTGTATGGACACCCTGCTGCTCTGTGATTTCTCTCTACTTAGGAAAACAGGAATCAGAGCAAAAGCATCACCAAAAAGTGCTTCATCAGGAGTGCTAAGGGAGGACGGAGTGAGAAGCAAGACAGTGCGTAAGCATGAGGTGGTGAACACCATCAGCACAGATAACGTCTCATAGTTGATACTCACTTATTGGTGATTTTGGAAAAAACGCTGCAACAAGAGATTGTTTTGAGAATGGCAGAAGATGTTTTGTGGATTATCTTGTGTTTGTGCCAAGGGGGGCTCTTCTCTGCCCTTCAATTAAAGAGAACAAACCATGTGGCAAAATTCTTACCTTACATTTACTGTAGCAAATATTATTACCAGTTGAACTCCTGAGATGCAGTATGTGTATTTGGTGCATTGTTTCTCCTGCGTACTACAGAAACGACAGAAACAAATCCATCCTCGAACTTAACGGTGTACTCACAGCAACTATTACTGGTTCAATGACAAATAATTCTTTCCTTCTGTCATCCAAGTCCCTGTAACTAGTACGTAAATGTGTTCCTGTGTCCTTGTATATGTGTTATAATAAAATTTGTGCAATGTAACGTCAGCGGAACTGCAACTGGAAGGTTGTCTTTCCAATAGAGTATAGATATTTTTATGTTCTAATAATGTTTTATATATTGTCACCAATATTTACAGAAGCTCTTTGAAGGTTTGAGTGCTGGGATCGAGTGGTTTTCATACGCTGCTCAGATGGTCCTTCCTCTTCTAAGAGGGAACTTATTTTTCAGATATTTTATGATGTGGAACACATTATTAATGAGGTGGCTTGAAAATTTGTCACATTAAAAATTCATAAAAAACTGTGGGTAACAATAAAGAGGTACATTTTATAAATTTTCACACATCATTATTAAAACATGACATTGAAATGACAATATTGAGATTACTTCAGGTCACTTTAGATTTTTTTTAAAAAAGATTTTCCACAGCGACTTGAGCTTTCAGTGATTGAAGCATATACTAACCTCTATGTCTGGTCATAATTTTTCAAATTATCTATTCATCACCTCTTACTTTCTTTTATTTGTTATTTCCATGTACTTTGATTCGTCTGTTTTCACTGTCATCACTTTTCTTTATATTTTTGTCATTTGCTGTGTGTAATATCCACGTACGTGTAATCCAGTTTCATTTTTATCCTCCTTTTTACACCCAATAAAAGCAATTTTTCTTGCTGTTTTGATTTCTTCTATTATTTGTGGAATGAAGCTTACCCCTTTAAATATCTGTTTATGCCTTATGTGCAGTCATATTTTAATATGCTTCCTTCATGTGGAAGCTAATTTCTCAGCCAAAAATCATCTTAGAATCTTTAAATACCCACCGCATCATTTGTTCAGAATTTAACCTCAGCTCCGATATTTGAGGCTCATGTTTCTTATGTCTTCCCATATTCCACTGCCAAGTTTAGTCAGTTCCATATCAAGAATGGACTGCCTTTCCTTTAAAAATTTATTTGTAACACCTTTGGTAGAAAGACCTCATGACTGAAACAAGAATTTCAGTTCCATGTTTTCACGGTAATGAAGCAGAATGAGGAGAGTGGATGGTTCCAGTGCTTAATAGGTGGTCTGCTTATTGGCAAACAAGCAAGTAAAAGCCTACTATCTATTATTCGTGGAACATGTTTTTTTATCTTAATGCCACTAACATATGTCCTTGATATCACAGGACTTGTGCATTCAGATTTTTTTTAAAGTAAGAATAGATCAGGAAAACTGCTCTACTATTCAAATAATATGTCAGTTTGTTCTGAGGTTTTAGTCTGAGACATTTGGTGACCACATTCAACACCAATTACATTATTTCTCTGAATGCCTAATGTCATGATTAAAAGTTTTCTTGAATACAATACAGTATTAGCTCTTATAGCATAATTGTTCAAAATTGGAAATGTACACATACATACCCTGTACCAAAAGGGCAGATATCTTCACCTTAATGTATGTGCTTATACAAGTTGTTTAGCTTCTTGTAAAAGTGTTTTCCTTTGGCTCGTTACTGCCTTTTGTCAGATAATCTTGATAATGCTGTATAATAAATATTTTCTATTTATTAAATGTGTGTATTCCTTCTCTATGTTTTGTTGGAGTTACAATAAGAGAAATAGACTGGTACAAAAAACAGTTATCGTGGTTTGATTTTGCTCACAACATGTCTTCTAGATCAAAGTTGGAGAACATCACACAAAATCTATAGGCCAGGTAGGTAACAAAGTGGAGTACATTTTGATTCTGATAAAGGTGGTACCTGAAACTAGAAATTTAAAATTAAATCCAGAATTTCAATATTCAGTGCTATGGCAGACATTGTCTTTCATCTTTTTGATAGAATGTATGAGGCTTGACAAACTCCTGGATCTCCAGTGGAGCCCTGGAGATGGAGGCATCTGAAGGCTGCCATCTTTGTTTTATTTGTGCCCCACAAGACTCACACCCTAGAGGAACCTGGTTTCTTACTTTGTTGACATCCTCCTTCTATTCCCTTACATTTCAATGGAGACTTCACTGATCTTCAAAACAAAGAAGCCCATTATCCATCTTTTGCCATAAGATACCTACAAAGTAAAGCATCTACCCAGTGTCATTCAAGGGGAGAACAATGCTCATACGAGGACCACATCCACGAGATTGTGATGTATTTAAATGGTAGGAGCAAACTGTATACAGGAAGACTGATGTTGAAGAAATTTCCAGAATCAGGGGCTGAGACACCAGGGGGTTTCTTCACTGTGTCCAGAAAAATAGAATGAGAAATCATGAAATGGCAGCTTGATGTCTGAGAGAGAAAAGTCGTAGGAGAGAGAATGAGAAACAAAGAAAAGAAGAAGAAAAATGGAAATGTTTCAGATGTGTAGTCCAAAAATACCCTCAGATTGCCCAGTAGGTCATAAGGACCTCCACTTGGAAAGTCCAGAAGCTTCACCATAAGGAAGACATTTGAAGCAGCTGGGTCTGGGATCCAGATACCACAAATGTTGTGTGAGTAACTGCCCCAGTAATTTCTATAGAGACTTTCCTGAAAGGGAATCAAAGAGAAGGGGAAGCAACATATTCATTGGCTTACTCTGCGCCAGACATCTTGCTAGGTTCTTTACATTCATTCTCATTTAATCTTTCAGGTACTACTGCTCCATGGATATTTTGGAGTATTGAAATAACTTACCCAGAGTCTCTGAGCTAACATGTGGCCCCATAAGCGATTTGAGCTCCATCCTAAGTTGGCCCAGAGCCTGTGAATTCGTGTTCCTCTGCAGAGCTCAGGAGAGTATCCCCTTTTTGTATCCCCATAGCATTTTATTCACATCCTAACTACATTATAGTTTGCCTGTCTCTTTCCCTTAATAGATTCTAAGTTCCTTTTTGTTTGTGATCCATTTTATTTTTTCTAATCTGTGAGACTTCAGGGCAAAGCAGATAATCAGTAAATGTCGAAAAAAGGAAATAAGTGTTGTAACACCATGTAGTTTTCCCAGCTTAATTCTTTGAAGATTTATTCCAAGAGCCTTATGGGGTCCAGAGCTCTATATTTCCACCTACTGATCCTAACTCTGCCAAACTGGAACAACACATGTTTTCATCATGAAAAACAAGCTCTCCCTTTTGGCATCAGAAAGAGCTGTCCCACTGAGCAGCAGGTCTGACTTTCTTGCAGAAGAGCATGGCAATACTCAGTGTCCCTTGAGCCCAGCCAGAGGTCTGGCAAAGCAATAATAGGTGTGGGAAACAGTGTCCTCTTCAGGAGAACTGCCAGTAACACATAGACTACTAAAGTGGGACCCCCATTAAAGTGAAGGCAAATAACTCATCCACAGGGAAAGCATGGCCTGGAGGTTCCTTCCTTACAGAGGTACATATCCTTAGACAAGGTAAAAGGTGAAACTAGTCACCAAGGCTTGTTGGGGACATGGAAGAAAGGGAGAGCCTAGTTTAGGGATTTGAAGTAATGACACCATTAAACCAGAAACTGGCTTTGATTTTCTCATGGTACCTTGAGAAGCAAGGCTTATAAATTAATAAGAGAAAAAGAAGAAGAAAAGAAGAAGAAGGAGGAGGAGGAGGAGGAAGGGAGGAAGAGGAGGGAGAGGAGGAGGGAGAGGAACAAGGAGAAGGAGAGGAAGAAGAAGGAGGAGAGGAAGAAGAAGGGAAGGAGGAGGAGAGAAAAGGAACTTAAGAATGAGGACAACAAAAACTGAAAAGGAAAATAATTATGGAATTATGGAGTTGGAAGTAAATTTAGAAGTCATTTAAAATAAGCTATCACCTCGGGTGCCTGGGTGGCTCAGTTGGCTAAGTCTCTAATTCTTGGTTTTGGCTCAGGTCATGATCTCAGGGTTGTGAGAATGAGCCCTGAGTTGGCTCCATGCTCAGCGCGGAGTCTGCTGGAGGGAGATTCTCTCCCTCCCCCTCTGCCCCTCCCCCCACTCACATGCTCACTCTTGCAAATAAAATAAAAAATAAAATAAAATAAAATAAGCTATCACCCCATTTTAGGACTCTATTTCTTTGTGTCCTTTTCCTCTTCCTGTGTTAGAAAGGGGTAGGTGAGGAATCACTTCTGACTGGGGTGGGACAGGTGGAGGGGCTGGGGTATAATGCCTATTACCTGCAGTTGTACAAAAAGGGAGCAGATAGCTCCTAAGTTATTTCATTACAGTTATGTTCCCATTTTTGTTGGTGATCATTTTTATTTTATCTGGGAGAGCATCTATATTGACTGGGAGAGCAGTGTCCAAAACAACATTGTTAATCCATGAAGCTAGCCAGAGGACAGAACTAAGACACAATTTCAGAAGGAAGGTATTGGAGGGCCAGGAAAACAAGGGGGTAGGAGCAGTGAGGCACCTTAACAGGATGGTAGTCTGAAGGAATTCCAAAAACAGAATCCTGGTGACTGAAATGAGCTTTTGGTGAGAATCACAGAGGCTTACGTGTGTGACCTGGGTTTATTTTAAGGAATGAGATGGATTCAGGTGATTTTTGCCCTCTAATGAAATATTTCCAGGGACTAGGATCTTGCATTTGATAAGGGAAAGTTCTAATCATTAGAAAAGCTTTTGTTTTCCTGAACCAAAGCTTTTCTTTTATTTTACTTTTGCCCAATCAGAGATTTGCCTTCTGGAAAGAGATTGAATAAATTTAGTGCACTATGTACATGACTTCCCTTCAGCCACTTGAAGACTGATTATACCATTTGTTAGTAGTTTATTCTCCAAGCCAAATAGCTTCACTGCCTTTAACTGTTCTCTTTGTTATTAGGTTCCTAAACTCCTAATCAGGCAATGGTGATATTCCAATTTTGAGTATCCTGTAAAAAATTTTGCATCCAGAACTAGACAATACTGCATGAATACTTTGATTCACTTTAACCATTATTCTAGTATTGCTGCCTAAGATTATGCTAATTTTGTTAGCAGCCTTGCCACATTTTGAGCTCAGGCTTAGCTCGGAGCCAGCTATAATCCATGAGCCATTTTCTTATGAACCGCAGGAAATGGATATGAATATACATATCTTATTAGGATGGATTTCCCCAGAAAGAGACCCTGAGAGGAGGATTTGAGTGAAAGTTGTGTACTGGGGAAGTGATCCTTGGAAGCACCAACAGGAATGTGGGGAGGCAAGGCAGTAAATGATAAGCACCCAATAAAGGGTGTGTTACCAGGCAGGTTACCACCATGGGACTCAGTTCTGCTGGAGACTCTGGGAGACAGTGGAGGGCAGTCTTCGTAATGTCCATCATCTCCATGGGGCAAGGATGTGGGGAGCATTTAATCACCAATTCCTGTCATGGTTGAGGGCTGCTGGGGAGGGAGGGGCATGCTAATTCCAGCTACTTCCAATGTATCTTATATGCAGACTCTAATCTCCAAAGAAAGCCTTCAGGCAAAGAGTTACAGATCCTGGCAGTTGGAAACCTAAGAGCTGGCCTGTGTGGGGAGGTGAATGCCAAGAGGGGGCAGGGCACTAAAAATATGTGCTATAGATATGAATATGGAGATAGAAAGATAGATGATAGATAGATAGATAGATAGATGATAGATGATAGATAGACAGATAACGTACACACACGCAGACACAAATACCAGTACAGATAAAGAAAACAAAGAGCTGTACAAGGGAAGATAAAGCTGTGATAAGGGCTTGAAGTGAGAAAGTGTTTCTAACATCAGCCAAAGAAACCCCCGTCTCCTTATAGCAAGGTAAAGTCACAAAAGAAAATTCAAGTACAACTGTCCTTTAAATAAATTTGATGTTAGCCTCTGGATTATTTCTTCAAAACAACTTCTTAAATTGTGTCATTTTTCTATTAAAAAAGCAATAGAGGGGTGCCTGGGTGGTTCAGTGGGTTAAACGTCTGCCGTCGGCTCAGTTCATGATCCAGGATCCTGGGATGGAGCCTCGCATCAGGCTCCCTGCTCAGCGGGGAGTCTGTTTCTCCCTCTCCCTCTGCCCCTCCACCCACTTGTATACTCTCTCTCTCTCAAATAAATAAATAAAATCTTAAAAAAAAAAAAAAGCAATAGAATGTGTGGTAGAAATTTAGAGAATTGAAAAAAAAATCTATAGTCATGTCATCCAAATATTAACATTACAGACATTTTTTTCTTCTAGTGATTCTCATGCCTATAAGTTTGGTTCTAACAGAGTTAGGATCATCTTTTATTTATAATTTTTTTTCCTGCTTTTTAAATTTTCCATTATGACCTAAGCAAGGATTTCCACTTGATCAGAGCTGAGGAAGCACTTGCTCATGGAGTTAGACAAAGTTCCCTATCCCCGTGGAATCTGGATCCAGGAACTCTTTGGGGAATAATTTATACCCGGTTCCCAACTGAGAGATTCAAACATGCACCAAGTTCAAATATATAAAGCTTAGCTGATAGATGGGATGGTCCTGTGCAAGCCAGGTTAGGGGGAGAGGTTATAGATGACCTGAAAGGGAAAACAAGTAAAGTCATGAGAAAAGAGTATGGAATCTGGCCAGGCAAGAATCACCAACAGGGCTTGGGCAGACAGGTGGTGAATAAGCCCCTCAAAGCCTAGTGCACTCAGTGATGGAGGGGCTGTGTGGCTCAATGGCAAGAATGGATCTCTAGAGGTCTAACAAGTTTTCCAGTTACCACCCCCCAAACTCCCCTCCCCACATGTAAAATTTAGAAGAAGCCACAAGAAGGGCAGGGATCTTCCTGTAGGTCAGCAGGAAAAATAAGTGTTGTAGATCACGAAGGTCAGACCCCTGTTTTGGTATAGCTGAGCAGAGGGCCAGCCTGGTAAATGGTGCAGATAACATCAATAACAGAGATCAGGAGCAGGGTATACTGAGCTCTAAGCACAGCAAGGGAGAGAGTCTCAAAGGATGTTAGAGGTCAAGAGTGGATCAGTGCCACCACGCTGTCCGTTCAGGCCAGGAATAGATGGGGAGAAATGGCTATGCAGGGATCATCCACAGCGACAAGTAACTGCAGGCAACAGCCAAAAAAGAAAAAAAAAAGAGAGAGAGAGAGAGAGAGATTGCAAGCAACGGCTGAAACAGGAAGGCAGAGGTGCAGGCTCTGTGCAAGTTATAAGAAAGCATATGAAATTATATGTTTTCTCTTCAAAGACTCAACACAATTGGGAAATACCATGTTTTGCCATGTGAGGGCTTAGAGTAAATCATTAAAGTGACCTACTTAATATTCACATGTGAAAAGGATAAAAGCATTTCTTGCTGATATTAACAAAAATACTCCATAAACTTTGTTCTATGGGTATCTTGTAAGTTTTTTAACCACACTTACTGTTAGACACTTAGATTGTTTAAAACTTTTTGAATCCTATAAATGGTGTGAGGAGTTATTCCACACCAAAGATTTGTTCTATATATAATATGTCTATTTTTTTTAAAGATTTTATTTATTTATTTACTTGAGAGAGAGAGTGTGTATGTGTGCTCGCGAACACAAGTTGGGGGAAGGGACAGAGGGAGAGGGAGAGAGAGAATCTTAAGCAAGCTCCATGCTGGGCTGGGAGGAAGTGGGGCTCAATCTCACAACCCTGAGATCATGACCTGAGCCAAAATCAAGAGTCAGAGGCTTAACTGATTGAGCCACCTGGTGCTCCAATATATATAATATTTCCTTAGTCTGGTTTCTAAGATTATGTTATCAGTTATTTGATAATAATTATTATTTATTCCCTGAATTTTACATTTACATTTTATGCCACATTTAACTTTGTACTATCCTTTGAGGTAGGGCTTCTTCTCATTTTATAAAGGAGAAAACTGAGGCTCAAAAACAATGAAGTAACGTGCCTAAGATCACAAAACTAGTGGGATGTGGAGCTGTAGTACACTCCCTGAGCTCCAAAGCCCATACTCTGAACCACCACACTGTGCTGAAAATTATGCTGATACTATTTTTATTTTTATTTATTTATTTTTTAAAAGATTTTATTTATTTATTTGGCAGAGAGAGAAATACAGCGAGAGAGGGAACACAAGCAGGGGCAGAGGGAGAGGGAGAAGCAGGCTTCCCGCAGAGCAGGAGCCCGACGTGGGGCTCGATCCCAGGACCCTGGGACCATGACCTGAGCCGAAGGCAGATGCTTATCGACTGAGCCACCCAGGTGCCCCGCTGATACTATTTTTAAATAGTACACTGAAAACTTTTCTGTAAGCTCTTGATAACAAACAAGCACACTTGGTCTGAACAGCAACATAATAGAAAATTTATATTGCCTGCTCTAGAAATGTAAGCAGAAAGAGTTAGGGGTCCCCAGAAAAAGAAAGATGAGACTTAGCTTTCAGGACACAAGAGAAGTCAGTTTTAGGTACCCAGCTATTTTCTTTGATCTATGCCCTACTTCCCAGATCTCTGCATTTCTTACAGAACTTTCTAGGAGGTGTCAGAATTACAAAGAAATGCAAAAACCTTAGTAGTTAAGGGTTTTAAGGGAACAAAGAAAATGCAAAAACTGAGTCTCTACCAGGCTGGGAAAGAGCCTAACCATAACAGAGATAATAAATCAATGGTAAAACTCCCAGTGCTATATCAAAAGTAAGGAAGGCCCTGAATTATTTAGCTGAGATACTGAGCCCAAGACCCCCCCCCCCCCAATTTATGCAGGCTCTGGCTCTTGGAACATGCCCATAGCCCCTTCTCCCTGTCCGACAGTTACCTCTGCTCCCTACAGAGGGGTACAAGCTTCAGTAACATAACATAGGATACAATACAGGCATGTTTCCTAAGTAAGCCTGTGCAACTTAATGCCTTCCTTACGTGTGATGACAAAGCTTGCCTTTCTGAATATTCATCCTAGCTCTAAATAAAAAGAACCCACTCATCCTTGCTCAGGGAGTCCTGGCCTTGGAAATTATGCTCTGTGATCTCCTTATTTGCTGCAAATAAAGTTTCCTTTGTGACAGTCCACCAGGTAGTACTCTACCTGTAACTCACCAAAGAGCAGACTCACATCAGTTTCATTACAAAATCACCAGTTGGGAGTTAAGTATGAATTTTCTCCCAAAGGGCTTTTAGATTTCCTACAGTTACAGAAGTTTGCTCTATCCACAAGCAGAATCATCACTGCATATTAACTCACAATGGAAATCTACCAACAGAAAAAAAAATTCTAACTCAAAATCACTGTTTAATTGTAGTAATTTATAAAAACGCTAGAAAACTACTTGAAGTTAAAAAAAAATATTTACAGTAATTATGGTATTTGTAAGGTAGCAAATTTTGTCACCCCAAGATATGCCTCTTGGCATACTGATTATTTTAAGCTGGTTATTTTTAAGAAACTGCAAACACAGGAGAAGCTCTGAAAACGAAGTAGAAGTTACCCTTTTGTAAGAAATATTTACATTTATAAGAGAAATTTCCATTTGTAAGAGTGTTGGGGAGGAAAATTTTTGTCTACCCTTCAAAGTTTTTCTAGCTGGTCCAAGACTCAAACTGACATGAGACATTAACAGGAGAAAATCAAACAAAAGTTCAATAACATGTATACTTCTGTATACCCGAGAGAGACCCAGGAAAAGTGAGTAACTCCCTGAATGGCCAAAGACATCACCTTAATAACATCTTCAGCCGAAGATAAAAGCAGATACTGGGGCTGGGGAGTCAGTTATGGGAGGTTACCAGGAAAAGCACAGTAAACAAGGGTAAGGTTGTTATGCAGATTTAAGTAGTTGTCTTTTCCATTGATAAGACATTCTAGAGATTTAGAGTCATCCCTCCTCTTCCTTTACAGCAAAGCAGACAGCCTTACAAATGGAGATTTCCCTAATATATGTAAATGTATCTTTACAAAAGGATAACTTTTACTTGGATTTCAGAGTTTCTCTCGTGTTTGAGGTTTCTTAAACATAACCAGCTTAAATTAACCAATATGCCAAAGAGGCATTTCTGGGGGTGGCAAAATATGCCCCCTCCCTACATATTCTATGAATGTGTAATTTAATAATTAACATGCCATCCTAAAGTAACATGTTTTCTGGGAATTTCTCAAACGGTCACTTTTTTTTTTTTTTTTAGAAGATCATTATTACTTCTAGAATGTTTACTAAAAGAACTTTAAAGTTAAAAAAAAAATTAAAGAAGGAATGACCCCTCTCCTCAAAAATGTGAAAAATTTCATGAATGGATATGGTGATAGTTAAGTTACTAATAAGTACTGATGTGTGAAACAAAGGAGGAAGAGAAGTTAAGAAATTTCCTTACTACTTACACCCCACTGACAAGTACTGAAACAGGGAGTGACATTCCTCTAGGAACTCAGCTGCTTTGATGTTAATACTTTGCTAAGGGCAAAAGGTAATCTTAGGCCTGACCCCCAGGATGCTGTAAGTCTACTTTAACATGTAAAAATTCCTTGGAAATTTCCTTTATCTCAACCCCTTCCCTGCTCAAGATATATGTTGGCAATCATCCTCCAAGCATATGACCCACCAATATACATCTGAAGGGTCTCATGACTGAGGGTTTACTAAACAATAATAAATGACATTTTCCTAACAAAAGCTAGTTCCCTCAGGATCCTGGAAACCTTGTTTCCAAAATACCTGAGAGGCTTATGCTATCCCTCAGCCCCTCCCAACTTGAAAGTATATAATGGCCACTCCTCATGACCCCAGTGCAGCTCCTTCTGCCCGCGGGTCCTGTCCCTGTGCTTTAATAAAACCATCTTTTTTTCACTAAAGAAGTCTCAAGAATTCTTTCTTTGCTGTTGGCTTTGAACCCTAACATCTTTCCTACATCAAGTACCACCCAAAGATTACAAGATTGAGAGCAACATTGCTAGGTTATCACTAAAACTTCCTCATGTTAGCTACTTTCTTGAAATAAATTCAGCTGTTATTTTTAATAGATTAAACTCATTCAACAGATTCAATGTATCTAAATGTCTCTTTCACTGAAGTGGTACATGTGGTTTGGGGGCAGATTGCAATATATTTTAAAGAACTTTAGATTGGAAATTTTTAGCTATACTCAAATTAGCTGTTTGGTTGTGGGTAAATCACTTACCTCCGTTAAGCCCCAGCATTTTTATCTCTAATATAATGAGTTTGGGTGATATAAAATAATAAATGTAATAAACTTATTATGTGTCCCTATGTCCCCAGTATTATATCCTTAATGTTGTTTAATTCTTACAACTGTGTGAAATAGGTGTGAAGTTTGCATTAATCAGGATATGCTAGGTTGTGCTTAGTAGCAATAAGGAAGGAAGGAAAGAAGGAAGTGATGTGGGGAACAAAGGCAGAAGGAAATGTAGATAAAATTAAATGTCCTTATAACCTGCAGCCCATTGACAAATCCTTGAGCCAGGCAGAGTATAACATTCCTCCAGGAAACTCCCAACTGGCTTAATGTTAATGCTTTGCCAGGGGGAAAAACAACCTTAGCTGGACAGTAGCTAGGCCTCCAGGATCCTGGGAGTCTCCTTTAGCATATGAAAGTCCTTTTGTCTCCCTTTGTCTTTACCTCCCCCAGCTGCAAAGTCTATAACCAGCCACCCCTCACAACCCCAGTGCAGCTCTTTCTGCCCACGGGTCCTGTCCCTGTGCTTTAATAAAACCACCTTTTTGCACCAAAGACATCTCAAGAATTCTTTCTTGGCTGTAGGCTCCAAACCTCACCACTCCAAACCACCTCGGAAGGAAGGAAGGAAGGAAGGGAGGAAAGGAGGGAGGGAGGGAAAGGAAGAGGAGAGGAGGGGAGGGAGCAAGGAGAAAGAAGAGGAGAAGGGAAGGATGGGAGAGAGGACTGAAATCTTATAACCAAACCAAACCAGAGTTTGTGTGCCCAATGTGCACAGAGCTTTGGCCGCGAAGAAATATAGACTATTGGTGTGGTGCCACCCACGAGAACAGGGAAATAATGCTCAAAATCCCAAACTGCCCCAGGGCTTACAAGTGAGGGTTTTTAAAGGCAAAAATTAGGGTATCTGGGTGTAGTTGATGTAATTTTGGAATATAGGTGAGGTTTGGTGGGGTGGGGTCCGGAGCTGACAGCCAAGAAAGAATTCTTGAGATGTCTTTGGTGCAAAGAGGTGTTTTATGAAGCCTGGGGACAGACCCCATTGGCAGAAAGAACTGCACTGGAGTTGTGAGGAGCAATTGATTATATACTCAGGGGTTGGGGGAGGTAAGGAAAAAGGGAGGTTTTCAAAAGAACTTTGATATGCTTGAGATACTTGAGGCCTTGCCATTATCAAGTTAAGGTTGCTTTTCCCTCTAGTAAAGCATTAACATGAAGACAGTTGGGAGCTTCCTGGAAGAGTGTCACCCATATCCCACCCAGGAGTGGGGGGAGAGAGGGGAGGTTGCAGGGTGTCAGCTTATGCTTTGTCTTCAGCTAGCTTTCTGCTGCCTCATCAGAATGGCATTCAATGATTGGTGGAGAATGAAATCATGTTCTTGACATCTTATCTTCTGTTCTTTGACTCCAGTGTGTCTGGTTGAAAAGGGATCTGTTCTATTCAAAGATTGTAACTCTAAAAAACATCTCTATTCAGTCAGTGAGTTAATAAAACAATATAATGGGGCAATACATCCTGTGATGCCTATCGACAGTGATTTATTACATTTAAGTGACTGTGTAAGTATTCTCTATTATCGACTACAATGATCTTGTACAACACGTGCCTAAAATTCTACCACAGTGATCAGTAGTGGCCTACATGCAGTTAACGTATTCTACCTACATTCCATTTTCCCCCAGTATTGTTCCCAGGAGTCTTCAATCTCAGTACCTTAATAAAATAACACTTACTTCATGCTCACATAAACCCACATTCAGGTTAGGCCACTCTCTTTCGTGCCTGCAGCAATCCCAGGTGGGACATGTGGTCTCTAAGTCACTGTGGTAAGGGAAATGTGTGAGCTGGAGGTTTGTGTAAGATGGTTACCTGAGCCAGACTGAGAGTGCATGGCCAGTCACGGGTCCCCTGAAATCCAACTGCAAGGGAGGCGGGGAAATGGAGTCATCCTAATTCCTAAAGCTGTAAAAGGTGAACGTGTTTCACTGTCTCTGCCACAGTTCTTTTTTGTTTTTTTAATTTTTTTTATTGTTATGTTAATCCCCATACATTACATCATTAGTTTTAGATATAGTGTTCCATGATTCATTGTTTGTGCATAACACCCAGTGCTCCATGCAGAATGTGCCCTCCTCAATACCCATCACCAGGCTAACCCATCCTCCCAACCCCCTCCCCTCTAGAACCCTCAGTTTGTTTTTCAGAGTCCATCGTCTCTCATGGTTCTTCTCCCCCTCCGATTTCCCCCCCTTCATTCTTCCCCTCCTGCTACATTCTTCTTCTTCTTTTTTTCTTTCTTAACATATATTGCATTATTTGTTTCAGAGGTACAGATCTGAGATTCAACAGTCTTGCACAATTCACAGCGCTTACCAGAGCACATACCCTCCCCAGTGTCCATCACCCAGTCACCCCATCCCTCCCACCCCACCCCCCACTCCAGCAACCCTCAGTTTGTTTCCTGAGATTAAGAATTCCTCATATCAGTGAGGTCATATGATACATGTCTTTCTCTTTTTGACTTATTTCGCTCAGCATAATATCCCCAGTTCCATCCACGTCGTTGCAAATGGCAAGATCTCATTCCTTTTGATGGCTGCATAATATTCCATTGTATATATACACCACATCTTCTTTATCCATTCATCTGTTGATGGACATCTTGGCTCTTTCCACAGTTTGGCTATTGTGGACATTCTGCCACAGTTCTTATCCTCATTCTATAGGTAAGAAAACTGGGGCTTAGATGTACAAGTAGTGTGCCTAGGGCCACACAGCTCGTAAGTGATGACAGAATTCACAGGATCATCAGAATCCAGGGTTTACTTTACTGATGCTAAACCATCCAAACCTCTAAGTTGTGCACTAAAACTGAGTAGGCAACTAATATCAACCTTCTGTGACCATCTCAAGTGACCTCAAGGAAGAATCAAAAACAGGAGGAACCAGAAAACTAGTTTAAAAAAAAGACAAGTCAGTGTAGAGGCCGAGGGCAGGCCACCCCAAGATTGGCCACTCTGACATGAAGATTATTTTGAGCTGAAGGTTCTATCAAGAACCTGCAGGCTTAAGAAAAATGTTTGCCTGTCTTTTAACTGCATAGAAGAATCTAAACTGGAGGTGTTCCCTAAAATAATAGGTATTACCAGAAATAAATTTTATCTGAGTGACCCATCTGTGTGGCAGGGCACATATCTAATTACCAAACATCTGCTCTTCTTACTGCCCTCTGAACTGCATACTGTTCCTCTAAACTCTCAGACCCCTGTCCCCTTCAGGATGACATATACACCTCATTTGCCTGTCTGGAATTTCCATGTCTGTGTGGATTCTCCATCTGTACACTATTAATCAGTTTTCTCCTGTTAATCTGTCTCATGTCAATTTGATTCTTAGTCCAGCTAGAAGGACCCTTAAAGGAGATAGGAATTCTGCCCCCTGACACAAGCAATATTACAAACAATCAGATATGATAGAAACATAATGTATTAAGATGACCTAAGGGTCTTTCTCATGTCTGTGTGGAAATCAGTAAATCTTAATTTTAACAACAGTAATAGATTCAACCTTGTGACTCACAGTATTTGGAGAACTGCTTGCTGGCATGCATACCCCTTTCCCTTTTTGTATATATAATCCCCTATAGCTAAGAAGCTTCGGAGAAGTTCTGCAGAGCAGCCTGATAGTTGCCCGAATTATCGTCCCTAGTAAGACAATAAATAAAGCATTTACTAACCTCCTTTGAGGTTGATTTTCTTTCAGCTGACAACGTCTCTTGTATCTTCAGCATATTCACCACCTCGACTGCACCAGAAAACACAGTACTTGCTGATGTAGGAAAGAATATTAGGGTTCAAAGCCAGTGGCTAAGAAAGAATTCGTGAGACAACTTTGGTGCGAAAAGGTGGTTTTATTAAAGCATGGGGACAGGACCTGTGGGCAGAAGGAGCTGCACTGGGGTCATGAGGAGGGGCCCATCATATCCTTTCAAGTTGGGAGGGGGTTAGGGATAGCATAAGTCTCTAAGGAATTTGGAAGCAAGGTTTCCAGGACCTTGAGGGGGGCTAGCTATTGTTGGGGAAAAGTCATTTATTACCGTCTAATAAAACCTGAGTCATGAGACCCTTCAGATGTGTATCGGTGGTTCATATGCTTGGAGGATGATTGCCAACATGTATCTTGGGGGTAGAGATAAAGGAAGTTTCTCAAGGAATTTTTATATGTTAAAGTAGACTTAGAGGGTCCTGGGGGGTGGGCTAAGATTAGCTGTTGCCCTTAGCAAAGTCTTAGTATGGAGACCGCTGTGTCACCCTGCCTCTTTCAAGGACTTGTCAGTGGGCTGTAAGTAGTAAGGAAATGTAATAATTTTTCTTCTGCCTTTGTTCCCCACATCACTTGCTAGTACAGATTCTTTTGATATGTTTCCTTTTTTTTTTTTTCAGTTTTTCACTACAATCTGCTTCCACGTAGCCACGTTCACTAGCACATAACACAAACTTATAGCACAGAGTTTTGTGACCAATCTTTTTATCAAAATCTAGTGTAATGTTGAAGAGTGCTTCCAGGCCTCCAGGGAAGCTTCTGCCACCCCAAGTAATTAGAGGTGACTCCAAATAACCTTAATCCTTCCATAGTAAGATATTTAATTTATCATAAGCAGTGGTGATGGGGGGGGAGGAAGCACTTTTTTGTTTGTTTGTTTGTTTGTTTAAGTAGGTGCCATGCCCAAGGGGGGCTCAATGCAGGGGTGGGATCAGGGATCCGATGCTTAACTGACTGGGGCACCCAGGCCCCCGGGGAGGGGGGGGGAAGGCATATTTATTTATTTATTTATTTATTTTTAAAGATTTTATTTATTTGACAGAGAGAAACACAGCGAGAGAGGGAACACAAGCAGGGGGAGTGGGAGAGGGAGAAGCAGGCATCCGGCGGAGCAGGGAGCCTAATGCGGGGCTCAATCCAAGGACCGTGGGATCATGACCTGAGCCGAAGGCAGACGCTTAATGACTGAGCCACCCAGGCTCCCCAAGGGAAGGCACTTTTAAATGATTGAAAGCATCATTAAAGTTCCTAACATCCTTATAAGTTTTAACCAAATATTAATGTCTCTTCTTACTGCTTAACTTGTTAGTAACTAGTTAAAGTACAATGAGCTAGGGAGAGGGTGAAATTCATACATCCACGGGATTACTGCAGAGCCCTAGTGATACAATGAATACTTCTCTAGGAGGGAGGACTCTGAGCAGTTATTGCTCATTCAGACTGGCAATACCTGACTTGATGAAATACAAACCACTTCTTCTATAGAAATAAATATCATTTGTTACTTGATTAGATACAAATTCTTTCTCCTGTAAAGAGCATACCCTAATGGAGAGAATGTTGCAGCCTCCCCAGCAAAAGAAAGGCTCAGAGGTACAAGGCCAAGACCCAGAAATGTGGAAGTGATAAAGGGGCTCTGACCAGGGAGTGACCCACATTAGCAGTGCCTAATGAACCCTATAACTTGACATGACTATCCAAGATACAAGAAGGTTATAATTCATGGCATCATTTATATTCAATTTTTTTTCCTTTTTTTAAAAGAGATTTTATTTATTTATTTGACAGAGAGAGAGAGCACAAGTAGGCAGAGTGGTAGACAGAGGGAAAGGGAGAAGCAGACTCCCTGCTGAACTCAGGGAGCCCAATGTGGGGTTTGATCCCAGGACCCCCAGGATCATGACCTGAGCCAAAGGCAGAAACTTAACCGACTGAGCCACCCAGGCAACACTATATTCACTTTTCTGATCAGGTCCTCTGCTGCACAGATTTTCAGAGAATTCCTACCCATTCTAAGAGAGAGTAAAATACTGATCAAATGATGTTTTGTTTCAGCATGTTCTATCTGCAAAAAGACTGTTAATCCTCATTGCTTCTTTTACCCCCAGGTTTGAATTTATAGGTCTGAGCTCTGAAACCTCAGAGAATACTATCCACCTTCCCTTTTCTACTCAACTATTCTAAATTTGCCTAAATATAAAGGCTAACCCAACGGGAAAATATGCACTCATGGAAGATTTAGTTTTCCCTGATTATCTTCTTGCTGTTTACCATTTCGGTTGGCATAGGCAGGAAAAGCTGAATGACAAATTTAATTTTCACTGGCTCTTCATGTTAAAATAATGATACTGAAGAGCATTATGTATAAAGTACAAAACTGTTTCACTTTGAATCAAAAGTATCTATATTTCTCTTCTTTACAACCAACATAAATACGAGACAGGTTTTAATTTTATCTCCAAAAATATTTATCAAAAGCTTAAGAAACATCATCTCTGTGTATTTAACATAAAATAAAAATATTTCCAAGCTGATTATACTTAAGCTACAGTCTAGAAAGATTTCTAAACCATGATTGAATATTAAAAATGCACTTCATCCCCACTGCCCAAGGTAGAGGAGAGAGAGGACAATCCTTTTCACATTTTGGAAATCATAGGATCACTTCACCATATTGGAAATAAAGCCTGAAATATTGGTGAATTTATTTTTTTAGCAAATACTTTGTCTTTATATTAAAAAATAAAGTTAGAAAGGGGTATCTATGCACACGCCATTGCCCTCTTTGACCGTAGAAAGGGGTATCTATGCACACGCCATTGCCCTCTTTGACCGTGTAACTGCTCAGAGACTTGTTGCAAGCTCTTCCAAAGATCTTAAATAAAGTACCAATAGCTACTTTGTTGACTCACCTGACCAAGGGCATGAATGAGGTTCTTTTCTTTCCTGAGACCTTTATGTACAAATGGGTATCACAACATTTCACACATCTAGTAGTTCGTTGCTGGGAATTGAATCAGAGGTTGGGATAGGAACCTCACTGTCTCATGATTTTCAACTGTGCTTCCTCCAGCAGAAGTAAACCCTCATTGTTGGAAACAGACAACCAGCATCATCAGGGCCTTTCGAGCCTAAGGTTTTAAATAAAGAAGTTAATAACAAGGAATGTGAAAAATATAGCGATGTCCTTCTTTTTTTTTTTTTTTAAAGATTTTATTTATTTATTTGACAGAGAGAGAAAACAAGAGAGGGAACACAAGCAGGGGGAGAGTGAGAGGGAGAAGCAGGCTTCCCGCTGAGCAGGGAGCCCAATGTGGGGATTGATCCCAGGACCCTGAGATCATGACCTGAGACAAAGGCAGATGCTTAACCAACTGAGCCACCCAGGCGTCCCTTTCTTACCATTTTTAAAGAAGAAATATGCTATGACTGGGGTGTGTGTGTGTGTGTGTGTGTGTAAAAGGTAAGACCTGTCCTAGATACTCTTGAAACTACAAAGATGAAAAAGAAAGGAGCCCATAGCGACAGGAACCATAATAGACCTGTTAAGGAAGAGGTGTCAATTTATTATTACTTAGTATATTTATTATTTCATTTGATTTTATCCTTCACAATAACCTTATGAGTTTGGGTAGTACTTTTTCTTAGATTTGCAGCCAGATCTTATTCTATAAGCCCATCCTTTTTTCTAAACTAGAATTTCCTCCCCCCAAAATTTATGTATAAAAACAAAATATTAAGAGTATTTTATGTTCAAATGATTTTGTAAACTCCCAGCTAAACAAAATTAAAGATGCTTCCTTATTACAGAACAATTTAGAGCTTTTAAATGCAATATTCGGGGCACCTAGGTGGCTCAGTCAGTTAAGCGTCTGCCTCCAGCTCAGGTCGTGATCCAGAGTCCTGGGATCGAGCGCCGCATTGGGCTCCCTGCTCAGTGGGAAGCCTGCTTCTCCCTCTCCCACTCCCCCTGCTTGTGTTCCCTCTCTTGCTGTCTCTCTCTCAATCTTTAAAAAATTGCAATATTCATTGGAAGTCTCTAAGAGAGTGATATGCACACAATGTTGAATCTGGCATCCAGTTCAGATGAAAGAATGACCGCTAGAGGTCATATTGCTCCCAGGCATGCCTGGACTGGCCAAGGAACCTGTAGGAATGCAACCTCAGTAGCTTACATATAATCACCAAATATACTTCATGAAACTTCTAACATAAGGAATAAAGATATTTTTCAGATTCCAAGTCTTTCTCAAGAGAGAAAAAACCTGGGCGCCTGGGTGGCTCAGTCGGTTAAGCAGCTGCCTTTGGCTCAGGTCATGATCCCAGGGTCCTGGGATCCAGCCCTGTCAGTCTCCCCACTCAACTGGGAGTCTGTTTCTCCCTCTCCATCTGCCCCTGCCCCCTTGGCCCCTCCCCCCTTGGCCCCGCCCCCCCACTCGTGCTCCCTCTCTCTCTCGCTCTGCTCTCTCTCTCAAATAAATAAATAAAATCTTAAAAAAAAAGGAGAGAGAGAGAGATAAAAGACCTACAGAGGCAGATGAAGTGGTACCAGAGCACCTGCCAGTATGACCTCATGGTCCTCCCATCAATAGTGTCTACCGTTTCAGAAGACACCTGCCCCAAATTTTGTCCTTAAATATCCTCACTTGCCAGCCATCTGGGAGTTCAGGACTTTGGCGTATTAGCTCCCTGTTCCCTTGGGTGGCACCACACCAATAAACTGCCTATTTTTCTTCACTGCAAAAGCTTGGTGTCAGTTTTTATTGGCTTGCTGCACACTGGGTGGACAAACCCTCACTGGGTTCTGTTGCAATGTTAACTCAACTGCTTTGACCATGGAATCCTTTAAGATGACTTCTCTTGAGGACACTGTCTGGGGAAAACCTCTTGTAAAGCCCTTCCCCAAAAAGAGTCGAATAAAGGCACAAATATGCAGTTTAAAGGCAGAATGTGGTCTATATTCTCAGAGAAGTAGAGATAGAAGCCAAGGAGGTTCAGAGGAGAAAAGAAAATAGCTCCAGCTGCTAGAATAGGCTGCCTGGGAAATGTGACATTTGGACTCTATTATCAGTAACATCAATTTCCTCCCAGGACCCCATACTCCAAAACCAGGGATCAGCAATCTTTGCTGCAATTTGGAATCCCTGGGAAGTTTTACCAAATGCTAATGTATGGTTCCTACTCCAGACAGTGTGATCTATCTGGTTTGGGATGTGACCTAGGCTTTAGAATTTTTAAATTTCCTCACATGATATAATGAGCAGACAAAGTTGAGACCACAGCTGTTAACCTTGGCAAGATCTGTGACTTGACTTATCCAGAATGAAGTACTGATGCTTTCTCTGCAACAATTCTCATGCCACTCCTAGCTGTTCCCATAGCCAAAAGCCATGAGACAGGTTCTGGGTTTTAATCTCATTTATATCTACACTAATATTGCAGATGTTTTCCAGATTTGCTTCCTTCTTTCAGATTTTCTTTCCTGTGGTATATCTAACATTTAAAAAGTAAGGCTACAGAATCATTTCAGACAAGATCAGGCATGTTCAGGGTGGTATGGCCATAGACTATAGAATCATTTCAACATCAGGATAATAGAGTCACTAAGAGCACAGGCTCAGTGTCAGACTACCAGACTTCAAATATATTTACAAACTTAGGTAAGATATCTAACTTTTTAAGCCTCAGTTCCCTCATTTGTAATACCAGGTTAATAATAATACCAACACTTTTTAGGTTGTCCTGGAGATTTTAACAAATTAACTCTGGAAAAATGCAGTACAGTGTCCGGCATGCATTTAGGGGTTCAGCACAAGTTGCCCCAAGATGTGTCACTTTGGCATGCAAATTATTTCAAGCTGAAAACAATCAAGGCCCGAAAAACTCAGGAAGAAATTTTGACCTTCTCCCTAACTGTCTAAAAAAATTTAGATAGAGGACATGTTCCTGAAAAAGACCTATCATCATAGATAACTACATTATGATATGAACCAGGGGTGGTAGTCAAGGAGGAACTTAGCAAAGTCTGTTTTTTAAAATTCCTCTCTATGTCCCATTGTTTCTGGAGGGCCCAGCCAACATCCGTTTACCAAGTGTTTACTCTTCCCGTTCTTCCTGTGAATTGCCTTCATTCCCTCTGAAGCCCCCAACACTTACTCCCTTTCTCCTTAGTTCAGGGTGACATATATACCTTGTTTTTCCTGTCTTTGGAATCTCTCATGTTTATGTGGATTGCCTGTACATAGTAATTCAATTTGATTTTCTACTGTTAATCTGTCTCAGGCCAATTTGATTCTTAGACCATCCAGAAGAACTTTAGAGGATAGAGAAAAAATTTCCCTCCCCAACAGCATTCATTAAATGTTAGCTGTCATCATCATCATTTTATCACTTTTTCAATTACCTCACTAAAACTGTCTAGAAGTTAGAGAAAGCTTGTTAGGAGCCTGTTAGGAGCTGGAATCTCGGGCTTTATTTCAGACCTGTATTTTCAAGGTGACTTGTATGTTCATTCAGGTTGGAGAGGCAATGCTTTGGTTCAGTGGTTCTCAGCTTTGCTACAGATTAGAATCAACTGAAGCACTTTTTAAAAGTCCACCCCAGACCAATTAAATCAGCATTTCTGGGGCTGAAACCCAGGCATCAGTATTTTTAGTGTCATGGGTGATTCCAGCATGCAGCTAAAGTTGAGAAACTATGGTTTAGCTCTAGAGATTACCAATGGCACCCAAAGTCCTATTTCTCTCTCTTTCCTCTCTCTCACTCTCTTCCTCCCCCCTTCCTCTCTCCCTTTCTTTTTCTGTTTCCTCTCTGTCTGCTCTTCTACTTCAGCCAGGTTCTATTTTCCTTTCCAAATTTATATGCTTATTCTTTCCTCAACCTATGTTCAGATTCTGAACTATAACTTGATAGTTGATAACCCCCTTATCTGACAGAGGATAAGCTGGTATTCCAAACTCATTAACCCTTTGCCACTTCCTAGATGAGCCTCCATATCTGTGATTACTTTAATTCAGCCTCATCAACACCACCTGCTGATTTGATATCCTTTACACTCTAAACTGTTAAAGAGAAGTGTCTATATCTATTTTTACTTCAAGTAGGTGAACATTTCTAGTCACAAAAGCAAACAAACCTTTATTTGAAAAAAGAAAAATGTCCAGAACATATTACCAAGAGGACAAGAGGATAGATTGTAACACCTATTTTTTTTTATACCTTTCAGACTTTTTTTTTTTAAAGAGTTTATTTATTTATTTGCAGAGAGATAAAGAGCACAAGTAGGCAGAGAGGTGGGCAGAGAGAGAGGGAGAAGCAGGCTCCCCGCCGAGCACGGTGCCCAATGGAGGACTCAATCCCAAGACCCTGGGATCATGACCTGAGCTGAAGGCAGCCGCTTAACCAACTGAGCCACCCAGGTGCCCCAATATACCTTTCAGACTTCTTTTACTTTCATGATCCCATGTGATTCTCACAACATGCTTTTTATTTTTTATTTTTATTTTTTTAAAGATTTTATTTATTTATTTGACAGAGAGAGACACAGTGAGAACAAGAACACAAGCAGGGGGAGCAGGAGAGGGAGAAGCGGGCTTCCCGATGAGCAGGGAGCCCGATGCGGGGCTTGATCCCAGGACCCTGGGATCATGACCTGAGCCAAAGGCAGACGCTTAATGAATGAGCCACCCAGGCGCCCCCACAACACACTTTTTAAAGTATTCTCAACCTATCTTGTACTCAAAGTGATGTTCAGAGGATTTAAGTGACTTGCCCATGTCTGCAGAGCTAATGAGAGGCCAAGCCAGGTCTTAAACACTTACCTTCTCATATATTTAAGACTGTATCTCTTACACCATACTCCAAGTCAGAAGTTCCAAAATGTGATTGCTCATACTCTATGTCAGGTAGTGCCAGCTAATGAAAATAAAGTGAAACACCGTGAACCTGTGCTTGTCTCTATCTTTGTCTAATTATGCTAGGATGCCTAGCAAAACCTGCTTCTGTGCCTTACACACTCTGTATTAAACAAGAAATAGAGATCTGGGACTCTGACTCTATTTTTCTTCAGTTTATTCATTCAAAAATTTACTAGTCCCTGGTCAAGCTTCTGTACAAAACCACTACATTATTTGCCTGGATAATGGGTTTGCAGCAATGTCTTCAATCTGAAATTTATCTGTTTCCCACAGGCTCACTTAGCCTGCCCCTCTATATGGTTCTGGAATAGAAGGGAAGGGGGATGGGAGGAGAGCTCCATGTAACAGAAAAAAAAAGCAAACAAATACTAAATAGGAAACCGCATTTCTCTCAAGAGCATTAAATTAAATGATAAAGCACCAGTGAAAAAGCAACAAAGCATTCTGCTCGAAAATAAACTCATTGCATTTTCAGTTTCATTCATTGTATTTTTTAGCTCCAGAATTTGTCTCATTCTTTTCATTGTATAATTGAAATTTGCTAAGAGGGTAGATCTTAATGTTCTTACCCCCCCAAAAAAGGGAGGGGGTAATTTATGTGAGGTGATAGATATGCTAATTACCTTGATGGTGGTGATCATTTATTTCACAATGTATATGTATATCAAAATAAGTTGTACCTATCAAATGTATACAATTTTTATTTGTCAAAAAAATTAAATGCAGAACAGTATGTCTATAATTCATTTCAATAAAACTAAAAGTTTATGGTCATATACCCATAGGTACATACTATCTGCATAAAATAGCAGTTGTTCTGGAGAATAGAAATGCGGAGTTATTTATTTTTATTTTTCTTCTTTAAATAAAAATTGAATATCAAGAAGAGGAAGAATAGACCAGAAGTTTATTCATCAGTTTGTCATGCTTTAAATAAAAAAATATTCTTAATATTTTTTAAAAATGCTCATAACTTTATGATGAATGCCCTTTTGAATACAACCCCAATTTTTTAATACATATGAATAAAGTACCTATCAACATAGTTACTTGTAGCATTTTATTGCCACCAAATAAGGGTTTTAATGAAATGAAAGGCCCAGAGACTTTAGTTAGAAATGATCTCAGTCACTCCTTTATATCAATAATATCTTGTCCGTTTCCCTATTATAGCACAGTTGTTCTAGAATGACATGGGTGAGTCTATCCCAACCACTAGACTAAGAGATATCAGGACAGCATGTGATATCGTTTAGCACTTTTTTGTATCATAACAAAGCCTTGTTCAGTACTGAATACTGTATACACATGTATTAAATGTTGGCTACTTTTAACTGAATTGGAAAACATTTAAATAATTTTCAAGATGTTATCTCTTTTCCCAATGCCTACAATGGTGCTTTGCACTAAGTGGGCATTTAATTGTTTTTAATGAATGAATAAGCTGACTAAGTGAATGAATAAATGATTTATTACTTTAAAAAATGTGTATTCAGGACACCTGGGTGGCTCAGTCGGTTAGGCATCTGACTCTTGATTCCTGCTCCATGATCTCTGGGTTGTGAGATCATGAACCTGAATCAGGCTCTGTGCTCAGCAAGGGGTCTGTTCAAGATTTTCTCTCTCTTTCTATCTCTGCCCCTCCTTCCCTACTCTCTGTCTCTCTTTCTCTAAAATAAATTAAAAAATAATTTAAAAAATGAGTATGCTTTCCAAAAAGGCTAATTTATTTAGCAAGCTCTAGAAATTTAAAGTAATTAAGACTTGCTAAGTGAAAGAGTAACCATACTATAAATAAGTGAATAAGTTTCAGGCTTGTTATTTCTGTTATTTTCTAGGAGTTTGCTTGTTACCCTCAACTATCCAAATTTGACATCTATTGGGCAAAGGACTTTCAGATTTTCAAAGTCCCCTTATGACAATGACTAGGAATGAATGTTTTTTGTCTGGTAGTGCCAAAATTTTCCAAATCCTTATGATCACTCATGAGCAACTTCCTGCAGGAGAAGGAAGTATCATGGAGCACTTTACAAATGTTAGGCATTTGAGTATGCACCCAGCAGAGCCAGAATCAGAGTTGGACCTATAAAAAATCCATAAGGTATTTTGCTGAAATAATATTCTTTAAATGCCATTTAGTTTTTGCATAAACAGCTAACAACTTGAATTTACTTGAATCTTAGACAGTTTTCAGGAATTATGGGGGATAGAAGCACAAATTAAATGATACTATGAAGAAGTGAACATACAAATCCAGATTGTGAGACATTGTACAGTAAATTAACTTAGTTAACAAGTTAAGATCATAAAAAGTAAAAAGGCAGAAGACACTGCTCTAGATTAAGATGTCTTAATGAAAATGATAACTTAATATTACTTAAGTCATTACAATAGAAATATATAAACCTTTTAAGAAAGTGGGTTTTTTTGTTTTTTGTTTTTTGTGTTTTTTTTAGATAATTGAAGACATTTGAAGATGGACTGGATATTGCATGATATCAAACTTATTGACTTCTGGTTTTTGGCTCTGCATAGGAGCTTGGAAGTCTCTTCCAAGGAGCTTGGAAGTTGCCACTCCACCCTAAAAACAAGTGAAACAAGTAAAAAGTTAAACAGACTGAAAGATCAACAACTTTTCTAGGATCCATAAGAGAGATGAGGACACAGGTCAAGTCACTACCCCCAAAATTGAAGAGCCAAATTGGATAGGCAAATATAGAGAATACAAATTTACCAAAGCAGAGACTCAGTGAAAATCACCCTGGGAACCAATGCTGGGGCAGGGAAACTTGAACTGTATTGACCAACTGCTGGAAGCTCAGTGTGGAAAATTGAGTTAAAAACTCCAAAGGGACCCAGTCATAAGGGAACCTTCACAATTTTATAAGACTTACCTCCAGGAGCTCAATCAGGTCTCTCAGTAAATAGAAATAATTCCTTCATGCTTCTGTCAAGACAGGGCAGGGCAGGGGGATGGGGGTGGGGTGAGGAATCATTTTGAAATATGCTAGAATATTCTGTCCTTAAGAAGGCCTGCTTGGGGTATCTGGGTGGCTCAGTCAGTTGAGAGTCCATCTGGTTCTTGATTTCAGCTTGGGTCATGGTCTCAGGGTGGTGAGATCAAACTCAGCGTCAGGCTCCACACTCAGTGGGGCATCTGCTGGAGATTCTCTCTCTCCCCCTCCCTCTCCCTCTGGCACTACCCTTGCCCTGCTTGCTCTCTCTCTAAAAGAAATACATAAATCTTAAAAAAAAAAAAAGAAAGAAAGAAAGAAAAGAAGGCTTGCTCTCAGGAGAAACTAATTAACCAGAGCCTAACCTTCTGGGATATTTTCAGAGCTTAACTGACCCTGGGGAAAGGAAATACCCAATTCCAGCCCGCTCTAACCATTTTCTTCTACCAAAGGGGTGTGTGTGTGTGTGTGTGTGTGACAGAAACAAAGGGAGGAATTAGGATTTTAGGATTATTTGATTACAAGGTATTCATGCTACCTGTGAAGTGTATACTGTTATTTGAAAGTGGATTTGGATTAGTTGTGAAAGCATATTGCAAACTCCAGGACAATCACTAAAAAAAGTAAAAAAAAAAAAAAAAAGAAAGAAAAATATAAAATTGATTAAGAAAGGAGAGAAAATGGAATCATATCAAATGCTCAGTGTAAAGACAAGAGGCATGAAAAGAATGGATGACAAAATAAGAACAAAGAACAAGAGCAACAAATAAAAAACAGTAACGAATATGATAGATATTAATCAAACTATATTAATAATTACTTTGAATGTCAATTTTCTAAATGTACCAATTAAAAGACAGAGATTGTCAGAGTGGATCAAGAAACATGACCCAACTGTATGTTGTCTATAAGAAATCCACTTTAGGGGCGCCTGGGTGGCTCAGTTGGTTAAGCAACTGCCTTCGGCTCAGGTCATGATCCTGGAGTCCTGGGATCAAGTCCCACATCAGGCTCCCTGCTCAGCAGGGAGTCTGCTTCTCCCTCTGGCCCTCCCCCCTCTCATGTGCTCTCTCTCTCTCTCTCTCATTCTCACTCTCTCAAATAAATAAATAAAACTTAAAAAAAAAAAAAAGAAATCCACTTTAAATATAAATACACATAGATTAAAAGTAAATGAATGAAGAAAAATATACCATACTAACAGTAACCAAAGGAAAGCAAGAACAGCTATATTAATTTCAAACAGAGCAGATCTCAAAGCAAGGAGAGTTATCAAGGATAAAAATAGGTATTATATAATATTGAAAGAGTCAATTCTCCAAGAAAACATAACAACCTTTAATGTGCATACACCCAACAACAGATCACCAAACCACGTGAAGCAAAAACTGTTGGAACTTCAAGGAGAAATAGATGAATCCACTATCATAGTTGGAGACTTCAACATCCCTTCTATCAGAAATGGATAGATCCAGTAGGCAGAAAATTATTCAGAACTTAGTCGAACTCAATAACACCATCAATCAACTGGGTGTAAGCAGAATATACATTCTTCTCAAGCTTCCATGGAACATTCACCAAGATAGACCACATTCTGAACTATAAAACATACCTTAAACATTTTTAAAACTATAACTTATACAATGCCTCCTCTCAGACTACAGTGGAGTTAAACTAGAAATCAGCAACAGAAAGACAACTGGAGAAACATAAAACATATGGAAGCTAAACAACACACTTCTAAATAACACATAGATTAAAAAAGAAATCTCAAAAAAATTAAAAATATTTTAAACTAAATGAAAATGAAAACACAAATTATCAAAACTTGTGGGATAAAGTAAAAACAGTACTTAGAAATTAATGCATATATTAGAAAAGAAGAAAGATCTAAAACCCCACCTTAGGAAGCTAGAAAACCAAGAGCAAATAAAACACAAAGTAAGCAAAAGAAAAAAAAAAAAGAGCAGAAATCAATGACATTGAAAACAAGAAATCAATAGAGAGAATCAGCAAAACCAAAAGCTGGTTCTTTGAAAAGACCAGTAAAATTGATAAGCCTCTAGCCAGGCTAACTAAGAAAAAAAGAAAGAGGACACAAATTACTGATATAAATTAAAGAAGGGACATTATTACACATCTTGTGGAAATTAGAAAGAATAATAAAAGAATACTAAAACAACACTATGCTCACAAACCTGATAAATTAGGTGAACCATTTTCTTATAAGACACAATCTACCAAAATTCACACAAGAAGGAATAGATAAGGGTTAGGGGAATGGGCAAAATGGGTGAAGGGGAGATGGAGATATAAGCTTCCAGTTATAGAATGAAGAAGTCATGGAAATAAAAGGCACAGCATAAGGAATACAGTCAATGATATTGTAATAGCAATGTAAAAGGACAGATGGTAGTTACACTTGTGAACATACCATAGTGTATAAACTTGTCAAATCACTAAGCTGCACATACAATGTCAACTATACTTAAAAGAAAAAAAAGAAGTAGATAAAATATTTTCAGTAAAATAGGAAAAGGGGTACTTTCTCACTTAATAGAAAATATTTACAAAACCCTACAGCTGATACTATACTTAATGATGGGAAACTTGAAGCTTTCCCACTAAGATCTGGTACAGACAAAAATGTCACCTCTCACACTCCTTTTCAACATGTACTAAAAGTCCTTGCTAATACAATAAAGCAAGAAACAGAAATAAAAGATATACAGATTGGGAAGAATGATTTAAAACTTTGTCTGCAGATAACATGATCGTCTATATAGAAAATCCAAAAGACTTGACCAACCCCTCCCCCAGCTGGAATTAATAAGTGATTTTAGCAAGGTTGCAGGATACAAGTTTAATGTACAAAAGTCAATTGCTTTCCTATAAACCAGCAGTGAATAAGTAAATTTTTGAAATTGAAAATACAATGTCCTTACATTAGCATCTCAAAAAGTGAAATACTAGGTATAAATCTAACACTATATGTACAAGACCTATATGAGGAAAACTACAAAACTCTGATTAATGAAACTAAAGAACTAAATAGAGATATTCCATGTTCATGGATAGTAAGACTCAACATTGTCAAGATGTGTCCATTCTTCCTAATTTGATGTATAAATTCAATGCAATCGCAAACAAAATCTTAGCAAATTACTTTGTCAATAGTGACAAACTGATTCTAAAGTTTATATGAAGAGGCAAAAGACCCAGAATAACCAACATGATATTAAAGTAGAAGAACAAAGTTGGAGAACTGATGCTACCCAACTTCAAGACTTCTGGATCAAGACAGTTTACAGTATTGGCAGAAGAATAGACAAATATATTGGTGGAACAGAATAGAGAGCCCAGAAACAAGCATAAATATAATCAATGGATATTTGTCAAAGGAGCAAAAGCAATATAATACAGCAAAAATTGTTTTTCAACAAATGGTGTTGGAACAATTGGACATCTATTACAAAAAATGAATTTAGACACAGACTTTACAACCTTCACAAAAATTTGGGGCACCTGGGTGGCTCAGTCGTTAAGCGTCTGCCTTCGGCTCAGGTCATGATCCCAGGGTCCTGGGATCGAGCTCCGCATCGGGCTCCCTGCTCCACAGGAGGCCTGCTTCTCCCTCTCCCACTCCCCCTGCTTGTGTTCCCTCTCTCGCTGTGTCTCTCTCTGTCAAATAAATAAAATCTTAAAAAAAAAAAAGCTTCACAAAAATTAGTTTAAAATGGCTCATAGACCTAAATGTAAACCACCAAGCTATAAAACTCCCAGAAGATAACAGGAGAAAATCCAGATGATTTTGGGTATAGCAATAACTTTATAGATACAACACCAAAGGCATGATCCATGAAAGAAATAATTAGTAAGCTGCACTTCATTAAAATTAAAAACTTCTGCACTGCGTAAGACAATGTCAAGAGAATTAGAAGGCAAGCCACAGACTGGGAGAAAGTATTTGGGAAAAGGCGTGTCTGAAAAAGAACTGCTATCCAAAGTATAAAAAGAACTTTTAAAATTCAACAATAAGAAAACAAACAACCCAATTAAAAAATATGTCAAAGAACTTAACAGACACTGGATGAAAAAGGATGTACAGATGACAAATAAGCATATGAAAAGGTGCTCCACATTATATGTCATCAGGTAAATGCAAATTAAAACAACAATGAAATGCCACTATACACCTACTAGAATGGCCAAAATCTGGAACACTGACAACATCAAATGGAGGTGTGATGTGGAGCAACAGAAACTTCATTCATTCTTGGTGGGAATGAAAAATGGGGTAGCCACTTTGGAAGACAGTTTGGCAGTTTCTTACTAAGCATACTCTTACCATACTACCTAGCCATTGTGCTCCTTGGTATTTACCCAAAGGAGTTGCAAAATATGTCCACATAAAAACCTGCACACTGATGTTTATAGCAACTTTCAAAACTTGGAAGCAACCAAGATGCCCTTCAGTAGGTGAGTGGATAAATAAACCATGGTACATCTAGACAATGGAGTATTATTCAGCAATAAAAAAGAATGAACTGTCAAAGCATAAAAAGGTATGGAGGAATCTTAAATGCATATTATAAGTGAAAGAAGCCAATCTGACAAGGTTATGCACTATATCATTTTCAACTCTATGATATTCTAAAAAAGGCAAAACTGCGCAGACAGTGAAAAGATCAGTGGTTCCTGGGCTGGGCTCAGGGCGTGGTGGGAGTGGGTGGTGTGGGATGAATAGGTAGAGCACAGAGAATATTTCGGGTAGTGCAAATACCCTCTATGATATTATAATGATGGTTACGTGTCATTACACACTTGTCATTATACATTATATATTATACATGTCATAGAACATACAGCATCAAGAGTGAGCACTAAGGTAAACTATGGGCTTTAGGTCATAATGACATGTTAATGTAGGTTGTAACAAATGTGCAATATAAATTGTAACAAATGTCTCGCTCTGGTGTGTGATGTTGATAACGGGAGAGGCTACACATGGATTGGAATATATGAGAAATCTATGTAACTTCATCTCAATTTTGCTGTGAACCTAAAACTGCCTTAAAAAATAGTCTTCAGGGGTATCTGTGTGGCACAGTTGGTTGGGCATTTGACTCTTGGTTTCAGCTCAGGTTGTGATCTCGGGGTCATGAGATCAAGCCCTGTGTTAGGCTCCATTCTGGGGGTTGAGTCTTGTTGGGATTCTCTCTCCCTCTCCCTCTGCCCCTCCTGCTCATGCGCTCTCTCTCTCTCTCTCTCTAATAAATAAATAAATAAATCTTTAAAAAAATAAAGTTTTAAGAAAAAGTTATTGTTAATTGTGTTAGGAAACATAATAGCATTATGGATATTCAAGTGAAAAATATCTCTATATTTTTAGCAATGTACAATAAAGTACTTACTGATGAAATGATGTAATATTTAGAACATACATTAAAAATAATTCAAAAATAGAAAAAATAAACAAAAGAAGACACAAATGTGGAAAATCTGGATAACTATTGAATATGAATGATGAATTATAGGGAATTATTATACTATTGTCTCTACTTCCATATTACATTTTATTTAACATTACATTTTAACAACAACAATAAAATCATACACACTAAAATCTGAGCCTAGAGTTACAGTTCTTCCTGAAGGTGGGAAGTTTTTTCCAGACCTTGCTATCCTTTAAGAATTATCCTACATATCAATAATTAGATTACTGTATATTCTATTTATGAGACCATACCATCTACCCTGTTTGGTATTTTGCTTTTTCACTTATTTTGGGGTTTGCATAACATTACATAGAGAGCTGTATCATGCTTCTTAATATCTGCATGTAATTCCATCTCACAAACCATTTTAATGAATGTTGTTTTATCTGTTCATATGCATGATAGAGAAAATGACTTCGAGGTTAAAAAAAATCTATAGAAACATTTTTTTTTCCCACTCGCCAATGATGCATGCCTGACCCTTAGCAGGAAAGAGGGCTTTCAGCCGTAAGCCCATCACTAATGGGAAAGTTGGCACGGGTTCATCATTTCCTAGTCTTTCTTTACCCATACACAACACCAAATGCCACATATACATGGGTATGCCTGAGTATCTGATAAAATATTTGTTTTCTTTTCAAAATGAATGAAATAACATCACCCAGAGACAAGAAGGGAAAATATTTTAAGAACAGAAAATGTATCTCCCCACCCCAAAGGAAAACATATTTCTCCCAAGGTGAAAACTTGGATGTAACTTTATATTAAAGATCAATTTAAAAGAAAGAATTTGTATTATCCAGAAAGTTGTTCAAAATATCTTTCAGGGGATGCTTGTGTGGCTCTGTTGGTTAAACATCTGCTTTTGGCTCAGGTCATGATCCTAGGGTCCCGGGATCAGGCAGCGTAGGCTCCCTACTCAGTGAGGAGCCTACTTCTCCCTCTCCCTCTGCCACTCCCTTTGCTTGTGCTCTCTCACTCTCAAATAAATAAATGAATTCTTTAAAAAAAAATCTTTCAGAATGAAATGTAGATTTTTTCAGAGGTTTGAAGCCAAAATAAGAAAGATAAGACTATTATTCTAGTTAATTCTCTCTTTCCTTCTATGTTCTTCTAAGGTAAAAATAATCATTGTTAAAATATTTTAAATATTAAAGGATTAAAATTAAAAGTTGTAATTGTTAAGGTTTTATTTTCAAGAAAGAAGGACAAACATTAAACTCTAGAGGCAATTTGTACTTTATAGTTTGAATTATATTCACATTCAATCAGGAAAATGATTAAATGACACCTAGGAATTCAACCAGAAATAGTAAATTATGGAAAAGTTTGTTTCTTACTATCTCCTAGTACACTGTTACACGGAATGATGAAATTTTATTTTTTTCTAGTAAGGGCCGTAGACGTTGCTCCTTGTGATCCCATACCCACCCACATAAAAATCAGAAAAAAATTCTATATATCTTATATTTTTCTACTATTTACTCAACAATTTAACAAGAGTTATGTGAAGTATAAAAGTATACACATTTAATATTTGTCTATCTCTCTGTAAACATTTTCTTTTTCCAATAATGCCCACCACCACTAAAGAATAAAATGTGGTTCTTGATCTCTATGATTATGTTATAGTCACAACTCTATCCATAATAGAGTTTCCCATTAACATTGCCTTCTTTGATAACTGTAAGCACTTACGGACTTGCTCCTGGAAGCCTTTGCCACTCTAGGGCACACATTCTTAGGATGTTAGTTTTGTCTTCATTTATTCCCTCAAATCGGATTTCATTATTCAAAACCTAAAACAGAATAATAAAATGGTTTGGATAGAAGGGACCTTGAGACGCCCAAATGTAACTCCATCAACGTTGTACTACTAATAACTATCATTTGTTGAGCAACAATTAAGTACCAGGCACTGTGCTAAGAACTTCTCGTATATCACATCATTTAATCATCCAAGCAACTCTATGCAATAGATACTATAATTATCTCCAATTGATGGTAAGATTAGAGTGGTTCATAAATGTTAACTATTTTGTTCAAGCTCACTGTAGGAACTAATCAAGTTTGTCTGCTCAGGATTCATTTGTCTTTCTTCTTATACTCCAGTTTTCCTTTAAGGAACCTGTCATATCTTCCTGCCCTCAATCAATAGTTAAGTTGAAGATGACCCTGTCCTAGTTCTAGGAAAGGAAATCTGCTCAAGACCACGAAAACCAGAAGCCTGGTCCAAGGGTAGGTTTATGTCCTAAATTGGAGTAATCTGAATAAATCCTAGGGTAAATGATGGTACTTTGGGAAAAGAGGTACCCTCATTCCAGGGAGGTTGCTGAATTGATAAGGTGTAAACCTGGAGCCCACAATGCAGAAAAAAGTCAAAAGGGATGAGACAGCCTCCTAATGACATAAGTCAGCCCTGAAGTCTGAGCTACTCCTGGATAGGGGTTATATAAATTCCCTTTTGTAAAGTCTCCTTGAGTTGATTTTCTTTCTTTTGCACTGGAATGAGTGATGAATGATCCAATCATTAAGCTGCTACAGGACAGAGCCAGGAATTAAACCCAGGTGTCCTGTTCTAATCCATTTATATCTCAGTATTGGGATTTGATTTAATCCATTATTACCTGTAAAGAACTGGAACAATTTAGAACAAGATTTAGCCACAGAAGGTGACTCAGAATCAGATCCTAAGTCAAAGGTTTTTATGCAAGTAATTTAGTGAGGACATGCTACCAGGGGAAACTAGAAAGGAAGGGGGAAGCCAGAGCCAAGAAGGAAAAGAAACCAAGCCAAGAGTGAAATTTCTGGCAGCCCCAGCCTGATGTCTGAGGGAGCTTTGAAATGTAAATTACATTGCAGAGTTTGTCGGGCCTTGGATAGGGAACTGGGCTTCTTGATTGGATTCTAGTTAACCACTGGCAAATGGGCCACCCTGGGTAAAGGGAACATCATTCCCAGGTATTTGCCCTCCTTGCACATACTGGAGACATAGCTTCAGTAACCCAAGAGCAGTCCTCTGAAGGACTACTACAGAAAGTAGGTCCGAATTAGAGGAACCTTTCCTGGATATCTGGCATGACCAGCTTTTCTGGAGTAGAATCCTGGATAAGCCAAAACTATAGAAAGGCCCAGTAAGTGATGTGAAATTGGAGTTCAACTTATTTCCTTGACTCCTTACAATGTTTCCCAATTCGTGGACAGAATTTCTCCAAGTCTGCAATTTCCTTTCATTTCTTTTGGTGCCAGAGAACATTTCCCCAGCCGTAAAATGTTGACCCCACCAAATATCCTTAACTTCACTTAGCATGAATTTTCTCACATTTACAGTGGGGAAAAGAATAGAGCACATATTGATAAGTTGTTTTAAAAATTAAATGACAAAATGCATTGTCATAATACCTAATACTGAGCTATTTGTAAGTTATAGCCAATGTGAGTTGAATTGTGTCCCTGCAAAATTCATATGTTGGAGCTCTAACCCTCAGTACCTCTGAATGTGACTGTATTTAGAGACAGGGCCTTTAAAGAGGTGATTAAGTTAAAATGAGGCTATTGTACTTTCCAATCTGCTGGTGTACTTATAAGATGAAATTTGGACACAAAAAGAGATACGGGGGATGCCCACACACAGAGGGAAGACCATGTGCAGACACAGCAAGAAGGCAGCCATCTGCAAACCAGGGACAGAGGCCCAAGGAGAAACCAAACCTGATGACACTAGCCTCCAGTATTGATCTTGGACTTCCAGCCTCCAGTAATGTAAGAAAATAAATTCCTGTTGTTCAAGCCACCCAGTCCGTGGTATTTTGTTATGGTATCCTAGCAAACTCATCTCACCTGTATCAAAACTGCCCCTTCCTTAGTTTTTCATTCCAGTATCTCATCATTCCTGGGTAGGTATGAGTAGATGGCTATATGTTAGGAAAGGAAGGTGTCCTCTTGAGTGTCTTGGCTCTACCAGGTTGATTATTTGAGAAACAAACCCTAGAAGAAAATGGAATAATTTTCCCGGAAGGAAATATTGAATAGACTCATATTCCATATTCTCTGATACTGTAATCCCAGCAGGCAGGAAATTATTCTCCATGATATAGCTCAGAGACCACAGTAATGTCAGCATGAGGACCAGATGGAATAAAGCCAGACTTTAAATGCATTTATTTTCAGAGCATTAGTAAAGGATGGGTTGGAGTGAAGGTTACTTCTTTCTTTGGTCTCTCAGGTCTAATTTTGACTCACCAGCTCTATAAATGTTACTTAGGAACACTAGGTGCTTAATAGAAGCTAAACAACCTCTCCATGTCATGTCTATGATTCTGAAAAATGAATCTAGGAAATCAAAGTCATAAATCTTTGTATAACTGCCTTCTAAAGGAAATGATTTCTTAAATGATTTTTATTGGAATAGTAGGTCCAACACATAAATCCGGAGATGCAATGAAGCTTCTCAAGATGGAAACAGAAAAAAATGAGTTAATATATTAGAACAGAGAAAACAGAACTATGTGGTCCTCTTTTTGAAATCCTGGGTAATGATCCTGAAGCAAAAAGAATGGCTTGCTGTGTTCACAGAGCATCTTTATGTGCATTATCCCACCTGAAACCCAGAATAATGCAAGAGATTAAACAGGGAAGTTAACGTAAGGCCAAAGAATTCACCAGGTATTTTGCCTGAGATCAAAACAGTAAGTGAATAAAAATAAATCCAATTTTACAGCATTTCCTATATGTAGGCATCTGATACAACATTTATAATGATAAAGGTGAATTGCATTCTGGTTGATTAATGTCCTGTCAATCAAGAAAACTTGATTTATTGTACCTTTCTGTTAAAAATATTGTTGCTATTCAATAAAAATTTAAATTGTATTCTTCATAATTTATGGACAGTAATTAAATATAAGAAGCCAAATGGCAGGGATAGAAACAGGTTTTCTAACTATTGGTCACTCTATAATATTCCAAGATGAAGAGCTGGAGCCAGCACTTGAGATCCATAAGCGATCTAGTTTCGTAGTCTCCTAGGGGACTTGGAAAGATAAATTCTCACAGCCATTCTTCTTTCTTGTCATTTGTCCAGCCAGAAAAATCCAGCTCTGTACATATAGATGAGGGTCTGTATGAGTTGGGGCCTGGTGAGGAGACAAAAACTGTAATGTGTGTCTGCATGGCCAGGCTGCAGTCCCCAGTTATTCAATCCAACACCAATCTAGGTGTTGCCATGAAGGTATTTTGCAGCTGTGATTGAAATCCATAATCAGTTGACTTTAAGTAAGGGAGGTTAAATCCGGGTGGTCCTGATTCAGTTTACTGGAAGGTCTTAGGAGCGGAGCTGAGGTTTGCCTAATGAAGAAGAAATCCTGTCTGTGTATATATGTGTATGTGTGTATATATATATATACACATACACATATGTATACGTGTATGTGTATATATATATATAATTCCTTGTTTATTAGGAATAACTCCTTATTTAAATTCCTTATTATGTATGTAAATAGTTTTTATATATATAAATGTTTTTATATATACATTGTTTTATTTTATATAAATAAAATTATTTATTTTATATATATTATTTGTATATATTTTATATATATAAAATTATTTATCTAATCTCCTGCTAGTTCTACTTTGGTTGAAACTTGACTCACATATCAGTTATTTGAACAGTGAGAATTTAATACAGATAATTGTTAACTAGGTAAAAAAGTTGTTAACTGGGTAACTGGAAGGGTAAAAAGAGAATGCTGAGATATCACAGAGGTAGCAACGGAGGAGGCAGCTACCATCTCTAGTGCTCAGAGCACAAAGGAAAGCATTACTCTGGACTTACTAAAATTGAGAAATTGAGAGGACTGAGCCTCTGGCCTGGGAGGCAGTGCTAGCTGGATGCTGGTGTCTCTGAGTCGGCATTGTAAGGCTGGTCTGGAGAAGACGGGAAGACTGTAAATTGGCTTCAGCTGCAGCTGTAGAAAGGCGCTGCCAGAGGGCAGAGGGCTGGACAGGGGGATGCTGACAGGAACCGCCCCAGACAGGTAGGAAGCAAACAGGAAGGGGGTGTCCACTCTTTCTCCCAGAGCCTTCCAATCTCCTTTCGGTGCTCCCTATATTTTGGCAAAGCAAAAATGCATGTGGCATCTGATGCAAACATTCAGAAACATAAAGGTAAATTAGATCGAGGCTGATGAATTTCATATCAATCAAGAAGACCTGACTTAATGCACTGTTCCGTCCAAGCAGGTAGGTTTGGCACTGAGACAAAATAGCTTATTAACTGGAATGCGATATATGTATTCCTCAGAATATATATATGTGAAAAAGTTATGTTCTCCCAAAGAAGAACCAAAAAAAGCATACAAGTGGATACATCTGCAGCATATCACTTCTTACGTCTTCTACTTTCTTAAATATAGTGAAATCAAAATTATCTACAGCTACATTTTATTCATCTAAAGAGCAGCAATTTAAATCCTCTTCTGCTTAAAAACTCACTTCATATTCAAGACCTTATAAACTAATTTTTGCCTCTATTGGCCCATTGAAAAGTCAGCAAGAGTCCCACTAATTGCCGAAACACTTTTAAAAATACTCAACTAATTACATTCTTTGACTTGGGTCAGAAGTGGAAACGGAATAGGAGTATACACCAGCTCCTCAGGGGCTGTGCAACGTTTCAGCTGTGAGCAGAAAGTGCTACAGGAATAGGAAGTAACATGATCAAATGGTAAAAATTAGAAAGTGAGAAATGGCCAGACTTGGAGACCAACTTGGCATAAAGAATGAGGAAAGAGGGAAATCTGGATCACCCTGCGGTGGTTGTGTTTTGTTTTCAGCAAACCTAGGTGGAGGCCAGTTAACAACACAGCAGCGGCTCACTCAGTGTGGCTCACAGATGTTCATCGCTCGGACCCTCCTGCGTGCCTTCCACTCGTGGCTTAGACATCAACCTGGAGTGTCTTGAAAGTGCCGCATTTGTTCATTCATGGAAAGATAAGGAAAGAAAGGCATCCCAGGCAGAAGGCAGATGCCTTTCTTTCCTTATCTTTCCATGAATGACTTACTTAAACTTCTAGTCTCAGTTCAAACTTCTCAGTAACACCTTCTCTGACCCAGGGACACAGCACTGCACAGCCCCAGGAGTGTAACACACTTTTGTTTTATGTAGGTATGGTCCCTTGGAGTTATGCAACATGGCAGCCTCCCTCTGACGTCCCCCAGGCACCAGGCATGCTCCTTCCTCTTTCTTTCTCCCTTCCCTTTTTTTCCCTTCCCTTCCTTCCTTCCTTTGTTCCTTCATTCCTTCCTTCCTTCCTCCTCCCCTCCTTCCTTCTTTCCTCCCTCCCTCATTCCCTTCCTCCATCGCTAAATATCTATCATCTATCTATCAATCATCTATCTATCTATCTATCTATCTATCTATCTATCTATCATCTATCTATATCTATCTATTTATCTATCATCTATCTATCATCTATCATCTATCTATATCTATTTATCTATCTTTCTATCATTTATCTGTCATCTGTCTATCAATCATCTATATCATTATTAGTCACTAGGGCTGCTATAACAAAATATAACAAAGCACAGACTGGGTGGCTGAAACAATGGAAATTTATTTTCTCACAGTTCTGGAGGCTGGTAGACCAAGATCAAGGTGCTCTCAGGGCTGATTTCTGGTGAGGCCTCTATTCCTGGCATGTAGACAGCCACCTTCTCCCTTTCTCCGTACATGACCTCTCCCTGGGTACACTCTGAGAAAGAGACATCTCTGGTGTCTCTTCCTCTTCTCAAGAAAGATACAAGCCCTATCGGATTAGAGCCGCATCTTTATAACCTCATTTAACCTTAATTACTTCCCTACAGGCCTTATCTCTAAATACAGTCACATCAGAGGTTAGGACCTGAATATGTAAGTTCTGAGGAACACGATTCTGTAACACTAACTATACTGGAGCCTTTGCCATTTCATGTGTGTTCACCCCTCGAGCTCGATTATACAGAGCATAATGTTTGTCCTTAATTGAAGGGCTGGCACAGCTTCTACAGAAAGCACATTTGGGAGAATTAGCGGATTTGGATGGAAGATAATAAATTTAACCTTAGGTATATAGATTTTAAGATGATGATAGGACAGTGTCTAAACGGGGAATTTGAAGGAGGAACTGAAACAGAAGTCAACACAACTGTTGGCACACTGACGCAATCGAAACAACAGATTCTACCACATTCTCTTATCGTAGCTCATGCTATCGTTCCAGCATTCAGGTCTCGAGCTCTCCACTAAACTTAAATTCTTTCATCTAATGAGGGCAGTGTGCAGGGGAATGATGTTGGCTCAGTGGGATTCATTTTCCATTAGCAGTGTTTTTCTTCATAAAAATTCAAGCTTAATTCCACACTGCTTTGCACAAGGGTGCCATGTCAGTGAGTCAACATGCCTTTCCCATGGGATTCTCAGCTCCCCCAACATGTCAAACCGTCTCATGAAAATGCCTCATTAATTTTATGAGGTAGGATGGTTTATTAAATTGCTTTTTAAACCTATTAGGAAAAAGTAGACTTTATTGTGGGGGAAAAAAAACCCTCCAGATTTGATCCATACTTTCTTTCCAATTAGTGGTTAATTAAAATTTAAATTCTATTCAATCATCCCTACCTAGTTTTGTACAATGATCAATCCTTCAAGTGGATAGGCTGCGATGCAGATAAACCTCTGGCATAGGTTAAAATGGAGAAAAAGGGTACATTATACTGTTTGTTCCATGACATTCAATTGCATGCATTCATGTAAAACTGGATAAAATTGTTAGGTAATAAATGGACTTGTTCTACATTAGGCATTTAGGATTTGCCTTTTAATGGTAATTAGCATAAGCATGTAGTTTCAGAGTGTTCACTAGTGAATAGTTGTGTATTATTGAGAATTTGCAGAATGACAAATGACTTGGAAGGAAAAAGGAGAACAGCAGTTTACTGAATAAATAACAGAATTTGAAAAGTTATTTTCATTAAGCGCTAATGTGAATATTATCCCAATGCCTAAGTTTCATCAGCCCCATTTTTCACTTTTATATAGCCTTAACGATATTATATCTTATTCTTACAATAGGAAAGGACACTTAAAAAGCGGTGGTGCATGTAAGATGTTATCATCCCAACACATCGGCTTCTGGTGATGTTCGTGAATCTCCATTTTACTTTTTAAAGAGTTTACATTAGCTCCCATGCGATTGACATTCTATATTATAATATTTAAGATTCATCTTTCTCTTTACTGGCATCTACCTTCTAAATGAAATTTTTTTATAGGAGTTTTCATTAGCGGTTTTGTAAAATTATTATTTCTCAATTCTTTATCTCATTCTGTTTGCCATTTATAGTCATAGGAAGGCAGGAATGCTTTGAACCATGGCTTGCAATATATATCATTTATATAGCAAACTTATAACAAGAAGACTATAGCAAACAGAGTGGCAGCAAGAACATTAGTCAAACTGTGATATTTTTTACTTGGGCTTAATAAGACAGCTGCTGAACTATGTATACCGGGATCTTTAGGATTTTGTATGAGGCTTAAGCTAACCTCATGAGAACTGACTACATCTTACACAATTGATGATCTCTAAGAAAGTCACGTCACTTTATTTTTTTCTTTTAACGATTTTATTTATTTATTTGAGAGAGAGAGAGAGAGAGCATGAACAGGGAGAGGGGCAGAGGGAGAGGGAGAAGCCAACTCCACACTAAGTATGGAGCCCAATGCAGGGCTTGATCCCAGGACCCCAAGATCATGACCCGAACTGAAGGCAGACGCTTAACCGACTGAGCCACCCAGGTGCCCCGAAAGTCGCATCACTTTAGACACATTTGGTTTTAGTCAATATTATTTCTTTGTATCTCTGGACAAAGCCCCAAATGTGGAAACATTTCTAGTGTTTTAGAGGACATGTATACCAGGACGCCTGGGTGGCTCAGTCAGTTGGGCGTCTGCCTTCAGCTCAGGTCATGGTCCCTGGGGTCCTGGGATCGAGTCCCGCATCGGGCTCCTTGTTCAGCGGGGAGCCTACTTCTCCCTCTGCCTGCTTTGCGTGCTGCTGCTCCTGCTTGTCCTCTCTCTCTCTCTGACAAATAAATTAAAAAAAAAAAAAAAAGGACATGTATACCACTGTTGGCCACAAATGCTATACACCAATATCAGATAATAACAGAAGAAGGCCTTTAAAAAATGTATTTAAAACCAAGCCTACAAGATACTGATAGGGATTTCCATCAGTAAACTAGCTTTTGATTGCAAGACTTAGGTTCCTTAGAAGCCTGGTTTCTAAATGCCCACCCACAGACCCATTTGGTTTCACAGGGCTTCCATTAGTCTCTAGTAGAATAAATCATCTATGGGCAGCACAACACATTTATCATAGCATTAAATGTATCTTATTCGAAAGAAAGTTCTTCTACTCCAAATACATGTCTTTTAAACGTTTTCTGGTGTTAAAATGGTTTTGTATTATAAAATGTCAATAAAGATGGTATTTTTTTTTTATGATTTGTGTTTTTTAAGAACAGAAATTGGCACTCCTACATGCATCCTCCATTTTATATGAACTTGTACTTAACTCTAGAATCTGAAAGTTCGGAAGTTGCTTAGTGCAGGGAGCCTTTTGAGATCCTCTATTCCCTTTGTTCTTTACGGTGGTAGCCCCTTCCCTTCACAGGTTCAGGCCACAGAAACATCACCATGATCTACAGAATCTTTTTTTTTAAGATTATTTATTTATTTATTTGACAGAGAGAGAGAGACAGCGAGAGAGGGAACACAAGCAGGGGGAGTGGGAGAGGGAGAAGCAGACACCCGGCTGATCAGGGAGCCCGATGTGGGGCTCGATCCCAGGACCCCGGGATCATGACCTGAGCCGCAGGCAGACGCTTAACAACTGAGCCACCCAGGAGCCCCTGATCTACAGAATCTTGCAAATAGGAGAGACCCTGGCCCAAGCAACAAGTTGCTTCCTTCTAGGCATTACACCTGCAACTCTGCTACTAGCATGGGCCATCAGCAGGGAGCTTGTCATCCAGAGCAGCTGCCCAGTGCAAGAGATGACCTTGTCTAGAGAGCTCGAGAGAAGGAATCTACCTCTGTCCTTCAGGTAAGGACAAGGTTACCTTAACTCATTGCTTCACCGAATCCTCACATCCCATTTACGAAAAACACGTAACAGGATTCAGAAAGTTTTTGCGGTTTGTTTATGGTCTCATAGTGAGTGGCAGACTCAGAAATCACAAATCTCTGACTTTTCAGTTTCAAGTGACAGCTTTGCGGAAAAGAATCTTTGAGGGAAGATTTGGAAATTATCTGCTGAGGCATCCAAATTGCAAACAACTCAAGTAAATTTTATGGGGGTTGTGAGAACAAGGCACCTGAAAGCATAACTATAATTTGTGAAATATGGTCCTCATATATTATTTCATGAAATGATCCCAGTGTTTACCCATGCCCTGAAATGTTCTGCATTCATTTGCAACTTGTTATTCTGCTGGAGATAAACACATTCTAGTCTATCTACTTAGTTCCACACGGTTAAATGACTCGTTCAGTTCACAGTTATTTTTTAATTAAAGGAAATGCATGCTCCCCTCTGGCTCTGCTTCTCAACACTGAGAAAAGTCATGTCACAGAACCAAGGCAAGATTACCCCCCACAAACAAAAGCTTTTTGATAGCACATTTTCCTAAGGATATTGTGTTTGGTGGTTTTGTGGCTAATGGACCTGTGCTGGTTTTTCCAAGAGAGAAGGTGCAGATGATTTGTAAGTTTTCTCTGAATGACAGAGCAGTCAGGGAACACAGATGAATAGGGGTAGAGTATCTTAAAGCAGTCCCTCATCCTGTCCTGTAACCCCAGTGCAGAGCAAAGAGCTTGGTTTGAGCCCCACCTGTCAAAAGGCTTATACCTGAAGACTAATTTAGAACAAGATTTTGAGCTGTTCATTTACTTCCCACTGCTTTCTTTAACACTCTAAGTTTTCTTTTCTCTTGCGAAATATTCCAGATATTATTAATCTGTGGTTGTAAGGTCTAAGGACTGTTATTACACCGTTGGCCATTACACCTGAAATCCAAACAGGCCTTTATAGGCATCACTGCTGTTCTCAGCAAAACCAGTCTGTCTGGATTTTATCTCGGTTGCGGGTATCTGCAAAAAATCAGCCTTAAGAATAAATCCTTCTATTTAGATTTATAGCTTTGCCTGGTGCATTTCTTTTACTTCGCCTGCCCTAGGGGAACGCTTAATGAGCAGCAAGCACAATGTGGCTGCTGGGCCCTCCTGAGTTCGCCCTTCGGAGACCGGAAGTTTGACATTTTGTTTTGACTTTGAATCTGAAAGCCAGAAAGAGGGGAACCATGTAGGTGTTGTGGAAAATAGTGTGTGGGAAGTGGCTACCAGAGGGGCCAATGCCAGTCTCAGTTTGAATTAGTTTATTTCAACGAACAGACCTAGGACACAAGATGAATATGTTTGAATATCTGGAGAAATGAGAACCCGGAATGAAGAACTTTAAATACTGCTGGTTTGTGCAGACTGGTCTTTCTGGGGGAAAGGGGAAATGAGGTAGTTAAGAGGGAGTTGCTGACTGCTGCATAATTCTAAACCATTAAAATGCTCTATGGTGTCACTACTGCATCCCCAGAGGGTCCTGGGAGCCGGAGGGCCACGGAAGGACCAAGAGGAAAAAGTGCTGTATACTTGAGGAAATTGGGGGTTCCCCCCTGCCCTCACTTGGGAAGTGAATATTGTAATAAGACACTCTAAGCCATTTTGTGAGTCAGGTTCCGCTCTCCCAGTCTTGCCTTGCACAGATCCTTACACTGGATGATCCAGCTTAGCCTCAGCTGTCCCCATTCCTGGACCAGTCCTGAGAGAGGGAGGACATGCAGCAGAGACCCCCACAGTCCCTGTCCACTGGGATGTGCAATTGATTCGGACTCTTTGATGTTGACTTCCGTACTCTGTACTCTGTCCAGCTGTCCTGCCTGGTGCTCTAGCCTCTCCGGGAAAGGAGAGTCCTCTACCTCCCCGACCTGTTTGACTTGTGCCTTTGTGCCCTGACCTACTGCTGTTGACTAGGGGAGGGGGACCAAGAGAAGAATTTGTCTATCTACCTCCTCCCAACTAGTAGGGGTCCTATCCAATAGGAACAATCAATCTTTCACAATGGCATCCATCCCTGACACCAGTCTTGCCTTCCAAAGCTGGACATTACCTGGACCTATGAGAAACAGGATACCAAAGTGGCTAATAAGGTCACAGCAGAGGCTACCTGGGTTCCAATCCCCTGCTCCATCATCTACTAAAACTATGAATTAAGACAACTTATTCAACCTATCTGAATTTCAGTTTTCTTTCTTTCTTTCTTTCTTTCTTTCTTTTTTTAAAGATTTTTATTTATTTATTTGACAGAGAGAGACACAGTGAGAGAGGGAACACAAGCAGGGGGAGTGGGAGAGGGAGAAGCAGGCTTCCCACTGAGCAGGGAGCCCGATGCAGGGCTCAATCCCAGGACCCTGGCATCATGACCTGAGCCGAAGGCAGACGCTTAACGACTGAGCCACCCAGGCGCCCCCTGAATTTCAGTTTTCTTATCAGGAAAATGAAAATAATAATATACTTAGCTCTTGGAGTTGGTATGAAAATTAAATGAGAACATAGTAAATTCTTGGGGAGAATAAGCTACTCTTATGTTGATACCTAACTCTTCCCATGCTCAGTATGTCTGATCAAATACCCCATTTTGAATGTCTGTGATTATTTGGAGTGGCATACACCTAAGGAAGTACAGCAAGAATCATATTACTATCCTGCCCAGCTACCTCTTCAGGCGTACAAGGAGATTACTAGAGATAATAGTAATTTGGGGAAGAAACGCTTTAATTTTTTTTTATTTTTTAAAGTGATCTTTTAGAAAGTTTGAAATAACATTAGACACAAAAAGTAAAAAGATGCTACAAAGAAATACCAATATACCCTTTATCCAGAGGTCCTTTCAAGTTTTGCCAATTGTCCCGATCATGCCTTTTATTACAAGAGCACAATTCCAGGACCTCTTACTGTACCCAGGTGTCATGTCTCTCTAGGCTCCTTCAATCTGGAGCAATGTCTTAGTCACTCCATGACCTTCATGACCTTGACATTTCTGAAGTTTCTGAGCATTCTTTTTGTAGAGTTTTTCTCAATGTGGATTTGTCTAATGTTTCCTCCAGAAGTGAAGCACATTATGCATTTTTGGCAAGAATATTGCAGAAGGGCAGTGGTGGTTTCATTGTGTTCTATCAGGTGGCACATGATGCTAATTTGTCTCATTATCAATAGTGCTAATTTGATTACTTGATAAATATTATGTCTGCCAGGACTCTCCTGTGGAACATTACTTTGGAATTACTAAGCATTTTGTTTTGTGGAGATACTTTGGTTTCATGCAAATATCCCATTCTTCAGCTCACGTTCACCACTTGATGCAACATGTATTGAATTTATTATTGCTACAATGGGTAGAAAGTGGTGGTTTTCAAATTGCTATACTTTTCCTATATTTATTATTTGATATTCTATTGTAAAGAATAGTTGCTCTAATCTCTACTTATTTTTATTAGTTTGATGGTTTATAACCCATTGATATGATTATTTTGATGCTTAAATTTTCCCAGATATGGATAAGAGGAGCCCCTTCCAGTTAGATATGTATTCTAACCTGTTTTCTTCATTCTTTCAGGACTTCCTTTGTATTTGGCACAATGGGATGTTCCAAGCTCACTCTCTACTTTCCTTGACCCTGATTTGGATAAGCTACTTTTCCAAGAAGGTTTGGTTCTTTTAGTGGAGAATAGTATGTGGAAATCCGGGTCTGGATGTGAGGGAAGTTCACTGATACTGGGGCCTCAATGTTTGGCTTGTGCCTTATATTTACATTTTCTTTTCTTTTCTTTTTTTTAATTGACAGAGAGAGACACAATGAGAGAAGGACCACAAGCGGGGGCAGTGGGAGAGGGAGAAGCAGGCTTCTCGCTGAGCAGGGAGCCTGATGCGGGGCTCGATCCCAGGACCCCGGGATCATGACCTGAGCCAAAGGCAGACGCTTAAAGTCTGAGCCACCCAGGCATCCCATATTTACTTTTTCTATTAAATTCCCTATTCCATTCTACACTACAGGGTTTATGGTTCATTTGAATCTTCCTTTGTTCCATATTTGTATTCACTTCTTCATCAGTGAGAAACCAAGCTCCATCATCCTCAACATATTTGCTTATTTGCCCAGCCCCTTTCTATAGGCAATTTCCCAGCTTATGAAGCTCCCTACCCCCCAACGCTGATACTCCATTCTTGCACAGCTACCATTATAGGACCTACCTGATGTCAAGGAAAGAAAGAAGGGAGAGAAAGAAGAAATGAGCATTAACAGAATTGTCTGGAATTGGTCATGTTTTCAGTGGATGCTTATATTACTTAAAATATTCCTAAAATTACCATGAGGTTTTACTTTTGTTGATCCTTCTGCTCCTATGAAATTGCTGTGGTTTCATCTTTTGATTATTATTTGGTTCCTTTCACATTCTTTGACATGACCAGTTTCTCATCCACTGAAAATAATAATGGAAGGGATAGATAATCAGTATGGTCGTCATGCACACAAACCTTGGACCTTTCATTTTGCCAGGATTATATAGTACTATGATTGACAGCTCTAACAAAATCCCATGAGTGTGTGTGTGTGTGTGTGTGTGTGTGTGTGTGTGTGTGTGTGTGTCTGGGGAGGGAGGCAAGGAGTAGTTTGCCAAAGGAATGGTGAGGTTTATTTCCAAAAGAAGGAAGGAAAAAATGTGTATCCACTTTTCAATCTGCATCTCTCGTCTGATTCATTGTGATAGTCTCTAAACTCATCTCTTTACCTTTGATCTTCTCCAAGCTTAGCTTTTTTAGAGGAGACCATACATTGTTCTCCACCAACCTGACATCTCTTCTTTATCCTCTACCACTCTGGGTCCAATTTTGCCTGGTGGATATCTCCATTGTATCGTTAATAGCAATAATTTGAATTTTGTCATTATCAAGAAACTCGAGGTGCTCTGCAGCAGGAATCATTTGATTCATTTTTAATCCCAAGCCTGAAAGTACCTCGAATTTAGTAAGTGCTCAATAAACATTTGCTAAATGGATAAATTAATGGATATATGAGAACCTACCTAAGGAAGCGAGTGTTAGATATTGTCATCTCTTCCTTTACAAATGAGTTTCTACAGTGGATTATTTTGGAGAAAGTTTCAAGAGTCTGCATTTTTAACAAGTGATTCTCTTCAGGTCACACTTTAAGAAAAATTGAGATATGCTTCCATGATCCTGATTTCAAGTTTGAAAAGAGAATTTCATTCTCCAGTGCCACTCTTAGAGTAATTTTTTGATCATTACAGACATTAGGGTTATGTGTTTTATTTTATTTATTTTATTATTTTTTTAAGATTTTATTTATTTGATAGAAACAGCGAGAGAGGGAACACAAGCAGCGGGAGTGAGAGAGGGGGAAGCAGGCTTCCCGCTGAGCAGGGAGCCCGATGTGGGGCTCGATCCCAGGACCCTGAGATCATGTCCTGAGCCGAAGGCAGATGCTTAACGACTGAGCCACCCAGGCGCCCCTATGGTTATGTGTTTTAAAAGGAATTGAGATGCCACCCTAATTGTCTATTGACCTTTCAGGATGCAAATTAACACGGCATTATTTTTCTTCTACGGTATCATGTGTGCCACTTAAATATTTCTTTACATTCTTCCAAATAACTCTTTACTATCTATGCACTTAGCGGCTGAATCTAAAATGAAACTTCTTGCTTCTAAGAAATATGGACATACAGTTACTCTTGATTTATCAAATGCAATAGGCAAGCTTTTAGGATTACAAAATTGATGTATGAGCACAAATGCAATGGGCTCAAAAGTATTGACATCTAGAGAACATTTAAAGATAACCTGGTCTCACATACTATGCACAGGACTAGATAAGTGGCAAACAGGTTTTGTTATTATGGAATATTTTTCTTTTCCAAGTACTCAGACTCATCTTAATAGATTATATCATTTTCTGCATGGCTGGATTGCTTTGTATACTTTCTAACTGAATAATCCCATGAGGAAAACAAAGAATTATTCTCACTTATATCTACTTTTTGTTCAACACAAAACAGAGAGCTGTGAAAGTTATATATGAATTGCATGTTCTCTTTGTCCAATATCTACAGTGTTTGTGTTTTAAGAAAAATAATAAGAAAACGTTGGTCTGTTTATGTCTGTGATGTTTGCAGGTGTAAGCATGTCAACTGGTGAGAGAAGAATCTGTACTCTGTCCTGTGGGAGCATTAACTCTGGATAGAGAGTGGGAGTCTTCAGTGACAAGATTTCATCCTTGGTCAGATCAGTAGGCACTTGGCTTATTGCCACACTATTTAAAGAGGCTGAAGTAGGGAGATCAAAGACATGGCCAGACTCTGGCTTCTCACTGAATCAGTCACATCCTATTATCACATCTGATGCATACAGTTGTCTGCACCATTCACCTGTTGACCTTTGTATTTTGTCATTACATTTTATATCTTCTAGCTCATCTCATGTCTCCTCCTTTCCTTTGTACATGGAAGTTTACAACAGCGCCCCAGGGCCCTGAATAATTGGATCATATGCTCAAAGTATGATGCTTATTTGGCAAGAGGAGTTTGAATTGCACTCTTCCTATACTGATTTACAGAAAGGAAAGGAAGGACATTATCACAGATAAAATCTGTAAATTAATCTCTCTCTCTTTCCTTCCTATTTTAAGAGGAAACATGGGGAAGAACTTTAGACAAATATAGTCAGAGAAAGAATTTTTTAAAGTATATATCTCAATGGAAAAAGTGGAAATAAACCATTTATATGCCAGTAATCACTACTGTAAAAGTGACTAATACAGTATATCTATATCAGTTCCCAAACACTAACACAAAAATTTTACTACACCCACAATATTGGCAGATTTTTGAGTGTCAAGCAATGCTAATGAAAAGTGAAATTGAGAAATGAGCAGCTATTAATCAACAAAGGTTACTCTCTGCATGTTACATTCTCCTAAGGGCATCTCTGCATTAGTAGTTATGGTTTCAATGTCCAACTATTCCTGAAATTCTATGCCGGTGTACATAGATGTTTATCCTCAGTCATCAGTTTATTCAGTTGTCTGTTGTATACACGTGGTTACCGAGGGAGTGTGTTTAGTCAGTGCTCACCAAAGTAGCAGAATTTGGCTCCAATAGCAGTAATGTTCTCAAGAGAGGAATATGCTATTAAGATAGTTCATTAAGAGCAACATGGACCAAGTACTCTTTCATACTTGAATATACCTATTCAACCGTGACAAACCAGCAAGGCTAGTAGTCAATGAAGGAAAGAAAAAAAGCCTAGCCTATGTCAGTCTTAACTCTGCTGACTTGTTTTCTATAGATCATTCCTCAGAGGAATTAGCAATATAATTGCCACTTAATTACAGTGCTCTATCATAGATCAATTTTTCTTTCAGAGAATGATGCTGGGAAATGTGCCTAAGGAGTCTTATTTCTCTCTACATATCTAGAGAGTTTCTCTCTGCTATCTTAAAAAACATTTCACAGGAAAGATAGACTAAGGCTCTTTGACTGAATCAGAAAAGCCAGAGCTGTCAAAGCACCCTTAAATTTGATGTCTTTAGAAATGGGGACATTCGCAATATAACAGGACTGGGAGAAATTTATAGGAAGCTGCTCACCATGAAAAAGAGGGAGAGGAAATGCTTAATGAACCAGGAAAGAAAAGACAGGCATGTGTTCTTAGAATAAGGGAGGCAGTGAGTTTTTTGCTTCTTCTTACCTCAAATCCCAGATCATATTATTGCCCAGAAAGCATCAAAATCAATTAAGAGAACCCCCCTCATAGCAGAGTTGGGTAAGATTTCATTAATGAAAGGAAGTGTAGTTAAAGCCAGCCTCATCACTAACTTGCTCTGTAGTCTTGGGAGATTTCTTAATATCCTGGTATGTCAGGTTCCTCATCTGTAAAATGGGAATACTACTACTACATTCTTATGACAGGAAAGTTTGTTATAAAAATTTAAGAAAAGAATGTGCATAAAGCTTAGACTCTTAGTAAGACTCTTACTTTTTGGTTGATTGTTTTTTAGTAGAAATAAACATAAATTAACTTTTTAAAATTGAAATATATTTGACATGTAACATTAAGTACATTTAAGGTGTACATGTTAATTCAATACATTTATATATTTAATATGTTAATACATTATATATTTAATATTTATATATTCAATACATTTATATATTAATATGTTTAATATTTAATACATTGTTGCAATAGTTAGCGCCTCTATCACATTACATAATTATCATTTCTCATTTTAATGACCTCTTTTAATGTTTAGGCTTAGTGTTGTAACTAAGACTGTATTTCTGTCATAGTTTTGCTCCTCTTTAATGGTAATTTCTGCTAGTAGTTTGAGTTTTTCTATCAGTTCTCTCTCTAGTAATTTGTTTAAAAAATCAGAATTGTGAAAAAATTGAGAATTGATAACTTTGATTTTAATGTGACAATTTATCTTACAGAGCAAAACTATGTTTTTGTATCTGTGGGTAAAGAAAGGTAAAGAAATTAATATTTACTAAATGCTCTCAACATCTACTACATTTCCATATGGCAGATAGCAAAATTTCCATCCAGAGTGAAAAAAAAATTAGGCTCAGGGAGGTAAAATAGCATTTTTAATATATTAATAATTTTCTATGCTTTTCAGTTATAAGAACCTTTTTGAAGACATAAAAATATCACAGATCATTTCATAATAATAGTGAATAGCATTGCAATTGTTGAATAAGAAAATACATAGTGATAATAATTGAGTATAAATGTATAGTATATCAATCACAATTGTAACAAAATAAAAATTCAAGAAGTAAGTTGATATTTTTATATAACCTATAAATTATGATGTATACATTAGTCTACATCTAGACTTCTTGTAATAACTCTGTATGGACATAGGGCTTTTTAATCAACAGTTTTAGGAACCTCACACTACATTATTACATATATTATAATTATTAATTATTATAATCATTGATTATATAATTATATTATTGATTATGTAGTGATTATTGGTTATATATTATTGGTTATTATATCACTGGTTATTATGATCATTGACTATGTAACATGTTTCATAGCAGTTTTGAAGCATTTTTAGGGTCTTGGTTTTTTCACTATTTCACTTAGATTAAGTTTATTAAAAATATAATATTTATATAAATGAGATTTAATAAATATAAACTTTAATGGATGTCTTTCATTGCTATCAAAATAAATGTAGAGTATGTGTATTTTAGGGAATATTTTTGTGGGGCCTCACACTAATAAGAAAAACTTACTCTGATAATGCAGTGAGTGACAATTTCAGAACCAACATTAGTCAGAAAGTTTTTTGTATACAAATCTGCTTTATATTCTAGTCACGGTTACATTAGGAAATGATTAGTTGTCATCAACATTGATTTAAAACTCACCAGCTGATGAGTTCCCTTTGTTTGATCTGCTTTGAAGTTCTGAGAAGAACTAGAAATCTCATCCCCTCTGACTCTATCTTAGAAATCCCCCTTAATACAACACTTGAGGGGGACTGCCTCTGTCTATATGACCTAAAATGACCGACAATGATGACTTTCAGATACCACTTCTTTTTTTTTGAAGGAAGAAGACAAAAACACAATTATGGTAAAATACATAAAGACTGTAAAACTTCCCTTACTTTTGTTCTTTCCATTTGTATAATTTACGTAGATAGACTATAAGAAACAGAATATAATAAACTACTACTGTACCATACTTTCCTAAAAGCAGTTGACAAAATCCATATATTTAGAGAACGAAGCAATATTGTCTCATGAAAAATGACTATGCTGACATGCATGAAGCAGAGTAGGCTACTAAAACATTGTAAAATTTACTTAGTTAAAAACAAATTGTTTCTTTTTGTTATGAGTTTGCCACCAGAACACAGGTCTTATGAAAAACATCACTAAATTTAAGCCAAAATGGGAAAGGAAAAGATTCACATCATACTGCTATCATTGGACATGTAAATTCAAGCAAGTCTATTACTACCGGCCATCTGTTCTACAAATGTAGTTGGAATCAACAGAATAACCACCAACATTTTTGAGAATGAGTCTGCTAAAATGGGAAAGTCTCCTTTAGATATGCCTGGGCCTTGGAAAAACTTAAAGCTGAGTGTGAATATGGTATCACCCTGGGTATCTCCTTGTGGAAATTTGAGAGCAGTAAATATGTGGCCATCACTAAGGCTCCAAGACACAGAGACTTTATCAAAAATATGATCACAGGTACATCTCAGGCTGACAGTTTTGTTCTGATTGTTGCTGCTAGTATTTGTAAAATTGAAGCTGGTATCGCCAAGATTGTGTAGACCTATCAGCATGCCCTACTGGCTTACATGTTGGGTTTGAACCAACTAATTGTTGGTGTTAACCCAGTGGATTCTACTGAGCCACTCTATAGTTAGAAGAGAAATGAGGAAGCCGGCTTCTACATTAAGAAAATTTTCTATAAACTTAACACAGTAGCATTTGTGCCAACTTCTGGTTTGAATGGAGGAACATGCTGGAGCTAAGTGCTAAAATACCTTGGTTCAAGGGATGGAAATTCACTAGAAGGATGGAAGTCCCAGTGGAACCACACTGCTTGAAGCTCTGTATTATCTCCTAACACCAACTCATACAATTGACAAGTTCTTCATCTCTCCCTCCAGATTGTTTATAAAATTGGTGGTATTAGCATAGCTGCTGTGAGCTGAGTGGAGACTAGTGTCCTAAACCAGGCATAATGGAGCACCTCGCTGGCTCAGTTGGTGGAGCACGCAATCATGATCTCAGCCTCATGAGTTTGAGCCCCAGCATAGAATATACTTAATAAAAAATAAATAAACCAGGCATAACAACCATCTTTGCTCCAGTCAGCATTACAACTGAAATAAAGTCTGTTGAAATGCATTTTGAAAGTTTGTGTGAAACTCTGCCTGGGAACAGCATAGGCTTCAATGTCAAGAACATGTCTGTCAAAGATGCTTGTTGTGACAACGTGGCCGGTGATAGCAAAAATGACTTACTAATGAAAGAAGCTGGCTTCACTGTTCAGGTGATTATCCTGAAGCATTCAGGCCAGATTAGTGCTGGTTATCCACGTGAGCTGGAGTGTCACACTGCTCACATTGCTTGTAAGTTTGTCAAGCAGTGGAAGAAGATTGCTAGTTGCTCTGGTAAGAAGATGACAGTTGGCCCAAATTCTTGAAATCTAAGGGTGCTGCTATCGTTGAAATGGTTTCTGACAAAATTATGTGTGTTGAAAATTTCTATCATCCTCTGGGTAATTTTGCTGTTCATGATATGATGCAGACAGTTGTTGCAGGTGTCTTCGTGGCAGTGGACATCATATGCTGCTGGGTTTGGCAAAGTCACCAACTTGGCTCAGAAAACCCAGACTGGCTAAATGAATATTATCTAGAACATTGCACTCAGTCTTGATTGTTTGTGGAAGAACGTCTCAGAACTGTTTGTCTCACTTGCCATTTAAGTTTAATAGTGAAAGACTGATTAATGATATAAAGGCTATGTAAAACCTTCAGAAAGAAAGGGATGTTTTCCAGACCATTTTTGAGGTAGTTTTAAGTTGTGAGATTTTAAAATCAGTACTTTTAAAATAGAAACATCTTGACCAAAATCTGCCAGAGAATTTTGACACCCATTAAATGAAGTTTGATAAACCTGTATCTTCTTTTTGGTCAATACCAAAGCTCCCCATAGAATTTCTTAGGCAAAAGACTTAAGGAAAAAAAGTTGCCCATGATCTATTTCAGGTGTTCCATTTGCCAAAACTTGATGAATTTGATATTTCAGAGTTCACTGATTAGTCTCAGGGCAGTGATTAAAGTGCTTTTTCTAAAAATAAAAAGGTATTTTTTCTTCACCTACATCTCTTAAGTTGATTTAGATACTAAGTGACAAGTTACGGGAGGGATCTGTCATTTTCAATATTTCATATTTCTTAGAATAAGAATAGATAAGCTAAGAGTAAGTTGTAATGTTATATGTTACCTTATAAGAGGGCCAAAATTCTGCAATAAGTAAAAGCCATGTGTGTTACATAGAGAATTTAATTTTATGTATTCTATCAATATTTAGTTAAGTAGTTGGTATAATCTCTTACACTTCATTTCCCAGTTCTTAAATGCATTCTCACATTTACAAATAATGCAGTAGAGTTTGTCAAAACAAGAGTCTAAATTATAAGGTTAAGTATTTTGGAGTGGCCTGGTTTTAAGAATTAATCGTGTCCAGTTTCTTTGGAAAATAAAGATACTGAAAGTTGAAAAATAAAAACCATTTCAGAGTGCTTTTTCTTGTAAGGGTGGAATAGCTTGTTGCATATCAATACCTTCACCAAAAACAAATAGAAAAGCAGAAAAAAAAAAATCTGTTTGATACCATTGAAGACTTATCAAGGCAACTAAGGCTTCAACAGTTAGGATCCTGGAATAAAGAAACAAAAATTGGGCTAAACCCCACATTACAACCATTCTAAATTTTTACTACCATGAAAATACTTTTAAGGCATTTTTAAGCTCTTGAAGGTACAGAGGCTAAAAAGATAAGCAGAATGTGGTAATAAGAAATTAGCAAGCTGAAGAGAGATTTCAGCAATTGTGTGGGACCATGAAAACAAAACTTACATTTTAGGGCCAGTGAAGAGCATTCTGACTTCCAGTTTGAGTCTGAAAGGTATACACTCTAAGGATAAAATCCAATCAAAAATAGACTAACCTTCATAAAAGAGTGAAATCCAGCTTTGAATCCCTGTAATCTGTCCCTATTTTAATAGCTTTCCTGAAAGCAAAATTACATTCTCTATGAAAAAATGATAATGTTAGTAAGGGCCTCAAATTATATTTGCAATTTTATATACAAATTATCTAGAATTCAATAAAAAAAAAAGATCAAGTATGCCACAGGAATAACTGACCAAAAAACAAAAACAAAGAAAATCCCAAAACACAAGAGGAAAAAACAGACAATAAGAGCAGATCCATAAATGATTATAAGTATTGGAGTTATCAGCTCTGAACATTAATATAATTGATTTATATATTCAATAAAACAGATGACAAGATTAAGAAATTCAGTAGAAAACTAGAGTGTATGAAAATATTCTAATGGAAAACAAAATTAAAAAATATGGCAAATGACATAATAATTTTTTTAAAAAGGGTAAGCATTTAACAGTAAATTAGATGCAGCAGAATTAAGAAATATGAACCAAAAATCAAGTGACTAGAAAATATACAGATTAAAACATGGCAAAAAAAAAAAGAGATGAAAATATAGAAAATATCTTAAGCAATCTATAGGCAAGAAAGAAAAAAGCACATTACATGTGAAATTATAATCTTAGAAGGAGGGAAGAGTGTGAAAAGATAGAGACAATTACTGATGAGATCATAGCTGGGAATTTTTTCAAAACTTAGAAACAATAACAATCCACAGTATAGAGAAGATCTGTGAATCTCCAGAAGGGTAAATCAAAGAAAACTATACCTGGAAATCTGGGAATGTTATATTAAAATTGATGAAAACCAAAGGCACACACACAAAAAATCCTAAAAGTAGGCAGAGGGCAGCAAATCACACAATACTTTTAGTCTGATACTTAACTTTTTCACAGAAACTATGGAGGCAATAGACAATGTTTAAAATGCAGAAAGGAATTAATTGCCAACTTAGTGAAAATATCCTTCAAAAATAAAGGCACATCAAACATACTTTCAAGCAAGAAAAATTGGGGAGAACCATTACCAATAGCCTCACACTAAAAAACAAAACAAAACAAACACAGGGAGTTCTTCAGGTAGAATAAAAATTATTACAGTTAGAAAAACAGAAATACAGGGGCACCTGGGTGGCTCAGATGGTTAAGCATCTGCCTTCGGCTCAGGTCATGATCCCAAGGTTCTGGGATCGAGCCCCACATCGGGCTCCTGGTTCAGCTGGGAGCCTGCTTCTCCCTCTCCCTCTGCCTCTCTCCCTGCTCATGCTCTCTCTCTCTGTGTGTGTCTCAAGTGAATAAATAAAATCTTTAAAAAAAAAAAAGAAAAACAGAAATACACAACACAGTGATGAGAAATGGGACTAAATAAAGGTTGGAAGTCTAAAAATAATAAAGTCCTGTGACATTTCAAATATATATAGAATTAAAATACATTAAAATAATAACACCAATTTGGGAAGGAAAAAAATGGAATTAACTGATTTAAGATTCTTATATTGACTGGGATTTAGTATTTGTAATTTTTAAATATTATGGTTTTTTTTTTTTAAGATTTTATGTATTTATTTATTTATTTATTTATTTAATTTATTTATTTAACAGAGAGATAGAGCCAGAGAGCACAAGCTGGGGTGGGGGGGTGGGGCAGAAGGGAGAGCTGAGCAGGGAACCCGATACAGGGCTTGATCCCAGGACCCTGGGATCATGACCTGAGCCAAAGGCAGACGTTTAATGCCACCCAGGCACCCCTAAATACTATGTTCTATAAGTTAAGGAAGTATGTTATAATGTCTAGGACAGTAACTCCAAAAGGTAAAGCAACTAACTAATAAGCTAAATAAAGCAAAACTAAAATGAAAAAAAATAAATGATATAAAGAAAGTAAGAAAATAGAGAAATACATCCATAATGGAGAAGTTGGTATTGGCTTATAGTCCTACAGTCAACAATTATAAAAGCTGGGCCAAAAATAAAAATTATAAAATTACATAAAAATTATAAAGTTATTAAAATATGTAAAAATTATTGGTGGTTTCTGAATAGCAATTAGCAAAAAGCTACATTTGATAGAAGGAAAACCTATGAAAAGGACCTCATATCCACCCTGGCTTTCAACTTGAGGAAATTTCCAAAGCTCAATTTAAGGACATAAGACCCAAAAGAAAGTGATTATTTAGGTGGGCAGAAGAAAAGAGAGATTGAAATTTGGGGATGATAAGGCAGTTGGGATTTGTGGGTCATAATAATGGACAGGTCAAAACTTCACAGAAATAGCCCCAAGAAAACCTAAATTAAAATTCTTCTTGGGGCATCTGACTCTTGATTTTGGCTCAGGTCATGATCTCAGGGTGGTGGGATCAAGCTCCGTGTCAGGATCCATGCTCAGCAAGGAGTCTGCTTGAGATTCCCTCTCTCTCTCTCCCTCTTTCTATCACTCTCCCTCTGCCGCCCCCCTCACCGACTTAAAATAAATAAATCAATCTTAAAAAGAAATTTCCTCTTAGGCCCCTGGATAATTCCTAAACTGAGTGTATATATATATATATATATATATGCGCAAAAAGTATGAACAGATATGGCACAAAAGTGGCTATCCATCTGGCCCCTAATATATATAGTAAGACTCTGGAAGGCATGGAATAGAAAGGCCACTGGGAAACTGAAGAGCTGAGTGAAGACTTCAGATGTGATTAGGTGTGGAGAAGTTGTAGGTGTTCAGCATAACAGAATAGAGAGACCACGGATAGAGAGACCATGGAGAACTCCATGGGCTTTTAAATGAGACTCCAGAAAGTACATGTATATAGATTAAAATTCAGATCCTAGAAGTAGAGGCATAATTAAAATAGACGTGTTCTAACAAAGTCTAAAATCAGGCATCAACAGAGGCATAAAAAATGATTTATCAGTCATTAGGTGTGGAGAAGATGTAGGTGTTCAGCATAACGAGAATAGAGAGACCATGGAGAACTCCATGGGCTTTTAAATGAGACTCCAGAAAGTACATGTATATAGATTAAAATTCAGATCCTAGAAGTAGAGGCATAATTAAAATAGATGTGTTCTAACAAAGTCTAAAATCAGGCATCAACAGAGGCATAAAAAATGATTTATCAAGAGTTCAACTGCCTGAGGAACAAAAGCTAACACTCTTTAGAAGAATATAACACAATCCATAAACTCTACACTAGACCTTTCACATCTTCAGCATATAATTATTAGTTATTCAAGTTGCCAGAAAACTGACAGTAAAGAAACACAAGTCAGTAGAAGCAGACCCAGAGGATGATCATAGTACTGGAATTAACAGATAAGAATTCCAAAATCACTATGATTAATGTTAGGAAAATAAAGAAGATGGAGAATTTCAGCACAAATTTAGAAGCTATAGAAAACCATTGGGTATTCTAGAAGTAAGAATATTATATCTACAATTCAGAGTCAAGTGGATAGTTTTAAATTCAAAAAGGTACAACAGAAAACAGGATTAGCAAACTCAAGAAAAATTAATAGAAAATATGCAAACAGAGAAAAAAAGGAAAAAATAAACAGGAAACATAAAATCACATGTGTAACTAGAGTCACATAAGGAGAAGAGAGTGAGGGCAAGACAGAACCAATATTTGAGAAAGTAAAGGCAAATTTTTTTTTCAAATCTGATGAATGACATGGCCCATTAATCCAAGAAAATCAGTATTCTCCAAGTAGGATAGAAATTATGAAAAATACAGCCAGGTATACCATTAAGAAATTGTTAAAGGAGAAGAATAAGAGATGGAATACATAATAAATAAATATTAAGATAGTGGATTTAATCTCAACTGTATCAGTATTTAAATTACAAGTAAACTGTTTAAATATCGTAATTAAAAGACAAAGATTTTCAGACTAGACTAAAGACAATATAAACATAAAGCCATATAAAACTTAAAAGAATAGTAAAATATAAGACAATATCACACAATACAATGAAAACACTAACTAAAGCTTGTTGATATTATCAGATAAAGTACTTTTGAGGTAATATATACAACTAAGGAAGGATCTTTGTCAAACATATTTAAACAACTGCAAAAAGCACACAATTTAGGAGGGAAAATAATGGCAAAAAGTTTGAACAGATAGTGCACAAAAGTGGCTATCCATTTGGCTGCTAAACATAGGAAGTATTCAACTTTATTAGTCATCATGGAAATGCAAATTAAAACCACAAAGAACTATCTCTACACGCCTACCAGAACGCCTAAAACAAAAATGTCTGATGATACTGAGAAATTGGAACGCTCATAAACACATAAGATGATGAAAAAGAAAAACTGAAAAGGATCTAGAAGAGAGTTTTACTCTAGCTAAGCCTGGTAGAATCTCTCAGAGGTTATAAATCAATACTAACATTACACTGGAGTGTTTCTTTTTTTAAGGGTCTGATATTCTTTAAGAAAAAAATATATACATACATATACACTATATTTGAATATATTCAAATACATAACCCAAATGTATATTCAGATGTATATATAAATAAATATTGATTCATATATAAACACACATACACATTTAAAATAAATATTTAGTGACCATTATTTAGTTCTTGTCATCCTGTGGATATATTCATTCTTGAATAATGATTTCCTGGTCATCATACCCCCTCAATAGTACTAATTAGTAAGTATACTCATTGGAGATTCAGGTGTCCCAAATACGTGGACCAGAAAAGCCTCACATCTTATAGTGTGTGCTTGAGTATGACTAGTTCCTCTCTATAACTGCGAGCTATTTTAGAGATGTCAACCTCCAAAACATGGAGAAAAATTGCAGTTTGCAAAGCATATTTTGGCATCATAAAAAATTGAATTTAATATAATATTTTCTAATTTTAATGTTAAAGTTGTTTAAAATTTTGTATGATGAGAATCTTCTCAAATCCTCCAACATTCTGGGGTCTTTTCCTTTAGTGCTCCATAAAATTATTTGATACTTCATCTCAACTGTTGTAAGAGCTCCAGCATGCTTCTTAAAATTCCAAAGACTTTCAGGAGTCTTCACATTCTCTTGGATTGGACTCTTCATACACACTTTTTACTGTCTGCGTGATATTTTCACTAAGGCTCTCAGCATGTCACTTCATCTGTCTTCCTCTCTATTTGCAGAGCTTTACTCCAAATCAATCTAGGCTTTTCCTCTTTTCCTAAGGCACCATCAACATAAGTTTCACTGAAGAATTGGTAATAGCATTACACAGAAAAATGTTTAAAAATAAGTATTAGACACCACTGTTCAGAAAAACTGCATGACCTCTCTAGTCATTCTTCCTGGACCTGATTTCCTGCTATGCTGTCAGTTGCTTTCCTTCTCCCAAGACCACTCTAGGATCATGCAAACGTTTTCTCTCTAACAGCCAGGAGAACAATCCCACAATACTTTTTACTCTATTATACAGAGAAATGGATCTCTTTTGTCTTCTTTTTCCTACTTATTTTGGCCAGTCCTAGCCAAAAAGCATCTCTAAACACATCAAAATCTCCCTACACACACACATTCATACGCCCACATGCATGCTCCTACACACACATTTGCCAATCTTGCATGGCAGTCTAGTCACAGGCAAATATATCAGGGCTTCTACTTTCCAGAATCTCACATGCCTTGGGAGAGGTATGTACAAAAGTAATTACATGTGTAGGATGTCAGAATAGGGAGATAAAGAAAGGCTCACCAGAACTAAATCTTAAGGGAGGGTGAAAGTCTATTATCAATAAGTAAGTGGGATTCTAGTAAGGGAACTCAGAGAGAGACAATGATGTGAGAAAGTCACCTCGTTGTCAAAGACCATGACATGTGCTGAAAATAACTAGTCATCTGAAGTTACTAGAGAAGAGATTGTGTGTGTGTGTGTACGTGTGTGTGTGACATTTATAATGAGACAGCCAAGTAAACATATCTAATCAGGCATCTCAAGGGCTGGAACTTAGAAGACAGATGCAGACTGAAAAAAACTTTTTTTCATGTTTTGAAAAAAAAGAAAAGCTTCTTAAATACAAAATCTCAAAAGTACCGTAGCAGCGTACCACTTAAATGCCTAATCTATATAATTTCTTAGGTGATGAGAAGGCAAATAGACTGATCTCAAAAGTGCAAATTTGTCAGTAGTTGGTTTCATCTGGTTGGGTTGATTCTGCAAATAGGTGAAAATCATTTCTGCCATTATCAATATTGTTAAGGCAACGAACCTTGAAAGTATAAAACCAACGTCTTTGAGGAATATCTAGAGGACTACTTCATCCACCTCTTTTTTAACAAGAGAACTTGAATATTATCTTAAATAAAATATGGTTTGTTTAAATGAATCATCAACTGATTCATTATAACATAAATATGTATAATAAAATTACCAGCATTTATAAAATTTTCCAATAGCATGTGCATTATTTAATCCTTCAAGGTATTAGATTTTTAAGTTTCAGATATAGTTTTTTAAAAAGATTTTATTTATTCATTTGACAGAGAGAGAGAGCACAAGCAAGAGGAGAAGCAGGCTCCCCTCTGAGCAGGGAGCCCGATGAGGGGCTTGATCCCAGGACCCTGGGATCATGACCTGAGCCAAAGGCAGATGCTTAACTGACTGAGCCACCCAGGCACCCCTCAGATATAATTTTTAACAGTACAATAGCATTTCTTTTTATCATACATTCTAGAATTTCATCCAAATGTATTTTGGTGGGGTGGAGGGGTGCATATCAAAGTGCTGTTTTTTTGTTTTTCCCTTTCCAGCAGTGCCTTAATCATTAAGGTTAAATCATGCAACTTGAACTTTTCAGGGATGAATAGTGTAGGGACAGTTTAAAAATCAAGTGGTCATTCCTGTAAATACAGAGAACAAACTGATGGTTGTCAGAGGGGAGGGGAGTGGGTAGACGGGCAAAATGGGTAAAGTGGAGAGGGAGATACAGTGGATTCTATTATGGAATGAGTAAGTTATGGTAATAAAGGCACAGCATAAGGAATACAGTCAATGATATTGTAATACTGTTGTATGGTGAGAGATGGTAGCTATACTTGCGTTGAACATAGCATTACGTATAGAGAAGTTGAATCACTATGTTGTACACCTGAAACTCATGTAACATTGTCAATTGTACTCAAATAAATTTTTTTTTAAAGATTTTATTTATTTATTTGAGACAGAATGAGAGAGAGAGAGAGAGCACATGAGAGGGGGGAGGGTCAGAGGGAGAAGCAGGCTCCCCGCCGAGCAGGGAGCCCGATGCGGGACTCGATCCAGGGACTCCAGGATCATGACCTGAGCCGAAGGCAGTCGCCTAACCAACTGAGCCACCCAGGCACCCTCAAATAAATTTTTTAAATAAAAATAAAAATGAAATAAAATCAAGTGGTCAATGTTTACCCTACGTCATTTAAATCCTTACTGTAACAATAGTCTTTGAAACCAGAATTCATCAAGAAAAAGGTAAAAGGATTTTGTAGCTTTTAATAGTTTCCCTTACACAATAGGAGGAAATAGTTTCATTCCCAACATAGAATACAAAAAATAAAATGTAATGGAATTCACACTCCATTTGTGTTAGGAAAGAGGGGAGTTTGGGAGGGGTGAGACAGGGTTTGGATGCTCATAGATTAGTTTCTCCCCAGCTTCCCCACACTCTACTCCACTGCCCCACACCAGCAGGGCTGGTGTTAGAGCAAATGGATTCAGTGTGAATTTTAAAAAGAAGAGGAGACATGGACTAAAGAAAAAGCCAAAACAAAGGAAGGGACCTGATGTCTTCCGTATGTCTGATTTTCTGGGAGCACTGAGTGGCTATCTAGGATGGCCTCCACAGAGCAGAATTGATAGCGTGTTTTGTTTAGAGCTCCTTTAAAAACGAGCCACACAATCTTTAGTCAGACACCTTTAGCTTCAGGAGGAGCACTGAAAGAGAGCAGGATGGAAGATTGAATCACTCTGGCTTAATAGGAGGTTCAGGAGACCAGTAGACAGCAGCTTGAGGATCAGCTCCTCCTCTAACACCATGAAGAAATAGAACCTGTTTTTCCTAGTCCCTCTGGTGGTGGTGGGGGGGAATGTAGGGGGAAAGTAAGGGTAGGAAATTTGAATTTTTTATTGATTTATTTTTCATTAAAAAAACTCATAAAAATTAACTTTATTTTTAGAATGGTTTTAGATTTTAAAAAAAGGGGAGATCATACATAAAGTTCTCATGTACCTCACACCCAGGTTCCCTTATTACTAACATCCTTCACTAGTATGATACATTTGTTATAATTGATGAAGCAATATTGATGTTACCTAAAGTCTATACTTTATTCAGATTGCCTTCGTTTTTACCTAATGTCCTTTTTCTGTCCCATAACACTTATGTTCCATTTAGTCATCTTGTCTCTACTTAACTTTTGGAATACATAGAATATATTTGCTTTAATGTCCTTGTCTGCAAGTTCTATTGTATGTTTCAGTTCTTGGTAGATTCATATTAATTTACTTAATCCTTACAAGAACCCTATCCAGCTTACTATTATTATTATTCCCATTTCACAGAAAAGGAAACTGAGGCATAGAGAAATCAAGTAACTTGCCCAAAGTCACACAACAATAAATAATGGAACCAGGACATGAACCCAGGTAGTCTGGCTCCATGGGAGTAAATGCAGATCAAAAATCTGTTAGTTCAAATTGTCTCAAATTTCTTAATGAGACTGAAATTTTAGGTTCTCATAGTTCCCAGAATTCCTGAGCTCCCATAAAGAAATGGAGAAAAATGAGCATCTTGGCCATGGTATTAGCCATAAAAACAATCTGGGTTCTTGACATTCTTCTGCCTCCAGTCTTGTCTGTCAAGTGAAGGGAATGGACTAGTGTGTCAAAAAAGTCACATCAAGCTACAACCTTTTATAAGTCAATGAGAAGATAAAATCCAATTCTATTGTTTTGAGCATTTCAAGCAAGATCAGCTTATGGCTATGGCAATTCAGAGATTTGTATTGGTTTTTGTCTTTAGAGAATTTTGAGCAAATTATTTTATTCTCGAAGCTCACTTTGTCTGTAAAATGAGGTAACATAGAACCTACCTTATGTGGTTATTGTAAGGACTAGAGGAAATACATATAAAATATCTAACATGTTAGTTTCCTTTTCTCCATTATCATTACACATGGAGTAGTCAGAACACAGAAATGACTCATTTTTTCTTTTTTAAAGATTTTATTTATTTATTTGACAGAGAGAGCACGCGCACAAGCAGAGGGGAGGAACAGGCAGAGGGAGAGGGAAAAGCAAGCTCCCCACGGAGCAGGGAGCCCGATGAGGGGCTGGATCCCAGGACCCTGGGATCATGACCCAAGCTGAAGGCAGACACTTAAACAACTGAGCCCCCCAGGAGCCCTGAAATGACTCCTTCCAATCCTCTAAAATGGCAGTGATTTCTCTAAGAAGTTTGTAATAATCAAATCATAGCAAGTACAGTTCTGTAATCTCCAGGAACTGCGGGTCTACAAGTGACTCATTTGTTTATATGCCAAGGACTTCCTTTAGTATCCAGAATCAAAAGAAAGAACCAGCAGACATGCCCTACTTAGAAACATTACCCTTCTTGCCTTTTATTCTGTTTATTGGAAGTCCTTTAGATGGACATACTAATTACCATGACATGAATGGTCGGTAGATTGAAAGTGAACATACATTTCGTTTCAGGGGTATCCTTGAAAATTTCTTTAGGTGATAGGAACTCCTTTTCTATGATGCAAACAAACCTAGGCTAGGTTAAATCTGATTCATGACATATTAGTATGGCTGGGTTAATATATTACTGTCCATCCTAGGGAAGTGGTTTTGACCGATGCAGGAAGTAAGGAAGGGAGAGAACTTAGGGTATTTGAAGACAGGGAGAGCCATGCACCAGCAGACATCAGGTTCCACAGTTTCTAGTGACCCCTGACATTAACATTCCAAATGACCTCCCCATGTCTTTACTATAGGTATTGAAGGATTCACTAGCTTTGGAAACTTCTAGAAAATCCCGTCTATGAATTCTGAACATTACTGGCATTGCTACATCTGCTTCATATGGCAAACATGGATTCTGTTATAACTTTTCTTATATTCATCATTTGAAATAAAACTGCTTTTATGTTAATAGCTGGATGATAGATGTGGGATTTTCTTCAAAGGCTGGTAACAAAAGAATAGACTTTTGACTGCCCTCATTTTGAAATGGTAGCCCTACCCAATCGTCTTTGGATATTAATTTGAACATATACAAATGAGATGACTGAGCACTATAGGAAGTGGGGTCCCATCTGATGCATTCCTTTCCATCTGGGATGTCAGAAGACGACATTTCAGAATATGACTCAGTTGTAAACAGAACTACTCTTCAAGAATTGGAAAGAAGAAAAACCTTGCTTTTTACTCTCAAAGAATGTTGATGTCATATCAAGAATAAATGTGATCTTACTATGCGAAGGCTAGTGATTGTATTTTTGCACCACATGGATTGTCTAATTCTGATCAACAATCAGAATAAGGAGAGGAGAGGAAGAAGAATGTGGGGCTCAGGGGAAAGTCTATACAATGAAGCGAGGTACTCACTTCCATTCAGAATCAAAACTGTTAAAATTACTTTGCTGTTTCTTGAACCTTCATGAAGCAGCAACAGAATAGCCCAATTGATTGAAATAATCAAGCTCTGAATGTATTAATACACACAGATTTCAAATAGCAATCATATTTGTTGAAATTATAATTATGCTCCAGAAGAGATTGCATTTGAAGATATTCAGAAGATGATATTTGAAGACCTACTGGTTGAAATGACAAGTGATCTGTGGAAGGGGAAGGACCAGTCTAAGCTGGGATTTTGCACCTACTTTATCAGAAGTAATCTCTTCATAAGACAAGGTAATAGAAATTGTAGCACAGGAAATGGGTAGCATGAAACATTATCATTTTAAAGTCTTTGCATAGTTATGCATAGAACAAGATATGCACAGAAAAAGAAAAAGGAAAAAAAAAAAGCCCTGGGCAGAGCAGATGGCTTGATGCACACTACCAGTGATTTGTGTGCACACAGTTTAAAATGACAGTCTTTATTGTTCCCTGAACATGACTTCGGATGATAGAAGCAAAGTCAACAGGCTTAAAAATATGCAGACATGTTAATACAATTTTATAAATGGAGATTGCACTTCAGCTATTAAAAAAAACTCAAGGTCATTCCTTACCATATGTCATAAAGATATTGGCTTTACTGAGAGATGAAAAATACAGTCTGGAAAGAACTATGAGACTGCAGCCACCAACTTCTAAAACAGAGTCATAAAAGACAGAAATACTGAGGGACATTTGTCTTTGAAAAATACTGTGGCTGGGGCGCCTGGGTGGCTCAGTCGTTAAGCGTCTGTCTTTGGCTCAGATCATGATCCCGGGGTCCTGGGATCGAGCCCCAAATCGGGCTCCCTGCTCAGTGGGGAGCCTGCTTCTCCCTCTCCCACTCCCCCTGCTTGTGTTCCCTCTCTCTCTGTGTCTCTCTCTGTCAAATAAACTAAAAAAAAGAAGAATGAAAAATACTGTGGCTACCATTAGAACGAATCAGCCCCAACAAATTCATTTCAACTTGGAGTGTCAAAACCAAAAATATAAAATGAAATAACAATTTAAAAAATTAGAAAACAAAAACAAACATACATACAGCACAAGAGAGTTTGCAGAGTAAGCATCTGTTTTTAAAGAGAATATTCAATAGAAGATTTTGAGAGTATTTAAGGGAAAATTAAGGTATAAAACTGAAATAAGAACTTTTATTATTAATTAGTAAGGCTTTACCTACTAGGGGAAAGTTAAGTCAAGTCTGCCTATAAGTTGGACATACTTTCTTTTAGAGCGGGAAGAATGGGTCTAAGTGAGGGCTAAAAGGTGTGACTATTTAAAATTCCAGGTAGGGAATATAAAATGTATTCAATAAAGATACAGAAAACCCACACTACATTTCTCTTCCATATTGTGTTCAGTTCAAAGAAAGAACCAGAAAATTCTGGAATAAAAGGGAAAAGGATAAAAGAAAGCTGGGGAAAGAAAAGCAAGGGAGAGAAAAACCAACAGATTTTCACTCGTGGATGAATGGTGGACTGCTGCCACTGGACCCCAAAGAGGTTGAAGCCACATCATAGATGGTGCTGGAAGATCAAAAGGCAAGGTGTCCTTTGGTTACCAAATGAGGTGGTTGGAAAATAAATGGCAGAAAGTTTTCATGCCTTGCCTATTCTCACCCTGTATATGTCCACAGAGAGTACCTGCTTCTGTCTTAAATGTAAGAACTCCTGGGCTCTGGTTCAGTCTGCAGAACTGGAATGGATTTAAGCTTGAGGCCCCAGAACCAAGGTGATAAGAGTGTACACCCAATCTGGATGTCTCGCTCCTTCAGATAATGCTATGGAGATGGAGCTATGGATGGATTCTGGGGATCCACAAGCCCCTTGAAATTGCATGCCCATATTTGATTTGCAATCTTCATATGCATATTTCTGGAAGGAGCGAGCACACTTGCATCAGGTTTTCACAAGGGCTCAATTATAACAAAATGTTAAGAACCACTGTAAAATAAACAGAACTTTGTACCTGAAGCAGGTGAGCAGGTAAGATAACAGCTACGTACAGACCATAATGCTAAAATTATTGACTACCTACCCGTGTCATACTCTGTGTTATGATAATGATATAAAGGTGTATCCAGCATATAAATGATAAAACTGAGGCCTGGGGTAGATTAAAAAACAACAACAACAACAACATATCAACTGTCACACAAGTGATTAACTCTTCAGGCTCTCAATTTAGTCTCTGTTATAATTGTTGATGTCCCACAGGGCTTTGCCCTAAAACCTGTCTCTTGTGCCAACTTCTTTGGGCATTCTCTTCCTCTGACTTCAATTGCTATCCCCATGTTGCTAGTTAACAAATCTGTATCTTGAGCATACACATTCCTCCTAAGCTCCAGGACGGTAAATACAATTGCATATGAGACTTCTGCTGTCACAGGACTTCAAAGTCTGTGTGCTTTTCATTCAAAACGAGATCATTTTCCTCTAACATTTCCTTTCAAAGCATCTGGAATCATCATTATCAACTATCTGGTGGCACAGAGAGAAAAATTAAAAATGGAGTAAAAAATAGAACTACACTTGATTTCTTATTGTCTGTTAACACACACACCCGAACACTCTGTTCACTCAGCTTCCTAAATATTTCCAGAACTTATCACTTCTGTGTTCTACTGCTTATATCTCTTTTTTCTATTTTATTGAGATTATCATTAGCATATAACATTATAGAAGTTTAAGGTGCACAACTTATGACTTGATATATGTATATATTATGAAATGATTATCACAATAACTTAGGTAACACATCCGTCACTTTACAGAGTTATATATTTTTTTTCTTGTGGTGAGAACTTTTAAGATCTACTCTTGTAGTAATTTTCAAATATACGATACAGTAGTACTAACTATAGTCATACTGTACGTTACATTCTCAAAACCTATTTATCTTATAACTGGAAGTTTGTACTTTTTTGACCCCCTTCAGTCAATCCCCCCTACAACCCACCACTTATGGCAACGACATTCTGTTTTCTATATCTATGAATTCAGTTTTTTAATATCTTATGTATTTGAGAGAGGGACAGAGAGCATGAGAGAGACAGAGAGAGCATAAGTGGGGGGAGGGACAGAGGGACAGGGAGAAGCAGATTCCCCGCTGAGCAGGGAGCTGGACTCTGGGCTCAATCCCAGGACCCTGAGATCATGACTTGAGCTGAAGGCAGACACTTAACTGACTGAGCCACCCAGACACCTCTGAATTCAGTTGTTTAGATTCCCTATATAAGTAGGATCACATTTTGTCTTTCTTTGTCTAACATTTCACTTAGCATAACATCCTCCAGATGCATCTATGTTGTTGAAAATGGCAGGAATATAGATAGATGGATAGATAGACAGATAGATAGATAGATCTATATCACATTTTCCACATTTTCTTTATCCATTTGTCCATCAATGGACACTTAAGTTGTTTCCATGTCTTGGCTATTGTAAATAATGCTGCCATGAACAAAGGAGTGTGGCTATGTCTTCAAGATAGTGATCTCATTTCTCTCAGATGTATACCCAGAAGTAGAATTGCTGGATCATACGGTAGTACTATTTCAATTTTGGGGTTGTTGTAAGGCCAACTCCACTTCTCCAACCTGATCTAACCTCCAGTGGCTAAGCCCCATTGACTCTCCTGCAATCCCTTTGAAGCAAGACCCCAGTGGACCTCCCATGTAGTGTCCCTCTATGCTGGCGAAAATGGATATCTACCTTGGACTCTCCTTTTCCCAGTGGAGAAACCACAGGTCCAAGGGGGCCCTCTCGGTGCAGTTCTGTGCCAGTCAGCGAAGGGCTATCCAGTCAGAGTATAGCCACTCCTCTTACCCTTCTAATGTGGTCCTTCCAGGTCCCTGTGGTCCAGGGAGGGGTGTTTCAGCCCTGAGTTCTGGGATATTCACAATGGTGCCTTGTCTATGATAGTTGCTAGTTGGTCTTGTGAGAGGGCACTGAAATGGGGGATGTTCTATGTTACCATCCTGATGACCTGTTTATATCTCTTATGCAAATTTGATCACATGATCCCCTCCATATCCATCCTTGGCCTGTTGAGCTTTCTGGAGATTTCCATTTCCCTTAGGATAGCCTCCAGATTTCCTGCTTCCAAGGACCTTCATAATCTAGTTCTTGCTTCAGACGCATCTTTTGTAACTCCAAACTCCAGTCTCAGTGAACAATTCGCATCTTTCTGAATAATCCTGGCTCAATCTCATATATTTGCTATTTCCTCTATCAGTAACACTTACCCTGCTCCTTCCTCTGACTGACTCTTACAGATGCTTCAGATTTGGATTTAGTCATATGTTTGGGGAAAATGTTCTGACCCCTCTGGGATGAGTTGGATCTTCCTAGTGTGTGCGTGCATAACACCCTGTGCTTCCTCCACCACAGCGCTTATATTCAATGGTCTTATTCTCCCACTAGGTCATGTCTGTCTTGGTTACTCTTGTACTCCCAATGTTAAGCAGAGTGTCTGGCAAATGTTAGGTATCCCATTAATCCTGTTGAATGGATAAATCTAACTCAATCCTATGAGTGGATCCCCTTTACATGATCCTGACTAATGCTAACTTGATTAGGGTTGCCAGATAAATACAGTTTGCCCAGTTAACTTTGAATTTCAGATGAACAATGAAAAAATTGTAGTATAAGTATGTCCCAGATATTGCATGGGACATACTTATACTAAAAAATATATATATATTTTATATATATATATATATATATATATATATAGTTTATCTGAAATTCAAACTTAACTGGGCAACCAGTATTTTTATTTGTTAAATATGACTGCCTTATTAACTTTGGCATTTGCATGGTCCTTTTTCAGGGACTGTGCAGATCTTTTTTTTTTTTTTTTCCCCACACTAAAAATGCATCTCCCACAGGCTTCAAAGGTGGTCAGTTTGCCAGTAACTTTCATCATGCACGACTTGAACTGCTGAGGCTCTTCCTCTGACTCATCTCTAGCTTTATTGCTGACTCAGCTTCTGGATTTCTCCTTACATAGCTCGAATTGCCTACTTGCTTTCCTACTATTGACTATGGCCTAATGTCTACATCCCAATGATGTTTTTTTCACTCACTCATATCTAATCTTATGGCTACTAAGTCCATTGCCCTGGGTTCTCCTTCTATTATACCCCATCCTTGGAGTATTATCACAGCTAAACTTAGTGATGAGAACTCCAAGACTCTCTGTTATCTTTCTGGATAGTTCTAATTGTTAGGGAATTTTTGTGTTAGATGGAAATTATCTTCCCTGTAGCTTTGACCTATTTGACTTTCAATAGACAGTTCCCTTCTTGAAAGTAGAGAAATATTTACTTTGGTATCTCCAACATCTTTGACAGTGACTGGCACATGTGAATGTTCTCATAAATGTCTGCTAAATAAAAATGAATATTATTGTGTTCAGAGCTACACTGTGTAAAGTGAATCTCTTCTCCACAGTCAGTTTTTCAAATATGGTAACTATGTTACAGAGAGAGGTCCGCATCAATCTTGTCTGTCATAGGCTAGGCATTCCCAGTTCCTTAAATCATTTTTCATTTGAGAAGCGGTATATTTGGCATGGAAGAAGCGCTTACTTGATAAATGTTTGTTTATGAAGAATTTATCAATATTTAATTTTTTTTTAAAGATTTTATTTATTTATTTGAGAGAGAGAATGAGATAGAATGAGAGAGGGGAGGGTCAGAGGGAGAAGCAGACTCCCCGCTGAGCAGGGAGCCCGATGCGGGACTCGATCCCAGGACTCCAGGGTCATGACCTGAGCCGAAGGCAGTTGCTTAACCACCTGAGCCACCCAGGCGCCCTATCAATATTTAATTTAAAATGGCAAATGTCGATATGAAAATTTAATGTTAGCTATAGCTTCAAAAAATAGAGATTACTGGAGAGTGTAGGTAAACAAAATATTAATGGTCAAAATGATCATGACATCCCCTAAAAATATATACCATGCTAACCATTCAGTGATGAGGAGACGTAACTGAATATATATTGCCTAGATCTTTTGAAAATGCAGTTCTGTGTACACATACCCAACTATGCCCACAATTTGAGATATTTTAATTTGAAATACATTACTCTAATTTTTGTGCTATGCTTTGAAAAAAAACTTGAACAATTCTCCAGTGTTGCTACTTGCCCACATGAAGTGTTTAGGTATAATTGGCCTCAACATTTAACATGTTCCAGGATAATATCCAGCATTCTGTTTTTATGAAACACATTTATTTCCATTTTCTTTTGAAATAATTAGCAAGAGGAATGATTATACCATCCATTGTTGTTTTCCAAAGAGACCTATAGAGGACTGAATAAAGGAGGAGGAGAAACCAATGATTCAGTGTAATAATTAGAAGAAAACTCATGCTGGAAAATGGCAAGGTGCACATCTAAGTGCTAGATATACCTTAATTAGTTATTAAAGAGGGAGGTATTTATCAACATATCTTCAAAATTGCATCCTATCCTTCAGCTCACTTGCCAATCTGAACAGCTCTATTTAATCACTTGTCGTAAGTAGAAAAACTAAGATTTTTTTATTATTAAATTATTTTTTTAATCAGAAACATCTGAAGTGGAATGAGAAGCTCAACACTTTCCTGCTTTTTATTTAGAACCCATGCTAGTTGCTAAGATGGCATATTGACATATTCTTTATTTAAATCTGTCTTGAGGTTGTATAATAGTCTCTCATTTCTGTGGTCTAACCAATATGAGTGGGGTATGAGAAGGAAGAATCTTACTTTACATTAAAGTTTTCACGCGGCCACACAACCAAACCGTGGCTAGTTTGGTTGTTACAGAAAGTCCAGGCATAATTAAATGGATGGGAAATAAAGGGGATTCTGCTCAGCAAGATTCCCTAAAGGAAGCGTGTCTTAATCACATACACAGAGGAAAATGAAGAAGAAATTTGGCTGTGTTTTGCCTGTAATCAAAGGGTTCATCTTAAAGACAAAGGTTTCTGAATAGAAAGCCCTGTTTTAGACTGTGGGTGGGTGGGTATATTTACACAGAGAGGGAGAAGGAAAAAGGAGAAGGGGATTTAACCCACTGTCATGTTGGTATCAAACCATACAATAGCTCTGGGAGTAATCCTGAGACTCTGCAGTACATGAAATCGTGTCTATCTTAGTCTGTTCAGTTTGCTCTAACAAAGTGCCAAAGACTGTGTGGCTTATAAACAAAAGAAATTGATTTCTCACACTTCTACTGTCTGGTAAATTCAAGATCAAGGTGTCGGTAGATTTGGTATCTGGTGAGAACCTACTTCATGGTTCACAGACAAATGTCTTCTCTGATGTGTCCTCACCTGGTGGGAATAGGTGAGACAGCTCTCTGGGGCCTCTTTTATAAGGACACTGATCACTTCCCAAAGGCTCTGCCTCCTAACTCATCACATTGGGGGTTAGGTTTCAACATATGAGTTATTGGGGAGGGACATAAACACTCTGTTCATAACAGTCTTTTTCCCAGCAAATGCAACAGCCAACGTGAGTCAGATTGTGGGAAGTGTCTGTGTTCTGGCTGCAGATCACCTGTTTATCCTCCCTACAGGACTAGCAGTGGTCTCCTTGCCCCTCCCTCTCCCTCATCCTCACATTGCCTCTGCTCCGCTACCCTTTCTCTTAAATAGGAGATCTGAGGGGAATCCCTGGAGTAGATTATAATAGGTCGCCAGAGAAAGTGCTTCTATTTTAAAAGAAAAAACAAGAAAAAGAAGGTTCTGCTGGCTCTATGATACTCCCTCTGACAAACTGCTGCTTAGAAGGCAAATCTATTGCTCCTGCACCTGCCGGAGGACTTGGAAGACAGTTGTGGGAGAAAACCTCTATACTGAAGATTTTTCTCTTCCGAGGGTACAGCGAGTGAGGAGTGGTCAACCTCCCATAAGGAAAAGGGGATGAGGGATTTGTGCCAGAACACTCTTAGGAAGAGACCTGTTCGAGGTCTACTCAAACAGAAGATACAGAAACTCTCCAAGCCATATGTCGCAAATGATGGTGAGATTGAATTACCTTCCTTCTCACCTGTCTCTCTGCTGTCAGAGTCAGGAACCTGAGAGCATTAGGGTTTTCTTTATTCGAATTGTAGCATTTGTTCAAACTATATCCCTAAACCCCTGACTGGGCTACTAAAAATAGTATGATTCCCGAGACAAATAATGAGTAATACTCTACACAGAGCCATAGGAGAGGGAGGAGAATGCTTACAGCTGACATTTGAAAAAGAATCAGTGAGGGAGAGAGGGGGAAAAAAAAGACTGCAAGAGCTGATATCAGAAACACTCCGGTCCCTTCCAGTTGTCTCTCGTTTTGTCTGCTCCCACCGACAAAACTGAGGAGTTTCAGAAACATTCATAGATATTGAAGACATCCTCTGAGAGTTGTCTTTGGATAGTTGAAGAAAGAGCAATGTGAAATGATTCTTAAAATTTAAAAAAATGATATCCAGGGGAATTGTACATGACCCTATTGATTAAACCACAATTTACTCTTATAAATAGGAAAATCATATTAATTGCAAAAGGTTTAGTTCCAATTTGAACAATTTGATGACATCAGTGCCCTAAAAACCATTCACACCTTCTGAGAAGCACAAACAATCTAAACACACCCCAGCTTAAGTTCTTAGCACAGAGCCATGAAACAAAGCCCTGGGCTTTTCATCCCACCGGGACAGTTGAAAAACTCTAGTATCTCCCTTATGTAACTTGTGGGTAATTGTAAATTAAGCTCTAAATAAAGACCACTAACCATCATTAATCAGGCATACCTCGAATCAGTTAAAATAGATGGGATTATTTTGGCAATTGGCATGAGATATTAGATCCTCAAGATGAGGGTGAATTGGTGTCAATTCCTAAATCCTTCCACAGCAACTGATCCAGATGATACTATATGAAATGATTTTTGAAGTTAATGTAATTCAGATGATTTTGCAAGTTAAAGTAATGTTCATAAAAAGTTAATTTAATTTGTTTAGTTCAGAAAAAGTACAGAAAAAAAGCAGTTCTTTCCACCCAAGTGAACAACATTGACTTCGAGGACAGTTGTCTTCAGACTTTAAAACAGAAAGATTAGTGCCTCCCACCCCCCCCCCCACTCCATAAATCAATTGTGATCTTATGCCTTAGCACTTTCTAACCAAAACTCCACTGTGATTATTGTGGCAGTTGTCCCAGAACAACCTACAAGGATTTATTAATTCATTTTTATATTGCATTAAGACTCAAATTTGATATAACTGTAGGAACTCTGCCTTTTTCAAATGATACTCATGAATCACCTGTCCAACATTGTTATTATTATTATTACTATTTATAGAGAGGGAGAGATCCACATTTCCCCAAACACTGAAGATTGATTTTTAAATCAATGACCCACTGGAAGTGGAAGTGATGAATGGGATTCTCTTCTCTCAAAGCATCAAGTGAGAGTTTCAAAGAACATCACAGAGCAATAAATCACTGACAGATTTTGATGGCCTCAGCCAAATGTAGTCACCTCTACAGTCTCATTTCAGAGGTAGAATTAGGGGTTCAAACAGGTTGAGGAAGCACTGTTGAAAGTTAAGTTTTGGGGAAATGACTCTTTTCTATACAGTCAAAGAAGATCTTCTCATGAATTCTGGTATCAAGAGAAGGGCTAACTCTGACCTAATCTGGAGCACCTGTCTAAAGCAATGATATACATTCTGTTCAGTGGTGAATCCAGTGAGATTTTTTCCATTTAAAAATAACCTAGCTCTCCCTAAAATTATGGCCTATGAGATAAGATTTGTCTTGTTTCACCTAATCTCTAGACTAAAGGTTTGGAGTCTGGCTCCAAACAATTATATCTGCTGTGGGACACAAGGGCAAAATTAAAAGGCCAAGAGTTTATCAAAATGTATCCAGGTATTCTGGCAAGAAAATATGGATCTCTTGAGGAGGATTCTCAGCGTCCCTGGGACATGCCATTAGCTTCTAGGGGAACTGATCTGCAGGAGAAGGAATGGGTTATTTTTTGCTTAGGCTGAAATACAAATCACAATAAAGTTAGACCCTGTGATCTATTGTGTCTAAATGGATTGAGAAAGAAAGAAAGAGAAAGAGAGAGAGAAGGAAAGAAGGAAGGGAGAAAGAAAGAAAGAAAGGAAGAAAGGAAGAAAGAAAGAAAGAAAAAGAAAAAGAAAGAAAAAAATCAGATGCAGCAAATGTAAATTCTAGTATTAATTTCAGCAGCTCTTTTAAAGAGGCTAAGCCAATTTTATGCTACAAACATGTTTAAGCACCTGAGCTGTACACTGTGGTAAGCTGAGAAGCAGGGAGAGTGAGGGCATGAAAAGAATAATAATTTAATTCTATCAATATTTAACAAGTGCGGTAGCAGGAAGGTACTGTGGGAAACACCCTCCGTGGGACCTGAGCCCCCGGCGGGCCCTGCAATGACCTCCCTTTCACAGGAACACTGGGGGTTAACACATACTGTCCACATGCCCCCTCGGGAAGCTGGACTGCCATCTGCAGTGAGGGAAGCAAAAAGAATGTCGGCCAAGCTGTGTAAAGACCTTTTGTTGAGAAATCACGCCTGCTGTGTTTTATATTTTTATAAATATTAAAGAAGAGCTTGTTTCTTTGTAGCTCAAACAAGGCAATCAGAAATTATAATTGCATGCTAGGAGGGTCGCCCAGCTTCTATCCAGGGGAGCGTAAATAGAAGTGAGGAGAACACCCTCTCTTTGCTGGAACCCCTAGTGGGCTTTGAGTGAGGACAAAACAACTCTGTGTTTTCCAAAGCAGCTTCACGCACCCTGATTACCGGAAGCGGAAGCCGATGAGCCTGAAGAATGTCACCTGCAGCAGGGGGCTGCACACATTGCAAGGACCAACTGTGTGGTATTTGGCTTGGTGGTCACAGGGGAATAAAGGGAGACTATAAGCCTTCTGTGTTTTTCTTTTAGTGTTTTAATGTCCTGAAATTTCTGTCTCATCAAGATTCAAAAGAATCCAAGGATGGGCTCACCCACAGGCAGCACTTACGGTGATGAAGCATCTTCCAGGATCAGGGGTTTACAAAATCAGTCCTTGTCCTTTAGGCACTTTTCTTTCAGGGACAAAGTCAATAAATATCTAACAATGAGGCCGATAGATATATATATAAGAGTTGAAAATCTAGTAATTAATAATAGCAATAATAATATAAAGCAAAATTTGGTCATTGTTAAAAAAAGGAAAAAAGAAAAAGAAATACATCCTGCTGTTAGAAGAAAAGAAAAGAGAAATTATTTCTAAGACATTCGAAGGATAATCAGTGATAACTGAATAATGAAATTAAGATTTTTTTTGGTCAATACTTAGATATTACTGAGAGAAGAACAAAAATTAGTAATGAAATTCTAAAGGGGAAGTAAAACCAAAATGAACTAGTTATTTTCTAGCTAGGTCTTAGTGAGTAACTGAGTAAGCTGGTTCCACCAAGTTGGTACTTTAGTTTGCTCATCTATAAACCCAACATAAGATAGAAAACAAGCTGGAAATAACCATTTCCTTCCTATTTAATGGAGACTCCTAGGAGGATGGCTGTACTGACCCCAAAATGATGTTTTGAGCCCTTCAACAAAAAAGACGTGAATTGTATTATTGTGAACAAGGTGCTTAAGGAGGTACTAACACACACAAAAGGTTATATTACACTAGTGCGTGCATCTGAGATAGGAAAAGAGATTACTCTGATGTGTCCTGTTTCATATGAACAAGTTTGCATTATCTAAGATTCTAGGATCTTTGGAAGTTTAAAATACACTTTATGGAAGTCATAATACTTAAGGCTATTTTCTCAATTTCAACAAAGTTATGAGAAGATAATCCACTATAAGAAGACATTAGGTTAGGTGCTGGAGGTACAACAATAAGGAAGATATTTCGGATCCTCAAGGAGCCAAGAGAAACGAGGTAAAGTCGCAAGCTAGTTAATGCAGTCAGATTCTATGGTAGACAGAGGTACAGTGGATGTAACAATAGAGAAGAAAGAGCAACTAAGTCTATCAAAGGATTCAGAAAAGAGTTTACAAAGAAGGCAATATTGGAACTGGGTCATACAGACAGAATTGGTGTACCTAGGTGATAGGGCGAAGGCAGACCAAGCATAGGAAGTTCATGTAAATGTTTGGACCTATCAGAGAAGACACAGAATGGTAAAGGTTCCATGTGGCAGGAGCTTAGGTGGGGGCGAGTCAGGTAGTGGGAGCTGGATAACAAACCAGTGCTCTTATTGCATGGATATCTTCTCTTTTATTTAAATTATTTTTTTTCAGGGCTGCCAAGTGATTTTTTTTTCTGAGAATATCGGCATATGTACTCCTTTAAACCATGATTTCTCAACTGCTCTAGCCTTCTGCTGTATTGAAATGGTGTCCTACAAAGTTCGCTACCTAAGGATCAAATTGCATATATTTATTTCCTCTCTTCATAGTTCACCTGGCTTCATAGTTTATCCACATGCCTGATTTTGAGGTGATTAATCTGACACAGAGAGCCATAAACCACTGAATGCTAATGACTTGCACTGCCTTCCAGGGGTTTTGTAACTGCCTATTTACAATAGGCTCTCTGTTTAATCCTTTAGCAAGTACGGAAAATAAGTCACAACAAAGAGACGAGATACTTAATTTTTAGACTTGAAAGTTTACACTTAATTTGGATAGAAGAGAACGTTAATGTGGTCTCCGGGAAGCTCAGCCACCCTGCTCCTGAGCCATCCTGGCACACAAATCTAGTATAAGCTGACTCACAAATATAGACCCTTCATCAAAAGGACTCTCTATCAACACACTTGTAAATTAACAAATTATAGAATTTCGGGATTGAAGATAATTCAATAAATATTTATTGAGTGCGTGATCTTTTCCAGGTACTGCTGCAGGAGATGGAGATACAGTGAGCAAAACAAAGTCCTAGCCTTCCAAGGCTTACATTTTAGATGGAGGAGACTGGCAAGATGTACATACAGACATACATATCTAAAACACGGAAGGGGAAGAGAGAAAGATGGTGATATCAGCCCTATTGTATATTGAAGATCAGGGAAGACCTCCGCAGTCAGGTGATATTTTAGAGATCTCAAGTGTGGGAAAATGCCAAGCCCCAAGCACTAGGGTCCTGTCTTGTGATCTGCTTAAGGTGTTCGAGGGGAAAAGCGAGGGGGTTGTGTGGCTATAGCAAAGTCAGAGAGAGCAGGATGCTAGTGAGTATTGGAGCAATAGCAGGGCCAAGATCATAGAGAGCCTTGTGGGTTTTGTCATGGGCTCTGGATTTTGCTCACGGTGAGATTTGGCTCCCCTGGGAGCCATTGGAGGGTTATGTGCTGAGAAAAATCATGGTCTGAGTTAGGTCTTAAAATGATCATTCCAGCTGCTGACTGACAAGAGACAGTGGGGACACAGAGAGGAAGCCTGAGGCTCCTGCCATAATTTGGTGACAGGTGGGTGGTGTTGTCTCAAGTGGTAAAAGTGGTGATATGTAGGAGGTGAAAGGAGGCTTGATTGTCAATCTGTTTTAAAGGGCACCTGGGCGGCTCAGTTGGTTAAGTGTCTGCCTTCGGCTCAGGTTGTGGTCCTGGGGTCCTGGGATGGAGCCCCACATTGGGCTCCCTGCTCAGCAAGGAGTCTGCTTCTCCCTCTGTCTCTCCCCCCTGCTCATGTTCTCATGCTCTCTCTCAAATAAATAAATAAAATCTTAAAAAAAAAGTCACCAGAACCTGAGGGCATGGATTTTGTCTGCTTTATTCTCTCTGTATCTACAACTTTTTTAGATCAGTACCAGACACATAGCAGTCAATTTTAAATATTTTTATAATATAGAGTGAAAGTAATGGCTGGTGGATTAGATGGGGTGTGAGAGAAAGAACAGATTCAAGGATGGCTCCAAAATTTGGGGCCTGAACAACAAGAAAGCAGGGATGACACTTGTTGAGATGGTGAAAACTTTGGGACAACAAGTTGTGGGGTGGGAATTGAGAGTCTGGTTTAAGCTGTGGTAAGTAGGTGGTGGGTATAAAAGTCTAAAGTTCAGAGCACAGGTCAGAGGTGAACATTTGGGAATCAACAAAATACACACAATATATAAAAGCATAAAATGGGGTGATTTCAACCAGGGAATAATGTAGATAAGAAGAGAACTGGGATCCTTGGGAACACCACCATCTCATAGTATTGAGGATAATGGAGAATTACAAAGGAAGTCTGAGAAAGAATGGCCAAAGAGGAAGGAGGAGAAGTAGAGAGTGTCCACCCAGAGGGAAGAGAAAAGGATGTGTCGATGATGGGAGTCCTGTCCTGTGCAAATGTAGCCAGGGGCCCAGTGAGCAATGCTCAGGGCTGCCCCTGCACTAGTCCTGGGGAGATTACTGCTCTCCCTACAATGGAGAATGGGAAGAACTGAGTGAGTATAGACAACTTCCGCACATTTTTTTTTCTGTAAATGAGGGCAGGGGGAGAAGAAGAAGATGCAAGGTTGTAGCTGGAGGAGAGTGTGGGGTCAAGGGAAGGCCCCGTAGGGTGGAAAATCCTGGTGAGGTAAGAACGAGCTAGATAAATTCAAGGTCGGCTGACAATACAATATTTCACAAGCAATACAAACATTGAAATAATAATCCTTTGAATCTCATAATCCTGCTTTACTTCCTTATGTTCTTACTGAAACAAAATGGACTTCAAATACATTTGAGGACTGGATCCCTCCAGTAATACTTCTGATTCTGAAGAGTGTTCTTGCCTCTACAACACCTTGTCTCTCCTTCCTCCTTCTCCCTCTTTGTTGGTATGTAGGTCAGAAGTGGATAGTCCAGCTGAGTGCATTTAATGACCACATTGCTCGCCAGTCTTTTGCTCATTCCTGTTTTGCACTGGTGCATCTTTGGATCAGTTGCCTCCTTTCCTGGGGAAATGACCCATTCTCTGGACCTCCACCTCTATGTCCTTTCACTCAATGAGGCAAAGGAAGGCTTTTCTTTGTTGCTACTACTTGACAGAAAGGAACCTCATAATTATCAGCCAGAATCAAAAGGCGGTGGTGGCTAAATTGTTACATAGTTTTACAGAATCTTGTATGAAGGATGAATTATTTAAAGCCACGAAAATTGCTATGAAAATTTTAAAAGTCATGCTATTATTATTTCTGAAACACTGTCAGAAGAGACACCTAAGCATATTAATTGGAATGGCTCTACAAAATAAACTTATCATGCAAAAAAAGCAATAAACCTTAGGATATTTGGGAAATTAGAATCTAATGAGAAAACATCTTCAATTTAATTTATTTCACTGAAGTTTACCTTGCGCAAGGTGCTATGAGGGTTTGTTGAATAAGAAATAGTTCCATTATTAAAAAAGGGAAAACCAAAATCAAGTATCAAGTTATAATTATTTGTAGCAACCCACAACACACACACACCCCAAATTACTCTCCAAACATATCAAACATTTTCATATTTAGTCTTCCTGCACAGTTATTCCAACTCCCTAAGGCATCCTTCCTCCAATTCTCTGCCTTGAAATCCCCATACTTCAAGATCAGCTTCCTGGGGACTCTGGATCTTTACAATGAGAATTAACTCCTTCCTCCCCATTTGGCAACTGGACCATTTTCCTGCTAATACGTATATGTCTGCTCAGTCCATCAGACTGTGACCACTTTGAAGACAGGCATTAGATTTTATTATTTCTAAATAAGTGCCTTGCCCTTAGTGTCTAGGCCAGGGCCTTGACCATCATAAGAATGTAATACATTTTTGTGGAAATAAAGTATTTCATAGATCATCACCCTGAGAATGCTCAATCAAAAACGAAAAGCTGACGTAATTGCTGGAGTCCTGATAACATTGGCTGGAATTTATTGGACTTAGTCTATGCCAGAAACTATGTTATGTATATATATATATATATACACTATGTCTAATCCTCACTTTAATCCTTATGAAGTACCTCTTTGAAATATATTTTATTAAGCTTCATTTAAAGATGAGGACGCTGAGGGTCATAAAGTTTACCTGGAGGGATCAACATAAGCACGCTTGCAAGGTGCAGATCTGAATCTAATCTTGGTCTAAATCAAACTGGATTTGAATCTAGTTTTGTCTGACTCAAAGCCTGTGCTTTTATCTACTATTCAAGCTGCCCCCGCTCCACCCCACCGTCATCTGCCCAGCCCCCCATTTTGACAGACAGAAGGAGCTGGTCAACTATTGAGTACCGCCCCGACCCCCACCCCCACCCTCATGTCCGGCCTCGCACAACTGCACGTGTTTCATTTCAGTAGATGCTCATGAAACTTCTATAGGAATGACTTAAAGAGGCTTAGAGAATGTAAGTAAATTTTCCAAGATAGCATGGCTAGAAGTGGCAGAGCTGAGGTTTCTGCCCTGGGCTCTGCTCCTAACCAGGACACTGTAATAAACCTTTTAGACACTAACAGGGCTATGCCGGAGACCCCATTGCTCAGTGAACCCCCTTTACTTTCCCAGGTTATTTTTACTGCTCCTGATGCCACCTCCCCCTGCTCTCTTCCCACTTTCCTCTTCTTAGAGAAGCATGCTTTTCCAATCTTGTGTCCGTAAGCTGTACCCCTTCATTGCCACCTCCCTTCCCGTAGCTCCCTTCTCTGGATGCAGAGGGAACCTGTCCCCTAGGGACTTCCCAGGCACTCAGGGGCCAACCTCCAGGGGATCCAGCCCAGAGGAGATTGTCCCTCCTGCGCTACATATTTTTACCCCCTCCCTACCCAAGTCACAAAGACACTGAACCTTCCTCCCACCCCCAGCTCTTCCCCCCAATTCTCCACCTCTTTTAAACTGCTCTTCCCGCCCATAGATCTCTCCAGTTTTACTCTTGCAGGATTTGTCCAATCGAGTTGACAGATACTGCCCCTCCCACTGTTTTTCTCTGCAGGGCGCACACAGGGGAATTTGGATGGGGATGAGTCCCAGTGAGGAATATTTGCCCTCAACCAACACAAGGACTGCTAAGACTGCCAATAGCAGCCCATGCAGGAGCCTGCAGAAAGCAGGGACTCATTTCAATGCCTCAGATCAGGAAAGAAGTGGGATTTCACACAAAGGGCAGCAGGACCTGCCCAGAGGGTAAAGTGAGACTGACCTGGTGAGATAATAGCTGGGCAGGAAAAGGGGTGAGTCACGGTTTGTTAGTTGTGCAGGGGGATGACCGAAGGACAGCACAATATGGGTCAAGGCTAAGAGAGGTGAACTGATTCATACCGCAGAGAAAAAAGCGCTGAAGGGCGTAGATGCTCCCGTGGGAGAAAATAACCTTTGCACTCTCTCTGGTTTCCAAACAAGGAATCTAAAACATCAATGATAATCCCCAGTATCACAGGTAGGAGATGAAAGTGCAAAGGCCGTCTGGTACACTTTATGTAGTGTTGTCATTTAACTGACTAAACTGTTAAATCATACATTGACAGACAATCACACTTATGCTAACGAATCTCCACATTTTTGAAATCTTTCTTAAACTGAAAAATGATTAAGATATTTAAATACTAAGACATAGTCGACACAAAAGGCAAAACGAGTTTGCTCCAAGGGAGCACAGTTCAGCCCTTGGGTGAACGAACTGCCCAGTGAGCCTCCAGCAGTCACACTTTCAGAAATTACATTGCCTGTCATTTATATGAAAGATCCCTTCTTTAAAGTTTATTTTATTTTAGGGGTGCCTGGGTGGTTCAGTGGGTTAAGCATCTACCTTCAGCTGAGGTAATGATCCTGGGGTCCTGGGATTGAGCCCTGAGCCCTGAGTCCCAGTCCCAGCTCCCTGCTCAGCGGGGAGTCTGCTGCTTCCTCTCCTTCTGCCCCATCCCCACTTGTGCTCACTCTCTTGCATGTTCTCTGTCTCTCAAATAAATAAAATCTTCATTTAAAAAAGTTTATTTTATTTATTTTATTTTTTTGTGGGGGGGAGGGGCAGAGGGAAAGGGAGAGAGAATCTTAAGTAGGCTCCATGCCCAGTGCAGAGCCCAACTCGGGGCTCGATCTCGGGACCCTGAGATCATGACCTGAGCCGGAATCAAGAGTCCGTCGCTTAACCGCCACCCAGGCGCCCCGAAAAATCCTTTCTTTAAACCTAATCGTACTCATTCACTTCTACTTCAGAGACATAGAGGCTGAGGGTTTTTTTTTTTTTTTTTTTTTAATTTTTAATGTTTTCTTGGAGTGCTCAATGGGATTCATTCGAATCAACATCAGAGAACACCCGTGAAGGGAAGGGTGTCTGTGTCTCTGGAGACTATTCAGACAACACCTGCCTGCAGGTTTTGGGCTTAGCGGCATTTTTGACAATTCTTCCCTCTCACAGCTCAGACTATGGCGCTTTCCTCTCTTCTTGATCTGCTCAGTAGTGCTCTCTATTTCAGTTCCTTTTCTCTGTGGTGAGTCGGAAATGAAATTCAGCATTCTCTTTGCTCCGTTGCCTCCTATCACTCCTTCCTTTCTCTTGCAGTGTTTCCCCTGCTTCTCCGACGGTCCTGTGGGTGAAGTGCCTCCCCTTGAAGCGCTGGGAGCCTCTCTAGCAGCACTTAATTACCGCCAATGTAATTTTACGTTCATTTGCCTCTTTTATCCACTAGACTGTGGGTCTCCTGAAAGCAGGAACTGGACCTTTTATCTTTGTATCCTCTGTAGTGATAACAGTGCCTGTCCTACAGGACGGACTCAATAAACACTTATGCATATTTATGAGTCTGGAGCCCTAGTGAGCCCAGAGGATTTAGAAAGAGTTGTCTCCCCGCCATTTACTCACCTTGGGATGTGGACAAAGCATTTCACCTTTTTCAACTTGTGTCCTTGTGTTAAATATAATAATACCATTCTCTTCTAATTATTTTACTAAAATAGTAAGAGAAAGCCAAGTAAATAAAGTGTTTTATAGAATGTAAAGCATATACACGTGCATATGTTACTGTGTTAACTCTAAGGTTTGGTGTTGAAGGAGGACGTTTCACACCAGTGGTTCTCAACCGAGAGTGATTTTGCCTTTTCAGAGACACGTGGCAATGTCTGGAGGCATATTTGGTTGTCACATCTGGGTGGGGAGGGGTGTTGGCTATGGCAACTGGTGGGGAGGGACCAGGGCTGTTGTTAAACATGGTACAGGGCACTGAAAAGTCCCCTCCAACAAAGAATTGTTGTCAGTAACACCAAGGTTCAACCCTGGTTCAAGCTTACCATATGATGGGTAAAACACTTCCTTTAATACATTTGCCACTAGACAATTGTCTGAGTTTTAGCTTTTCATACATCAATAGGAACCCTCATGTGAATGCACTGAAACTACTGGAACAACTCCTTATCTCTCACAATATAAATGTGTTTGCTTACTGTCTGTCTAGTCTTTTAGAAACAGTGATCTACATATGGGAGAAACTTCTGGTGTCCTCTCCTTCCGGGCACATGGTAGACTTATATTTTTCTAACCCCCATATATACAGACAGGCTTTCATGACTAGTACTCACCAATGCCTAGTAAACAGAAGTAAAGCGTGTCACTTCAGGGCCAAAGCATTTAATAGCTGGGGCAAGACTGTTCAGTCCTCTTTTGCCCTGGTTTAGTGACTATAGAAGCAGCAGTTGATATAGCGATACCACAATATGGGAGTAGCCTGGATCCCAAGCATCATGGGGTGGACAGTTGCCCAGGGCCTGGCCCAGATCCACATCAGGTTCTCCATGAGCAAAAAAATAAACGTGTTCTAGGTTAAGCCACTGAGGTTTGAGGGTTTTTTGTTAATGAAGTTTAACTTAGACTTACTCGACCACCACACTGATGAAAGTGAAAGCAATATTGGTTGCATTGACATTTTATATTCAACTTGAACAATTCCTGGAATGGAACAGGCCTCAATGAATTTGTTAATGTAGAATTGGTGGGAGAGAAGAAAAGGAAATTATTGACCCAGTATCTTGCTTTTCAGAGTATTTTGATCCAACTATGACAACCATGCTGGTTCTGGCCTCACAGTTTTGTTTTCAAAGGGCCAAAGTCTGGAAATTTTGACGAAGTCTTTTTGTTATATATCACCCTTCAACCCCTAACACGTATTTAATTAGTATGAAGCAAATCTTGAACCCCTCTTGATATTCTCACTGACTCAAAAGGCCCTAACCACATACATTGCACAACCCACTGCTGAGACTTGATGGTCTTTGCTACAAGGAAACTCCTAGGTAAATTAGCCAGGAATTCAGGACTTTTTCTGTCACTGTTCAGCAGGATTGAATTTGCAAAGCTTGCCCCCTTGCGGCCAAACAGTTCCAATCCACAAACTGTTTTACCTGAATAACAGAGACTAGTCTTCTGCCCTTGAAGCTACTACCTGATGAGTGCAGGGATCAGCAGCACTGCAGGGGGAAGAGTGGGGACTCTGGAACCGGATATGTGGGATTGTGTCTGGGACCTACGACCTCATATCTGTGTCATCTGGGGCCCATTCCCTTATCTGCAAACTATGAATAAGAAAAGTACCCATATTATAGGGCTGTTCCATTAAAGGTGTTAATACAGGTATAGGACTTAAAATAGTATTTGCCACAGAGCATGTGTATAAATAAGGTCGATATACATTGCCCACAGTGACTAGTGAACTAGTATCCGTACACAATTTCCCCGAAGTGTTACATGCATTAACTAGACAAGCAGTTATATTCTTTAAGGGGCTATATGCTTTACCAACTGAACATTTCAAAATATATTCAAAACAGATAAACTTAACCATTTAAAAATATGACATAATCTATGTTGAGATGTGCCTTTCAACTCCTCTCTTCGAAAAAATCCCTATCAAACCGTGAAGGCATTCCCATTAAGACATTTGAATTTTTTTAAACGTTAAGATTTATAAATAAATCTTCACAAATGATGTTCTTAAATGATTCTGAGAAAAGACGACTTTGTTAAGTGTTCTTTGTCTTATCTTTTTTATTTCCTTTTACAATTTCCAGGCAATCAAATAAACATATAATGACTAGTTTAGACATGAAAATCATATTGCAGATAAAAAAGCAGATAAATTTATTTTAAAATGGCCTTTGGTGGATTTAAAGAGGATTTTCAATAGAGGAATCAGTCATAACATTGATTACTGTGCATTTTCTGGAAGATGGTGTCAATCAGTTCTGTGAAGAAATAGTTAAAAGTGTATCCTGCCCCCACATAATAGAGGGGCCGCCACATCAAGTCCGCAACACAAAATACAATCTTCTACAAACTGAGATGTTATAATTGTATTTGGCTATTTGATCTCATGAATATTAGATTATCCTGCACAATGTAGAAACAGAAGGCAATAAAGAGAATTGTCCAAATTGGCTAGAATTTCATTTATATTTTTCCAAGCTGTTCTACATTGACTGTTGAAAATTATATAAAAATGAACATGGAATTAAAATTATAATAGTTAAATAGGAATATATAACCTATGGAAAAATATTGCCAAATTTAATTGTCTGGTTCTTTAAAAATATTTTATAATTTATAATTACTTAAAATTATGTTAATAACAGGGACATTTTGTACTTTTGCTCTTAATTGTATTATATTATATCACTATAGACACTTAAATGAGAGGCTGATAATTTAAACAGAAGGACAAACAGAAAAGCCACTTACACATGCACAGCAATGTGCTAGGGAACACAGTAATTGGTATTCAATAGCTTTTTAAAGCATGATTGATTTTTAGCATATTTTATGCATTTATAAAATGAACTGCATATTTATGAATATTATCTATGTATCACTTTGTGCAGACAACAGCGCATGTATTTGAACTCCATTTAAAGCTGAGAAAATGTAGATTGGAGAGGTGATCTCCTGAGATCATAGAAGAAATGGCAGAGCCAGAAACTGACCTCACCACATCCTTTACCTATTCAAAGATCACAGAGTTGGTCAATGGAGGAAACTGGGTTATGAACTCAGGTTTTTGATTAGAGTCTAGTGCTCATTCGATATTCATTCATCAAATTTTTAATGCGTACTTGCTACATAGATACTGAATGTTGATGTTCTTATAGTGAAGAAGACCAAGTTCCTGATTAGACTTTATAATGTGGAGTGGAAAATACAGTAGTAAACTTACATTATAATGCAGTGCCCAAGTGACTAGCATCACACAGGATACCATTGCAGAGGAAATAATGGGCATCCATCCTAGCTTGGGGGAAGGGGAAAGAGCAGGTGATGTTTATGCTGAAAGCTGAAGGCTGTGAGGAGCTAAACAAAGGAAGGGAGAGGAAGGGGCATTCAGAACAAATGCCCTAAGATAAAAGAGAACATGGCATCTTAGGAAAACAGGATGAATTTTAGTAAAGAGCAAAGAGATAGTATGAGTAGAAGTGATGTTGAGAAGCAACAAATGTCATCTTACAAACTTTAGACTGCAAATTGAATTTTGCGTGGAACCACTGATGATTTTTAAATAGGGCTAAGGCATGATTTGGTTTGAATTCTGGTTAAACAAGGCATATTGAACGCATTTGTTTATCTCCATTTACTCCTAAAAGTCCAGTAACTTGACAACAGATGAATTTTAAAAGTTTAAAAAACCCCAAATCAAATAGACTGAGAAAGGAGACAACAGGGAATGAGAAACAGCTACAAGTATTTTGAAAATGGAAAGCATACAAAGCATGGTATCTGATATAACACAGCTGAGAATGCAGAGATCTAGGTACTTGTAAGAGAGGTGCATAAGTGAAACAATGTAATCCATAGGGCGGATCTGGAAAAATTTAGGAACTGGAGAGAAAGATTCTTTTGAGGGCAATGATAGAGTTCTAGGGTAGACTCTGAGCAGTTTAAAGTTAGTTTAATGTCGCTTCAAAGTTCAATTACTTGATGAGATCCTCTCTGCAGTGTTGTAGGGCAGGTTACCATTTACATGCCTATAGAATACCTAAGGTTCCTTATCAGGAGGAATTACACTGAAGAGGATGCCCAGCATGGTATAATGAAGGGCAAAGTGCCATACTGGAAAGAGGCGAGTGGGTGAACACGTGCAGGCTGAACATTGAGACTTCCACATTCTCTAACTAGCAATCAGGCTTACATCTCCAAGGAAGATGAGAAATACATGGAGCAGATAACCCTGATCTGCCAAGTCCAGCTGACTCAAGCCAAACCTTGCAGAGCCCCAGCAAGAATTCAGTAAACAAATGCCTTTGAAATTAAAATTGAGAAGGCTAGGGCACTTGGGTGGCTCAGTTGTTTACATTGTTACGTCCTTAAAGCCTTCAGCTCAGGTTATCACCCCAGGGTCCTGGGATCAAGTCCTCTCCCCCCCAGTCAGGCTCTCTGCTCAGCGGGGAGCCTGCTTCTCCTGCTTCTCCCTCTGCCTCTGCCCTTCCCCGCTCCCCTGCCTGTGTTTCTCTCAAATAAATAAACAAAACCTTTAAAAAACTAAAATTGAGAAAATAAAGATTCTAATCTAGAGTCATGTAATGATTCAAACATTACATCAAATATGAGGGTAGAGTAATAGTATTTTCAGGCATGTAGGCACTCAAAATTATTTACTTTCAAAACACCTTTTTTCAGAAAGTTATTAACATCAGTAAGGTGAGGTATAGAGATCAACGCAGTGAGAGCTCCAACATATGAGAAGCGAAGGAAGAATTCAGAATAATGGCAAAGGAAAGTTCCAGAACAGCTGTGCCGCCAACCTAAGCTTTCAGTCCAAATTAGAGAAAGGCAATGAAAGGTTTCAGGAGGAATATCTTTGATTGTTTTTTAACTTAAAATAATCTTGATGCTAAAGTGGTCCACTTTGGGGCAGCCTGCCCTTGGCCTCTATAACACATGCACAACCTACTAAGTCTATTTCTTTGGACAACCCTTTTAATTCATCAAGTACCTACACATAGAACTTTACTGAATATTGCCAAAATGTGCTACAAATATTCTAGGATGTTTACATTCTTATCAGCAGTTATGAGAATGATTATTTCTTACATTACTACCAGCATTTAATTTTGTCACACTACAATATTTTTGACCAATGTGATGATTATGAAATATTATCTTGTTTTAATTTGTATTTTTTCCCACTGCTATTACTTTTTTTTTTTAAAGATTTTATTTATTTATTTATTTGACAGAGAGGGACAGCAAGAGAGGGAACACAAGCAGGGCGGAGTGGGAGAGGGAGAAGCAGGGGGAATGGGAGAGGGAGAAGCAGGCTTTCCGCAGAGCAGGGAGCCGGATGCTCCATCCCAGGACCCTGGGATCATGACCTGAGTTGAAGGCAGACGCTAAACGACTGAGCCACCCAAGCGCCCCTATTACTCCTTGATTTAGAAATTTTTCATATATCCATTTGGTCATTCATATATATACTTCTTTTTAAAAAGCACATTAAAAATGATTTTAATAAACTTCATTAGTGTGTAACCTACAAAGAGAAAGTTCAAAAGTCAGAAGTGTAGGATTTGATGAATTATCACTAAATACTTCCAATATAACCATCATTTAGGATTTGGATTCTAGATTTTAAAAAATTGAACATCACCAAAACCTAGAACGTCCCTTCTAAGTACTCCACCTTTTCTTTTCCCCAAAGAATAAACACTATCCTGAAAGCTAATATTATTGGTTAGTCTTACCATTTTATAGGAGTGGAACTAAACCACATGAACTACACTGCGTCTGGTTTTCCTTAACATATCTGTGAGATTAGTCCATGCTATAGAGTAGAACTATTGCTGATAATTGTAACTGTTGCATAGTTCATTGCGTTACTACACAAAAATTTATTTCTCTAGGGGCACCACTGTGGCTCAGTTGGTAAGCACTCGCCATTGGCTCAGGTCATGATCCCCAGGTCCTGGGATCAAGCCCCGTGTCAGGCTCCCTGCTCAGTGGGGAGTCAGCTTCTCCCTCTCCCTCTGCCCCCCCCGCCCCCACTCGTGCTCTCTCTCTCACGTGCAAGTGCTCTCTCAAATAAATAAAATCTTTAAAAAAATTTACTTCTCCAATCTGTTGTTGATTAACATATGATGCTATTATAAAACTTTTTAATGCATGTTTTGCAGTGCACACAAGTATATACCTATGAGTAGAAATGTTTATCTGTAACTTCGGTGGATAAAAGGTCTCCAAATGGTTGTACAAGTTTACACTCTCAACTGCAATGCATGTGAGCCCTGGGTCCTCTGCCTTTGCCAACAATTGGTATTGTCAACACTTTTTAATTTTAGCCAGTCTAGGAGGTGTGAAAGATATTGATTTGTGGTTTAAATGATCATTTCCCTGACGACTAATGAGGCTGATCACATTTGCATATGTTTGTTGGCTATTTGGATCCTCTGAAGTATCTTTTCAACTCTTTTTCTCCCATTCTTCTATTTTGTCATATGTATTTTCTTACTGAATTTTATAAATTATTTACATATTTCAAATTTGAGCACTTTATTTTTATTGTGTAGCAAATGGATTTCCCTACTCTGTTAACTTATCTTTTGCTCCCTTACTGGCTTATTTAAGGGAAAATTTTTAAAGGTTTATGTAGTTTAACTTAGCATAACTTCCTTTATAATTATCGCTATTTTTTGTGACTGTTTAAAAAATCCTAACTTATCCTAAAATCATAAGGATATCCTCTTTTGTCATGTTCTATAACAGTGCTGTCTGAAATAGAACTACCATATGATCCAGCAATTCCATTTCAGTGTATATTTCTAAAGGAAATGAAAACAGGATAGCAAAGAAATGTCTGCATTCCCATGTTTATTGCAGTACTATCCACAATAGCCAAGATGTGGAAACAACCTAAGTGTCCATCAGTGGATGAATGGGCAAAAACAATATGATACGCACAAACACACATACACACACATGCTAGAATATTATGCAGCCACAAGAAAGAAGGAAATCATGCCATTTGAAACAATATGGATGGATCTTGAGGGCATTATGTTATGTGAAATAAGTCAGACAGAAAAAGATAAATATTACATGGTATCATTTTTATGTGAAATCTAAAAAAGCCAAACTCTCAGAAACATAGTAGGTGGTAGTTACGAGGGGCTAGTGAGGGGGGATGGGGAGATAATGGCTAAAGGGTATAAACTTCCAACTATATGATGAAGAAGTTCTGGGGATCTAATGTACAGCATGATGACTATAATTAATAATACTGTATTATATACTTGCAAGTTGCTAAGAGAGTAAATCTTAAATGTTCTCACCACAAAAAAGAAATGGTAATTATGAGATGTGATGGAGATGTTAACTAATGCTACAGTGGTAATCCTTTTTCAATATATAAGTTTATCAACTCAGCACATTGTACATCTTAAACTTACACAATGTTATATGTTAACTTTATCTCCATAAAAGTGGGAAAAAATTTCTGCAATGATAGAAATGTTCTTAATCTGTTTCAAAACAATAAAGTAGCCACTGAATACATGTGGCTATTGAGCACTTAAAATATAGCTACTGTGACTGAGGGAATCCTTTCAAACTTTAATTTTAATGAACTGAAATGGAAACTGCTACATGTGGCCAGTGGCTGCCATATTGGATAGAAATCATTCAGTTACGTCCTCAGACTATATAGGATTAAACTAGGGACCAATAACATAAAGATAGCTGGGAAATCCCCAAACTATTTGGAAATTAACATAATTCCTAATAATACATGGGTCAAAGAAGAAGTATCAAGATAAATTTTCAAATATTGTGAACAAAATAAAAGAAACTACAATTTATCAAATTGTGGAATGCAGAGAAAGGAGCACTTAGAAGTAAATATATAGCATTAAATTCATGTTTGAAAAGAAGAAAGATCTAAAATCTACTTTAGCAAACTAGGTAAAGTAAGCCTAAAATAAACAAAAAATTAATAATAAAAATTATAGTGGAAAACAAATCAATGGAGAAAAATTTTAAAAAACCAAAGCTATTTTCTTAAAACAAACAAAATCCATACATTGAGTCTTGCTAACCAAGGAAAAAAATAGGCAAATGACTGATATGATAAATGTAAAAAGAAGGAGTCATGACTATCACTACAGAGCCCATGAAAGGAATGTCATAAACAACTTTATGGACACAGATTTGATAACTTAGATGAAATGGAGCAGTTCCTTATATCAACCCTCACACTGGGAGAACTGGATAACCTGAATATCTATCTATTAAAGAAATTGAATCAATAGTTTATAAACTTCCAAAAAATAGAGCATAGACATATAATTTCACTGTGAATTCTACTAAATGTCTAAGGAAAAAATAACACCAAGTCTTCACAATCTTTTACAGAAAATAGAAGCAGAGGGAAGACTTCCTATCCCATTCTATAAGTTTGGCATTATCCCAATATCAATCCAGATAAACTGATATAAAGAAGTGATAGAATAAATAAATGAGAGGAAAGAGACAAATCTACCGTGTGGAAGAATTCCAAAGTATTTATGTAGTGATTGTATCCTCAGAGATGTGGTGCATACTCCCCACTCCTTAAGTGCTGGCTGTTCACAATGATTTCATTCCAAAAAGAACAATATGGAAAGAGATGGGGGTGGAGAACAAAGAGCTTTATAGTAGAGAAATCTGACGAGGGTTACCTCAGCCAAGTGTTCAGGATGAACATCAATCATATTGATAGTATATGCCTTTGATGTGATATGAGGGTGGAACGTGCTCTCTGTAGTCTCCCTCCTCAAAACCTGTAACTGTAATCACTAGGAATACATCAGACAGCCCAATTAAGGCACATTCTGCAAAATACCTAGCCAGTACTCCTCAAAAGTGTTAAGGCCATAAGCAACGTGGAAAGTCTGACAAATTGTCACAGCCAAAAGGAGCCTAAGGGGATATATTAGTTAAATGTGATAGGGTACCTTGGATGGGGTCCTGGAATAGAAAGAGGGCATTAGGTCAATGCCCTTAGGTCAAAGGACAGACATCTGAATTAGGTCAAACTAGGACATCTGAATAAAGCAGGGACTTTATTAATTGTATAAATGTTGGCTCATTGTGACAAAGGTACCATGACTACTATAAGATATTTGCAACAAGGGAAACTAGGTGTGAGGTATATAGGAACTCTCTGTATTATCTTTTAAGTTCTCTGTAAATCTAATACTATTCTAAAACAAAAAGGCCATTAAAATAAATTAATGGGGATATGTTGAAAATTGGATTGCCTACTATCTCCATTTTTATTCAAAATTATGTTTGGAAGTCCTAGCCAGTGAAATGAAATAGGAAAAAGGAATTAAAAAAAAAAAGGAATAAAATGTATAGGGATCGGAAAGTAAGAAAAAAAAAAAACCCAATGTTTCTATACATAAAAATGCAACTCTATAAATTAACTTCTAGAATTATCATAGTCATTGAAACTAAACTCATTCTACACAAATCATTTTATTTTTATTCTTATATACCAACTACAAACAATTCAAGATCTTTTCATATTATTGAAAGATATTATGATCTACATAAATGATAGATATACCACATCAATATTTTTGAAGACTCAGTGCTTTCAATTCTCCTCAGATTAATCTATGAATTCAATGCAATTCCAATAGAAATCCCAGCAGGTACATTTTTGAAAACCGATATGTTAATACTAAGATTTACATGGAAATGCAAAGGAACAAAAATGGCTATAACAAACTTGAAAAAGAATTACACAATGAGAGGATTTGATTTGCCCAAAAAGAAGATTTATAGAAAGCTACTGTAGTTAAGGCAGGTAAGAACTGGTACGAGTACAGACACACAGACCAATGGAAAGAAAAAGAGAGTGAAAACAGACCATTCTCATATGACCACCTGAATTAAGGCCAAGGAGGTAAATACTTCTAGGTCAATTGGTTATTCATGTGGGACACATATGACACTTGATACCTACTTTCAATATTTTCTTTAGGATAGGCCTGCTGATTAGTGTAGCTTTTATTCTTCGTTCAATGATCATTCACTACATGGCATTTTCCCATTTAATTTTCTTCGTAAAATCTTTATCTATCTGAAATTATCCCATTTATTTGATTGCTTTTTAATATTCCTTGCTTCCACTACAATATAATAAAGTCCTTGAGAGCAAGAATCTTGTCTATACCGCTCATCATTGTATTTGGAGTATCGAGAACATTTCTTGGCACAATCATAAGCTTTCTAATAAATAAATGAATGTGTAAATCTGCCAGGGAAATTCGAGGTGAAAAGGGCAGGTAATGCCTTGATCTAGCACTTGAATGCTGAGGAGAGGTTTACACGGGAGAGCCTTGGGTGAGGTAATGGTCTGGGACGTATTCCAGGTAGAGAGCTTAGCAAGGATGAAAGGTGTGATGAATGTGTGAGAGCATCACAAGGGGATTTTCTCAGCAGGCCATTCCTGTATGTAGCAAATGGAAATGTTAGAGTCACTTATTCAGTCACAAATCTCAGATTATTTGTATGATTTTCTCTTCATTTTATATATGGATAAATACTTGCTTCCCCACTGAAATATCAGCCCATGATTCTGAAGACTTGTGCATTTGCCCGACCCAACTCCCAGCCTTTTCCAGTTGGGGCTGCACAAGCACATACTACTCGGCGCTTACTTATACTACTTGGTATTATTTGAATCAGTGGTTCTGTATGTCAAGTGTGGGTCATGCTCACCTAGGTTTTTGCTTGCTTGTTTGTTTTTAAGTATATCTTCCTGGGCTTTCCTTCTGGAAGACTAAAACAGAATGTCTGGGTAAGTTAGACAGCTAGCTCCCCAGATGTCTTAGTTTGTGCTGATATAACAAATTACTATAATAATTACCATAACAAATTACCCTAGACTGAGTGGCTTAAACAACAAACATTTATTTCTCACAGTTCTGGAATCTGAGAAGTCCAAATTCAAAGTGTCAGCAGATTCAGTTTCTGTTGAGTCCCACTTCCTGGTTTACAGGCCTCTGTTTTCTTGCTGTGTCCTCACAGGGTGGAAGGGGAGAGAGCTTTCAGAAGTCTCTTGTAAAAAGGCACTAATCTCATTCATGAGAGCTCTACATTCATGACCTAATCACCTCTGGCCCATCTTCCAATCCCATCATATTGGGGGTTAGGATTTCAACACATTAGTTTTGGGGATCACATTCAGTCCATAACTTCAGGTGAGCCAAATACAGAGCAAATGTGGAAACTACTAAATTCTAATCTAAACCCTTCCTAACCAAAGTGTGGTCCACTAACACCACTCGCATCACCTGGGAACTTACTTCAAATCCTGAATCCCAGGCCCCACCCTACATATACGCAGTCAGAACCTGCTTTCTTAAGATCCTAGATGGTTCATATGAACTTTTAAGGTTGAGAAGCAAGCACTGATCTAAATCACTGTGTTCCTAGACCTGAGGCTTCAGCATCACCTGGGAACTTGTTCCGAATGCAAATTATCTGGCTCCATTCCCCCCCCCCACCCCGTTCTGTGGGATCAGAACCCCTCTGGGGGTAGGTCTAGTTATTTTTCAACAAACTCTTTAACACTCAAGTTTGAGAACCACTGGATTCAAGCCATTATCCTGCTTTTAGCTGTGACCATTTTTAACTTTAAACCATTTGCCGCCTATGATTTTCAGCACCACAATTCTATTTCTAATGTCAGGGGAAACCTAGGAGAGTCAGAGAAGAAGGAACCTGGAAAAATCCATGGTAATATATATGTATGGAACAATATGCTGCACTTATGGCAATAAATAGAGGATTTCCTCTTTCCCCAAGCTGGAGACATATTCAAAGGACTCTCTAGATGGGTGAACATAAAAGCCATATGCTGGTAGGCCATAAAACTTGTTTAAAGACATATCCATGCTTTTTCAATAGCTATTTTAGTAAAGGTTTTACTCCCACCTTGACGTCTAAATTTTAAAACGCCTCCACCTCTGAAAAACATTTTTCAAAGACTGTCAGATTACAGCAGAGTGAACAGCCTCTTTAGTTTATTTAAGGACGCTGCCGGAGTATATCAGCTCCAGGTGTTTCTAATTATGGGGAGGGTATCCCTCGATTTTAAAAACGCAGCAAGCAAGGCAAGGCTTATCTTTGTTCTTTAAAATAAAACCGCTCAAAACTACCTATTACTTTTCAACCAATTCCGAGGATTTATCTCAGAGTCTCTACTAGCTGAAGGCTTCAATAAGATTGTTTTAGAGATCTTAACGTCTTTTTCCTCAGACCCAGTCCCTCACTTAAATACTAAAGCGTTTTATCAGTCCTTTGTCAAGTTCAGGGTCAATCTGCCATTCCCTCTCTTCAAAAGTGGGCCGCTAGAAAGAAATCAGAGGCCGAAATCTGCAGGTGTTACGCCCTCTCGCGGCAGAGGCAGGAGGGAGGTTTAGCCCCAGGCCAGCGCCGCGCCGCTGACCACCAACCCCGCCCTTCCGCGCTCGGCCCCGCGTTCGCGAGCCGGCTCCGGGCCTCGGCACTTTATCAGGCCCACCTTGCGCGGCCCGGGCGGCTCCCCCGGCCAGCAGGGGGCGGCCGGGCTCCGCGCACCCGGGCCAGGAGGGGACGCCCCCGGCGGAGGAAGTGCCGAACTCGGGCCAGCCCGCCCGGAGCTCTGGCGGCGGCGGCGGGAAGCGGCCTCCTCGTCGGGTCCTCCCCCGCAGGCCAGCCCCCCGGACCTCTTCCCGCCCCGCGCGGCTGCCGCAGCGGCCGGTTCCGGGTCCTGTGACCCGTCAGGCGGTGGCGCGGGCGCACGGCCGGCCTCGGGGACGTTGCGACGGCCGGCGGGGGCTCCGCGAGCGCGCGGGGACAGCGCGACAGGGCGGGGGCCCCGGCGCGGAGCCCGAGTTCGCGGGAAGGGGGGGGCGGCCGGCTTGAGCGGGGCCGGCGCTCATGGCGGGCGGGGGACCCGGGGACCCGGGCCAGGGGGCGGCGGGGGCCGCCGCGCCCGAGACCCGCGAGCACCTCTTCAAGGTGCTGGTCATCGGTGAGCTCGGCGTGGGCAAGACCAGCATCATCAAGCGCTACGTCCACCAGCTCTTCTCCCAGCACTACAGGGCCACCATCGGGGTGGACTTCGCCCTCAAGGTCCTCAACTGGGACAACCGGACGCTGGTGCGCCTGCAGCTCTGGGACATCGCGGGTAAGCGGCGGGCGGTGGGCTCAGTAGGGAGCCGGCGGCCACTGGGCTCCGCTCAGTCTCCTGTCCTCTTTCTCCGTCCTCAGCCTTTCTCTGTCCTCATGACCTGAGCCGAAGGCAGACACTTAACCGACTGAGCCACCCAGGCGTCCCCAGGTTCCTTTTTAGAATGTTTGTCATCACGCACCTTAGATCTGAGACCCTTCTTTGTGAGTGAAACTCCATTCTTCAGATACGGTGCTCTTCTCCTAGGCCAGGCCCTTCCATGCCCCTCCTCCGAAGGTGAAGATTTGCGAAGGTTGCTCTTGAATCCTTCCTCCTCCCCTAAACCAACACCTAGCCCCACTCCTGGACCCCTCTCCACCCTACACCCCAATATATTGTTTCTCTGTCATTTGCTTTCAGTTGCCATTTAGGAGCACAATACCCCTCTTTGAGAGGGTACTTATCTCCTTGCTTTAATTTATGAAAACTTGAACTCTGTCTGGTGGGGTGGGTGGGCATTTAAAAAGATGTTAACTTTGGAAAGCTTAAATATGGAAGTGATACCAAAAGTTACCCTGTTCAGTCATTGCTGGTAAGAAGCTCAGTCTGCGATAGAGAATTTTTATGGGAGAAAGTTCAGAGCTGGAGAGACCATTCTTCATCTTACAGATGCATCAGCCTTAGACGATTTGGTCACCCAGCTGGTAGCAGAGTGGGGGGGATGATGACATAGGTCTGTCTGCTAGGTAGTGCTCTTTTCATCAACAGCTTATTCCATATGAGAAAGTATTGAAGAATTAGAACCTATATACGCACTTATTTAAGAACAGACTTTTCTGCCTCAGATATGAGAATAAATTTATATATGTCAGTTCCTCAGAGAAAGGGGGATGATCAGCCCTGGGCTCAGCTTTTTTTTCTTTTGGTTACAGAAAACCAAAAGTTCGTTTGAAGAGTCATCTTTTGAAGCCAGAGGCTTCTTTTGAAATACTTCCTGCTGTTTCACAGAACACTTAGGAATACTAGTATTGCTTCTTGACAAGGTCGTAAATTCTAAAGGTTGCCTTACCATGTGATAGTCATTCTCCAGGAATCTTCAGTGTAGCTGTAGATTTCCATGAAGATGATTTTAAACCCCCACCTAGGAGGGTTGTTGACTTTGCCTTATTCTTCTTGTAAAATAATATCATATTTAGCTATTAAATTATCATTGGGCCTCACTGCAGGTAAATAAAAGATTTTATTGGCACATTTGTGTTTTTAAGCTTCACGCAAAAATACTTCTATTTGGAGACTTGGGAAAGCAAAATCATGAGTAATTTTCTCCCTGGGTATCACCTCTTCCCTTTTTTTGTCCACCTTGAACAGACCTATGCAGCCAGGAAGGGGACATAGTCTTGTCAGACTCTGGTACGTATTGGCCTAGATGGAATGTGCTTGCACTTTTGCCTAAATCCAAAGACTGAGCTTTGCCAGGAAGGAAAGCAAGATGTTAAGATCTCTAACGGGGATTCCTGGATGCGAGATACCATTCAGCAAGTACACACCAGATGTTAATAAGATTTGAGGTAAACTAATGAGGTAATTAGAAATTACTAGGCTCACCTTATAAATAAGATTTTCAGAGATGGGATCTTAATATATAAGGAAGCTGCCACAAAAATAATTTGGCTTTCACTTGAGGTTTAGAGAGTACGTTTGCTTTGAATATTTGACCTGTTAGTGAATCCTAGCTCATACCATTTGAATTAAGTCGTAATGATGTAATGAAGGCAAATTGAAGGCCACTCCAGAAAGTTCCCCAGGGCTAAACATATTTGCCTTATGTAGTAACCCATTGAATCATATTGAATCCTCAAAGGATAGAAATATTCCTTTATTGCAAAACAGTAGGTAGAACTGGTCAGTTGATATGACTAACTTAAAGTGTGGTGCTATTACTAGTTTTTTTGTCGTGGCTTTAGAGATGAGAAAGTTGGTAAAGGAATTACATTGAGTCTATATACTTGGAAACTTTGGCAAGTAGAACAGGTGGGAGTTGTCCAGACATTTCCATAAATGTAGCCAAGCAGTTTCAGCTGAACTCTTCAGATCAGGAACCATAGTGACTCTTGGGTACGGGCCTTCGGAATGCTTTTTTATTGTGTGAAATGAATGTAGCTTTAAAATCCAGATGTAATTCATTACAATTTTTGTGTTAGGCAACTGTCCCTTACTTCACACCTGTTTTGAGATTGCTTTTTTTTTTGAGATTTTATTTATTTATTTGACAGAACACAAGCAGGCAGAGGGAGAGGGAGAAGCAGGCTCTCTGCTGAGCAGGGAGCTGGACATGGGGCTTGATCCCAGGACCCTGGGATCATGACCTGAGCCGAAGACAGCTGCTTAACCGACTGAGCCACCCAGGCGCCCCTTGAGATTGCTGTTAACACATTAACTGAAATATACTAAATTACTGAAGTCGTCAATAAAATTTTAAGAAGTTTAATAATACTATTAAGATGTAGCAAGAGATGTCTCTAAGCTTCCTTTTGTTGTTATTACATAAATTAACCCATTTATCATAGGCCAGCAATGTCTTAAATGGTGGAGCTTCTACTGGTCTCCCAATTCCTACGGTCGTCTGGTGGTCGACTTTACTGGGCTATAGGTCCAGGCACCACTGGCTACTGTTTTCATGCAGGAACCACAGTGCCAGATGCCCGCAGCTCATCTTTTCATCTTGGTTTTGCCACAGAAGGAGCAAGTATACTTGGCGTCCTGGCTTATTTCAATTTTCTTCACCATATTCCTGATGGGCCCATATTTACCAGCAATTTCAGCCTTCTTGGTGCATTTTGTTTGCCATGTCACTGCAAACTAGGTTATTTCCCAGAGCAGAATCCAATCCGCGCTTTCATATGTATTATAGGTGAAGTAGTATTTGGCTTACTACTTATTATAACTTTATTAGCAACTATAGAATTTTCCAGGTCGGTTGAATGGCTGGTCTAGACTAAATCTTTAAAAGAAAGAAACCAGTTTGTCCATTTAGATCTAATACAGTGTAGTCTTCCTGTATTTGTTGAAGTGATTTACTTTTGCAGGAGAGGCAAAATTTTATCCCTCCCTTTTTAGAGTTTTCAGCGGGGCCTGAAATTATATTGATGCCAGACAGATTAACAGCAGAAATTTATTTCACATACGTTTTCTCTGACACGGGAGCCCTCATAAGAAAATGAACACCCAAAGAAGTGGCAAAACCTAAGTGCTTTTATACCAGGTTGAACAAGGAGAAGGAATTGTGGAAAAATAACTAATATGGGGAAGCTAAAGGAAAATAAGAGTTATTTTATAAAGTCTGTTTGTAGAGACATCTCTCCGCTTTGACTCCCATCCCTGGTGATAAGAATGTTTCTTTCCTCCTAGAAAAGAGAGGACATCTCTCACATGAGAGTATTCTCATCTCCTTTGAGGGAGAAAAAGGGGAGATTAGAGCACCCTTCTTAAACCTGCTCTTTTTCAAGTGCCTTTAGTTCAAAATAATCCTTATGCCAAAGTGGCATTTTTTGAGGAACTGATCTCTTCTGCCACCTTTCACTTTTTAGAATCAGTATTTCTATATAAAATAATCTGAATGGATAACACTCCTTTGGGCCCAAGAACAGATCAGGAACCTTCTATTCAGAAGTTCCTCTAAATATTATTTACCTAGAGCATAAAATGCTTGGTTGGAAGACATTATAAATTATATAAAGCATACTTAGATTCACTTTTTATTGTTTTGATTCCCATCCTAAATTAGAACATGGATCCTACTTCCCTTGTTCCATCTTCTACATTGACAGTCCCTGTACCTCATGGCCTCTTCTTGCCTGCTTTCATAACTCTCCTATAACCCACATGAACAAGAATCTGGAATATTATCTCGGATGCTTTCTTGACCTTCAATGTATCTATTAGTCAAGAATTATTAATATTCGGGTTTCTTCTAAATATGAAGAAGCATTGCTCTGAGGAATTAGATTTGTAATCTCCATCTTAAACACCAACTATTACAATGACTTTCCAATTACTTAATAACTCATTTAAAGGGATTTTTAAAAATCTTCATTATATCTGACTTTTGTATAATCTCGCCATCCTCAGCCTTACGAAGACTCAACTGCTGTGCTGAATTACACGTGAAGTCTACCATCCCATTTTACATCTTTAAATCTTCCTCAGTTCATGAGTCCGGAGACATCTTTGGGTGCCCCAGTCTGGACTTTGCACCCACAATTGCCCAGGCAGGATGGGCAGCGTTAACAGCGTATTTCTGTTACTGCACGTGGAAATTCTCCTGATAATGATATGCTTTTTGCCTTTCCTTTTTTTTTTTTTAATTAATATGTTACCTTTCTCAGTTGCCTCAGTTGTCCCACATAGGCTGAAAAGTGCCCATGTTAGCGGTAGAGAGAGGGGGACATTGATAAAAACCACTAAAACTTGACCTTTTTTCCCAACCATTTTCCTAATCATTCTATTGTTTGGATTGAAGATCTTGAAGGCTTTTAGAGATCCCATAGCCTAAATACAGAGAAGTGTCGTAACTTGACCAAGAGAACACAGATAATCAATGGCACTGTACAGAGACATGTCTCATGACTCTGAGATATGAAAACAAGCTTTTAATAGTGTAGCGGATTCTGGGTTCACTGGTGTCAAAACAGTCTAAAGATTGTTGTCGAACAGTTTAACAGACTCTTGTCTAAATTTGCAAATGTTCTGGTCATTCTTACAGTAGCTCATATGACTCCTACTTTATACCCATTGTAATAATTACCATCTCTTTATGTTATCAATCCAGAATTTCCAGTTATACTTTTTTTTTTTTTTAAAGATTTTATTTATTCATTTGAGAGAGAGTGAAAGTGAGAGGTGTCACAGAGGGAGAAACAGACTCGCCGCTGAGCGGAGAGCCCAACATGGGGCTCGATCCCAGGACCCTGAGATCATGACCTGAGCTGAAGGCAGATGCTTAACCCACTGAGCCACCCAGGCGCTCCCAGTTACACTCTTCTTAATTAACACAGAACTTCCAGCATAGATACTTTTGGATCGGCTCCATCATTTTTGGGGAGCATTTTGAAAGACTGTTTCCACAGTGTGGACTTTCTGGAGATAACAAAGCCATTTTATTGATATATACTTGCAGAGCACACCCTGGAAAAGCACGGTAATAATTATAGATGTTTGCATGGTCTACTCTGATCTCACTTTTTAAACCTTTAAGCCGTGCATTATTCTAGAGAGGCAGTGTTACTTTCAAATGTATTTTAGGAGAAATTTTATCCATTATGTATATGTTCTCTTGACCTTCTGATTTTCTTAAGCTTCTGATATGGAAATTTCAATGATTCTTATTCTGTTTTAAGGCATACCCAGGATTTTGTTTTTATCAGGTGTGGTAAGGCCAACACACCAGATCATCATCACTGAAAAGATGGTTTGTTATTCATAGTTCCCAAGAGAAGGGAGCATGCTGCCCTAAACAGGGCCACATGGGGAAGCACCGGGGTTGGTCAAGAGGCAGAAGGAGCAAGGGAAGAGCATGGGCTGGGCTTTATTGTAGTTTTTGCAGGAAGGAATGGACAAGACAGCATAGGGAAGCTGAGTAAGCTTAGGGTTGGTTAGTTTGGAATATTTGAGTGGGCGTTGGGCTATAGGGGTGGTTTCTGGTTGTTTAGTACCCGGCCATGGGTGATTTAGGGCAGGCGGATAGTCTGCTAGACTGCAGGAGCCTGAAAAGGGAGGCAGATGGGTGGTGAGGACTCTGGATTGGTTGGTTTGCTTATCAAAGATGTGCTTTCAGCAAGTGGTTTGCTGTCTGTCTCTAAGAACTAGCTAGCTGGAAGGGGCAGTCCCTCCACTGGTCCCCAAGGCCCCAAGATGTCAAAGCATTATAAAATATAGAAAATAAAAAACAATGACTGATCCATATTTCTAGGCATTTGTTAGAAAAGATTGAGAGATGAAAGAAAGTGCTCTTCCAAAGAAGAAAACTTTGAAAGCCTTAGATTTGTAGGCTGAGGATAGCATATCCTTAAACTGGTGATGATTTCACACTTAATCAACACTTAAGTAGTGGAGAGTGGACTAAGTCGACAAGTTTAGGTTGTGTTGTGGTTGCAGAGATCTCCTGGAGGGGGAGAATAGTGCAGACATATAAATGGAGGGGGGTGGTGGAATTCTGCAGGGTGAGGTAAAAGATCAAGATAAAAGTGCTTTAGAATTCTATTCAATTATATTTTCAAAAGTGCTTTTTATAACCAAGGAGGCTAGACACATAATTTCTTCACTCTTCTTTTGAGAAAGAAGAGCCACATAAAAATAAATGGATAGTAGGGGTTTAGTTTAAGGATCTCTGACAGTTGGCCTTACATTCTCTTCTTCCCCATTCTTTCCACTCACTTCTCTTTTTTTTTTTTTTAAAGATTTTATGTATTTGACCGAGAGGGCGCACACAGGCAGGGGGAGCGGCAGAGGGAGAGGGAGAAGCAGGCTCTCTGCCGAGCAGGGAGCCCAATGTGGGGCTTGATCCCAGGGCTCTGAGTTCATGACCTGAGCCTAAGACAAATGCTTAATGGACTGAGCCACTCAGGTGCCCCATAAAATGCAGATTCTTTAGCATCAACTGTGTCAATCGATTTGGCTACCTCTGACAAACATCCCTATGCATCGTGATTTTAACAAAGAGTTTTATTCTCTCACCTGGTAAGCCTGTGGTTGGGCAGTCCACAGCTGCTGAGCAGAACCCTAAAGTCCTCATGGACTGAAGCTGACATGGCACTGCCCAGCTATGCCTTGGTCATAGTCTTCGTCTTTGTGGTCCAAGCAGATGTGCATGCCTTGCTGTGAGGACTGCTGGGAAATCTAGGGCTTTTTTTTTTTTTTAATTGGACTCAACTGCTTCCCCAAGTAAAATTCTGTGAGGGGATAATGGAATAGGACCACTACCAATTCTCCATACTTACCAAATTAGAATTCCTAGAGGTAGGGCCTGGAAATTTGCAACTACCAAGCACTACGTGCAATCTGATTTCTACTAAAGTTGAGGAGAAGTTGTTCTGTCATTGGCTTTGCTGCACCCTGGGGATAGGTTGATCCTCTCACCTCACTCAAGGAGTTCTCCGCTTAACGGGGCAAACATGCCTGCTCCCCGTGTTCCCTCACGCTCACCTTCCATGACCCCGGAGTTCTTCTCGATTTCACATCACCTCCTCCTCGTCTGTGTGCCTATCTCAAGAGCCTCCCTCTGAGGGTAGTGTATGGATACAAGAGCATTTACAGGACAGAGATGGCACATTTCTTGCTCTTGTTGAATAACTAGGTAAGAAAGGAAAAAGCTAATATCTTAAACTTTTAAAACTACTTATGACTTTGAACACAAATCAAAAAGATATTTTGATTTTATTCCTTGTTTCAGATTGATTAAAGTCAGCCATTCTTTTTATAGTCCCACAGAATAAGACCTTACACAGTGGCTGAATACCACAAAAGCCCAGTCATCTTAAGGTAGCAAAAAGAGAAATCCAGAGTCTGAGTTGATCGGGGAATAGGTAATTTTGAGAACTACTGAGTATTACCACCGCTACCATCTCGAAAGCAGTTTATTTTCCTTTTAATTTAGGTGTTTTCCTATTTTGTTTCTGTATTCAGTTTGTTACTCTTTTGTTTGACAAACCCAAGACCGATTATGACATCACATTGTTGCCTATATCGTGGTATAAAAAATTTTAATGGATAATTATCCTTTTAGAACTGATGACTGGATTTATTTTTATTTATTTTTAAAGGTTTTATTTATTTATTTGAGAGAGAGAGAGAGAGGGCACAGAGGGAGAAGGAGACTCCCCACTGAGCAGGGAGCCTGATGTGGGGCTCGATCCCAGGACCCTGGGATCATGACCTGAGCCGAAGGCAGATGCTTAACCAACTGAGCCACCCAGGTGCCCCTGATGACTGGATTGAAATGAAATTTGACTTGGTCTTGATCTATTGGCCTTCTAACACAAGTTTGTTAGCAGTGCTTCATCTCTAAACCGCACAATGAGATTTAAGGATTTTTTTTTAAAGGAGTTTACAAGCACTAATTAGAAACTATACTTTTCCGGGGCGCCTGGCTGGCTCAGTTGGTTAAGCAACTGCCTTCGGCTCAGGTCATGATCCTGGAGTCCCGGGATCGAGTCCTGCATCGGGCTGCCTGCTCAGCGGGGAGTCTGCTTCTCCCTCTGATCCTCCCCCTCTCATGCTCTCTGTCTCCCATTCTCTCTCTCAGATAAATAAATAAAAAATCTTTAAAACAAACAAACAAACAAACACTATACTTTTCCTCTGGATCACCTTGAGTAAGACTATGTAGCTCAGTGATTCTCGGTGGGAAAGGGTAAGCATTTCTACTTGGAATACTAAACACCAGTTGTCTCATTACTTTGATTTGTGTTTCATGGTGAAATTTATATTTTGAGTTTCAAATAATGCGAGGAAATATTTAGGTTATTTATCAAATGAGGTCATGAACATAAAATATTGAGATGAACATTAAAAAACTAAACAAAGGGAATGATTAAAATCACAAAAGAGAGTATCTCTGGCCTCTCTTTCCGGTAACCATTCAGAATGTAGTCCTTTCCTTTTCAAACACTGAGAAGAAATACTTTCCTTTTGGAAATTTACATATAAAGAAAGAAGGCAAATTATTTTGTGGTTTTCTTTTCCTTAATTCAATTATGTATTTTTGGAAATATGTTACCTCAACTCCTTTTCAAGTCATTAGTGTTGGATACTCCCAAATACTACATAAGCATTTTGATCTTTTTGCCACCATATATACCTTAAGCTTCATCCACTTGGGTATATAAGTTGTGCATCTTTAAATATCTTTGAGCCTAGATGACTAGCACTGTGCTTTTTCTTCATTCTCATTGCCATGATGTCTAGTTATAATAAAGGTTCCCTCTTCTAGAAAAGGAAGTAACAGAATTTTTTAAAACATAAAACATTTTAGAGTCCTTTGGAATATTTCGGCAGTCTGCCCACAGCAGAGGCTGCCCTAGTATTGGGGTAACTAAAGCACTCAGCACTGGAGCATTGCCCATAGCTGCTATGGTCAAGCCCTAGGAGACTTAGAGAAAGGGTTTCCCTTGTGCGATAGGGCTGTGCTATCCTTGAGGAGAGTCGTCCTAGGCCCATGGCACTGCCTTGGGTCTGTTTGGAAACATGGGACATGGAGCAACATGTACTCCAGAAAGTCTTTGGCTAACAGATTGGACAGCACATTGGATAATAGATAACTTGGGAATTGGAGTAATTTCTTCTCCCTGGGATTTTATTTTCTCATCTATAAAACAAGAGAGGTTGGACTAGATGATAAGGGGTATCCTCTTTCAGTTACAATGTTGTCCATCTAAGTGTTGGTCAGGAAGGCATGAAAGTGGTCCCTCCTCCTCCAGTAAGAAATGACTACAGCACTGGTTAAAGAAGGTGGTGTTGCTTAGAATCTCCCCACCCTGTTTGAGCTACTTCCTATTTAGAGGAAGATCTCCCAGGTCCTGCTGAGTTTTTATATTGCCATAAGCTTTAACTCTACACACACATACACACATAAACTCCATGAAACAAAACTCATGCATCTGTCTTTGTATTTAATAACTGCAGACATCTCTACCCTGTCCTCTCCTGTCCTGGGACACAACCCAGGAGCAGTCAGCATGGTAGGAATTCCCTGCATTTTATTTACATATTTATGTAAAGTAGAATCCAAGAAAAATAAAGTTTTCTTGGACTGAACTTAGAATGGCTGATTGGCTACTTCCCAGAGAGTATTCTTTATATTTTTTTGTCTAAAATTAAGAAAAAATAATTCTAGGATTCTTCAGAATTCCTGTGCAATTTAATGTAAATATGAAAGTTTTTTCCATTAATTTGGTCCTTAGCCCTTTTTTAAACTTAGGGCTAACTCCCAAAGCGTTGTGAGAGGGAAGTAGTACAATGCATCATTTTTTTTTTTAAGATTACTTATTTATTTATTAGAGAGCTTGTGCATGAGCGGGGGGGAGGGGCAGAGGGAGAGGGAGAAGCAGACTCCCTCCTGAGCGGGGAGCCCGACCTGGGGCTCTATCCTAGGACCCTGAGGTCATGACCTGAGCTGAAGGCAGACGCTTAACCAACTGAGCCACCCAGGCGCCTCAGAATGCAGCATTCTCATGGGGAAGACTCAGCACTGTTGGAAGTTGTATCTAGAAGTTAAATATGTGAAGCTGTTGTGTCCAAGTAAGCATCTGAATGGCATTTCTTGATAAGAAACAACTAATAAGATTAGTTTACATACCTCTCTGAATAGCATCCCTTTGTATGCTACCATAATATACTCTTCGTATTTCTGATTACACCTAACACACCATGGTATCAGTGTGTCTGTTCCCTCAAATAGACTGTGAGCTCCTTAGGAGAGGAAATCATATGCATTGTTCCGTGATGTTCACCAGTGTCCAGCATAGTGCCTGGTACATGGAAGGAACCTAATACATATTTTTTAGTGGAAATCAAATCTAGATACGAGGTAAAAAAAAAATATTTGGGAGTTGTATCAGGATAGACTAGGTTATGTTGGGGTTCCAACAACATTCATATGTCAGTGGTTTAAGATAATTATTCCTCACTCTTTCTGCATGTCCATAGTGAGGGCAGAGGTTGGGGTGGAGGGAAGGATGTGAGGGCAGTTTTGCATTGGAGCTACCAGAAGACTCAGGCTAACAGAGGCTCTACCATCTCTTGGTGCTGTCATCTCAAAATTAGGGTTCAAGCCTGCTGCAGCAGGACAAGGACACTGTCACCCAAGTGATTCTGCTTAGAAATGACACTTCTGTTTACATTTCATGGGCCAAGACTAGTTCGTAGCCACTCCTAATTTAGTGGGGGCAGAAGAGTGTGATCCTTCATCTAGAAGTGGAGGAGAATGGAATATTTGTGAGCAGTAGTTTTGTTTTCCACTATAGTTCTTTCTTTTAGGCAATAAGAAGGGAATGGATAAAATTACCCAGAGAGTAATAATAACAAAGTTATGGGATGCAACTCTTACTCTAGTAGCAAAGTTTCCTTTATTTTCTAGTTTAACAGCTGGAAGAGTTTAACGTATCTCTGCATTCCAACCTTTGAAACCAACATAGTTAAATCTAGATTTTACCTTGTTAGTTTTTTTTTGGAGAACAGCTCTTAAATTTATGTTAAGATTATTATTTTCAATGAATTCATTGTATCTTTCTCTATTCTGTAATTAAGTTTAATGTATTTTAGAAATGTGTGGTTTTTACTTGTTTTGACCAGTTCAGGAATATCTCTGAAGCGGTAGTGGATTACTTCAGAATTTTTAAAAAAGGAGATGATGAACTCAGTAAAATAGGAAGTACACTTTACTATTCTGTTGGAAAGTAAGCTATTTTCCTAAATGCATGGCGTGGCCTTTTGATTCTGGATTATTTACATTTGATCCCCATTGCTGTCTGGATTCAGTGATTGCAGAATCTTTAGAAAATCATATTAAAGTTATCACAGAGAAACTTAAAACATCAGAAGGGAGAGCTGGGAGGGCTTAGAAGATCCCTAAAGATCCTTAAAGACACTTCACTTACTTGGCAGAGAAAGTTAACATGCCTGGGGTTGCTTGACCTTTAGTGCTTGATATTTTGATTCTCTAGTATATTTGTACTTTCCTCAGGTTCATTTTCCTTTGCAGACTGTTTTCACCACTACAGTTTTCACCACTACAGCATATAACTAGTTTAAGGCTTTGCCATGTTTAGTTGCACATTTTAAAGAGGATGCTCAGGCTTTCATCATGTAATACATTTATTGAGCACTTAATAATAATACTAGCTAACATTTACACAGTGCTTACTATGGGCCTGACATTTTACTTTTTGAACTTAAGGTCTGTGCATGTAAATTATATTTTAAGTACATGCCTTCATGAATTTTTATATAGCACTTCCAGTTCAAGGGATAGACCATCCCTCACCCCCTAGAACAGAAGTAGCAAATACTTTAGGTTTTGTAAGCCATTCATTCCTTGTTGCAACTACTCAACTCTGCCATGGTAGAATGAAAACAGATGTAGAAACCCATAAACAGATGAGGGCGACAAGATTCCGATAAAACTTTAGCCGAATTTGACCATGAATTATAGTTTGTCGTACTCTGCCCTAAAAGACTCTCAGGCAGGCATTTTACATTAAACCTTCCCAGTGAGCCTCCGAGGTAGGTATTATTTTTTATTACTTTATTGATATATAATTGACATACAACAAACTGTACAATTTGATGTTTTGCCATATGTAAACACTAGTGAAACATCACTGTAATCAAGATTGCAACCATTTCCATCACCCCAGAAGCATTTCCTCTTGCCCCTTTGTAACTCATCTCTCTGCCTTGCCGAAGACAATCATTGATGTGCTTCCTCTTACTAAGTCACTATAGTTTTTATTTTTAAGGATTTGATATAAATGTATTCATAGAGTAATACCTATTCCCTCTCTGGTCTGGCTTCTTCTACTCAGCATCATTATTTTGAGATTCATCTATTTTGTTACTTGTATCCATAGTTTGTTCCTTTCCTTTCTATTGTTATATTTCATTGTATGGATATACCATACTTTATTCATTGCTATTTTGGCTAAAAAAATAAAACGTCTATGAGCATTCACAAACATGACTTTGTGTAGACATGTGCTTTCATTTTGTTTGGGCAAATACCTAGGAGTGGAATGTGTTGGTTGTATGGTAGACATATGTTTACATTTTTAAGAAACTATCAAATTGTTTACCAAAGTGGATGTACTATTTTAAATTCTTACTCTTACCAGCAGTGTATGAGAGCTGATTGCTCCACATCTTCACCAGTCCTGGGTATAATCAGACTTTTTATTTTAGCCATTCTTGTGGGCATGAAGGGGCAGCTTGTCGTGATTTAAATTTGCCTTTCTCCAATAATTAATGATGTTGGGCATCTTTTCCTTTGCTTGTCATTGTATACGTTCTTTGATAAAGTGTCTGTTCCAGTCTTTTGCTTACTTTATTAATTAGATTTTTTATCTTCTTACTTTGGAGTTTTGAGAGTTCTTTATATGTTCTGGGTATAAGTCCTTTACTAGATCTAGGATTTGCATCTTTTTTCTCCCAGGCTGTACCTCTCCTTTTCATCTGCTTGATAGTGTAATTGACACTATTTTGAGTTGCTGTATGGTGTGGTTGTTAGAAAGCACACTCTGAAACTAGCAGAGTTTTGAATCCTCACCTTGGAACCTAGGGAAAATAACTTGAGGTTTCTAAGTCACAGGGTCCACCTCAAAAATTACTTGTCATACACATTTCTGATTTTCTTATGTTTTACCAAGAAGTTTATATGAGGACAAATTTGAATATGATTTAGTATGATTGGTTGAAAGAAGTATTTTTAGGGCTTTATAAATGATTCAGTAAACAAAACAATAGTCAGTGAAGCTTAATGGTTCTTCATAACTTCTGGATTTCTGTACTTTTACTAGTTTGGCACCCTACCCTCATTTCTAAATTGAAGGGATAGTCCAAAAGAGTACTTTCTTATAACTGTGAAATAATCTTATAATCTGGACTGTCTTAATGAGGCTAGTTTCTCATGTTGCCATAGTCATTTTATATTTAATAATTAAGATTTATAAAACTAAAAGTCAGTAGTATGTGCTCTCTAGTTAAAATTGAAGTCAGAACCACTTTAATGCAATCTACGTCATCTTTTTGCAGAATAGTGGTATTGACTTTGTTGACCAGTTGGTATATCCTCTGTGAATTTGCCATGTGTGATTATTAAGTGTATGTTTATGGAAAATGGTACAATGTTAACTTCTTATAGATATCAGCATTGAGATTAAATAAGCTATATAATTGGCTGGTCAGATTTACCTTACCAATAAAATAGGAACATGATAGTGAGGTTTCATATGTGACCATTTGTTACAATGAAGTTCGGACATCTGGATCATCATAGTACGCTTCAGATAAGCCCGTATGAGGAGCTGTCACAAACCAAATGAACTTCAAGTGTATCCATTTAAGTTTGCCTATTGTGTTCTTCCATTATTTCACTAAGCTATATCTAAAACTGTATGAAGCTATAGTAGAATTTGGAGAAGGAATATTTTTTTGTGGCTAGCTTTGCATTTATTACTCTCCATAAAATGTAGAAAACGTGTGTTTTTCATCATGTGTTTTAACAGGAAAGTGTCCTATCAGTTTTGTTTTTATCACTGGTCAGAGTTACCCATCTTAGATTTGCACTGATTGCCATTTTTCCTGAGCACTCTAGTCCATAACTTGACAGACTGAAGGTAAACGCCTTAGAAGTCAAGGCGACTACAGGATGGTTCAGAATGGCCAGCATCGTATTAACATGGGTGCGTGGGAGCCAGGAGACCCGGGCTGTAGTCCTGCCTTATGTTGTCAGTGCCGCTGGCATCCTGTCCAAGCAGCCGTCCGCGTGGATTTCATCTGTCAGATGAAGATTAGGGTCCGTCCTGTGTCAAAGAGCAAGACCAGACAGAAAGGGGATGCTTTGCAAAGTCCCATGTAGTATGTGAAGCAGGAGCATTTTCCCCAAAGTATTTAACATGTTAAATTATTTTAAAAGTATGATATTTGAAGACTCTATAGTTGATCCTTCTTTTAATCACACAGCCACATGTGCCACTTTTGTTTGTAGGTTTGCATGTGTCTGCTTTCTTGGAGGAGAGCAATCTTGCATGCGGAGTCAAAAGTGGGTGCAGGCGAGAGATGGGGAGGAAAGATGAGCTCCTTTATCTCATAGCCAGTCCTAGTCTTTTTGACTGCATTTTACCCACCGTACTTATCTTCTTCCTGCAAGCTTCATTTTCTTCTATTCTCATCTCTTCTCCCCCTCTGCCACCAGCTTTCTTTTTTCCTTTAGTAACTCTTCTCTTAGACCAGAGGGAGTGGGAGGTGGGGGAGCGATGGGCCCTATAGCTTTAAGTACTGTCATCTGGATGTTTTTTATTATTATTATTATTTTTTAAAGTTTTTATTTATTTGACAGAGCGAGAGTAGGAACACAAGCAGGGGGAGTGGGAGAGGGAGAAGCAGGCTTCCCACCGGGCAGGGAGCCCAAACATCCCAGGACTCTGGGATCATGACCTGAGCCGAAGGCAGATGCTTAACAACTGAGCCACCCAGGTGCCCCTGTCATCTGGATGTTTATGGAGCATGTGTTGGACACGCGCAGAACATAAAGCTAGTTGATTGTGTACTCAGACCCCATGATCAGTCACGTGGTTCTGTGCATCCTTCATCCCACCAGTTTCTTTGCTATGGAATGGGAGACGTGTTTATAGCACTATGCCTAGGGTCAGAGGGGTTATATCTAAATATAGACTCTGTCTGAATTATGAGCTCTTAATCTCTTATTTATTTTTAGGGCAAGAGCGGTTTGGCAACATGACCCGAGTATACTACAAAGAAGCTGTTGGTGCTTTTGTAGTCTTTGATATATCAAGAAGTTCCACATTTGAGGCCGTCTTAAAATGGAAAAGTGATCTGGATGGTAAAGTCCACCTTCCAAATGGCAGCCCTATTCCTGCTGTCCTCTTAGCTAATAAATGTGACCAAAAAAAGGATGGTGGCCAGAATCCTCCCCAGATGGACCAATTCTGCAAAGAGCATGGTTTCAGTGGATGGTTTGAAACCTCTGCAAAGGTGAGGTCTGCCTTGTGTTTGTATCTGCTCTGCTCTTAACTCGAAAATCTGAGCTGTAACTTTAAAATCTTTAGACGGGTTTATGTGAGTGGTTTTTGGGAGCCTAGAAAAAAGCAAAGTAGAGCATGGATATGTTATAGTTTCTTTGAGCGGGCAGCAGGAACGCTTTCAAAATTGGCTAATGTGGAGGTGAATAGAAGGGCAGGTTTTCCATCAAAATAAAAAATAGTTATTATTTAGAGCAAAGAACAATGACATTCTCTGAGTTGGAGCCTTTAAATGAAGCACTTCTGCAACTGGAGTTTATGGGGGGATAAAGTGTCTTGTCAAGCCCAAGCATTTTTGATTTTTACTGAAGGCTTCACGAAATATAGGGACATAGATGACACTGGTGAATGTGTGGGTCCTGTGCAGTACTAACAAAAATGGACACTGAGAGTATCAGAGAGATGTATTCAGATGATGTTTGAAGAGTTTCAGATTAATTGTGTATGAAAGAATTTGAACAAGAGGAAAGTATCAACACTTGTGACATGCTTCATGAATAGTGGAGTGAGAATTTTTTCTTTCATCTATTATGGGATACAGTGTTTTATGAAGAAAAACAGAAAACACTTAAGTTGGTTGTTAAAAATCTTGCCAGCCTAGATATATAAGAAAGCAAAGGTGAAAATCACAAGCACAAAATATTGGTGGGGAGGGAGTTTGTTGATGTGCTTTGGAAATTTCACATTATAGAGGTCAAATAACAGTCGGACTTATGTCAGAATGATGAAATGTTGGAGAAATTCTGTAATGACAAAGTCCAAGCCATAAGACTGTGCATCTTAACACAGTCCCAGCATTTGGGATGCCTTCTGTGGATTTCTTGTAGGTATATATTTTTTAAAAAGCCTTTTCCTCTTAGCTAACAAATGTGACCGGGTTTATCTACTGGTCAAATTACCTACGTACGGCTAGGTTACTTTTAGCTTTACCTGAAACCCACCCTAAAAGTAGAAGATGATTTGGTGCGCTGATGATCAGAATAAGGAAAGCAAAGCTATGAGAGACTGCACAGAAAAGCGGCTCTGGTGGTAACTGAGCCATGCTGGAGTCATCGGAAAAACTAGTGTCTGCTGGAGGCAGACGTTTTTACTCCTAAGCTAAAGGCTGTTTGTTTAAATAAATACATCCTAGAATCTTAAGATCTAGTTTCATGAATAAAAAGTGGTGGCAGAAGAAAGTTGCAGTGCGGGCTGGGTGCCGCGCGAGCGCTTGGCCAGGCTGGCAGGAGGAAATGGCAGGAGGGGCGGCGCCTCGTGGGGGCACGTGTCCGGGAAGCCACGCCCCCCGTCCGCGGCCGCGGAGTGTCTGTCAGGTGATTCGCTGACGTCCCAGCTTTGTTGGGAAATAGTCCGTGGTACGTGCAGTGTTTACTAGAGCATGAGATTTGCGGGAAGAGATGCATGTATTACAGATGAAATTTCTTCTCTAAGTTTTGTTTGAATTAATCATTCAGGTAATAAATCCAAATTCGTCCCCAGAATCTAGATGGAAGATTCAGAAACAGCGTCACGTGGCGTGTAGCTGGAGACTGTGGAAGTCATCAGCTTTGTTACATTTATAACAGGGTTACCTGTGGAGTGGAGAAGGAAAGCAGTGGTTAATCGTAGAAGTTTCAGCTCTGTTCTGTGCTTTCCTACAAATCTATTAGCAACACCTTCTGCAGAATTTCTTCGGTAGTAATCCAGGAATGTTCCAAGAGAATAACAGTAATACGAAATTTAGGTTAAAATTTTAGTCGAGGCTTAAAGTACTGGCCGAGTGTCACTAATGCCTGTATTTCTGCGCTGGCCGGCAGCTGACTTCCCAGCTGATTTCTGCTTGAATTCCTGTGATCTGAATTTTAACGGGAGCACAGCCAAAAGACAGTCTTGAATTCATGAACTTCATCTTTTCACCTTTATGGCAAATAATGGATTTCCAATACGAAAATGTGTGACTAATTACAATATGGGATTTTCTGTTCCTAATCAATTGCTACTAAATGTGGTTAAAGAGCATTATAATTCTTTGAGATAATGGGAATGGTGGGGGCTAAATGACTTTTGGACATTCAAAGATCAATACTTTAATTAAAGTTAATACTTACCGTGGGAGTGGAGGTAAAAAAAAAAAAAAAAAGCTTGATGCTGGAAAAGATACCCGAATGAATAGCCCAAGTCTTGCAGGTTTCTCACTATCTGAGAAAGTATAGCAGATAAGGGAGATAGCTAGAATGAGCCTCATGTTGTTAGATCGAAATTGGAAAGATCAATATGAACTTAATGTTTTATATGTATGTATAAATATGTATGTTTCTGTGTTTATATGTGTGTCTATATACACATATGTATAAACTGATAAACATAGAAATTGATGTCTACGTGCCTGTGGAGGGCACATGTATATTTACTAGCTCTGCCTGCTCAGGAGCAATGACACCACAGGTCCAATGAGCTTTCTAGTCCCCAGAATTTGGTTTTTATTTTTTTATTATTTTTTAAAAGATTTTATTTATGTATTTTAGAGAGAGAGCATGAGCTGGGGAAGCAGCAGAGGCAGAAGGAGAGGGAGAGAGAATCTCAAGCAGACTCCCCACTGAGCACAGAGCCCGATGTGGGGCTCAATCTCACCACCCTAAGATCATGACCTTGAGTCGAAATCAAGAGTCAGATGCTTAACTGACTGAGCCTCCCAGGCACCCCCAGAATTTGGTTTTTAAATACTGTTCTCCTGCAAAAAGAACAGAAGTTTAATGGAGAAATGATTGATTCCAGGATTGGTGGGACAAGGAAAGTAAAGATGCAACAGAGATATTTTGTGGTGCCAGAAATTAAGGAAACACAAAATAATGGAGACCCGTCAAAATGAAACAGGACCCTACTTATAGGAGCTCCAAAAATCCAAGACAGTTTGAGCAACAAAGTAAATAACTATTGTAATGGATCTATTCCATAGAATAAAATAATAATCCATGTTAGGAATAAATGAATGAACAAGTAGAGGAGAAGAGGAAACTCTTCCTAACAGTAGAATTCCAACTAATAAATGTAGAAGGAATGATGGAAATAGATAGTTCACCTTTATTTTTTTAATTAAAAAAAATTTTTTTTTAAAGATTTTATTTATTTATTTGACAGAGAGACAGCTAGAGAGGGAACACAAGCAGAGGGAGTGAGGGAGGGAGAAGCAGGCTTCCTGCCGAGCAGGGACCCCTTTGCGGGGCTCGATCCCAGGACCCTGGGATCATGACCCTAGCCGAAGGCAGACGCTTAATGACTGAGCCACCCAGGTGCCCCAGATAGTCACCTTTAATCACCATGGTAATAGCTGTTTTAGGGAAGAATTAATTGATATTAAAGTTAGCGGGGAAAACTATGGTGAAAAATAGGATATTTCCATATTTGAGCTTACTAAGTGCAAAGGAGAAATAGTAACTATTCAGTGGAGAAGCCTGGCAGACATGACGTTAAGCAAGTATGCCTCTCGGATGCTGAGAGGGACACATCACTTACTCCTGTCAAAAATGCATAACTTGAGTTTAATGATACGGAAACCTCAAACAAGCCCAAACTGAGGGATAGTCTCTGACCAGTATGCTGCTCCAAGAGTGTCAAGGTCATGAAAGGCAAGGTGACTGAAGAACTGTCCCAGGTTAAAGGAAACCAAGAAGACATGAGCACGAAATACAGCCAGTCACCTGGATCACAAATAGGACATTGGGACAATGGTGACATTTGAATAAGCTTCATAATTAATGCTGACACTATTATCGAATTTCCTGATTTTATCTGGAAATCTGGATATCCAGGATGTTAATATTTTAGGAATATGAGTGAAAGGTCTGTAGGAATTTTTGCTACTTTGCAACATTTTTGTGAATCTGAAATTATTTAGAAATGAAAAGTTAAATATTTTTTTAAAAAGCCCAGATTTTGATATGTGTTACTCGTGTATTTAATGACAACTAATAAATCTGTCACACAAATGTTGTGATAGCTAGTGATTCCTTAGGGTATTTTTAATGGACATCACACCTACAACATTGTTTCAGGTTAATTTACACATAACAACTAGAAGTAATAATCTGTACTCAGAGATGGGGAAACGACATGATGCATTTATCATATTTTAATGTGTGAGCCCGTTGACATTCCTCTTCATAACGTATCCTGAATACTTGACTTAAATATTCAAGGGCAGAAACTTTTTCATCTTAGTGCTTTCATTTATGTGAGTGGCAGCCCAGTGTGGGATGATGATTCCTTTTCAACCATTGAAGATAGTTCATTGAACCTCGGGGGCAAAAAGTTTGAGACAGGAACATCAGGAAGGGGAATCCTTTGTGAAAAGAAGAGAGTTCTGTAGCCACGTTACTCAATGGCATTGACCTCTGAGGGTGTATACCCTGTAGTGAGGAAGAAGGTGGTGGACGCCCCCTCTGACAAACTGTGCTTGTCCCATTAATACTCATGCTTTCTTCTAAGCATTAATCCTTGGAATTCATCCCGTTCATCATTTCTGCATTACAGGATAACGTAAACATTGATGAAGCAGCCCGGTTCCTCGTGGAGAATATTCTCGCAAACCAACAAAGCTTTCCAAATGAAGAAAACGACGTGGACAAAGTTAAACTGGATCAGGAGACCTTGACCGCAGAGAGCAAGTCCCAGTGTTGCTGACGTGGCTTCAGCTTCTGTCCCGCGTGCAGAATGCAGCCCGCCTGGGCGGGAGCCGGTCCTGAGAACGGATGATAAGGTGGCGGGTGTGCTGTTCTGCGAGTCCTCCCGGGGCTGCACTTTAAATGAATGCTCTGGTTTTTCTTCGGGTTGGATGAATCTTTCTCCCTGTTCGGAACGACAGTGATGGCACCCCTGGGAGCCTGCGCCCACACGGGGGTTTCCGGTGGTTGCCATGAGTTCAGGATAATGTTTACATCCTCTGTAACATCTTTTTAAATGATGGCCCCCCCCTTACTAGCTTCCAAGTTGTGCCTCGTAGTGGTAGTGCTGGGGTGGTAAGAAGCCAGACCTGCAGTCTTTGAGCAAGGCTATGGGTCCGTGTCTTGTCTCCACAGTCCAGTCTCACTCTCCAGGGAGGCTGCAGACTCTGGTAGTCACAGAAGGCTTGAAGTTCCTCTTTTGCAGTTTTTCCTTTTTTTTTTTTTTTTCTTCCCTACTTCAAACTTTGGTACTTCATGTAAAATTGTTATCCTTAAATATTATAATTTCACGAGCCCTAGCCAGCGTGGCGTGTCCTTGCCAAGGACTCAGCACGCACATGGCGCTGGGATTCTAGCTCTGGTTTGGTTGCTGGCAGTTGGAAACAATATAAATGAACATTCCTTCTCTCTCACTCCAGTTTTTTTTTTTTTTTTTTTTTACCCCCTCTTCCTCCTGGTTGTTTATTTTTGTACCTGAGAGCCTGGCTGGTATTACTGTTGCACTTCTCTCCAACTGGAGCTAGTCTTTTCAAATCTGTATTAGTAATGATCGCAGAGAGAAGTCACTTCAAAGCATATACAATGAAAGCTGAGGTTCTGTATTATGAATTATGAAAGAAAATAGTTCATGTGTGGTTTTCTGTAAAGTTTGGGACATTTAAAGTATAGCACATGAGGAACTTAAGGCAGCCTCATAATACTTGTATTATCATTTAACCCAGTTAAGGAAAAAAATAAATATTTTGACTGAAACCTTGTTTCTGTGAATTAATATGGTTCTAGAAAGGTAAATGGGGTGTACTTTTCTGCCTTACAAAACTTTGTGTCTGTTCACTTTTTCCCTTTGTTTTTAAGGGACTTGCTTTCATCTGAAAGGTCCAACCTATTTCTTTTTTTTAAATTGTTATGTTAATCACCATACATTACCAACCTATTTCTTTCGAAGGAATTTTAAAAGTGTTTGCGACATAAGCCAGAGCTAATACAAAATGAGGCATTGATCAAATTGTCTTATACATTATTATGAATGTGGGTAGGAAAGATCCATGCATTTATTGAGAGCAGGGGGAACAAAAACCTAGCAGGAATTGCATCTGCTCTGACAGGTGTATTCTGGGAATAAATAGTTATCATGGGTTATAAAATGTAGCTTGCTCTTCTCGTTAAATCTAAGCTTTGCCTAGGAATCACAAATGTGTTTATATGTTCTACATTTAAGTAAATAAGCTCTTTGATCTTTTGGGACATGTATTCTGTATAGAATTAGATTTTCTGAAGTTAAGGAATATAAAGAAGCCCCTTATTTAAATATCACTTACCATTTAGTTAATATAGCCACTCTTAATTGTTAAAATATATTGCATTAAATCTTGCTTTCTAAGAAACATATGTGTCATACTCTAAAATTTTTTCTGGTTTAGGTACCAAGTACTTCTTTTAAAAAAAAAAAAAAAATTGAGAAAGAGAGACAGAGATAGAGCACAAGTGGACAGGAGAGGGAGAAGCAGGCTTCCGCTGAGCAGGGAGCCCAACATGGGACTCAATCCCAGGACCCTGTGATCATGACCTGAGCTGAAGGCAGACGCTTAACCGACTGAGCCACCCAGGCGCCCCAAAGTACAACTTCTTTTTTTTAATTTAATTTATTTTTTTTACAACTTCTTAATCTATATTGATTCCAAAGTCCAGTTGTGTAAGTAGTATGAAAAGTTGGTGCCAAAACCTAAATGTTAGAAACCTAAAGCTTATTCTGGGTGGTCACTGAAAGTGACAAGTCTTCTTGGAATTTTCTTTTTTTAGAAACATTGATTTTCGTTTTTACAAGAAATTCATTGTGTTTAAATTGAGCAAAATCAGGAGTATTGCACTCTCTGTGCCCACCTTTACCACATTTGTTACCTTCTCTGAGGATAATTTTAAGTATTGAGAGTCCCTTAGATAATGGTTTCTCTATGAACACTGAGGGTTCTGTTTGTCATTGTGAGATAGTTTATTCTATTTATCATTTTATTTTTTTAAGATTTTATTTATTTATTTGACAGAGAGAGACACAGTGAGAGAGGGAACACAAGCAGGGGGAGTGGGAGAGGGAGAAGCAGGCTTCCCGCTGAGCAGGGAGCCCAATGTGGGGCTCGATCCCAGGACCCTGGGATCATGACCTGAGCCAAAGGCAGACGCTTAATGACTGAGCCACCCAGGCGCCCCCCTATTTATCATTTCTTACACTTTAGAAGTAAAACCGAGTATTTTGCTTCACTCCTAAATTCTCACCATAATTTGTTTTTGTAACTTGAACATAAAATTTGAATTTAGGGTAAGTTACATAAATGGCCAAAGGAGAGAATACTTATTTCCTTATTCACTTAATTGCTTAATGAAAATTCCTGACCCTCACTTCAGACTTACTTAAATATTTTTCTGGGGATGGGGCTCAGAAATCTGCTTTTAAAAAAAAAAAATCTGGTGAGGGGCACCTGAGTGGCTCAGTCAGTTAAGTGTCTGACTCTTGGTTTCGGCTCAGGTTATGATCTCAGGGTCATGAGATCCAGCGCTGCATTGGGCTCCCGCTCAGTGGGGAGTCTGCTTGAGAGCTCTCCCTCTGTTCCTTGTTTCTCTCTCTCTCTCTCTCTCTCAAATAAATATATGTTTAAAAAAAATCTGGTGATGTTCCTTTCGAAATCCCTTATAGTGAGCAGTAATAGTCAAAGTGTTTTGAGTCTGAAATCTATGGCATTACCTAAAACATGAACATTTTTAAAATATAGCACTTGTATTTCCATTTGTACATCAGTGTTGTTAAAGAGTCTGAATGACAAACAGTGAACAAGCAGTATAAATCTGCTTTCATCCACTGAAAAAAATGGAGGCTTAAGGATTCTGACAGGCTGGACTAATCTCCAAGTAACTTTGTACAATTAGCCATTTGGAAAAAAAAAAAAAAAAAAAGTCCTATCTCTATTGTGCTGTTCCTCACAGTGATACAGTCTGGAAATTAATAACCTAAATGTAAAAACAAGAAATACAACTACAAAACTTCGGCATGTATGGAAAAAATTTTGACACCAGGCTGAGAAATTCCTTTTTAAATCCCCAAATGCTTAAAGCCAAAGAGGAAAATATAGATACATTTGGTTGCATCAATGTCATGTCTAACAAGGGATTATAAGTAAAATTATAACAAGCCACAGACAAAAGAAAATATTTGCAACCCATTTAATTGGATGAGGGTCAATAAAGCAGGATAATAAACCCTAAGACAATGAGTAAAAATGGGCAAAGAATGTAAAACCAGAATTTTCGGAAGAAGCAATTCATGTGTAAATCTTGGTAACCAGGAAACGTAAAAGAAAAAAAAAATTATCAGATTCTGCAAGAAATGTGTAAGTTTGAGTGTATCCCTGATGTTGGTGCACATACAGGAAAATCGGTGCTCACAATCTGCCTTTTGACCGGATTTGATTTGATAGATGCCTCCCAGTTTCTCTCCAGTGTTGCTGTGCACCTGACTCTGTGCCCACGTATTGCTGAGAGGCCAAACTGCTATCATTGGGGAAATAACAGAAACAAAATCTCCCATCCAGAAGACCGCTCCACAAATGTAGAAGAGAGACAAAACGATGTTTATTGAATAAGCACGAGCCAGAATGTTTGCCTCAGGAGCAATAGCTTAGAGATTAAAAGGCCCTTTTGTATAGCTCAGCAGGTACAACCCATGTCATGCTTGTTCTCAAGGTAAACCGGAAGTCGTTCTCGGGTAAGAGGCCTTGGCGGCACATTTTGTCACACACGGTTCATCCTAAATGCACTTGATAGTTGGGGTGACCGTCTGTATTAGCTCATTTCTTTATCCAAAGGAGAAATCACTTCTCATATCTTCATGGCAGGAGGTAGTTGTGCAAGATGGTGTGAGATTTCTCCCCTACCACAGAAATTAGGAGATAGGGACGCTGTCTCTCCTCATAAATACATTGCAAAGAAATGGTTCCCCAAAGATGTCCTTGAGAAAGCCTGGAGAGAGGCTTCATTAGCTTTTTTTTTTTTTTTTTTTTAAAGATTTTATTTATTTATTTGACAGAGAGAGAGACAACGAGAGAGGGAACACAAGCAGGGGGCAGTGGGAGAGGGAGAAGCAGGCTTCCCGCTGAGTGGGGAGCCCGATGCGGGGCTCGATCCCAGGATCCTGGGATCATGACCCGAGCCGAAGGCAGACGCTTAACGACTGAGCCACCGAGGTGCCCTGCTTCTTTAGCTTTAAAACAGATTTACATACATATCAAAGAGACAGAGAACTAACTTACAAGTTTTCAAATGTAAACACTCTGAGAAAACGGGGAAGGGACATGGATGCGAGGAGTTTCTTCCCTTAACTTCCAGAAGGAGACTTAAGCTTATTTTTAATTTGTATTTGCCTTTACTTTCCAGACTGGGTAAACATTTGCTTATGTGTACAAGGAATAATAGAAGCCTGTTCACTGCAGCATTGTTGGGATATGCATGCAGGTATGCATGAAAAAAAAAAACAATCTACATGCTTATCTGTAGGGGGAAAATAAAATGGAAAATTGTATACCCATACAAGGAGATAGTTCAGCAATATTTTTAAAAAATGTATTAAGAATTTAAAGGCGGGGAGCCTGGGTGGCTCAGTCGTTAAGCGTCTGCCTTCTGCTCAGGTCCTGATCCCAGGGTCCTGGGATCGAGCCCCACATTGGGCTCCCTGCTCGGTGGGAAGCCTGCTTCTCTCTCTCCCACTCCCCCTGCTTGTGTTCCCTCTCTCGCTGTGTCTCTCTCTGTCAAATAAATAAATAAAAATCTTAAAAAAGAAAAAAAAGAATTTAAAGGCTATGTGAGCCATTCAGAAAGGTTAATACCAAATTCCTGATTGTAATTGCCTCAGATAAGGGCTAGAATTGTGGGTGTCAGTTAAGGCTGACTTGAGCTTTTTAGTTAATGTTTACATTTTTATGGTGCAATTTATTTTACCCCGGTCAGTATGTTTCCTACACTGTCACTGAAATCAAGCAGCGTTCCCATTTGGAACATAATACTTTAAAAAATAATAAACGCTTTGAATTTTCTTTACTTTTTACTATACTTAATAGCATCGCCTATGATTTTTGCCCTTCTGAGATCTTATATATATTATGAATATAATATATCCTATGAATATATGAAGCCACCATTCTTATTTCTGATTCTCCAAGTCGTGTCTGTGTGTGGTGGAGGGGAGGTAGGAATATGGGTTCGAGTTGCATATAAAATACTGCTGGGACGGTGTACGTGGCAGTAATTCCATCTACTGCCCCCCCCCCCCCGGCAAAACACCTGAATACCATGTGGTATCACCCTGCCAGTCTGTTGGCATTTCCCAAACCAAACCCATTATCTTTCAATCTTCTCACTGCCAAACCTGGTTTGGAGGTTTATTTATTTTTTTATTTTTAAAGATTTTATTTATTTATTTGACAGAGACACAGCGAGAGAGGGAACACAGTCCGGGGGAGTGGGAGAGGGAGGAGCAGGCTTCCTGCTGAGCAGGGAGCCGGATGCGGGGCTCGATCCCAGGATCCTGGGATCATGACCCAAGCCCAAGGCAGACGCTCAAAGACTGAGCCACCCAGGCACCCCTGGAGGTTTAAATGTTTATATATTATAATTTAAATAAGGTTTGTTTATGTTCATTCTAAGTTAACATGTAATGCTGTCTTTTAGTGGTATGATTATTTTGCTGATTTTTTTGAACCCCACTAAATTTATAGCTGCCATTTTCCTCCCTTTAGGAAAACTCTGCTTTTGAGTCTTTAGCTTTAGTCATGCTGCTAAATTGTGATTTGAGAGCTTGCAGAACTTTAAAGGAATACAGTAATTGCTCTAAGTGAAGTCTTATAATAACCTGGCTTCAATTTCAGTTCAACATACTACTTCATCTGTGATTTAAAGATGAAATTTTGTGGATTTCTTTTCTTTTATTGATTACAAAACTGAGGTAATCTCCAAAAACTTTTCTCTTTTGGAAATTTTAGCAAAGTAGTACTTTTATTCTGGTTTGATTTGGAATGGTTTTAATCGCTGGGAGTGGAATCTAATTTTTCATAGCCTAACAACTTTAAAAATCGAATATATATTTTTACTCTAGACTCTCTTTGTGGTACGACTTGAGCATATTTCTATCCAGTGCTATTTAACAAGGAGATGATTTAATTATAAATTCAATACATGTCACTAATCATGTGTAGTTTGTATAGAGGACTCGATACCGAAATGAATTATGATTAAAACAGGAACTGATGACAGGGTAGAAATGTAAGACATTCCTCGAGTATATACAATATTAAGCGCATTGTGCTCTGAAATAATAGTCACTGCTAACTAGAAATCAGCTTACATTCAAACATTTAAAGACCTGTCACAGTTTAAGATGAAGACGGAATGCTGAATCGGTATTAGGTTGAAAATACCACGCTCTGATATTTTAAATGTGCGTGTGAGAATAGTCCAATATTGTCTTACCATCCATTTCTGTTTAACTGTAAAGGAAATTATGTAGGAAAGACGTTATTAGGGTTCAAAGCCGAGGACCGAGAAAGAATTTTTGAGACGTCTTTGGTGCAAAAAGGTGGTTTTATTAAAGCCCGGGAACAGGACCCGTGGGCAGAAGGAGCTGCACCAGGGTCATGAGGAGGGGCCCATTATATACTTTCAAGTTGGGAGGGGGTTAGGGATAGCATAAGTCTCTAAGGAATTTGGAAGCAAGGTTTCCAGGAACTTGAGGGGGGCTAGGTGTTGTCAGGAAAAGTTCATTTATTACTGCCTAATAAAACCTTAGTCATGAGACCCTTCACATGTATATCGGTGGGTCATATGCTTGGGGGATGATTGCCAATATGTATCTTGGAGGGTTTAGAGATAAAGGAAGTTTCCAAAGGAATACTTATATGTTAAAGTAGACTTACAGGATTGGGGGGGTGGGGTGCGGTCAGACTAGAATTGCCTTTTGCCCTTAGCAAAGTATTAACATCGAGGCAGTTGAGTCCCTGGAGGAATGTCACCCTCCCTGTTTCAAGGACTTGTCAGTGGGCTCTAGGTAGTAAGGAAATTTAATAATTTTTCTTCTGCCTTTGTTTCCCACATCAGGAAACATAAAGCAAATACTTCACTCTGTAGCAGGCTTTAAAAGACATTTCACAACTCAGACCCTAAAGAAGAATTTTCTTCATGTAAATTTTAAGATAGCTCGAGGCTGAGTCAAACTCTGCTGAATCAAGAGTACATGAAATCCACTCCTGTACCCTATTTCTTGGACTCATTAGGATTTAAGACTATCCGAATTGTGGATGCCAGACTCTGATGTGGTAACTGACCCTTTACTCAAAATGGTGGCCATGCGTAGGCATGAACCACCACTCAAATGTCAGCACCGAAATCCTCTGCTTAGGATTCAAGGGAGACGAGTAAAGGTTTTCTCCTTTCTTTAATTCCCCATGTCATATATTAAGTCAACAGATACAGAAGGGAAGCGGAGACTTTTTATTTCCCCCTTAACCAGTTGGAGAAGCTTCCAAATGGCTCTTCTAGTAGTGATATTTTTGGAACTGCATATTATAAAACAGTGAGTCTGTCTTTTAACCTTTACTAAATGACATATTTGTAAGTATATTTTTGAGGCCTTTTTGTTCTTTTCAAACCAACGCTAATGGAGAACTTGATAAGAAAATGAAGCAGGTCTGTCTAATGGAATTACCTATGAGCTTCTCTGCCCACTCAGTCTGCTTAGAGAAGTTTTAGCCAACTCCCACCAGGTCCTTACATGTGATCTTTCATTCTGTTACCAGCCCCAAGTTTTAAATAAAATATCCAACATATCCTGGTTGGTTAACTGTTCTAACATTGGTTTTAGGAGTCACTAGAAAATGTTGGAGTTCCTTATTTCTAAGGCAGCACTAGTATATATCCTAGATATTAGAAAATTAACATTACCTCTTTAAAAAAATGAGTTTGAAGTAAAGATGAGGTTTTATACACTGAATTCAAAATCACTGTGCTATTTAACAAAAATGATCATTTGCTTCTTAAAAATAATTTTGTTGTATAACAAGATCACTTGCGTTTTGAAGAGAAATGACATTGTTAGCTATGTTTCAACTTTATAGCCAGATCAGAATTTATACAAAGATATCAGGGAAAAAAAAAAAAAAAAAAAGGATAGGCACAGGACCCAAAAGTGATAAACACTTTTACCAAGGAGCAGCTATATAAACAACCACATTTCCAAGATTTTTTTTTTAAATGAAACAATTACTAAAACATAAGAGATAGGTCAGAATCAGGAACTCAGGGCAGATACATCCTGTTAAGTAAGGGTCTAATTGTGTCTCCCCAAAAGGTATGTTGAAGTCCTCCCTCCAGCACCTCAGAATGTGACCTTATTTGGAAATACGGTGGTAGCAGATGCAATGAGTTAAGGTGAGGTCATACTGGAGTAAGATGGGCTCCTAAAACAATATGACTGTGTCCTCATAAGAGGATGGTCTTGTGAAGTCACAGGGAGAATGCCATGTGAAGACAGGGGATTGGAGTGATGGGTCTACAAGTCAAGGAACAGCACAGTTTACCAGCAAACCACCAGAAAGGAGGAAGAGTCAAGGAAAGATTCTTCTACAGGTTTCCAAGGGAGAATGGCCCTCCCTGCTGACACCTTGATTGCAGACTTTTGGCCTCCAGAACGATGAAACAATTCAATCCTGCTATTTTAAGCCACTCGGTTTGGGGCACTTTGTTGTAGTAACCATAGGAAAGGAATACACACCCCGACATCAGCTCTGCTTCTGGGTCAGGGAAGAAAAATTGTAGTACAAGATTCCAGTTGAGTTTTCCTCAAATGTGAAATAACATAAGGTAGATCCTCTGGAAACACACATGAACTTCTCCCACCACCCCCCCCCCCCACCAAGGAAATATCTTGTTTTCTAGTAATGGTGGAAAAATCAAATCAATCACAAGTCACCTGGACTAGCTATAAAGGAACCTCAAATTCCTAAAAAAATAGAGTTGGCAACATTCATCACAAAGCAATAAGATCAGAAAATAACAGAAGGTACACAACCAAGCCAACTAAAGAAAAACTAACCTGGACAGGTATCTTAGGCCAAGGAGAAAATTGTACCTAAAATTACAGAATGTCTGGAAAATCACTATGACGAAGATACCACTGATAGAAACCACTGAGCTTCAGATAGCAATGCCAAAATCAAAATGCCTTACTTCTAAATGATTAAGGAATACAAGTGAATGGAATAAACCTCCAACACAAGAATTTAGAAGACCAATGAAGGAAGAAATTAATGCTAGCAGCAGAAGTTTGCTTACTAGAAAACACATTAATTATTGTGAAGTTTTTTGGAGGGAGAATTTGAAATAGGTAAACTTGAAAATTATGGTGAAAAAATAATCACATTTACATGAGAAAGTTAAAAAAATCCTAATTGAAAACTTCGCTCAACATCACGCAAATAAATTCAAAGAAAAACATGCATTTCCTTAACTGCCCCAGGGAGAAAAATAATCTAATTTTTATATTTGAGAAATAAGTGGTCAAATATCTAACCTTTACTGAGCTCAGCCCTCTTTGTAACCACAATCACCAAAAATACACCAGATCTAGAATAGGTAACAGGGAACTCAATAAAAACATCTAAGGAATTGGTCTTCTCAATACCATTTAAATGGTTTCAAAGGTGGAGCATAGGAAAGTCTCCATTTTACCGAAGTTAGCTTGAAGTGTAACAAACACCTCGTTGCTCAACAAGTTGCACAGCTGATGACAGTGACTTCCCAGCCTGTTCATGGATAGCTTCTGTCATCCTATAACCAGAGCAAGACTAGTTATTAGAGACTAGGGATCTGAGAAGTGCTGTGAGGTGAGTAATTTTGGGGATGGAAAGAAAGTGAGTCCCAAGGGCTCCAAGAAACTTTGACCTCCTGTACACCCATGCTTGTATTATATGTTGGAGGCAGAGAAAGGCAGTGGACTTGCCATAATGAGGGGAAAGAGAAGCAAATTCTGTAAATTCCATGACCTCAGTCTAGGTGGTGTCTCATTACCATCCCAGGCTTACTATCAAGAATGAAACAACACACTGTTGCCGAGTTGATGATTACATAAATATTGAAATTCTTAACCAGAAAAGAAATGTTATTTGCTTGGGGGAAAAAAGAAACTTTTATAGTAAAAAACGATCAAACCATAAAATTTTTCTAGGATTTAAAAGCATAATAAAGGACGTCAGCATGATATATGTACTGAAACGTGACAAAGCTGCATAAAAATAGCAAACTAGCCCCAACCTTATAGCAATGAAAAAAGCCCACGTAAATAATTAGCAAATGAAACCAACAGCACAATAAAGATCCAGGTAAGATGTTCAATAGGGGTTTATAAAGTTGTTCACTATTAAGACTGTTAGGAAAGCTATTAATGAAATTTGGCATGAAAACAAATCAAGAGAACAATGTCATTCTTCCATAAATGCTGTGAAAGAATTTTATAAAAGTTGATTGTGACTTGCAAACATTGGGATAAGCGGCTATTTCCTAAATGTGATTTTTTTTTTTTTAAGTTTATCCATTGTGCCCAAAAGTTAACATCCAAGGAAAATACTAACATTGGTAAGGATCCAAAATACCTGAGGTGCAGATAAAAATTAAGACAATTTTATTATTTTGGAAAACAGTATTTTCCCTGAAGTTAAAACATGAAATGATTGGTAAATATCATGTACGAAATACAGACACTCCGCAGCATAGTAGTTCAGTTACTTCTTCCACAGATTGCAGCAAACTAATTATATTCTCTGCAAGGAACCATTGGTTATTAGTAAAACTTAGGTTACTTGACAATTAAGGATTTTTTTGTGGTTTTCATTCAACTTCCCTTTTTGGCATGTACTAGCTTCCATTTTATCTTGCTTAAACATCTCATAATTAGTGATTGTGAAAATAATTTTATGTAGAAAAACAATTATTAATAGATGTCTTTAAATAGAAATAGATTGACAGGTAATACCAATATTAAGAGGGTATATTTAGATAATAGGGTTGTGTCCTTTTTAAAGTAATGAGCATTTAGAGAAATGTAATATAAGGCAAAAAATTATTAATGTTTGTACAAATTTAGTATAAAACTCAGCAGATTATTGGAAGGAAAGTATTAACTGCTGTTTTGGTAGCTTTTTGTCCAGCCTCAGTGAATGATTTTAGTCTTGATCAAATCCTCCTTGAAACACTAACTCAAAGAATTGTTAGAATGTGTGCCTCCACTGGATCCAAGATAAATTGGAATCAGACTGAGGATCATCTAGGAGGTCAAGCAACTAGACTTCATTGTCAGTATTCTTCATAAAGAGTAACCAGTATTGATCAGGCAGCCACAGGGAAGGATGAGGTCTAGTAACTCCAGAGAGGACTGCACGACCACTCAGGGACCAAGGCTGAAGGTCTTTCTGAGATAAGATGGAGCAGGTTCACTTAGCCTCCTCTCTTATGATCCTCTGAGTGCTGAGTGACTGGATAGTGAAAACTTCCGGGAAGTTACAAGACCATGGTCATGACTTTGCAAGCACTCTGTGTGGTTACCTATCCTACAGCCTTTGTTAAAGCTACAGAAAGAAACTCAATGCTATTCAAAGCCTACTTTGTCTCACAATTTCTCGATTTGGACCCAAGAACATTGCCGTTAGTAATAGAAGGGATTCCTAAGCTATAGACTTCTGATCATTGCAGAATTGTTTAACCAAATGGTTAGTGTTCATAACATTAATTAACTATCCTTTAAGAGTTGCATTTCAGTTGAGTTGTTCGATTCTCTTTAGGATAAGCGTCCTTCAAAAAAAAGTTCCTCTTAAAAAAAAAAAAGAAAAGTAAAAGTTCCTCTTGAGAAATCTTTAAATCTGGTTAAGATAAAACAAGAATGTTAATTTTTCTTCTTGTGTAATTGAGGTGACAAAAACTTCAAAGTCATGTACAACAACATCTGTGTTAGATTATCCATAAGCCAGACATTATGGTGAATCTAACAATAAGAAAAAAATAAGTCTTAGGAAAGACAAACTATTCAAAACATATTTCCTTCCATTGCTCAAACTTCAAAACAGAAGACTTGGTTAGGGTGTTTTAATGAAACAATTTTCTGGTTTGGGGTCTACGGAGACTAAGAATTTAACAAACAATGTCATTGAGAAGATTGCTATGGGTTTCCAACAATTTTCAATACATGAAGGGGAGAATTTTTTAGATTTTCTCAAGTTATGAATTGTAGTAAAAATTCATTTTAGAAGTTGTTACTGAAAAACATTTTTTTCCTGTATTTTGTTGTTCAAAAAAGAATTTTTTTTTTATGTTAGTGTTGTTAAGTGTACCCTTCTGAGTCTTATATTTCAGGCATTTGGACATGTGGGAATAGTAAGTTTGACAGCATGACAGGTTAATAATAAATTCAATAATGCTTTTTTACTTAATTGCAGAGAGATTTCTAGGTCTCACTCTGCAATGCAGTGAAAGGGAATGAAGACATGTTTAGAAAGTAGAAAACTATAAAGAAAAGTGACATAAAATCGTCATTGACAACAGAACAAGTATGTTGTAGACTATGAAAGGTTTAGTATTTTGTTAACACTCTTCATTTTGGAACTGTCTGTTCTGAACATAGATGTTTAAACATGGAGAACAGAAGCCATTACATGTAAAAGGGAATCTGAATAAAAACTACAAACAAATCTTTAATTATTAAGTAATCTAAGTTCTGTTGCTCATTTATTGTTGCTTGCACAAAATGTAATTAGTTTGCTGGAACCTGTTAATGAAGTAACCAATGAATATGCTAAAGAGTGCATCTATTTCTTATGCAGTATTTGCTATGCTAACATTTTATCATTCAACTCCAGGGAAAATACTGCTTCTAAATTTGGCTACTAAAATATTTTTTTAATAACTGTGACCATTAAATTTTTGATGCAGTTTTCTATTGGCTTCTGTATACTAAAAAGTTCCTTCTGTGATGATTATGTAGGCTTGGGTCATTCAACATCCTGCTGAAATAAGTATTCTGTATACCTCTAAGTTGTAAAACAATTTGGTATTAGCTTAAGAATAGCCAGGCAGATCAAAGAGTCAAAAAGTCCAAATATCAATGTAAGAGCATTTGAAAGTGTAGAATATGAAGAGGTGTTATTTCAAATCAGCAAACAAAATTTGATTATTTTAATAAGACATGTTGAGAGAAGAGAGTGGTCATACAGGGAAAAATGTTGACTCCCTACCTCTCATTATTTATTCAAACTAATTTCAGATATGTGAATCATTTAAATTTAACAATTACTAAGATAAAACATGGGATTTTTAGGATATCTTGAAATTGGAGAAACCTGTCTAAGGATGACACAAAGACTAGCTCTGATATATTCAACTACACAAAATAAATAAATACATTGCCAAAACTCACCATAAATAAACTCAAACGATAATCCTGGAAAAGTAACCCAAGTTATAGTTAAACTGCTATTGTCCTGGATTTCTAAAGAACTCTTACAAGTCAAAAACAAAACAAAACAGCAGCCAAATAGAAAAATGAGTAAAGAATAAGCAGAAACAGTTCACTGAAGAGGAAATACATATGATTATTAAACAGATGAAAAGATGCTCAAACACACTCACAAAAATGCAAATTCAAAACCACACTGAGATACCATTTTTCCTCTATTTGGTTGACAAAAAATGTATTTGCTAAAATGATTAGAGTGTAGTAAAACAGGGTCTCATGTTGCAGAAAGGGAGTAGAACTTGACAAAATTTCTATGAAGGTCAAGTGGTCAATAACTGTGAAAATTATACATGTCATTTTGCATCACGTTTGCACATAGGCATTTATTCTACAGACATGCCTGAACATTTGTAAATGTAATTCATGTTGCAAGGATGTTCACTGCAGCAATTTTAATGAAAGCAAACCTCCTGGAAAGAGCAGATTAGAAGCAGAACGGTATTGTGGTATTCCTTTCACAATCAGATGAAACATGGATACAGAAAAGGTACAAATCCTTTATATAGGAACATGGCAATTTCATAAGTTATCTGAAGCCCTTTGGAAATTAAGTGCTAAAGCAACTATAGCCCATTTGGCATAGTAGAAGTAAAACCTTTCTTATGCCATGTATGTCCTTGATTTAACAATGAGGGCTCGGTTGTGACGATGGTTGTCAGTGTGACTATGTGCCAGAAACTCTGCTGAGCATTTGAAAAGATTATTTAACCTGCTTTTAATAATATGTTCCCCTAAGATGACTTTTTCAATGCCAGTGACTCTACATATTTTTTTCCAAGGAATTCTTTTAAGACAGACACTCTAATAACTGCTTTCTAGATTGTGATCCTGTTACTGAAATGCTAACTTACTGCTCTATGAAGTAAAAATACTGCTTACTGCTCTATGAATTAAAAAAAAAAAAATTCCTCTGCTCTGAAAAGATGCTTGGCCTTTTCTCTGTCAGTTCTCAGTCAGGGGGGACAAACAATACTGAGCCCCATCCTTGTGTTGGAAAAGCAACAAACAAGTCCCAACAGTCAGGTAATGCCATGTCCCAGTCAGGACTCTATCCAAACCGTGCTGGAAAGAGGAGAGAACAATTTCCTGCTTCTGAAGAACTTATAAGACAGCATCAAATGACTAAAAAAAAAATTAAGCATCCTCCCCTTTTATTTGTGTGATACAGCTCTGAATGATTTAGAGATTCTCTCAGATGTCAGCTAAATTTTACTTCATTCAAAAACTGTACAGCTGGGTACATAAATCAGTAACTCACCACTGGTGAATATACCGGTGGATGTCACTGAGGCATGTTTTCACGGTAGAGGCTTACTGCGTTGTCAGAAAGAATGAAGCAAACACAGCACTTCCTACATGGCAGGCGCTATTTTTATTTTAAGTGCATGCATTTGTGTGTATTTCATCATTATGGGTTAGTAAGATACATAGCATCAAACATCCTTACGATGGAATATTATGCAGTGATCAAAAAAAAACTTGCCATTTGCAATGACGTGGATGGAACTAGAGGGTATTATGCTAAGCAAAATAAGTCAATCAGAGAAAGACGAGTATCATATGATCTCACTGATATGAGAAATTCTTAATCTCAGGAAACAAACTGAGGGTTGCTGGAGTGGTGGGGGGTGGGAGGGATGGGGTGGCTGGGTGGTAGACATTGGGGAGGGTATGTGCTATGGTGAGCACTGTGAATTGTGCAAGACTGATGAATCACAGACCTGTACCTCTGAAACAAATAATACATTATATGTTAAAAAAAAAAAGAAGAAGATAGCAGGAGGGGAAGAATGAAGGGGGGGGAATCGGAGGGGGAGATGAACCATGAGAGACTATGGACTCTGAGAAACAAACAGGGTTCTAGGGGGGAGAGGGGTGGGGGGATGGGTTAGCCTGGTGATGGGTATTAAGGAGGGCACTTATTGAATGAAGCACTGGGTGTCATATGCAAACAATGAATCATGATGTCAGTATGATGACTAACATAACATAATAAAATAAAATTAAAAAAAAAAAACAAAACCAAAACAAAACATCCTTACAGGCGAGAAGGCAAAGACTCAAATAGATTAAGACATTTGTCAAGGACAACTTAGTATGTGGCAGTCAATTATGATCAACTCACTCATTGACAAATCCAGTAAACGATTATAGCTATTGCAATTGTTGTGAAACAATTGTAGCTATTGTAATATCTCATCAATTGTGAGATATAAAACACATCACTGTTTGATGTTCTGCTGAAAAAATATAACTTTGCGAATCATACCATAATATGCACATTATACCATACTATCCTCTACCAAATTGCACGTGAATAAAAGTTTAGGATAACAATGTTGCTGACAAATTGATGTTTGATGTCTTAATGATAATCCTTCAAAAATTGATCACATCAGCTTCTTACTATCCTGAAATTTCTACTATTCTGAGGCTCCCGGTATATAGGCAATCTTTTTAAATGTATTTTAATAACAAGATACATCACAGTTTCAACTCTTTATGAGTGTCTTCCTTTCTTAGGTACAATAATAAAAAGAAAAGAAAAAGAAAAAAAGAAATTGTTATTTCTCAAATGACAAATATTGTTTCATCGATATCAATCTTATGCCCTGTTGTTTTTGCAATGCATTTTTTGCACACACAGTAACCTTTTATTTCAAAGCAAATTATGCTATAACCTCTTTGAAGACATATTAAATAGAAGTTAAATTCAGCACACTTAGTAGCAACGACCCATGCAACGTGGATATGAATGAAGAATTCCTGGGTGACTGGGACCACGTTCTCTTATGTTCAGGAAATGACAATCACATTATGTCTCCTGTCTGGCTGACAGCAATTGTAAGACTTCATCAATTATAAGGTACATCTTGATTTCAAGGATCTTAAAATGTGGAAAAAAAAGTTAAAATATATGAAACAAAGTTTGTGTCGAACACAGTGCTAGGAACTGGAATACCAAGAAATAATAGAGTCTTGTCCCTCATGCTGCTAACTGCCTAGTGTGGGTAGACAAGTAAGCCAACAATTAGTATTCAGTGTGATGATACAATTAATATATATTTATACAATTCTTTATATATACACTTTATATGTGCTAACATATTTAATCTTTATAATTATCCCTTGAGGCAGGTACATGATAGAGGTATAAACCTGTCTGGATACCCAGGAAGGGTATCTAAACTATCATGTGTGGGTAGAAAGCCTTTTGTGGGAGACACCACATAGGTGTGAGTAGTGGAGGAGAAGGGGAGAATTAAAATTCTAGGCAACAGCACTCCACTAGCACAGTCGGAGAGGCAGAGAGAGTGGGACACCTGAAGACTACCCAGGGTGGAGTAGTAAAGGCACTGCGGCTCATGGGGTGATGGGGAGGAGTCAGGAGCAAGGCTTTTTTTTTTTTTTGCCATATTAAGGAATTTAGACATTATCCTACAGATTGAAAAGTGCTATGGCTGGATCAGAGGGAGTTGTAATTGGGACCAGAGAGGTCCATCAAGAAAACTATTTCAAAAATCCAAGTAAAAACAATAAGAACTTACATTTAGGTCAATGGTAATTTGTGAAATACTGAATACTAATATTAAAAAGGTGTAGTCAGCAAAAACAGCCCAGTAAGGAACTCCCAAGTTCTGCCCCTCCATAAAAGGAACAAAAAACTGCTAAAACTATGAGAATTTACCTTTCTTTTGGAGCCATGAAATTAACCAAAGGTTTATAGCAAACAGAGAATCTTGAAAGCAGCAAGAGAGAAGTGACTTCATAAGGGACCTTCAGGGGTGCCTGGGTGGCTCAGTCGTTAAGCGTCTGCCTTCGGCTCAGGTCATGATCCCAGGGTCCTGGGATCGAGCCCCGCATCAGGCTCCCTGCTCCACGGGAAGCCTGCTTCTCCCTCTCCCACTCCTCCTGCCTGTGTTCCCTCTCTCGCTGTGTCTCTCTCTGTCAAATAAATAAATAAAATCTTAAAAAAAAAATAAGGGACCTTCAGTAAGATTCACAGTAGTTTCTTATTGGAAACCATGGATGCCAGAATGCAATGGGATAGCGTGTCAAAGTATTGAAAGAAAAAACTTTCAACCAAGAATGCTGCATGTGACAAGTTTACCCTTCAACAACGAAGGAGAAATTTACACATTCCCAGATAAATAAGACTGCAAGTTTGTCATTAGCAGACATATCCCATAACAAGTGCTGGGCATTTGTTTGCTAGAGCCATTCAGGCAGAAACAAAAAGACATTACACAGTAATGCAAATCCACGTGAAGAAATAAAGAACATGGATAAAGGTCACTAACTTCTTAGATAAGTGTAAAAGTATATACATATATTTCTTGTTTGTGATTCATTTTTTTTCTATCTGATTTTAAAGACAGCTGCATAAATCAATAATTACAAATCTGTATTAACTGACATGTAATGTATAAACTTGTAATTTCTGACAATATCAGCATTGAAGGTGGGGGGTGGAGAAATACAGGAGCAAAATTTTTATATATTATTGAAATCAATTGGCATTAATCTAAACTAAAGGAGAAATATAAAATCTGAGTAGACTTATAACAAGTAGAGAGATTGAGTGAGTAATCAACTTCCAAAAAAAAAAAGCATAGGGCCAGATGTCTTCACTGGTGAATTCTACCAAACATTTAAAGAATAAATGCCAATTTTTCACTAAATCTTCCAAAAAACAGAGGAAAGGGAACACTTTCCAACGTACTCTATGCAGCTATTATTACATCGATATTAAAGGCAGAAAAAGGCATCGCAAAAGTGAAAACCATAGACCACTATCCTTTAGGAATAGAGATGCAAAAATCCTCAAAAAAAAAATTAGCAAACCAAAGCCAGCAGTATATAAAAGTAATATACACCATGAAAAGTGGGATTTGCCCCAGGAATGCAAGATTGGTTCAACCTACAAAAATAAATATAATACATCATATTAATAGAATAAAGGAACAAAGATACATGATCATCTAAATATATGCAGAAAAAGCATTTGACAAAATCCAACACCATTTCTTAATAAATACACCCAACAAATTCAGAATAGAAGGGAACATTCTTAATCTGATAAAGGCCATCTGTTGAAAATCCATGGTAAGCATCATGCTTTTTTTCTTCTTATACAGTATGTTACTTTGATACATTTATATATTATAATATGGTTGCCACTGTAACAATGTTGATCACATTACATACTTATAATATTCTTGCCTATATTCCATATACTATACATTAGATCTCTATGGCTTATTAGTACTTATTACAAGTTTGTACCCTTAAACACCATCAATCTTATCCACCCCCCATCCCCAAGTAACCATGATTTTACTCTCTGTATTTTTTTTTTTATAAGTTTCACTGTTTTAGATTCTACATATAGGTGATATCACTTAGTAGTTATCTTTCTCCGTCTGACTTGCTTGGCTTAGCATAATGTGCTCAAGGTCCATCCTGCAAATGCCTGGATATCCTCCTTTTTCATGGCTGAATAATAGTCCATTGTGTGTATGTACCACATCTTTCTTATCCATTCATCTGTCGTTGGCTTTGGGTTGTTTCCATACCTTGGCTTTTGTGAATAATGCTGTGATAAACGGGGGTGCATATATCTCGTCAAACGCCTGTTTTCATTTCCTTTGGGTAAATACCCAGCAGTGGAATTGCTGAATCATATGATAGATCTATTTTTAGTTTTTTTTTTTGAGGGATCCGTATTGTTTTCCATAGTGGTTGGAGCAAACATTGCACTTAATGATGAAAACTAAAAGCCTTCAGGAACAAGACAAGGATGTCTGCTCTTAAAACTTCTACTCAACACTGTACTGGAGAGTCTAGCCAGTGCAATTAGTCGAGAAAAAGAATTGAAAGGCATCCAGATTGTAAAAAAAGAGGTAATATTATTTCTATTTGTAAAAAACATTAGCTTACATATAGAAAACCCTAAAGAACACACCAAAAACTAGTAGCTTTAGTTTTTAATAAGCTAGTGCAGCAAAGTGGCAATCTACAAGATCAATGTACAATATACAAAAATTAGTTGTATTTCTATGCAGTAGTGATGAGCAATCTGAAATTAACAAAGCAATTCCATTTATGGTACTATTAAAAAATAAAATACTTAAATAAATTTAATCAAGGAAGTGTAAGATTTATATACTGAAACCACAAAACATTATTGAAAGAAATGAAAGATCTAAATAAATAGAAAGACACCTGATTGGAAGACCTAACAGTGTTAAAATGAAAATAGTCCTCAAAATGACTTATAGATTAAAAGCAATCCCTATCAGAGCCCAGTTGCTTTTTCACAGAAGAGGATAAACTGATCCTAAAATTCATACATAAATGTATGGGGCACCAAATAGCCAAAATAATCTCGAAGAAGTGTTTACACCTCCTGATTTCAAAACTTGCTACATTACATAGAATCATAGAATAGGTGCTGGGTAATATAATAAGTAAATTCTTATGTGCTAAACACGTGAACATGTTTGATGGAACCTTTAAAAATGAATTTTCAACTAAGAGCTTATGTTAAGGAAAGAGAAAACACTAAATCTCAAATTAAATTTGTAGCTTATAACTATACTGAGTTTGCTCATATAGGAACATACCTGTTCTGACACTTGAACTGCTCATCTTTATGAAAAAGAAAAAAGAATCTGTGCAATTTGCAGAGCTCAGTATTGCAAGTATGACACTGGGCTTCTTTCAGTTGCTATGGGCAAGTTACTTGAATGATTTCAACAGATTCTTGAACTGAACAGAAATTGCTTCCCACTCAGTTATAATTTTACCATGCAGAAGCTAGAAATTGGGAATAAATAATGAAAGAGGTCATGCAGGTTCACATATAATGCTCTGTGTGGGATGTAGCTGATGACTGGAGAGGGGAACCGTGACCTGGAGATAGAAAGATATTGCTTTATGATCTGAAAGACATTCTGGCAGCTGTGACTTTAATTTCACATAAGTAAATGGGAAAAAAGTGCCTATCGTGAAGGAACAAATATGGTTGCTTAAGTTGTGCCTTTAAAGTGGTACCCAAAAGGAAGAAGTAAACAATCCGCAGTAAAGAAAAGCACAGAATGCAGACCGCAGTCTGATTACGACTGTAGCGCTATTTGCCACATAGCTACCATATCCTTGAGATAAACACTGCAGAGGTGAAAGACACGTAAAATGATTTAAAAAAAAAAACTTTTATGTGACCCATAGATTTCTTTCTTTCTCTTTTTAAAAGACTTTATTTGAGAGTGAGAGAGAGAGAGCACAAGCAGGGGGAGCAGCTGAGGGAGAGGGAGAAGCAGACTCTCTGCTGAGCAGGGAGCCTGATGCGGGACTTGATCCCAGGACCCCCAGGATCATGACCTGAGCCGAAGGCAGACGCTTAACTGACTGAGCCACGAAGGTGCCCCCATAGATTTATTTCTTGACAAAGAGAATTGGTGGCGTAAAGATGGCCACAATTTCTTTCTAGCTCTCTCGTTGGAGAAGAGGAGTGTATTTTTCCCCAGCCTCAATCTAGTCTGGCCCCGTGACTGCTTCAGCAGTAGATTATGGTAAAGTGACACCATGCTAGTTCTCACCCTTTGAGGACTGACAGGCAGCTTTTGCATCTGATCTCTGGGAATACTGACTCCTGAGAGTCTCCCTCTCAGAAGCTATCCGCCGTCCTGTGAAAGGCCCAGGCCCCATGAAGGGCCGTGTGAGGTGCTGTGGTCAGTCGGCCCAGCTGAGCTCCCAGCCTCCAGCAAGCATCAGCTGAGAGCTATGTGAGTGAGTCATTTGGATGTTTCAGCTCAACAGAGTCACTCAATTACTGTGGCCCTAAGTGACATCACAAGACCGGAACCACCTGGGTGATCTCAATCAACACAGAGAACCGTGAGGAGTAATAAAATGGTTGTTTAAAGTATTACCTTTTGGCTGGTTTGTTATGCAGCAATAGGTAATCAAAGCAATCACTTACATAAAGGTGTATATTAAGTTGCGTCAAAACTCAGGTTTATAGATGGCATAGATGGCATAGTAAAACAATTAGTAACTTTGACCTGTATCAACAATTGTGTCTGCAATCCAGTGGTCTCCTCAAAACTGCCTTAAGGGAGTTTTAGCAACTCGATAGACTACCTTCAGACCTGATCTCTTTTCTAAAAACAAATTTATATTCCACTGGGTCCTAGACAAAAAGTCTGTGAAAGACCTCTCAGTACCTCCAATTTAACACATCAAAAGGGCTACGTCTTCTCTAAAGTTCAGGCATGGAGACAAGGCTTTTACTCACAACTTTATCTTAGTTAAGATTGTTCACTTGTTTGTTTTTAATAAGGTGAAAGCAGAAAGATGTTAAGAAATTTTAGATTGAACTTTTATGTTGTCACTGATATGTTTTTAAAAGAGATTAAAATAAAACAAAACAAAAACGAACCACCTCAAGAGACAATCAACCTAGTTATCCTAAAAGAAAATTTCAGATTCAGTAAACTGTAAATAGAAATCTCTATGTGTTGAGTTAATTTTTGAATTTGGTTTCTGTCTCTCATCCGAATTTGGTCAGAATGAATCAGTGGTGGTATAAAATTGAGTTAGTTTTTCCCTTTTAGGTTGTTATATTTTACCTCAGATCCTCGACTTGAGTCAATCATCAGTACATGCTTTTGTGGATTGATAAAACACGTTTTCTAGTATAGTCCACTAAGAAACACAGTGCACGTGGAGTGAGGCCTGTTTTCTGGGATGGCTTTGAGGAAAAATTACTAGCTGTATAATTTTGAGTAAGTGCCTAACACACTCTCCCCTCGATATCTGAATCAGGAAAAAATAATAAACATCTTTGCCCTAATATTTACCTGGAAGGACTGTTCTTCAAAATCAAGTGATCCTATATGTGTGTGAGTCTATTTAAGGAGTGAAAAGTTTATTTTTTAAACTAAAATTGTTTTATTGTTATTCTTGATAATTCTGCTTCTAGTAATTGTGTATATTTTTCTGTCAATCCTGGAAACTATTTTATTGTATTTTTCTTAGTTCCAAAGTTGATCATTTTTTTTCAGATTGCAGTACCTTTGCTGGCTTTGCTCATAAAGGCCTCACAAAAGTTGACTGATATTTAGTTGGATCATAAACCATGGCAGAAATACTGGGGAGAGAAGAGAGAAACAAATTGTAGACAGAAAATAAGAACTAAGATGACAATTTCAAGCATTTAAACCTCTACTAAAACCTCCTTTCTTTCTATCTCATTTTAACCCATCCAGGACCTATACTTTAGAATCCTGAGATTTTACTGACCATCAGCTCCTGTGTCCTCAGTTTCTCTCCACAATGGCTTAGATTCCACAATTTGTCATTATAATCACACCTTTGCATATACTATTACTCCCATCCTCTTCTTTTCTTATATATTTCTCCTGGAATTTTATGTATGTGGAATTACATAGTAAACACTGTTGTATCTTGCTTAATTTCTTAACCTAAAGTTTTTTTTATGATTTATTCCCTGTATGTATCTGTAGTTCAATCCTTTTTGATCCTGAATGGTATTAGTGAATATATCACATTTTGTTTATTCTCCTATTGATGGACATTTAGGTTATTTCCAACTGTTGCAATCAATAATAAAGCTGCTCTAACTTTCTTGTACAAATCTTTGTGTGAAGATATGTTTTCATTTCTCTTAGGTAAATACCTAAGACTGGAATTGCTGGTTATTGAGGTAGGTGTGTGTAAATAATTTTCCAGAGCCATTTCCCATCATCAGTGAAATTGGTGGTTGCTTTGTCATCCTCTCAACATTTGATGTGCGAATTAGTTTTTGCTTCATAACAAATGTGTACATAACTTAGAGCCATTAAACAACACTGATTTGAGCCAGTTCATTGGAACTTGATGGCCTAGGATAGCCTCACTTGTATATTTGATGGTTACCTCATCATCAACTGGGATATACAGGCATAACTTGACCATGGGTGTTTTAGAAACTAGTCAGGACTCATCCACATGGCAACGGGGTTACAAAATCAATAAGAGAATATAAGTTCCAATACTTTCATTTTCTGATCCTCTGCCTGGTTGATGTTTGCTAATATCCCAGTAGCCACAGAAAGTCATGGCTGAGAACATACTTAAGGGGTAGAGAAATAGACTCCACTTTTAATAGAAAGTCTGAAAAGTTACATTGGAAAAAAGTATTGCTACAGGGTTAAGAAGTATTTGACACCCTTTTGTAATCTTCGAGAATCTTCCCTTTGACCATAAATCATTTGTAGTCTCTTCACATGAAAAATAGATGCAGGCGCCTGGGTGGCTCAGTCGTTAAACGTCTGCCTTCGGCTCAGGTCATGATCCCAGGGTCCTGGGATCGAGCCCTGCATCGGGCTCCCTGCTCAGCGGGAAGCCTGCTTCTCCCTCTCCCACTCCTCCTGCATGTGTTCCCTCTCTTGCTGTGTCTCTCTCTGTCAAATAAATAAATAAAATCTTAAAAAAAAATAGAACCACTCTTATTGCAGAAATCCCAAAAGTTTTATTTCAATAATGATATTAGACTCAGAGTTTAGGATCTAGCTCTCTAAATCAGATCTAAGTGCAGAGGAGGTGTCAAGAACTATAGCAATCAAAGGTTACTCAGGGAAGCAGAGCTAACATGAGTATTCCTGAAATAAGGGATTTGTTATAGGAATTAGATCTTAACAAAGATGAAGTAAATGGAAGGATGTTGGAGGATCAGAAGGAGTTACTAATGAGTTTACCTAAAATACTGCTGCAGGTAGACAAGTTAGAGCATGCAGGGAAATCTGAGAAACTGAGTATATCCAGCCACTGTAGAAGGATTAAGAAGAGGAACTTCATGGTGAGATTTGTGGGAAGTTGTTGCCTTTGTGTAGCTACCATCTTTGTGGGTCTACAGCCAAGCAACTTCCCCCCACCCCAAGCTTCTGATGGTAGAACTGGGGCTGCTTTTGATCAGCCTGGAAGAAGAGTTAAACAACTTGGCAAAATGAGATCATACCGTGACCCAGTGGACACATCTGCACCTGTTTGACACTAAATCTGACACCAATAGAGAGTAGAGAGTAGTGGCCACTGTTTCCTTATATGCTTTAAATAGTACACAAGTTCCTCTTTTGGCCAAATCTAAAAAAGAAAATGAAATTCTGGGAAACGTAGTCCTCAGTTTAACTAGATTGACATGGAATAATCCAATATGTTATTATTAGTTGTATTTTTAAATTTCAGCATTACAGTAGATCTCTATCTACTCATTATATCTCTCTGAATTTTAATTTATATTACCCTAGTGACTGTGCTTATGGGCCGTCATTTACCCTATTTTGTGAATGTCCAAGTTTTGTGCTGGTTTTTAGTGTTTGTTGTCTTTTTGTTATTGTACTTTAGAAATTCTTTCTATATTGTAAATGCAAATTCTTTGTTGTAGAAATATATTGCAATGATTTTATCCCATTGAAGCTTGCTTTTTAATCTTCTTAATAATAACTATTTTGAACAGAATTTTTAAATAAAGTTCAGTTCATCAAACTTTTTATTATGGCTTTGTGTGTTCTAGAAAATTTTTAAAGACCCCAAGTTTACAAAGATAGTCTCCAATATTTTTTAATGAGCTTTTTAGACTGATTTTTAAAATTTTGACTCCAATATAGTTAAAATAGAGTGTTATATTACTTTTAGGTATACAATATAGTGATTCAATGATTCCGTACATTACTCGGTGCTTGCCATGATCCTCTTCACCTATTTACATGTCTCTCCACCCACCTCCCCTCTGGTAACTATCAGTTTGTTCTCTATAGTTGAGTCTGGTTTTTTGTTTGTCTCTTTTTTTCTTTATTCATTTTTTTTCTTAAATTCCACATAGGAGTGAAATCATATGGTATTTGTCTTTCTCTGACTGACTTATTTCACTTAGCATGATACCCTCTAGATCCATCCATGTTGCTGCATGCAAATGACAAGATTTCTTTATGTTTAGATCTGCATGCAATCTTGAGTAAATTGTTGTATATGGAGTGAGGTATTGGTCAAACTGCATTTTTTTTCATGAAGACATCCAGTTCTTCTGGTACTATATGCTGAAAAACACATATAATCTTTTTCCATATTAAATTTCACTGGTACTTTTGTAAAAATAAATTTATCACATTTCATTATATATATATATATATTTCTGGGCTTCCTATTTTAATTGATTAATCTGCTTTTCTATTCCATATCAATAATTATCATGGATTTATGGTAATTCTTAAAATAATACAAATCTTCCAAATTTGTTCTACTTAAAACTTTTAAAAATTATTTTAAGTCATTGGTATTTCTATATTAATATCAGTACCAAAAAATAAACTGCTTGAGTTTTGATTGAAAATGCATTGAATCTATAGAATTTTGGAGAAATTGACATTTTTATAATTTGAGCCTTCTAATCTATGAATCTGATGTATTTCTCCATTTATTTAGGTCTTCTTTAATTTTAGCAATAAAATATTCAGGTAAAAGCCTTGTATGGCTCTTGTTAAATTTATTACTAAGTGATTTTTCTTGCTGGCATTGTAAATGGTATTATTTTTGATCCCCCGTCCCAACTTCAATCTACTGTCGATAGAGCAGCCAGATTATTATTATTAAAATGAAAGTTCAATGTTACTCCCCATTTCATAACCAACAAAGACTTCTATGAAACATAATAAACACCAAAATTATTTTTTTTTTGGAATTTTTTTTATTATGTTATGTTAATCACCATACATTACATCATTAGTTTTTGATGTAGTGTTCCATGATTCATTGTTTGCATATAACACCCAGTGCTCCATGCAGTACGTGACCTCTTTAATACCCATCACCCAGGCTAACCCATCTCCCCACCCCCCCTCCCCTCTAGAACCCTCAGTTTGTTTCTCAGAGTCCATCGTCTCTCATGGTTCGTCTCCCCCTCTGATATCCCCCCCTTCATTCTTCCCCTCCTGCTATCTTCTTCTTCTTTTTTATTAACATATAATGTATTATTTGTTTCAGAGGTACAGGTCTGTGATTCAACAGTCTTACACAATTCACAGCGCTCACCATAGCACATACCCTCCCCAATGTCCATCACCCAGCCACCCCATCCCTCCCACTCCCACCACTCCAGCAATCCTGTTTGTTTCCTGAGATTAAGAATTCCTCATATCAGTGAGGTCATATGATACATGTCTTTCTCTGATTGACTTATTTCACTCAGCATAATACCCTCCAGTTCCATCCACGTCACAAAATTATTTTAATAACTAAAAATTTCTACATCATCCTGCCTCAACGCCTACAATTCTTTCCCTTGTTCCCTCTCCAGCAACTACACTGACCCCCTTGCTCTTTCTCCAGATGACTCTCTCCTCTAGAGACTTTTCATTGTTGTTTCCTTTGCCTGCAACAGTCTACTCCAGGTACATCCATGTCTTTCTCCTTCATTGTTTTCAGGTCTCTCCTTAGATGTCACCATATCATGTGACCCCCTGACTACTGTATTTGAAATAAACCTGACTCACCCCTTCTGCACCCCCAGTCCAATTTATCTGGGTGACTCACATTTTCATTTGCCCAGGCTGGACATGCCAGCTTATGTCTGTCGCCCTGGCAGCCCACCTAGTTTTCAACTGCTTTTATTGTAAAATGTGTCCCAATTTGGACATTAAATTGCTTACCACCCTACCCTTATCATGATTCATTTTTCTTCATGGCACTTTTCATTTGTGTGTCATAGTATAGATTTGCATGTTTGTTTTCCAGTTCCCCCAAAGAGACTGTAAATTCCATGTGATAGAGTCTTTATTTTTATTGCTCAGTGTTTTACCTCAACCCTTAGAGCATCACCAGCACCTCGCACTCAGTAAATATTTGTTGTACTAAGTAAATAATTAGTAAGTATACAAGCTGAATGACTTTGCTTTTGAAACTTTTTGTAAAATGAAGTCCTACATTAAATGAGGTCATTAAGACCATTCTGGTTGTAAAATGTAATGATTGCTTTTGAAACCTGATACAAATTTCATTTAAGTCAACAGCTGCTTTGTGTAGAGGGAGAACAGTAGAGCAATGTTCTTCAAAGCTAGAGTAGTCATCTAAAGCAATAAAAGACATTGTTTTAAAGTGGAATTTTGTCTAAGTAGTATGGACTGATTTAAAAATAATAACCAGAATGACTTCACTTGCAGAAAGTCTCCAGCATAAAATCATATTAATCATTTTCTGACCTAGTTGAATTTTTCCATACATTCTTATAATATTAAAACATATTTTTATGGTATGGGTGAAGTTATTTAGGGAATTCATTTTATGATTATGACCCCCAAGTTTCTATCTGTAGCACGGACCTGTCCCCTAAACTCATATCCAGCTCTCTCTGTGAACTCTCTGCTTATGCTTCTAGTAGGTATCTAAAAATGAATGTGTTCAAACCTGAACTCCAAATTTTCTCCCCAAACCTTCTGTTCCCATAATTTTTCTTTTCTCAGTGGAAAGCAGTTCCATTCTTTTAGTTGTTCAGGTCAAAATCCTTGCTGCCATCCTTGATTCCCCTTTTATCTCATACCCCATATACCTTTTTGGTTATCCACTGAAATGCACCAAGGATCAGACCAGTCTCTCTCTCCTACAATTTTCCCATACTGCATTTCTCTGAATCACCACCGTAGCATTTTAACTGGTTTTCCCCAGCCTTTGCCCTCTTCACCCTTCCATACTCACCATGTCTACTTTGAACAAAGCATCCCAAAAGATCACTTTAAAACCTAAATCACCAGATCATGTAACTTCTCTGTCCCAAATCCTCAAATTGTTTCCACTTGACTCAGAATAAACGTCATGTTCCTGATAGGGGCCTATAGGATCTGCCACTCTACTGTCTCTCTGACCTTTTTTTTTAAGTGTAAATTTGATGAATTATTTTTATTGTTGAAGTATAATTGACATACAACATTATATGAGTTTCAGGTGTGCACCATACTGATTCAACAATTCCATGCATGACTCACTGAGCACTCCATTGCGTGTGGTCACTGTCTCACTTCATCTTTTACTACTTTTCTCCTTGTTCTGTTTGTTCTACTCATTGGTGGCAACAGAATGCACCATATACCCTCCTACCTCAAAAGATTACCCGCTATTGACTTTCCTGGGATCAGCTTTCCCTAGGAGGTAGGAATGGTTGATCTCTTATACATTTCAGGTCTCTCTTCAGAGGCACAATAACAGAGTGGTCTTTGCTATGCCCTTGAGGTGAAATAGCAACTTCCTCCTCGTTCCCACATTTCCTATTTTCCTTACCTTAATTCCTTTTCCTGCTTAGTAATTAGCCTCATCTGACATACTGTAACAACATAATGTATTTTGTGTATGTGTTGTCTGTCTCTCTCTCTCTTAGAATGTAAGCTCAAGAGGTCTAGGGCTTTGTCTGTTTTGTACCCTCCCTATATCTCTCCATCCCTAGGAACTGGGACTGGAATGTAGTAGATGCTCAATAAACATTTGTGAAATGAGAGAATGAGTGAATCTATTTGTTTGACAAAGCTTTTATTATCCAATGCTCTTCTTTCTCTTCCAGTCTTCAGCTCCATTAAACAACAAAAAAAGACTCCTTGATAAAGCAAACTCACTTCAAATGAGTTCTCTTTAACATGTATTTTTAGACTGTGTTTTTCAAAAACTTGTTTCTGAAGCTGAAAATATGCACAAATGCAAACAGGGTAAAATGCCCAAGCACACATGTAAGCATTAACCTCCAACAGACCCATGCATGCTTGGAATCTCGAAGGGATGGCAAGGTTGGATGGATGTCAGCCCTCTTTAGTTCTCAGAGGAGAGGAAATGGCCAGCAGAAGCAGGGGTATTGTGATGCTTCCCCACTTTTCCCAGTGCCACTGCTCACTTCTTGCTGTTGTAGTTTTGCAAACAACCCATAAACTGTAGGCCCTTATGCTACCTTCCCATTGCTGAGAGTTCTCCACCTCAGTGCCCAGCCTAAGACATTCCCCACCAAAGTGCTCTTGCATCCTGGACGTGTTGGCATCTATGTTCAGTCTGACAATTACCTAAGTGAGAAAACTGGAACCCTGAGAGGTGAAATGACTTACCCCAAACCATGCAGAACTAGCCCTGGAGGTTAAGCTTCAGTCCTCTCTCCTGTTAGTCTTGACTGCACTGTGTTTCAGCAGCCTGTTATTCACATTAATTAAATATAAGAAATAAACTAAAAGTCCAACAATAAGACAATGGCTAAGCATATTCATATGATGGTTTACTACACAGCTATGAAACATCATGATGTAGAAGATTCTTAAATAACAAGGGTAAATGTTGGCAACATAGAGAAGTGAAAAAAAACAAGTAGTATAATCGCAATTTTGTGTATATGATTTGTGTATATATGGGAAGACTCTATACATCAAATCTGTGGTCATTTCTGCAAGGTGGGATTAGAAGTATTTTTATTTGTCTTTATACTTTATGATTCCAAATCAATACTTTCAGAATAAAAGGGTATTTTAAACTTTTCCCCTGCACCACACTTCTGATTAGTTTAAAGGTGTATTATTTTTAAACACTATGATATATTTATAAATAGAATCCATACAATATGTATGAGACATAAATGTGTGGAAAACTGAACAAGCTTCATGAATGTAAAGAATTACTAGAGGGGTGCCTGCGTGGCTCATTTGGTTAAGCATCCAATTCTTGCTTTTGGCTCAGGTCATGATCTCAGGGTCCTGGGATCAAGCCCCACGTTGAACTCAGCTTTCAGCAGGGGATTCTGCTTGAGGATTCGCTCTCTCCCTCTCCCTTTGCCCTTCCCCCCACCTGTGCTCTCTCTCTTTCTCTCTCAAATAAATAATAAATAAATCTTTAAAAAAAAGAATTACTAAAAATTAAATTGAAATTAAATTTTAACTATCTTAATTAGGTATATAATATGAAGGGTTTTTTGTGGAAATACATACATTTATTATAATCAGGAAGCCTTGCCTTTTTCCTTATAACTCTCATGTTCTAAAATTATATTTCAAGCTAATTTATTTTTTACCCTCCCTCAGATTTTTAAAGTTCTTTAAAGTTCTCATAGATCACCCTAACACAAAATTCTGTTAGTCCTTTCTTTGCAATTGCAGTTTTGCCATTATTAGGACTGTCATAGAGATAGATAATGGTGCTTCATAGGAGAATGACGGGGCTAAACTTTGTTTTGTTATTTGTAACATATGCATCTCAATCAATCATCACAATAATCCATTTATAACCTTTGTTTTGGGGGGGACAAATACAATGAGGTTCAGAGAGCCTAAAGGCTTGCCTTCTAGTATATGATGGAGTTTGGTTGAAGCTCAAGTCTACCCACCAATAAACTCATGCTCTGCTGTCTGTCTATAGGACTTTAACTTGGTGGCATTTCTCTGCACAAGCGTCCTTTCCTCATCTCGTTCACTCTTCCCAGGCTCTCAAAGCACCACCTCTCACCATCCAGAACTTCTGGCTGCAGCAAGTCACTCAGGGCGGCTCCATGATCCAGATCTGAATCGTCACTCCCACTATCACCATGTATCTCTCCTGTGTCTGTGCCTACGTGTCACCGACTTTCATTAGATGCATGTTTCCAGTCACCCGTGCTGAGGACATCCCCTTGGATATCTGTACTTGGGGCTTCCACTGTGCCTGACTCACATCTTTCCTATAGAACTCATTGCATCATTTTGTATTTGTTCTGGTTTCTGTTTGTTCCACAAGGTCATGAGTTCTTCAGGAGCAGAACTGAATCTTATTCATCTCCTTAGAAATACCCAATGCATAAAATTAAATCTCCAAGTAAACCAAATCTCTAGATAAAAAACAATTAAGTTAAGGTTACAAAAGAAACAAGTATTTTTTATAGTATATAGTGCCAGCACCCTACAAGGTAAAATTCACAATGTCTTGTAGCTAATAAAAAAATGTAGCAAATAAAGAGGAAAATAGATCCCATTAAGAGGGGAAAATTAAATCAACTGAAATTGACCCAGAAATGACAGAGGTGACAATAGATGGATATATTAAAACAGTTATTATAACTGTATTTCATATTTTAAGATGGCAACAGCCTTCTAGTTTTTTTAGTTTTTATAATAACTATTTCCGGAACCTCCCATAGGCCTGAGAAATACCTGTTGGTGCATTTTCTTCCACAAACACCCTGCTCTAGTTTACCACAGTTGTACTGCAAACCCATGTCAGGCTGTTGATGTTCCATCTGTCCCCTGTGATGGGCTCCGCCTTGCCTGCTGGTCAGCTCCCAATTTCCAGATTAGGATCTTCCCTTTGTGTTTTTAATCAATCTGATCATGATATCCCTTGGTATAGAAATTTTCATGTGTATTGGGTTTGGGGTTTACTGAGTTCCTAGAATTTATGGATTTCACAAAATTTGAAAAATTTTCAATCACTATTTCTCCATTTAAGTTTTTCTGTATTTTCTTCTCCCACCTGCCTACCCTCCCTGCCCATTCAGGGACTCCAAATGCACATATATTAGTCTCTTTGAGATTGTTTCACAGTCCCTGATTCTCTCCTCCTCCTCCTCCTCTTCTTCTTCTTTTTTAAGTCTTTTGTTTCATTTTGGATTATTTCTATGGCTGTCTTCAAATTCACTAATCTGTTCTTCTGCAGTATCTAATCTGCCATCCCATCCCATATGTACTTTTTTCAACATGGACATTGTATTTGCAGTTTTAGATGTTCTTAAATTGAACTTAACATATTCAACTTTTCTGCTAGCTTCTTGAACACATGGCACACAGTTATAATAACTATTTTAATATCCTGTCTAATTCCATCATCCATTTTTTTTTCCGGTTCCTTTTCAATTGGTTGGTCTTTTTCTCCTTTTAATGGGACATATTTTCATGCTTCTTTTCATGCCTAGTAATGTTTATTGGATACTAGTCAGTTTGAATTTTACCTGTTGGGTGTTGGTTACTTTTGTATTCCTCTGAACATTCTTCAGATCTGTTCAGGGAAGCTGTTAACTTACATGGAAATAGTGTGATCATTTCAGGTTCTGCTTCTAAGGTTTGTTAGATGGGACAATGAAGTATTAGTAGAGGGTGAAATTCTCACCCCTACTGAGGCAAAATGTTATGACCCATTCCCTGTGAATTATGAGGTGTCTCCAGTCATGCTGGTGGGAACAGGCCCCATGTGAACTCAGAGGAGGTTGCTCCTTGTAATTGTCTCCCGTGGTTTTTCTGTGGCCTCAGAACATTTCTTCATGTGCTTGTGCAGATTGGCACTCAGACAGACACTGAGGGCCTGCCCTCAAGGTTCTCCTCTCCATAAGGCTCACTCCTCCACATACTCTGTGCTGGGAACTTCAGCCACAAATCCTCCCTGGATTCCAGCTCTGTCTTCCCAAATCAGGGGCACCATCGATAGGGCTCTGCCAGGGTTCCCCGCCCTGTGTCGAGCCTCACAGTAAGCTAGGACCATTAAAGAGCCTGTCTTTTTTGTTTTCTACCTCTTGGGGGAACTCTGCCTTTCATTGCCAATGTCTTCATCTATCTCATTCAGTGTATTAGTTATTGCACACGAGAAGGTAAATGCACTGCCTGTTACTGCCTTTTGTTTGGGAGCAGAAACCTTTCTAACTCTCCTTTGAGAGTCTGCTTCCTAGAATCATGCCTGAGATCGACAGCTTTGGGCCAGTTTTCAGGAAACGAACTCTAGCACTCAGAGATTTGCATGCATGATGTTTATTAGTGAGTGTTTTGGGTAACATCTCTGAATGGAAGGCCAGCAGGATCAGGCAGAAGAAGATAAAGTGCAATGCTGTTGTGACCGAGATCTCCACCAATAAAGACGGAGCTCTGGAGAGAAGAACCTTTCAGAGGTGTCACAGTTATATGCCCTCCCTTACACACACTAATAAGATGCAGGCCGCTGTCTGGGAGAAGGCATGACCTTGGGCTGAGTGACAGCTTCCTCTCATGGGGGCGTGAATGCCTCTGTCCAAAAGGGGGATCTGGATTAGTACCAGTGCGCCCACGGCAGAGGCGACTGCAACATTATACACCTTCAGGTTCGTATGCAACCCCATGAAGTGTTTTAGTACACTCAGGAAAACTATTGCTTCGTATTTGAACAACTAAGCAAAATTATTTTTTAGCTACTATCATGAAAATATCTTCTTTCCCTATTCTCCCATTTTTTTTAAGAATCCCTACTCAGAGTTTCCTCTCAAAGATAATTAAAACTATAAGTTAATGTCTACCCAGACTAATGAGACTATCTCAGGCAGGGACATTTGGCTTCATATCTTCAAGATTCAAATCCTCCATAACTAGTGGGATCTGGAGAGACAGAACAGTAGGGGACAAAACTGAATCTAAGTTGCAAGTTTTAATAATATTTTCCATGACATAGAGTAACCATTCCAAGCGGGCAGTGTAGCAGAGGGCTGAAGAGTGAGCACAGGTATAAAGTTTTAGTTTTGCAAAATGAGTAAGTTCTAGAGATCTACAATTAACAATACTGTGTTGTACATTCACAAATATGTTAATATCTTGTATTAAGCATTCTTACCACAATAAAGAAATACAATATGATACAATACAATACAATACAACATGATGTATTGAAGCCAGACTGCTCACATTTAAGTTACGGGTCCACTCCTTCTGTGCTTTGGACTTTGGCCAAAAGCTCACTTTTCTTCTCTATAAAATGCGCTGATTGTATACCTCATAGGGCTGTGATCACTGAGCCCGAGGCAGAATAATGTGATTGTCAAGAGCATCGGTCTGGCGCCAGACTGCAGGGGCAAGCATCCTGCCTGACACTCAGTAATTTAATTTAACCTTTCCTCCTGTTTCCTTGTTTACACAAAAAAGAGATTGTAATATTAACAAATTCCTAGGGTGTCTCTATGAATTATGTGAGTTAATGCAGGAAAAAGAGCTTCTTAGAGTGCCAAGCATACAGCGAGTTCTCAATAGGTGTGAGCTCGGATTATGAGATGTTGAGGGGGCTTACAGCTTTGAACTGAATTTGGTGAGGAAGAGTAGAACTCGAACAGGTCCTGCTCTCGTGCCCTTGGAGGCCAGCACATGAGAAGGGCCAGGGCATAAGGAAGGATAAAAAGAAGGCAGAGTGTTATAAGAATTTTAAGACACATAAAGCTCTGTGGCAAATAAAGGAAAATGAGGTCAATGGGACAGAAGAATGACAATCGAAAGACAGAATTTGAAAGGCCAATTCACCTGAACCAGAAGCAGAACATGTAGAAGAATTTACACCTTCTCATCTGATTGCTTAAATTCTAGGTGACTTACACCTGACCTAACTGCAAAGAGGTGGCTGAGCAGCACCATGGATGTAACGGCCTCTGGCTGTGGGACCAAGTGTCTGAAGCCGCCCAGAGCTAAGGCTTTGAGAAACAGGAATGCTGCCCCTCTCTTTGCCCGACCCCGCCCAGTTCCAGTCATCTGCGACTCCCCACGGTGGGTGGAGAAGTGGTTACCAAAGTTCACTTCCCCATTTCAGCAGATCCCCAGCTAGTCCAAAGAGAGAGCCCTGCCTGTTCTGTTTCTGCGGGCATGGGGAAGTGAGTATTTCTAACGACTTCCCTGTGGAGCTGGGTAGCGTTACTGCTGCCTGAAGCCAAATAACTCTTCCTCAAAAAGGTAAGTATAGATTGGAGAGAGGCTGCGCTGTGGGTCACTCTGATAACATATAAGTGCTGTTTCTCAGCCTTTGAATGTTATTCAACAGAGAACTTGGAAATCCGTAAGCTGAGTTGCAGGGCAATCATCTGGATTTGTGACTCTGAAAGATTTTAACAAGGTTAGTTAGCCCGGAGCATTGCAGAGAGCAAAGGCTACCTACCTCATGTCAGGCAAATCTCTTTACCTCTCTGCACTTCACTTCCTTTACCTGTGAAATATGATATTAGCTATCATCATATGAGTGCTTATGATGTCCCCAAATACAACATTTGAGCTAAGTATTATCTTTCCCTTTTCACAAACGAAGAAAATGGAATCCAGAGGGTATAAATAACTTACCCAGGGTAACTCAACTAATAAGAGTCAGCATTAAAATTCATTTTTCCCTCTAAAGCCTATACATGTCCTAAGGAGCTAGCACCCCTCCCTAAGCCAGGAATGTAGCAGGAATGCAATAAATCACAGTTATTATGATATTTCAAAATGGCATTGACTATGATTATCATCTGTACATAATATGGATTTTTTTTTTTTTTTTTTAAGATGGATGTAGGGCCAATTTTCCTTTTTTTTTTTGCACTGGCCCATACGAATACCATCTTATGGTTTATGGAGCATATTTGCCTCTTAGAATCATGGCCTGACCTGAGTTTAGTTCCAGAAAGAAGAGAAATTCTGTTTATGCACGCTGCACACATAGCATGATAAAGGAGAAAGAACACTGGACTAAGAATCAATAAGCACTTTATATTCCCCCCCAATTTTTTTAATTATATCATTTCAGCCTTATGTCAACTCCCTTATTTTTGTCCTAATTTAATAGATGAGAAAGCAATCTCTGAGTGGGAGTAGTGATATGTTTGGCTTAAACCAGTGCGCCTCCCTTTAATGCCTCTGATCCAGACTACACCAGTAGCTGTGAAACTTTTGGCAAGACACTTCTCTTGGTCCAGGGGTTTCATCTCTAAAATATGGGTGAGCTGAAGATGATTTGATTTCTAAGACTTTTCTTTTCTAAGGTTCTTGGCATCTTGGAACCAATAACAATGACTTTGGGGATGACCTAGGCTAAAGGTGAAACTCACCCATTTGTGGGTTGGTTGCTTAAAATTGTGCTGTTTTTACCCAATAGTGTTTGTATATGCTTCTGGCTATGCATTTGATTACTTTGATAAGATTTGGTATTAAATAATATTTTCTCAAAGTTTGGTCCTGTATTTTAATTCAGGAGAGTTTTCTGGAAATTTCAATCCTGAGATAAATGAGGCAGAGCTCTCAAGATGTCTTTATTTTCTTCACGTATGTAGGAGATGTTTATAGGGCACTTCTTCAATCACAACATTAACACTACGGACTCTGAAGTTATTTATCTTGCATATAGAAATACAATAAATTTGTTGTCTGATTGTCATCCGTGTCACCCCCAATAACACTAAGATCGGGACAGTCTGCCAAGCAAAGGCTATGCTGAGTGCGGGAGGGCTGGGCATTCATTTGTCAAAAGAGTTGAAAGATTTGCTTTATAAGAGGTTGGTTTTCCCCTGTGGTTTGGGCCTCTGAGCAATGCCCAGTCCCAAGAGCAGAGGGGATTCTTTAAAGAGAGTTAATTATTTCTAGGCTCATGGGAGCCGTCAAGGAGCGTGACAGGGGTTCTAAACCTCAGGTCTGTGCATGGTCAGATCTCACTATAGGGAGGTTGTTTTGGGCCCACACAATATTTTGCTTTGTTATAATAAGTTTTAAAGTGTTTCCAGTCTAAGCATCGCGGGGCTTCATTCATTCAGGGCATCTCCCTGCTCCTTGCTGGCATTTAAGCTTCATCTCAGAAACAGGGGCCCCCTATTTGCCATGCTTTCATTGTGTGCATTTTACATACATATTTATCTTCAGGAGAGAACCGTGAGTTAGATATGAGCACCACCTGTTTACAAATGAGTAAATGAAGCTCAAAAGGAAAAACTTGCCCAAGGCAACTAATAAATACCGCCATGGACTGGCTGAGCATTAGGCTTGAACCTTAACAGGTCTTGGTTTGCTTGGCTCTGTTTCTTCTGGCTCCTGTGCCTTCCCAAGTGAGTGTAGCAGGGGCCTCTCGACTCTGTGACTGGGATTCATTCTTTTACATGAACAACGGAGACACTGGACTTTTTCATCACAGACTTCATTCATTTTTAGCTAAACTTGAGCAACTAAGGGTGACATGATCTTGCCTTCCCTGCAGGGATCCCCCCCGCACCCACTCTATTCTTCTGGACCCGCCCTTTTCAAGCCACTAGCAAATTCAGAGCGTCCATATTGCCTCCTTAGTTACAACTGAAAGAAGACCTGGGGAGAGGCGACATCGCATCCTAAGCCGTCTTCAAATAACTGAAGAGCGCAGCCAGGTAGAGTGGACCTGACAGAGCTGCAGTTTCTCAGAGCTGCCGGGCCCCGGGATTCCGCCCGACACCCAACCCCTAGACCACCTGGGCGTGGAGACCCGAGCTCCCCGCTCGGGCGTCCCCAGTCGCCGCCCCCAGAGCCGCGGCGCTAGAGCCGCGGGGGACCCGCCCCTCGGCTGCGGCCCTACGGCCGCCGTCTCCTTGACAACAGCGTCGCGGAGCGCGTCCCGGAGCCAGCTCCTCGCTCACAGCTCTGTGCACACGTGGGGTCCGGGGCCGCCTCTACCATGGCCTCCAAACAAACCAAAAAGAAAGAGGTGCATCGTATCAACTCGGCGCACGGATCGGATAAATCTAAAGAGTAAGGGACCTCTGCCTGCCCGTCCCACCCCTGGCCTAACCCTTGGCCTTACCACTGGAAATGGGGCTTCTTCCCGGCAGCAAGCTCTGCCAGGGCGGGAGTGGGACTGGCCTCCTCGCAGCTTCTCTTTTTTGGGAGATTCTTGTTCCCGTTCCTTCCCCATGCCTGCCTCCATCCGCCCCCTTCCCGGAGCCCCTGGTTTCCCTGCCTCAGGTGCCCAGCTGCACTTCTGGTTTCCCTCGGTGAAACTCCCACTCTTCCCGCCCCTCCCTCCTTCATAGCCCATCCAGGCACGTCCTGGGGTGCAGCTGCCTGACGAAGGAGGCAGAGCTCAAAGGATGTCCAGTTAGGGTCACATCTTCCTGGCCCCAATAATGACAGAGAGAGACAGACACAGACTAGAGAGACAGAAAGAACTTTGACCTCAATGCTTAATGGCGAGTCCTTAGTTTCTATCGGCCTCGTCCAACAACTAAAGAACTTTTATCAGATGACATCAGAAGTAAAATAATTTTAAAAAGTTAAAACTATATAAATACATAGTTCATGTTACTGGTGTAACTCCTTTCCTACACGCACCCCCATGTTCCTGATTCTCTAGTTTCCAGTTCTGCCTTTGTTCATAAGCAGGCTTCCAGCTACCTAGCAGATAATCCATTCATTTTATTAACTTAAATTCCAGGCACTATATTACATATTTAAGTGATTTTAACAAGATCTTGTAAGTCTGGTCATTTCAACATTTACTAATGATTTCCATTCTTCTAGGTCCAAGTCTTACAAGGCCCTATAGGATCAGACCCCTATTACTCTTCTAACTTTACCACCTTGTTCACATAGTAGTCTCCTCTCCACTCCCTGGAACACCCCTGTGTTGTTCCGACCTCAGAGCCTTTGTACTTGCTATTTCCACTGCTGGAAAGTTCTTCCCCCCAGATTTTTATATGGTTTTCTCCCTCACCTCCTTTAGGTGTGTACCTAAATGTCATTTTCTTGTGTCAGCTTCTTTGGCCAACTGGTTTAAAATCACAACCCCTATTTTCTTGTGAAAGCCAAAAAAATCCCTCCCTATTTTCTTTTGCTGCTTTATTTTTCTTGAAATTTTTATTCATTTAACATACTATATATTTTACTTTTTAAAAATTATATTTATTTATATATCTTCCTGATAGAATGTAAGTTCCATAAGGACAGAACTTCTTTTTTATTTTATACACTATTGAATCAAGTGATTCTTGGATTGTACATAGCAGACACTCAAAAATGCTTATTTAATGAATGAATGACAGTAATTAAATAAGAGATTATAACAGGGTTGCAACAGAATTTTTGAATATTAAAAAAAAAAACCTTAGTCAATGATGGTTATAATTAATGCACGTTGAAGACTCACAACTCTTAAGGAGCTTTGGGGAAAATCTTTGACTTTAAAGAGTTTATATCCTGAAAGAGATGAGATTGTTAACTCCCATGGGAAGAAAAAAAAAAAACTGACCAAACCAGATACCATAAATTACAGTTCATGGCCTGGGCCAGTGATGGTTGCGTCACATGAGAGAGACAAGGTGCTTGCTGTTAAGATTGTAACTCTTTCCTCATGAGTACTTCCCATTTCTTTTTGAGATGATAACATTATTTCCAACATGTTCATTTCTTCCAGAAAATATTTGAGTTGAAATTATATCAATAAAACTGTATGTGTCTATTTATGAAAATAGAAGAGTAAAGGCAAATAGTTATACAATATCTAGGCTTTGCTAGAAACTATTGAGCATTAAACATCAAACCATTAGATTTTGCTTTAGCATTATATGATAAAATGTGAAGTTTATTATAAATCAAGTCTCCCTCCAAAATGTTTACTGAAAATTTAATCATAGGTACCAGGCTAAGTCATCATCAAAAGGTAAGGTGTCACCCAGCATGGGGCCTAGGGATCAAAGTCTATCAAGCCTTCAGTGTAATTGTCACTTGAATAGGCTGGGGACATTTACAGTAAGCTTTTCTATATCATTTTACTGTAACTTATGGTTACACATCCAATAAATGCAACCAACTCTAACATGGTCCTAGATATGGAAACGAGAGAAAGGGTCTTCAGAGCCTTGAAAATAGCAATCTCCAGCATATCTCTTTTATTCCCTAAATTATGTGTCCTAATGGGGACAAATACCAAGTCTGGCTCTTGCCTAGAGTGGTGGCCAATACTGAGCATTTCCACTTGTTGATTAAGTGAGCTCATAGTTTAGTGACCTAGCTTGGTTTCCATTTCTTCTGAATTGGATTAAAGCCTGGTTCTCCTTCCCTTTCTAATCTGATCTGCTGATGGCAAAGTACAAAAACTGAGATGTTACAACTGAGAAAGCAGAGTCATCTATGTCCAGCTCTGACCAAATTCACACATCAATATGACTTTGAATCACCAAGAAAAGTTATGCCAGGTAACTGAGTTGTCAGTCTTTACATTAGATTCACCTGTTATCATTTGTCTATTTTCCTGTCTCAGGAAGGATGGAATCTCTTTTATAGGGTTCATTCTGGCACTTATTTTTTGTGATATTGGACATGTCATTTTTCTATTCTGACTTTCGGTGTTTTTCTTCTTTAAATGAAGAACCACCTAATTAAAGACCCAACACCCTCTGTCCTTCCTTTTCTGCTTTATTTTTCCCTCCAGCTCCAAACTTGCATGACTTCATCAGATTTTTAAAAGAACTTCACTGTGTCCACAGTGGGTGAGGGAATTTTGTTACAGTTAAGTATTTAACACTTCAATTTAAGTCATTTTTCCAGTAGAAGTTATCTTTTTAAAATTCTATTTTCAGGAACAATAATTGTCATAACAACTGTCACAAATTTTAACTTTCATTATCAAATATCTAGTGATAATTAGAAATTATAAACCAGTCTAACTTAATCAATTTGAAAACTAATAGGCAAGTCAAAGATACTTTCATTAGTTAGATGCTATTAGAAGGATTTATAGTGACACTAAGTCAAAACTTTGATTTTCTTGGAAGTACTAAATATAAGCCTTTGTGTAGATCATGGCTAACTTAAAAGAAAGAAAAGAAAGTATGCCTTTTAAGTATTAGTAGTTATTAGAAGTGTTAAAGCTTACACTTTTAAACACCAAACTATTTGGAACTTTAATGGGCAGTTTGAGATAGAGACACAATTTGGTGTTTATAATAAACAAAATTTTGTTTCAGTTCCCATAGCACATTCAAACCAAGCTCAAACAAATAGATAATCTGTTAAACTAACAAGAATTATGCAACCTTCTAGATTCTTAATGATGATGAAATATCATTAACCCTCTTCCCAGAAGAGAATGAAATCTGTTTCATAATGCTCAATAATCTAACCTTACTGACTGAAACGCACATCTAAATATTTTGTAGACTTCTCAAAAAAGAACAACATATCAGTCCATATAAAAATTTGAAAACAGGACTATTACAAAAGCCGAATTGTGATCAGTGTTATAAAAGCAACATAAAATAGAAGAATATATATCTTACTGAGGATTAAATTAAGTGGGTTCTTGGTTATCAGAGGTTCAAGAGGGAGAGCAGATTAAATGAAAACATGCCACAGTGGTTGGTAGATAATATGTTCTTCCACCTTCAGAGATCAGGGAAGAAATTCCCCATAAAAGAGTCGGAAGGTGCCCTATGGCACCATGTCCTGTGCTCACAGCTCCACACAGGAAGGCAAAGGTAAGAGAGCCAGCAGGTTTCACACTGAGTTTTGTGATTTCCCCAGATGACCTCTCTGCACCCTAGCGACTAAGGTCAATTAACAAATTTAAAAGGTTAGCTCCTGTGACAGAAGCTTCCTTAGAGGAAAGCTTATTCTTTATGTCCATTTCTCAACTGTTCAATGAGTATTTCTCATGCCCAAGTCACTGGTAGGTCTGAGAGGACAAGGAATTGTGAAACATGGTACCTTCTCTCCAGGGATATGTGATTTGGGAGGAAAAACATCCCCTAAGATTCACAGAGAAGTAACTAGGAAGTATATGATGATGCCACATTGGTCAGGGAGTACTTGTTGGAAATAATTGAAGGAGCCAGATGTTGGCATGGGATTAGATGAGAGACATCATGAGAGTCCTATAGTGATGGCTCTATGAGGGAGAGGAGAGAAAGATCACTTCCAACCGGAGCTGGTCTGTCCTCACTCCTCGACCAGCCAATCCCCAATTCAGAAGGCACAGGTTAGTGAGCTGGTCAGGGCAGGCTATGGGGCTGTGTACGGCATAGAAAGCCAACCAGATGGCTGGTGTAGAGTCTGCGTCTGAATGGACTGGCCCCCAAAGCATCTAAAATGAATATGCAGCAGAATGAGAGGGACAGATTCAGGGATTTAAACTTTATTAAGGGATTTGAACTGTAAGGGAAAACAGAGATGTGTTTCTATATTAAAATGATGATTTATGAAGAATAATTCAACAATTGTCTGCATGGACTTTATGTGGATTAAGAATCATAGTAGCAAGAAATGAGTGGTGTTCTGAGGTAATGGGGAATACCTGATTTGGGGAGCTCTCGATGACCGTGAGGGACATTGTTAAAGGGGAACTCTCGATGATAGGGAGGGACATTTTTTTAAATTAGTTTCAGAGGTAGAATTTAGTGATTCATCAGTTGCATATAACACCCAGGGCTCCTGACATCAGGTGCCCTCCTTAGTACCCATCACCCAATTATCCCTTTCCCCCACCCACCTCCCCTCCAGCTACTAGTGAGGGACATTTTTGTTGTTTTTATTTTTTTAAAGATTTTATTTATTTGAGAGAGAGAGAGCATGAACAGGGGAAGGGGCAGAGGGAGAGAGAGAAGCAGACTCCCTGCCGAGCAGGGAGCCCGATATGGGGCTCGATCCCAGGACCCTGAGATCATGACCTGAGCCGAAGGCAGACGCTTAACCGACTGAGCCACCCAGTTGCCCCAGTAAGGGACATTTTTAAAGATGGGTGCAGAGCTGATCTGTAAGGCAATTTTGTGGTCAAAGACCACAAAAGCCAAATTTCTGATCTTCAGTTGCAGTGGTAATATTTGTTGTAATGTCCAGGTAATGATGCCACCCTGTCTGAAAAGACAAGAGAAAAGTGTAAATAAAATTATATGACAAATTTCTGATGGCTTGGTCATAAAGCCTTCTGGGTCAGAACCAGAGTGAGGCTTCGAGAACCCAGAGGGAAGAGGGCCTGTCGGTCATACCCCCGAACACAGGGTAACCCTTGGCGCACCCCAGGGCATTATGTAAATGTCTGTTGCATATCTTTAAATATAAAATCTCAGCCCCAAATTTCTGCTTAATGAAGATGGAAGTTCCGCATTCGTCCTGGGGTATGCCTCTGGCTCTCCCTTTAAAATAAACCTAATCTGAGCATTTAAGAATTTATTAAGATTTGATATGGTTTAAGAATCATCTCTGGCAGTGAAATCTTTTTTTTTTTTTTTTTTTAAGATCACCCAATTTTTAGTTTGTTTAGTTTTGGAGAAGAAATGGTTCCCTCTAAAGTTGACTTAGTAACATTATTAGAGAAGTAGAAGTTACCTTAAAAAGATTTAAGTTTATAAACTCATGGAATTTGTATTTCATTGTTCCCTAAAAACATAATCAGATGTGTACTTTGAAACTAGTAGCACTGTGGCTAATGCTTCGAGATGTGCAAACTAATACTGCATTTATCAAAGGTGATGATTTAAAAATATTTTAATTGACTTTAATATTTCTTTGACATTTCCAGGTCACAGGTTATTTAATTCAAGGGATTACATAATCTATAAACTGATTATACTACTTGGTGTGAGATAAAATGACTAAAAAAGTGTATCTAAGACATTAAAAATAAGTCTTCAATATGAGTTGTATAGTTTGGTATGTTCTGTGTAATGTGAAAGATCGGATAGAAATATCACTATCACCCTCAACAAAGGTACCCATATGTTGTCCTAAGAAGTGTCCAAGTAGGTGCTTTGAAATTGTGTTAACATTCCTTTTCAGGATAGGTCCAGGCTAATTAATTCCAAGTTCGGGGCTGCAACTCTGCTAATTCGTAGGGCTGCATTCACACATGCCACGTGTTTAAAGCAAACATACTTCTATTTTGAATGGGGGTTTTTTGTTTGTTTTTTGTTTTTGCTGGTGTCGAAACAAATGAGGTGGTCCAAGTATTTTGTAATTATTTTTATGCCATCCTTCTGATAGGATGAATATCAGACTTACATATATTACTCTGGTTGTAGTTCTTAAAAAAATCAGCATGCCTTTTCCACGCTCATTTCTTCGGGGTCGTGGCTGCCATCCACGGCCTCCGTTGGAGACTCTCAGAGGCCAGGTCAGCCCAGAGCCTCTCTGTTCTCTTCATCTTCAGACTCTCTGCAGCATTTGTTTCTGAGCGCAACTGCTTAGGAGGGTATTTGGAGGAGCTACCTACTGAATCTGAGGGGAGGAAACCTATCGAGGTTAGTTATAAATTAGTGAGAAAGTCTCCAGCTCGTAAAACCTTGTAGATCCGGAGGCAAAAGAAGGGGAAGCGGGAACTCTTGAGTTGTTTTGCTTGCTTTGGTCCCAGGTACGAGCCAGAAACACAGTGAGAGTGTAAGCAGGTAAAGTCAAGGTCACAGGTGAAGGCGGTACGGCACACACGGCCAACAGGGCCCTTTCTACGTACTGTTATAATGAATGAATCAGCCCCATGTTTGCTTCACTCTGGGTCAAAGTCCAGGAGGACTTAAGGACTGGTTTGCACCATCGACAAAGAATGAGGTCATGAGGAAACTAGCTGGAGTTGCAGTAAAAAAAAAACTAAACAAACATGTTTTGTGCTTGCTCTTTATAAATAGCAGCTTTGCTGCTGGAAGGTGTCAGATCCTGGGAAATGGCAGAAGCCTAAGGTCCTAGTGGCCTGGGTACTTTGACTTGGGGCCGGAGAAGCGGACTCAGAGGCCTCTCCTTCTGCTCTCCTAGCTCCTCCTGTCTCTCCAGAGAGTTCAGCGACCTCACAGGGAAGCATGTGGCTCTCCGGCTGAATCTCACCTCTCTTGCCCTTTCCCAGACGTCTCTTTTCTCCCTGGCCTTCCCCTGCCTTGATCATTAATCATGGCCTGCCTAAGTCATTCTGCAGTGGTCTTACTCACTTCTCCTCTCATTGACACTCTTATCTCCCTTTTGATCATCTAAAACAGTCATTGCTGATTAAAGTGGACTAAATTAGCATCTGTGGTCCTTATCATGTAATTGAGCTCAAGTTCAAGTGGACAAATCCACTTGGAGGTGCTCTACTGCTCCAAGTTAAATATGTCCAAAATGGAGGTCATTTTTTTCTCCCAAATATACGTATTTCCCGCGTGGTTCATTTTAAAGAATCTTACTACCATCCTCGCTGACACTCCGAAGTTCAGTCATGCTTGACTTTCCCCTGTCCGCCCATCGCATCCAGTTGGTCTCTATGTTCTTTTGATTTTACCTTCAAATTGCTTCTCTAGCCTGGCTCACCCTTCCTTTTCTTCCCTGTTATTTTCTAGTTTGGGGCTTTTAATAACTCCAGATAGAAGCACTGAGAAAGCATTCCAACTTCCTTGCTTTCTTCATTCAGTCTCTTTCCAATCTTCTTTATATGCAGTACAGTTAGTAATCTTCTCAACACACTATTCCACTAGTAGGATGTTCCTGCTTTACAAAAGAAAGAAAGAAGGAAGGGAGGAAGGAAAAGAGAGAGAGAGAGAGAAAGCACGTGAGCTGGTTGGCAGGGCCATAGCCCACCCTGACTCCCTCCTATTCTCTGTTACCAACCCAACACTAACATACAATGGACATTCTTCCACTTTTCTGCCTCTGTGCCTTTCCCCATCCTCTTTTCTCTGCTTATAATTGCTTTCAGCCTACCCTGCCATTCTATGAGTATCTTAAGACCTGCTTTTCCTTGCAGCCATCATCGATTTGCTAAGTTGGAAACCATTTTCCCCCTCTTCTGTGCTGATAAAGCACATGGTTTTTAACTTTTTTAAGCCCTTTCACTTTTGCCTTTGCAGTTTTCATACTGTGTGTATTGATTCTCACTAATTTTAAGTTATTTGAGAACAGAAACCGAGTCTTACCAATCTTCGTATTTACTCAAGCACAATGTATTGAAAAAAACAGATAAATGGTGAACTTTTAAAATTAAGTGTCCAATTATTTAATTTTAATAAAACCAAGGGAATGAAAGGTCAGCACAACCTGGCTTTAACTATTTTTAATTGAGAATTTTTTAAGATCGCAATTTATTTCCTTACATATGTGAAGTTTCTGAAGAGTACGGCTCAGAATGCCCCAACCCAAATTAAGTCAATTGTGTAATTCTGTTCATATTCTAATTCCTTCAGGGTATTAGCTGACACTACTTAAGAACGCATGCTGATTGCACAGTGGACAAATAAACTGCCTCCCACTATGAATAAAATCGTGTCTTTACTCTGAGCAGCATGCTTGAAGAAAACAATGGCAAAATTCCAAACCCTGATTGTGTTGAAGTTTTAATCCCCACAGTGAAAATAATCTAATTAAAGCACATATAGAACTGTGTATATGTAAATCAGCTTCTGATTTTCTTTTTCTTTTTTTTGCTTAAAAGTCTCTAATGACTTTGTACAAGCTAAAGTTTTCTTTGAAGGTTTTCAACTCTTAGACATTTTCTATTGTGTTATTTAATCTTCTTAATTGATTTAAGAATTTTTAAAAAATCATTTTGTCATCTTTGCAAGGTATGTGATTAATGTGTTTTTAAGTTTTAAAAAATTATTTATTCATGTTTTATTAATAATTGGATTATAAAATACATTTTAATACAATTATGGACTACTTTCATTATATATAAAGATAGTTTTGACTTCTTCCCTATTCCAAATTATTCAGCGTATTTAATTTACCAGGAATAGGTATACATGAGAGACAAAATATGTAGACAAAATATATTTTATTGCACATAACTCAGTAATCAAATATACCATACAATGTGGATTTAATTTTACTATGTATTATGACTCTAGGAACAGAAAATATTGCTATCACAGTATGTTGTTTGGAATTTCCTTAATTTGCCTTTTATAATCCCCAGGCTTGTTTTCTTTTTATTTCTGAGATCAAGACCTGAGCTGAGATCAAGAGTTGGGTGCTTAATGCACTGAGCCATCCAGGCACCCCTCTTTTTCTTTTTTTTTAAAAACAGGTTTATTTTTTAAATTAAAAAAAAAATTTATTTATTTATTTGGGAGAGAGAGGGAGAGAGCACAAGTGTGGAGAGGGGCAGAGAAAGAGGGAGAAACAGACTCCTCACTGAGCAGGGAGCCTGACATGGGGCTCGATCCCAGTACCCTGGGATCATGACCTGAGCCAAAGGCAGACACTTAACCAACTGAGCCAGCCAGGCACCTCAAAAAAGGTTTATTGATGTAATTCTGACATACAGTAAATTCCATGTATTTAAAGGATATGTGTTGATAAGTTCTGAAGTACATCTACACACATGAAAACATCAACATGATTAAGACAATGAACAGATTTACCATTCAAAAAGGTTTCTGTGATTTCTTGGTGATCCCTACCTTCTGTCCCTTCCTCATGCCAGTGTCCAGGCAACCCCTCTTTTGTGTTCTGTCACTATAGATCAGTTTTCATTTTCCTAGAGTTTTATATAAATGGAATCATGCATACTCTTTGTATGTTTTTTTCATTCATTATATTTATTTTATTTTCATATTCTTCCATGTTGTTGCTAGCAGGTAGTGTAGAATTGGTATTATTTCTTCCTTGAATATTTAGTAGACTTTACCAGTGAAGCCATTTGGACCTGGACACTTCACCAGTGAAGCTGTTTGGACCTGGACTTTTCTTTGTAGGGAAGTTTTTAATGATAAATTTACTTTCTTTAATAGACACAGGGATATTCAGTATCTCTAATCCAACCTGTCAATTCTTTAGTGAGTTATTCTTAGTTTATATCCTTCAAGGAATTGTTCCATTTCATCCAAGTTATTGCATATATGGACTTAGAGTTGTTTGTAATATTTCTTTATTCTCCTTTTAATGTCTAGAATCAGTAGTGATGTCCCCACTTTGACTTCTGATATTGGTAGTTTGTGTCTTCCATCTTATATTCCTGATCAATCTGACCAGAGTTTGATTAATTTTGATGATCTCAAAGAACTGGATTTTGGATTCATTGATTTTTCTCTATCATTTTTCCATTTTCTATTTCTGTTGATCTGATCTAATCTTAATTTCCTTGCTCTATTTACTTTAGATTTTACCAGTTTAATGTAGAAACTGAATATATTGAGACTTTGACTCTTTCCTGATATAGGGATTTTGTGCTATCATTTCTCCCTTATGTACTGCTTTAGTAGCATTCTGTAAATTTTAATGTTTTCTTCATTTTTATTCAGTTCAAATACTTTCTAACTTATTTTTTTATTTCTTCTTTAACATACTGGTTAATCATAAGTGTTTTGTTTAAATTCTAAATATCTTAGAATTTTCCAGATTTTTTTCTTAGTGATTTCTAGTGTAATTCCATTGGTTAGGGATGATTACTTTTTATAATTTGAATTCTTTTAAATTTGTTGAGACATTCTGTGTCTTAGATTGTGGTCTATCTTCATAAATATAATGTGTGTTCTTGAAAAGAATGTGCATCCTGTTGTGATGAAATGTTCTATAAATGTCAATTAGGTCAATTTTGATGGATATTGTTCTATTTTGGATAGAGCTCTGTATACTGTATCTTCTGCAGCCTTATTGATATTCCATCTGGTATCATTTTTTTTCTTTTGCTTAAAGGCCTTCTTTTATTTTTTTATTGTGCTAAGGGTTTTCTGCTGATGAATGCTTTCAGCTCTTTATGTCAGGAAAAAAGTGTTTATCTCACTTTCACTTTTTAGAAATATTTTTGCTAGGTGTAGAATTCTAGCTTGACAGATTTTTTTCCTTTTAATTTTTTAAAAGATATTTCCCATTCACTTACATTGTTTTTAAGAGAAATTTGCTGTTTTTCCTTTTACTTTGTTCCTCTGCATGTAATATGTGTCTTTTTTTTTTCTCCAGCTACTAGAGTTTTTTTTTTTTTTTTAACACAACATATTGTTGCAAACAGAATTCAGCGATGTAGTGAGAAGAATATACACCACAGCCAAGTGGGATTTATTCTTGGAATGCAAGGATGGTTTAACACATGAAAAAAATCAATATGATATACCATATAAACAGAATAAAGATAAAACCCACACAATTATCTCCATTAATTAGGAAAAAGCATTTGACAAAATTCATTGCCCTTTCATGATAAAAACACTCAACAAACTAAGAACAGAAGGAAAGTACCTCAACATAATAAAACCATATATGAAAAGCCCATGGAGGATATCATACTCAATGATGAAAGGCTAAAAAGCATTTCTTCTAAGATAAGGAACAAGACAAGGGTGCTCACCTTAACCATTTCTGTTCAACATAGGACTAAAAGTTCTAGCCAGAGCAATTAGGCAAGAAAAGAAAATAATCCAAATTGTAAAGGAGAAAGTAGAATTCTGTTTGCAGATGGTATGATCTTACATGTAGAAAATGCTAAAGATGCCACAAAAAACCTTTTAGAATAAATAAATTCATCAAAGTAGCAGGATACAAAGTTCACAAAAATCTGTTTTCACAGATTTCACACATGAAAATCTGTTGCATTTCTATACATGAACAATGAATAACCTGAAAAGAAAATGACAAAAGCAATATTTACAATAGCACCAAGAAGAATAAAATACTTAGGAACTAACCTAACCAAGGAGGTGAAAGACTTGTACAATGAAAACTACACAACATTGCTAAAAGAAATTAAAGGCATAAAAAAATAGAAACACATCCCATGTTCGTAGACTGAAAGACTTAATGACATTTTAGTGTCATTACTACCCAAAGCAATCTACAGATTAAATGCAATTCCTATTAAAATATCAGTGATTTTGTTTTTTGCAGAAATGGAAAAACTCATACTAAAATATATATGGAGGGGCGCCTGGGTGGCTCAGTCGTTAAGTGTCTGCCTTCAGCTCAGGTCATGATCCCAGGGTCCTGAGATCAAGCCCCGCATCAGGCTCCCTGCTCAGGGGAGAAGCCTGCTTCTCCCTCTCCCACTCCCTCTGCTTTTGTTCCCTCTCTCTCTGTCAAATAAATAAATAAATATCTTAAAAAATATATATATATGGAATGGGTAACCCTCTGAAGATCTCAGTAGTTTTCTGGGAAGCTCTTTTTTCTGGTGTCGGTCCTGCAAACTCTAGCTGCTATGGTCTCCCCCAGACTCTCACCTCCTGCTCCTCTACTCAAGGAATCTGCTGAGATATGCCTGGATGACCTCTCCCTGCACTGCAGCCCCAAGCTCTCTCACAACCGTAAGCTGAGGCAGTTATAAGGCTCACCTCATTTGGCTCCTATCTTTTCAAAATCACCATCTTTCATCACTTGATGTCTGTCTGAAAACCAGTTTCATGTGTTTTGCTCAGGTTTTTGGTTGCCTTAGGTGGGAGGATAAATTCAGTCCCTGTTATTGCAACTGAAATGAACATGGCATCTCTTAGGTTTATTACCTAAATCTTACATTTTATTTCTAAATATTAAGATGGGAGGGTTTGAAGCAGTATTTACAAATATATATCCACAAATAATATATTGCAAATATGGATACAATTCTTTCCCTAAAAGTGAAATCCCAAATTATACATAATTGCCAGTATATATTATCTTCTTAAATATTGGTTTTTGATGTAGTAGAGACGTTTTGTTATAAGACTTTTAATTAAAAGAATGTAACTTACAGATGTGATGAGGATTATTTTAAGTCACATTTTCATAATTATTATCTTTGTGTTCATTTTTGAGTTGTATTGAAACTTGAGTGTTCCCCAAGCTTCCTATTTTAAATCGATGGCCCATTATGGGTAAACGTTACTTAATATATATCTAAGAATAAAATGTTCATCTTTGTACAATGGGCAAAGTCAACACTATCTAGAAAATAAGGGCCAAGCTCATCAGCAAGACCCTCAGTGGGGAGCTGCCTCCCTGCTTACCTTGTATTTCTTTCCAACCTAATTTCCCCCACTGCTTTATAGTATTTGCTCATGCAGTGCTGAAAAGCTCATAGTTCTCTGCACCCACTCTGCTGTTTCTTTCCTCTGTGCTGTCTCTTATGCTATTCTCTTTTCTTACTGATGCCCTTTCTGCTTTTACAACCTGGAAAATTTCTCGTTATCCTTCGAAACAACTCAGATGCTATTTATCGCAGGAAGTTTTTCCTAATTGCCTTACACTGGGCACAATGCCATCTGTGAATGCTTCCATCTCTGCATATACTACATTATATTGACATCATCTGTTTACCTGTTTGAATTCCAAAATAAACTCAAGAGCAGAGACATGTATTTATGAGTCTGTAACCCTATCATCTAGCACAGTGCTTGTCACAGAGCAGGTGTTCAATAAATGTTAGTTAAAAATAAGTGAACTGTTGGTTGAGTGAGATTCCTTTTCATTCTGAAACAGTATTTTTCTAAAATGTCTTAGTCTCCAGACAGATTGGTTGATTTGATCTTCACTAAAAGAATTCTGCATTCTCAATGTCCTGTCTACCTAAGGCAGAGTTTACACTGAGTTGTGTCCTAATGTCAAGTCCACTCTTTCTGTTCTTTCTCAGTTTGGAAGTTTTATGATTTATTTCTTGAAGTGTCTTTGCAATGGACTGAATGTTTACCCTAAAATTTGTATATTGAAACTCTAATCCAAATGTAATGGTGTTGGACATGGGGTATTTGAGAGGTAATGAGGTCTGTGAGTGTGATGCTCTCATGAGTGGGATTAGCGTCCTTTTAAGAAGAGGACAGAGAGAGGGGCAACTGGGTGACTCACTTAGTTACGCATCTGACTCTTGATTTTGTCTCAGGTCATGATCTCATGGGTTGTGGGATCGAGGCCCGTGTGGGGCTCCGTGTTCAGTGGGGAGTCGCTTGAAGATTCTCTCTCTCCCTCTGCCCATCCCGCCACTCATGCACTCTCTCTCAAATAAATAAATAGATCTTTTTTTCTTTTTTTTAAAGAAGAGGACAGAGAGCTCTCTAGCTCTCTTTCCACTCTGTGAGGACACAATGAGGACTTGGCCATCTGCAACCCAGAGGAAGTCTCTCATTAGAACTTGACCATCCTGGCACCTTGATGTCAGACTTCTGGCTTCCAGAACTGTGAGGAATAAATTTCTGTTGTTCATAAGCCACACAGTCCGTGGTATTATGTATATGGTATTATAGCAGCCCAAACTGACTAAGACAATCCTTGTTTTTTTAAAACACATTTATCTTCAAATACTTTCCTATATAGTTTACAGTTACTCAGCATTATTCCTAAAGAAAAAACAGTCACACTAGTGTCCATCAGAACTCCCTCTCCCATCTCATTTATTTTTGATAGCTTTTAAAAACACAAAGTTATTGTTATCATTATTTGTTAGTAGGAAATACTTTTTAGAATTTTACCAAAATGTTGTATTGATTCATTTGTTTACCATTGCTATTTGTAGTCCACACTTTCAATCTGAGTTCATTTCCTTTTTTCCTGAGATAAATCCTTCAGTCAATATTTTTATAGGAATCTATTATGGTAAACTCACAATTTTAATGTTTTTATATAATTTAAGATAAATGTTTCTACCTCACTTTTATTTTTATTTATTTTTATTTTTTTAAAGATTTTATTTATTTATTTGACAGAGAGAGACACAGCGAGAGAGGGAATACAAGCAGGGGGAATGGGAGAGGGAGAAGCAGGCTTCCCGCAGAGCGGGGAGCCGGATGCGGGGCTCGATCCCAGGACCCTGGGATCATGACCTGAGCCAAAGGCAGATGCTTAACGACTGAGCCACCCAGGCGCCCCGTCTACCTCACTTTTAAATAAGAGTTTAATTGGATCTTAATTTCAAGATCAACAGTTATTTTACCTCAGCTTTGATGGTATCACTTCCTTCCTTTACCGTGACTGTTATTGCTGTCAATTTGGTTGTTTTTATATTTAAGTAAGTTGTCATTTCTTTCAGTGTATAGATTTTAATTTTCATAATTTTCTGCAGTTTTAGTTGATACATCTAGATGCAGATTTCCACCCCCTGACCTCCCATTTATCCTTTGCTATTGCTTGATGTACTTTCTTCCATCAATTCTGAACATTTTTCAGCAGTTATATTTCCAGATATTTCTCCCCACCCCCATTTTAACTATATTATCTGTCTGGGCCTTCTTTTAGGCATACACTGGAGTTTTTCAATCTATCCATTTGCTTAGTTCACATTTTCTATCTCTTTATCTATACAAATACTTTATTTTATTTTTTTAAGCTTTTATTTGAATCCCATTCAATTAACATACAGTGTAATATTAGTTTCAGGTGTACAGTATAGTGATTCCACACTTCTGTACAGCACCCTGTGCTCATCACAAGTGCACTCCTTCAACCCCATCACCTATTTAGCCCATCCCCCTACCCACCTACCTCCCCTTTGGTAACCATCACTTCGCTCTCTGTAGTTAAGAGTCTGTTTCCAATACTTGATTTTAAAAATTCTACCTTCTTGGGGCGCCTGGGTGGCTCAGTTGGTTAAGCGACTGCCTTCAGCTCAGGTCATGATCCTGGAGTCCTGGGATCGAGTCCCGCATCGGACTCCCTGCTCAGCAGGGAGTCTGCTTCTCCCTCTGACCCTCCTCCCTCTCATGCTCTCTCTCTATCATTCTCTCTCTCAATAAATAAATAAAAATCTTTAAAAAAGAATTTTAAAAAAATAAAAATTCTACCTTCTAAATCACTAGTCCTCTCCTTTCTTCGGCTTTATTTAGTGTATTCTTCCAACAGCTGAAGTTGTCATTGCTAAAATTTTCCAATCAATATCTCTTTGTTCCTATTGATCTTGTCTTTGTTTGTTTGCTTAATATCTTTCCGTACTTGTTGCAAGGCGGAACTTTCCCTCCTTTATCTTTTCAGTATTTCTAAACATTTAAAAACCTTTTAAGTTTGCTACATTCTTTTCTTTTCTTTTTTTAATTTATTTACTGACTGTCCTTTGTAATTTTAAATTTGTTTTTTTCCTTTTTAACGTTAGTTTTTTAGTTCATATTTTGTAGATATTTTAAACTCACGTATACTCTTCTTTGCCATGTGGTTTGGATGGTTTTCCAGAATGAGTCACTCCCTACCCATTGTGACATCAGTTGTGATACACTACTGAAAAGGACAGGACGGTTGTTAACAATATTGAAATATTTCCTTGTCAGTTGGCAAATAGCTGCTGTTTTGAGGTTTCTGAGGACTCTCTCTCTCCTTTTGAACTCTGACCTCTCTGAAAACCCTGGGACCTATCCACAATTCAGTTACTAAATGACTGAGGGACCAACGTGCTAGCATCTCTAGCACACCGTTCCAATATAAAAACAGAATCTTTTCTGATTAGTAAGTGTATTTTTATATTACCCTGCCCCGCACCCACGTTTTAGCATTGGGAGGTTGAAGGCTTTTCCCCTATGTGGGAAGTGCTATCCCTGATGCCACACCCACTGTGGTAGAGGCCACCCGCGTTCCCATTTTTTCCCTCTTAGCCAGCCTATTTCCTCATAGAATCACAGGGAAGTGGCACATTGTCTGTTAGGCCATGAACTATAGGGAGAGCCTTAGTTCAAAGCTAGGAGCTCATGAGTAACTCTAGCCACTTTCTCATTTATGAAGCCTGTTTCTGGTCTCTTGACATTTACAGGGTAAAATTAGCTTCTTTTCCAAAATGGACTTACAGATTTTTAAGCTTGGACTACCACTGCTCAAATCTAATTCCAGTACCTACTTGTAGATTATACTATCTCAACTCCCTATGCTCCCCTAGAGGTTCTTTCTGTAATTAGTACATTGGCTTCTTTTTTTAACTGAGATATAATTTACATATAGTATTATATTAGCTCAGGTGTACAGCACACTGATTTGATATTTGTATCACCACAGAAATGATCACCACAGTTAAGTCTGGTTAACATCCATCACCATACATAGTTTGAGAAATGATCACCACGGTTAAGTCTGGTTAACATCCATCACCATACATAGTTACAAAATTTTTTTCTTGTGATGAGAATTTTTAAGATCTGCTCTCTTAGCAACTTTCAAATATGCGATACAGTATTATTAACTATAGTCGTCATGCTGTACATTGCATCCTCATGACTTAGTTATTTTATAATTGGAAGTTTATACCTTTTGACCACCTTCACCCATTTTGCCCACTTCCTGCCTCTGCAAACACTCATTCACATTTTTCAATGGCTTTTAATCATGATCGATTCATTTCAATCACAACTATATATATAATTAATATATCTATCAATTACATATATTATATATTATATATAATCATCTTAACACTTTTGTATCTGTTGCTTACTTAATATATCATTTTCATGTCAGACTATTCTGTCCAACTTGACCTGGTGTTATAAATTTGCTTCCTTTCTGCCGTTGCTTCTCTTTTCCCCAGGAGTACCTTTACATTTTATATATCCGCTCTGGAAATCAGCCTGTTGTCTGGTTCTGTGGAATTTTTTTTCTCCCTCCAAACATCATTTTCCTGTAAAATATCATTTGGCATTTTGAATGTACAGGCTTTATGTGATAAACATTCCTCATTGACGTGAAGTTTTTTTAAAATAATAAATTTCCATAAATATGTTTGTCTACAGATTTCTAGCCTCTCCTAAAAATGTCAGTGAGACTTCCTCTATCTCCATAGCATATTTAGATTCACTGTGTAGAAGGGAGTGTTTAGCCATATATTTTGAGGATATAGTTATCTTTCAAATCTTTTATACAACTTGTAATTTTAATGGATTGAATCATTAGCTAGTACTTGGGTATATTGCTATGTGAATAACATAAGTCTGGGTACCCCCCTGATATTTTAGTGTGTAGGTTTGATTTCTTTGCACATATGAGTTTTCTAGAATCTGGCAACATTTATTTCCCAGTATTACCAGTTCCTAAATCTTCAAAAGTCCTGAGCTACTTCTGTGTTTAAAGATTAGCTTGTTCTCAGAATTGATGGAACCAGGAATAATGTGCTTGGAGTGGTTACGGGTCTCCGCTATGCTATAGCCGTAGGCACGTTCTGGCAGCGAGCGTCAAAGGCATACTGTGCTAACCATTTCAAAAGCAACATATTCGTGCGTGATCTTTTGAGGTCTACAGTGTATTTGACATTGGGCTATATTTGACTATGTTTATATTGTGTGTGTAACATATAGGTGAGCTATTGGGCTGATATAAGATACCTCAAATGAGAGTCTTTTTAAAGTGATCTTCAATATAGATAAAATCAAATTTGACATGTTACAAGGAAGGTAGGCCAATTAGTGATAAAGCTTAATAGCTTTAGGGAGGGAGCCAGAATATTTACTTAGGCTTGACAGAATGAAAAGGAGAGCAAAACATAATCTTAGCAGAGCCTTTATTTTTTTTAAAGAAATTAGATCTTCCCGGGTGCCTGGGTGGCTCAGTTGGTTAGGCGGCTGCCTTCCGCTCAGGTCATGATCCTGGAGTCCGGGGATCGAGTCCCGCATCGGGTTCCCTGCTCAGCGGGGAGTCTGCTTCTCCCTCTGACCCTCCTCCCTCTCATGCTCTCTCTCTCTCATTCTCTCTCTCGCAAATAAATAAAATCTTAAAAAAAAAAGAATTAAAAAAAAAAAGAAATTAGATCTTCCTGTTAGAAGAACAGCTTTTAAGAGACTGAGCTTCCCGAATGAGTTAAATTTTATCATGATTTTGATGGATACAAAGTCACGAATTTCTTTTAATCTCTACAGTTGTACCAACCCCCAATAAAACAGAGGTATGGTAGTGGGCTATTTTATGCCTTGATTTTTCTATTAATATTATGAAAAATTCCCTTTCTTCCGAAAACTATTCTAGTCACCTTTCTGTCATCTTTTCTTACATGCTGCTTAGAAATACTCCTTTACGATGGATATATTCTTAGACTTTCTTTTCCAGCAAGATAGTGGATTAAGATAAAAAGAATAATACCTACAAGTGCCTACCTAAAGAAATAAAAATCTTCAGGATCCAGAAACGAGGAGGGAACTGAAAGTCAGAATGTTTTAACTCTAAACTGAGGCTGTAGCTTCCCTAGGGAAGGTTTAGCCATCTTACGAAAGCAGAGTCTTTTGTTTTAATATATATAGGACAAATGAGGAAAGGGAGTGTTCCAACCTTGGATAAAGGCATGACTTTCCAAAAGTTTAATTCTTTTTATTTTTATTTATTTTTTATTTTTTTTAAAGATTTTATTTATTTATTTGAGAGAGAGAGAATGAGAGAGAGAGCACATGAGAGGGGGGAGGGTCAGAGCGAGAAGCAGACTCCCTGCCCAGCAGGGAGCCCGATGCGGGACTCGATCCAGGGACTCCAGGATCATGACCTGAGCCGAAGGCAGTCGCTTAACCAACTGAGCCACCCAGGCACCCCTAATTCTTTTTAAAAAGGTGAATAAGAAAACCTGCTTTATAATTTTAGATTATAAGAAAGTTAGATTTTCTACGCTTAGTGTCCCACTGAAAAATAAAAAACCTTCCTTGAGAAATGGAAACCTTGGGATTGAGACTTAGTAGGTTCGAGATCTGATTTTAAAGTACCTATGGGTTCCTGGGTGGCTTCTTTATTTGGGATCTCTGAAAGAAAGAAAATTCCATATTAACATTGAAAAACCATTCTTTCAATACCGATTGCCTTGGGGAAAGGGGGATCTGTGGAAAAGAAAACCCTGATAAGGATGGGCTCATAATAAAAGTGTCCTAAAACATGAGAATATATTTTTAAAAAGGCAGAAATCACAACAACAAAGAAGAATCAAGTTTCAAAGATTTAAGATAGTAGAAAAATAATCTATAAGTAATTTACCATGTGTATGTTTATAATGATTAAAGATAGAAAAGAAGAAATCCAAACCCTAAAAAAAGAATTATAACCTTTAAATTTGTCAACGTTAACAACCAGTGCTAGCTAGACTATCAAAAAAGCAAGTAGGAAGTAATCAGTGCTAGCTACAAGATCACACAACCCCCAAATCACACAACAAAGGATATTTCTCATTTATACTAGAGTTTGATCGGGAGTTTAGTAGTGGCTTTGCATGTGCTAAATAAGGATTTTTGGCTCCTTCCATCTTGTGGCATTACTGATGAGGGAACAAAAGGCAAGCTGAGGACAAAGCAGAAGCTGACACCCCACAACCCCCCCTTCCCCAGATGGGATATATGTGACATTCCTCAGGCACTCCTGGCTGCCCCGAAGCTAAGGAAAGGAAAAACAGAGATCACAATCCTGCAAGGCTGAGTCTCCTGAGTCTCCCTCAGTTTACAAATGTCTTAGCAATCTATAAGCACAAAGCATTTCTATCAATAACCTAGCTTCCAGAAGGAAGTGCAAATACAATTAAATGTCCTTATAACCTGCAGCCCATTGACAGATACTTGAAGTGGGCAGTGTTATGTTCCTCCAGGAAGCTCCCAACTATCTTCATGTTAATGCCTTGCTAGAGGGAAAAACAACCTTAACTTGGCAATGGCAAGGCCTGAGGTATCCTGTGAGTCTTCTTTAACATATGAAAATCCTTTTGAAACGTCCCCTTCCTTTCCCTTCCCCAACCCCATAGTATACAATCAGCCATCCCTCACAACCCTGCTGTGGCAGCTCTTTCTGCCCACGGGTCCTGTCCCCGTGCTTTAATAAACCACCATTTTGCACCAAAGACGTCTCAAGAATTCTTTCTTGGTCATCAGCTCTGGACCTCACCTCACCAAGCCTCACCTATATTCCAAAACCACATCAATTAGCATTTCCTAAAATCTCTGAAGGATTGAGCATGCTGACAAGTATCTCATAGGATGTTTTATGAGCTTAGAGGTAGGACACAACATATTCCCATACATACTATTGTCCAAAACACCACCACAAAGTACCAGCCAAATTGCAAAGGATTGGGAAATGTAGGGAATGAGAAACAGGACTGGTGAGCCATCTGATCAATCTCTACCTATACGTAAAACCTTGAAACAGTTCTTTTTTTTTTTTTTAACAAAAGGGTTTTATTTATTTTTATTTATTTTTAAAGATTTTATTTATTTATTTGACAGAGAGAGACACACAGAGAGAGCGAACACAAGCAGGGGGAGTGGGAGAGGGAGAAGCAGGCTTCCCCTGGAGCAGGGAGCCCGATGCGGGGCTCAATCCCAGGACCCTGGATTCATGACCTGAGCCGAAGGCAGACGCTTAACAATTGAACCACCCAGGCGCCCCAAAACCTTGAAACAGTTCTAATTAGAAATGATAGAAATAGTACGTAAAGATATTCATTTTTTCATTTCATGTAAATAGATGACAGAGAGACAGGAGACCGATTTCCTATGTTATCCTGGCACTGTTTCAATTGCTGGAGATAGACGGAGTGAACAAAAAACCCACTGATCCTACTCCTGTGAAACTTACAAAGCCTACCTGTGGAAACACACAAGCACTGAAGGATTAGTGAGAGAACTGCCAAGTGCTATAAAAATGAAGCAGTATAAAAGGATGCAGAGAGGTAGCCATACTAGATAGGGTGTTCGAGAGAGTCCCTCCACCCCCAGCCCCAGAAGGTGAAATTTGAGAGAGACCTTTCACCTTCTTGTTGCTAAATTCAACATTTATTTGTTACTATTTCATTCTGTTGATCTATTGCAGCATTTGGATCTGCTGTGCATTCTCTTACTTAAAAAAAATGTTTTACTTGACTTCCAAAGCATAACCCTCTACTGTTTTATTCCTGTCACTGTTTCCTAACACTGCTATCATAAAATACCACAAACTTAGTGGCTTAAACAGTACAAAACTGTTATTGTGCAATTCTCGAGGTCCAAAGTCCAAAATGGGTCTCACTGAGCTAACACGAAGGTACCAGCAGGGCTGCGTTCCTCTCTAGAGGCTCACGGAGAGAATCCATTTCCTTGCCTTTTTCAGCTTCGAGAAGCTGCTCAGTCTCTTTGGCATGTGGCCTCCTCCTTCTGTCTTCAGAACCAGCAGTTTTGCATTTTTCTATTCAATCTTCTGGAGTCAAATCTCCCTCTGATGACTTCTGTCTCCTTCTTCTACTTTTGAGAACACTTATGACTGCATTGAACCCATGCAGATAATCCAGGATAAGCTCCCATCTCAAATACTTAAAGTTGTCTACAAACCCTCACTTGCCATGGAAGGTAACATATCCCCCAGTTCTGAGATTAGGGTGTGGATATATTGGCGGAGGTGGGGGGTGGTGGGAGAAGATGCATTATCCTGTCCACCACACTCACAGACTGCTTTTCTCAGTTTTCTTCCTACTCTTTCTGACTCTTCACATGGAGTATCAGGGCAGCTACACAGCTGTACTGATGGTTAGAATATTGAAATATTTTAATGTTGATTGTTGAGTAGCCTTAACAATAACCTTACCAATAACCTTGAGCCCCAGACATTTCTGCCTCCTGCCCTGAGCCCCTGACCTACCCTGAGGACCTCATATCCCTGATCCCACTACTCAAAGTAAATAATGTCTCGCATAACTAGAGGTCTTTGAGGATTGGTCAATGCTCCTTCCTTACCGGTTGTTAGGTATCTTGAATAGTCTTCCTGCGAGTGTCTATTCCTTAGGTATGGTCATTTTCTTGGTGATTTAATCCAGTCTTAAGACTTTAATATCATCTAAATGCTGATGACTCAGATTTTCACTTTTAGACTAATTCTTTTTCCCAAAGCCTCAGAATCCTATGCTGAACTATTCAACATCTCCGTAAACATGTGATAAACATTTAAAACACAGTTCATTCGGAAGTGAAACGCTGCTTTACTTCTTACCTCAGTTTTGCCCAATCCCATTGTCTTCTGTCTTACAGGAAACATCAATTCAATCTATTGGCTTTCTCTTAAAAACAGGGGACTCTCTCTTGCTGCCTCTACTGTTAACAACCTGGTCCAAATCACCATTAGCTTTTACCTGTTATTTCAGCGTCTTCTAAATTCTCTCTCGTTTCCTTTGGCCTTTTCTCAACATAGCAGCAAGAATGAATGATTACAAACTTTCCTGCTCAAAACTCTCCTGTGGCTTCCCTTCTCACCCAGGGAAACCAATGTCCTTCCTTTGGCTTAGATCACCTTTATAATCTCTGCATCTCCTGTCACCTCTCTGCAATTATCTCCTTTTACTTTCCCTCAGCCTCACTGATATCTTTATTCTTCAAATAAGCCAGGATGCTCTCTGCATCTGGAAGACTCTGCCTTTCTGTTTGTACTTGCCGTTCCCTGTTTCCAGAACAGTCTTTCCACAGATCCACATAGCTTGATCCTTTATGTTCTTTCACTATTGACTTAACTATTACCCTATTATGGAGTGCTTTCCTTAACCACTATATTAAAAATTGTGTACCTTAACACTTCAGTTCCCCCTTCCTATTTTATATTTCCTCCTAGCATTTTTCACTTTCTAATGCACTATATATTTTACTTAATTTATGCTGTGATTTATATCTCCTCCCACTAGAATATGAACTCTATAAAGGTAGAGATCTTAGTCTGGTTTGTTCACTGCTTATCCCAGGGTCTAGAGCAGGGGTCCAGTCACTCATAGTTAAAACTTGAAAAATTAAACAAGACACTGGTGCGCATGGGCTTATGCGCACGCGTGTGCTCTCTCTCAAATAAATAAATTAATTAAAAAAAATTAAATTAGACTTTAAAACATAATAATAAAGAAAAGGTAAAAGTCAAGGTTTAGAGATATGAAATTGTAATATGTTAATAATGAGTGTAGAAAACAAGTCCAACTTCTCTGTAGATAATTAGTGAAAATATATCACAAATTTTAAATATGCATGTATTTGGGTACTGTAAGTACTCTTATTAAAACCTATCCTAAGGAAAGAATTAATAGTGTATGCAAAGATTTGTCAATAAGGAAGGCTACCAAAGTCTTGTTTATAATAGTGAAAAAGGGGCGCCTGGGTGGCTCAGTCGGTTAATAGTGTGCCTTCAGCTCAGGTCATGATCCTGGGGTCCTGGGATTGAGCCCCGTGTTGGGCTCCCTGCTCAGGTGGGGAGTCTGCTTCTCCCTCTCCCTCTGCCTCTCTCCTGCTAGTGCTTTCTCTCTTTCTCTGTGCCAAATAAATAAATAAAGTCTTAAAAAAATATATAATAGTGAAAAAATTTTTAAATCAAAACCTTCAAATTTTTAAATATAGAAACTTAATTAAACAAAAGGAAGTGTATTTATACAATGGAACAGTATGGAATCATTAAATTTGTATTTAGATAAATTCTCATTGACATAGGAACTATTTGCAGTATACTGATAAATGGAAAGAAACAGTCTGTAATGTGCTGAATGACGTTATTTTTGAAGAAGAAACGTATATCCTTGCATTAGTCTTACAGAATGGACAGAATGAAATCCTCCTCTCTGGAGGAAAACATGTTAATGGAGCAGGCATGTCTCTCCTACTTATGTAATTTAAAAAAAATTTATTTTAAAATAATGATCACATAGCACTCTTATACTGGGAAAAGTCAAAATTATATTTGTACTGATCTTCAAAAAGCCATTAATATTATACGTGTAAAGGATTTTAAGCATGAATTGTATATAAATATTCCCCTTCATGGCATTTTATGTGTTTGTGATGAATGTCCTGCATTAGTAAGTAGGGCCTAAGGCTCAAAATTTATGAAATAATCTCTTTGGGTATTTTAGTTTTTTGAACCCTAACCTGTGGAAGCTGTCTGGCTACCGGTAAGACTATCGAAAAATGCCTTTAACGTGACTGCTGACAAGATCATTAAATTTATACCATGCAATGAATCTAATATTTTACCTCAGAGATTTGACTTACAACTAACCCACCTCCCTGCTCTGTCTCTAGGCAGTACTACTTTGGCAGTAATGTGCAACCTAGTTCCGTTGAGCAGAAGAAGGGGAAATTCCCAATCTGGCCAGAATGGAGCGAGGCTGACATAAACGCAGAGAAGTGGGACGCAGGCAAAGGTGGAAAAGAAAAGGACAAAACAGGAAAAAGCCCTCTATTTGTAAGTCTGCTTGAGTGTGACTAGAGTTCATCTTAGTCTTAAATTTTATAATAGAAGCAAATGAGCAAATGAGTAGAAAGCAACAGCTTGGAAGCTAAATAACTGAGAAAATATTTCATGATGCTATGACAAGAGATCGGAATTTAGGGTATACCAAGGTGAAAGAACTCAGAAACTCCATCCTTTCAGTTTGTACCCCAACATGGCTGTACTGAGTAAGGGAAAACCAAACCTACACCAATCCTACCAAATCCTGAGACCCCGTGTTGACAGGGTCAAGTTCATTTTGTACTTTGCCTGCCAGAAAGGAATGAAATCCTCCTCTCTGGAGGAAAACATCATTACCTAGCACTCATGTACATTTTTATATGCAACATATATCATACAATCAAAATTTACCACACCTGAAAAGAAAAAAGACTAAGTGGCTGAAAAACAAGAGGAAAAATTAAATAATAGAAATAGATCCACAGATGACTCTGATTTTGGAATTGTCAGATAAGGGACCTTAAAATAACTGGATTAATATTTGTAAGGGGAAAAAAAAAACAAAAAAACGACATGAGGCAACCCCAGAAGTCTAGTGTGGCTCTTGGAAACTTCAGTCTATTGTTCAGGGACTCATTCTTTGATCATTTTGACTAGATGTTGGGATTGCCTTTGTCTTCATTCAGAGTATTCCAGTATCTTAAATATGCTCCAGATACACATAGACACTGTGTAAAGCTCAGACAGTACCCTCAAATATAACCCATTTCTCAGGTCACACTAACATTCGGATGAAAATATGATTACCATAAAAATCACAAAATGGTATTTACTTGACCCTGTCACTATTAACTCAGGTGAAATTTAGTACTCCTTTTTCTCAATACAGATAGTTTCTATTCCTACAGCATTGTTTTTGTACTCCCAGCACTTTTCATTTTCTGTAAGGACCACCCCCACGACCTAACTACCTTAGGAACTGTGAGAACTTTTACATAGTAGCTACTTGAAGTCTAATTTACTATACTGCTAGCATTTGAGAATAGACATTCGGATATCATTCTTCTTCCAGAGCTCACTAATTGACCCATACTAAGGGCTCAAAAATTAATAAATTAATTACATTCTTGGGCATTTATCTCAGAGAAATAGAAACTTATGTTCATATAAAAACTTGTAAGCTGTATGCAAAAATTTATAGCAGCTTTATTAAGTAATAGCCCTAAATTGGAAACAGCCCAAATGTCCTTCAATGGACAGATGGTAAACAAACAAATATCCATATCATGAAATGTTACTCAGCAATAAACAAGAACAAACTTTTGATACATGCAACAGCTTGAATGAATTGAATATCTAGGGAATTAGGCAGAGAGGGAAAAAAAAAATAATCCACAAGGTTACATGCTATATGATTCCATTCATACGACATTATTTTTTTTTGAAGATTTATTTATTTATTTATTTGAGAGAGAGAACATGCATGTGAAAGCAGAGGAAGGGGCAGAGGGAGAGCGAATGAGAATCTCAAGCAGACTCCCCGCTGAGCGCAGAGCCCAAAGCAGGGCTGGATCTCACTACCCCAAGATCATGACCTGAGCTGAAACCAAGAGTCAGATGCTTAACCAACTGAGCCACCCAGGTGCCCCTCATATAATATTATTGAAATGACAAAAAGAGACCAGATTAATGATTGCCAGGTGGTAGGGATTAAACAGGTGGTAAGGAGGTTGGAGGGTGGGCATAGCCATAAAAGGTCCTAGGAAGGATCCTCGTGCTGCTGGAACCATTCTTTATCATGCCTGTGTCAATGTAAGTATCTGGTTGTGAAATTGCACTGTGGTTTTGGAAGATTTTACCACTGGAGAAACTGAGTAAAGAGAACACAGGAACTCTCTTTATTATTTCACAGCATGAGGTGTGTATCTATAATTATCTCAAAATAACATGTTTAATTTTAAAAATTAATAAATGAAAGTCAGATCCAAGGTACAAATTTCATTGACATACGATTGTATTTATGATTTTTTAATCTTCTCTACTCAAGTTAAAAAAAAAACCATTATTTTCAGTGGAAAATATGTCCATATCTGGCCCATTCAAATTGTTTTCCTAACATACTTACCTCACATTACAAAGCAGCTCATGCTCGTTTGGACTGCTTCCTCTGCAATAAAATGTTACTCAACAACCGAGGTTTCGTTCATTAAATACAGTATTATTAACTTCACTATTCACCAAATACTCCATGAACTAGCTCTGAGAGCAATTACACAAATTGCTCTATAAATGTGTATTTATTGATCGAATCTATGCACTTACTAATTTCTATTAGGACTAAGTTGCTTTCATTGTTTTAGAACCGTATGGAGAAAAAAACTCAATATATTTTTTATATAGCATTTTTTTGAAGACCCTGAAGGAAAGATTGAATTACCACCATCGTTGAAAATTTATTCCTGGAAACGTCCACAGGATTTTTTAATTAATCGGGTAAGAAATATTTTCACTATCGAACAAAATACATGTTAGCTGTAGGTTATAATATCCTAGTTATGAAAATTCTCATTTTTAAAACAATGTGGGGTAAATTTTTCCCGTGGTATTCAGTAAGAAAAAGGAATTACTTTTTGGCATTTAATAGAAATAAATGTTTATCAGCATAGTTTAATATCACTTGTACTGGCTCCCAAGAGAATATTGAAATTTTGTTTAGAGTCTTGAGTTTTCTTCTTTTCTACATGATATCAAAGGAGAGCCTAAAATGTGTGGGAAGTTATTCTTTAATTTCTGACTGACAGAATTTCCCTTTACTGCTGCTTAGCAGGAACTTATGTGGCCCGAAGGTCTGTTTACTATAGTGTTTATTAGCATTAATTTTCTAGCCTAGGAGATTTGCACTTGGCTCTCTGCATTCCAGGTATTCTTGAAGCATTTTCCAAGGGCCATCTTCATTTCTGGACTCGATGCTCAGCAACTTGAATCACATTGACTGGGACATCACCAGAGAACATCCTTTTAAATAGCACTATGTATATGAAAACTTTAGATCCACTGGTCTGTCTTCTTAACAGCCATGTTAGTTTGAATATATTTGCTGTTTCCAAGGGCCTAATTATCACCAATTCCTTTTTTTCCTTTATGAATCTCCTATCATTTTCATTTAATGCATGGAAAACCAGTAGGCTACAATAATTATTTAGTGTTAATCAAATGGTTGTAAAGGAGCTGATTCTTCCATTTGTTATAGAATCCATTGAATCTCAGTTTCACACAAAGTGATTTTATTCCTAAAATTTTTAACCTTTATAAGCACTGCTACTATTGCAAGAAAATACAATTTATCCACCATATTTCCAATTACCGTTACTAGCTGAGAAAGATAATCCTAAATTCAAAGATATTTAGTAAAATGAAAAAATAAGGTATATTTCAACAGAATATTTATTGAATGCCTACTTGTAAGATATTTTAAATAAATCAGATGTATATGAACATGTCTTTAAATTACTTATAATGTTAGATAATATTGGCATGAAGAATATAAATTCTTTGGTGTTAATATAGTGCACTTAATAATAGCATATTAGTAATAATATTCAGGCTCTGTGCAATGGCAGTGCAGAGTTTACGTTCCATGCAAATAAAGGATATTAAGTCCCTGAAGTGAGAGTGTTTCAAATGTGAATAAGTAGGAAAGTTTTACACCACCTTTTTCTTTTTAACATACCTTTCTTTTTACACCACCTTTTCTTTAACATAACATTCTGAGAGATAATACTTATAAGTAAATTCATCCATTGTTTTTTTTTTTTTTTAAGATTTTATTTTTTATTTATTTGACAGAGAGAGACACAGCGAGAGAGGGAACACAAGCAGGGGGAGTGGGAGAGGGAGAAGCAGGCCTCCCCACTGAGCAGGGAGCCCGATGCAGGACTCCATCCCAGGACCCTGGGTTCATGACCTGAGCCGAAGGCAGACATTTAATGACTGAGCCACCGAGGCACCCCAAATTCATCCATTGTTGATGATGATGACACTTCTCCCTACCTTTATCGTAATGTTGCCGCCCATCTCAACACCTCTGTTCTGTGCTGACTTTTTCTCTTTATCTTGTGCACGGACTCCCCCTGAAGTATGGGCCAGAACAGCCACAGCTGAAAGTCTAGCTAACTAGGATAGTCTTAGAATAATGTTTTTCAAGTTTTAATGTCTAGATCCATGGTGGTAAATACATTTTACATTGAAACTCATTAAATGTGGGCATATAGAAAGCTTAGACAAAAATTTAGCAAAACAATAATGACCTTTCTGTGTGAGATTTACTCTATTCTACTCTAAGCCAAAGATGAAGTCAGAGGACATGATTTAAGTCAGAGAGAAGCTAAATTATGAAAAAACTTAAAAGCCTGGACTTAAGATATCAGAATCAACATAGATTATACAACTGAGGAGGTTAATAAACCCTGACCACTGAGGGAATGATCAGATTTGTTTATTTCTGAGAATCAGGTATTGATGGTTCAGGTCCTTGAGTGATGATTATATTGAATAGATGTAAGATGTCCGGAGATGTATTCTGTCTCAAGTACAGGTATAGGGAATAGAGACCTCCGTAGAGACTGCTTTCTTAATATTTGCTGTCTTTTATACACCATCAGTTTCTATTTTATATTTGTTGACAGGCAAATATTAAATTTCACTCCTCAAATTTTAGTTATTCAATATTTATTTAATCCATAATCAATTTTAATGTTCGTTGGTACTTGCTGAAGAGTATGGGCATTTTATTTTTTTAGTTTTTAAAGATTTTATTTATATGACAAAGAGGGACACAGTGAGAGATGGAACGCAAGCAAGGGGAGTGGGAGAGGGAGAAAAAGGCTTCCCGCAGAGCAGGGAGCCCGATGCCAGGCTCAATCCCAGGACCCCGGGATCATGACCCGAGCCAAAGGCAGACACTTAACGACTGAGCCACCCAGGTGCCCCGAGTATGGGCATTTTAGAAGTGCAATTAGCCAAACCGAATTTAAAATATACGTTTTTGTATAAAATATTTTATATAATACATATATGTAACTTATTATGATCATAAATTATAAACTAAGAGTCAATTCAGGCCTTCAGGGTAGCTTGGAGTTAATTTTTCTCAGACATAAAGAAATATTTTATTGAGTTTTCAAGATGCTAGTTATACATGTGATTGAGAATAGTTGAAGGCATTAGTTTCCATGAAAATCTATTTTATTAATGAAAACCACATTTATGTTAATTTGATATGTTAAGTATATAAGCTCGATATGAATTGTAACAAATTTTTAAAAACTGTTATAAATCATATTTTCCTTTATCATGTTTATTCCTTAGTGGTCTAAATATATAAAAGCATCTTTAGATATATGCCAATTAAATAATGACCATCAGATGATTTTTTTAAGAGATAAGAGGATTTGAAATTGGGCAAGATTTTAAAAAGCTGTCATACCTAATATTTTTTATCAAAGGGATGAAGATATTTTTCCTGCTAGCATGTGTTAACTAAGCTTCAGGTTTAACTTGAAAGATTAATTTAAATTTCAAGTCATTTTTTAAACTCTCTGTATGTGTATGCATGCTGAGATCATCTGCATATATTATATCTTACAACATTTCATTTGTATATGAAAATACTGTGTTTGATAGGCATTACATTATTAAGTGAATGTCACCCGTAGCTCTAACAGGGTTATCTTATGGAATAATGAGCTTTACTTATTTATTTTTTCTTTTAAGTCCTCTGGTTGTGAGAAATGAGATCAGGTTTGACTTGTTTATATCAAACGAAACTATATTTCCATTCAGCTACATTTCCTTTATTTTTCCTAAGGAGTAATATCTCTTTTTACATATATTTTTGATTTCAGGCTCCAGTAGTTGTGAAAAATGAAATCCTGTTTGACTTGTTTTCAGCAAATCAACATTTACTCTGCAGTGAGGTATGTAGGGAAGTTTTAACTGAAGCCTGATTGCAGAATACCTTCCAGGCCTGCTTAAAACAGTTCCCAGACCATCAATTTCAGTTCTCCCTTGCTCACCTCTAAGTTTTGGTATAACTCAGTATTTTATAAGCCAGACATTCAAAGAGGAAGAGAAGCCTCTTCAGTTGAGTTTAATGAGCAAACGGTGGGAAAATGTTAGCCGTTAGCATTGCCGTGCCCCTATTCTCCTGCCCTTAGACCCAGCGTAGCTGGGATCCCACGATCTGGGTATTTCTCCTCTTGATGTACGTGCCTAGCAATTGACATGAAGTTGCTTGGAACTTGCTCTGCATGATGCTCAAGGGCAGGGTGTCCTGATGTTTGACATGCTAATGCAGGGAAAATCTCACCTAAACACCTCCACCGAAATTTCTACCCTGGATTTTCTCCATCAGAAGTAGACCTGTTCCACTCCCCTAAGGCGGTTATATCAGAAGCAGGGCATTTTTTAAAAAATTATTTTCTCCCAGAAAAAAATTCTGACCCAGTCAGAATTAATAGTCATTATTGATTCTGACCAATATTAAAGTCAAAACATTTCTTTCTTCAACCAGGATGTACTGATTAGTATAATGTTATCTCTGAATTGTTTTATACTTTATATTTTAGTCTAAAATATGCTTATTTTATGATCCAAAGCATGCACAGACTTCAACTTTTCATTTTTTAAGGAAGTATAAAATATTCTATAGCAAAATTCCCAGATATACATACAGGAAGATACTTGATTTACCTTTCTTTTTCAACTAAACTAAACCTGAAGAAATGTCCTAGATAATGTAAATTAAGGAAAACATAAATCTTATAAGGTTAGTCTCAAGTATTTAATCTTCTTATAAACCAGGCAGTGAAATACGAGATGATTATTTCAGAAAATCCGGTAATACTAAGGGTAATGTCTTTACTTAAAACCCACTGTGACCCAGAGATTTTTTATACATTGTTTCTATTCTCTATAAAATGCTGGAAAATAGATAGCATAATCTGCATTTTACAGACTGCATTACATAAACTGCAATTTAGAGATGGTGAAATGACATGCCCCAGAGCAGAAGGATCTGAAGGAAGATTCAAATCCTGGTCCCTGTTTCGGCTCTGAAGCTTAACTCCCCACTGCGCCTTGCAGCCTGTTGAAAACTCTGCAAGTGGGAATTTTACTTAGAGCACTTCTGCACCTGCAGATTAGCATATGAAATATGAGACTTAGAGGATATTTAAATGTGTGTGCAATTTTAATTCTTTCTCATATCGCATTCCTCGTCTAGCTGATCCTATTGACATAAAAGAGATCATTTTCTTCTCAAACTTCTCAACCTTTACAGAGGGGTAGCTTAATAATTTATAAAAAGTTAATTCCAAAATAAAATCACCCCAGCTCTCAGAAGCATTCATTCTCTCTCTCTCTCTCTTTCTGTGTCTCAAACACACACACACACACACACACACACACACACACACACAGCTGAAATGAAGGTCAATGTCAAATGAAGGTCAATGTCAAATGGAGGTCAATGTCAAACCACCGACAGTTTACTCTGGAAACAGCTCTTAGCTGAGTGTTTAATGTTAATTCTTTTTAGCCTGTATTGTGACTATATTTCCTGACAACAAAGACAAGAACTATGACTTTATTCTATAAGGTCAGAAATCAAAATGTGGAGCACATTACATGTAGAATTTAATATGAAAAAGTAGATTGGAAGTAGGTTTTCGACTGGTTTCCTGCCTAAATTACAGTACCAACAACGGAAGAGCAACTGATTAACACTAATGGCTTTTGTCTCTAGCTGATGAGATGGATTATCAGTGAAATCTATGCAGTGTGGAAGATATTCAATGGAGCTACTTTGAACAATTACTTGAAAGGGAATGCAGGGGAACCTCCTCCTCTCAGCTGGAAGCCCTGGGAACACATCTACTCTCTGTGCAAAGCTGTGAAAGGTCACATGCCTTTATTCAATAACTATGGAAAGTATGTCGTGAAACTTTACTGGATGGTAAGTTCACATTCATGCACATTAAAATTCGTCTGTCCTTCATATTGAAATAAATTTGTCTTACACACTGTCACCCAGGCTAATACAAGATCATGCAGTTTATATAGGACATCAACTGTGCCATCACTGGGAAGATATGTCCTACACATGTAATTTGGGATCAATAACAAACATCGTTGTTTGTCCTGAGACCCCAATCTCACATGCTTTTTACAATGGTGTTGCTTGGACCATAGAGGGGTGGTCCTCTGCTCTGTCCTCTCAGGAGGTTGGGCTGGGTGGGCACGTGGATGCCTGGGGCTCTCTTATTTCCTCCTTTCTCTGTGGTGTGGGATGGGGTCTTGAGCAGAGGGAGTGCTTGAGCATGGTGCATTCTTTCTCTCCTGGTATTTGCTGCTCCTGAGGGGCCTGGTCCCACCCAGTCTTTGCCCTAAACTTGAGATTTGTACTCATGTTAACAAATCTTACCTTGACAAAAAGTTTTTGCTTCTGCCTGAAAGGGAGTAAATGGGACAGTAGAAATAGAGAATTAAAAATCCCCTAGTTAATAAGGCAAAGTAGGCTCACACCACATTTAGCAACACTAGACTATGAAACACCTTTGAGTTTTTGTTGGTGGAACGGTCTTTCTAAAGGCCCAGACTCATAGGCAGGGCCAGCTACATGATTTGCAGAGCCCTTTGTTAAAAAATTATTAGGAATGTCAATATGGTGATAGCAGCACTTAAAAAAAAAAAAGCATAGGGTCCTTCTACGTGTGAGTGTACCGGCTGTACGCCCAGGAAGCTGGTCCTGGTCGCTAAGGAAGAATGTTCTCGAACGTTGGAGGATGTGGGGAAGTGTGAAAAGTTGATCAACCCATTCTGTATTTCTAAAGAACATGACTCTCCCCAGTGGGCCAGAGTCATCCATCTTTCCTGGGATGGGGAATGCTGAAAGGCCAGCACTTAGGAATTAATGGGATCATTACAGCAGGAAGGTAAAAGTGAAGAAGGTAATATTGGCCTCTGATCTCTAAAATAGGATTTTTGGTGTTTTGATGTTCACTGCAAGACAATGGACTTTGAAAGTCAAAACTTTGCGAGGAGAGAAAAGACCTCCTAAATGTCTTTATCTTCCTTGGTTACAGGAGGCAGACTTGGCAGACAAGAGTTCAAAGTTTTAATGTGCACCAAGGAGTGAGAGTGAGGATATGGTGTTATGAAGGTGGATGCACCTCTGCATATGTGGTTACGGTTGAGGGATTACAGAGCGAAGGCAAACACGGGAAGAGTGAGGAGGCCAAATGCCTGGGTCTTTGCCCCCTCCCCCATTTTCCACACATTTGCTTACACTTGAGGTGGGAGTGAGTTCAAAATTATTAAGTATTACAAAGCACCATCAGTGGAATATTAACCAGCCCTGTAAGTTTCTCTTTCTCTGCTTCCTGACATCCTTCCTTCTTTGCAAATTTCCTTTTGGACAGAGGGGCCAACATTTATTAACATTTCATTCCATTTTACAAAGAAACTGTGATTTCTCTTTAACTGTACTGATTCCTCATAAGCCCAAACCCACTTGGATTCAGAATTAAAAAAAAATATTTACTCCAATTTGAAATTTCATTCTGAACCCATCATTTAAGGAGTCTAGATAGGTAGCCCTGGGGAAAAGAGGGGCCTGATGTCCAGTGGCTTCTTCTGGTTCCTCACTGGTCTCACCTGAGGAATGGCTTGTGGGGACTGCTGCTAAGCTGTTGAGCACTGAGATACAACATGTTCCAGATGAATTATTTTTGTAGGCAATTTGTTGGCGCTCGTGGCTGAAGTGCAAGGCCATATTCTTGCTCACTGAGACTGAGAGAAAGCTTTACTGGCTCTCGGCATTTCTAGATCCACTTATTGATCCCCATGGACCCTTCAGGGTCCCGTGCACACAGAGACCACATCCTTCAAGATAGTAGACACCAAACCATGCCATGGAATGAATACGGATGAAGATAAAATACGGTAATTATGTAGACGAACCTAGCAAAAGTCCTGACGAGGAGTAGATTTTCAACACTATTAGTATCTTACCTTCTTTCATGTATTCCTTCCTTCTCTCTTTCCCATTGCTACTACCTTCCACTATGAAAGCCATCGCATCAGATCCTTCCTCTTTCCACCTCTCCCTAGAGCCAGGGGAAAAGCATGTGATCAGCTTACCAGGTGCTTACTTGCCCAACAACCCCGTTCTTATGTGAGGATGTGAAGATGGAGGGGACACACAGAGATGGTGGCAAGGCTGTGTCCCCTGCTCCTGCAACATGGCCTTGCTGTGTGTCCTTTGCCAAACGTGCTTAGTTCCTGCCAAGTTCTGATGCACAGTGCTCTAGCATCCCATCGAATCTGTACATCCCTTATATACCTCTTGAATTGCCTATATTTTGCCTACTTATAAAACAGGTTATTTAAAGTTTTGTTATGGAGTTGCAAGTGTTCTCTTGTATGTTGCAGATAACCACATAATGTGGGTGTAGAAGTGCTTTGAAATTTGTCTTTTAACCTTACATCTTCCACCCAACTGAGACTTGTAATTTTTATGTAGTTGATTATGTCATTATTTTTCTTTACTGAATCTAAGACGTATATGTTATTTAAAGTTAGATATCACTATCTTGGGGTGCCTGGGTGGCTCATTCATTAAGCGTCTGCCTTCGGCTCAGGTCATGGTCCCAGGGTCTGGGATCGAGCCCCACATCGGGCTCCCGGGTCTGCAGGAAGCCTGCATCTCCCTCTCCCACTCCCCATGCTTGTGTTCCCTCTCTTGCTGTGTCTCTCTCTGTCAAATAAATAAATAAAATCTTTAAAAAAAAATAGATATCACTATCTCAAGAATATAAAAAAATATTTCCCCTTATTTTATCTACTATTTTAGGCTTTAAAAAAAATATTTGGGCCTTTGATTTGTTTATCTACTGCAAGAAATAAAGACCTGGTTTATTTTTATTCTAAGTCTCAGCTAATTGCCCTAGGATTATATATTGAATGTTGCACCTTTTATCCACTAATTTAAAAAACTACTTTGATCATACACTACATTCTAACATGGACTTGTCTTTGTTTCTGGACTCGATTTCCTTCTGCTATTTTTCTTGTCCTTTTTTGTTTGTTTGAGAGAGTGTGTGTGGGAGGAGGGGCAAAGGAAGAGGATGAGAGAGAATCCCAAGTAGGCTCCACACCCAGTGCAGAGCCTGACTCGGGGCCTGATCCCACAACCCTCAGATCATGACCTGAGCCGAAATCAGAGTTGGACACTCAACCGACTGAGCCACCAGGTGCCCCTTTTCTTGTCCTTTTTAAATACCATATTGCTTTGGTTGTTATGAAATTTATTGTTTGTTTTTATTTTTTAGAACAAGATCAGCCTAATATTCTTTTGCTTCAATATTTTCTTGGCATACATGCTTTTTGAATAAACATTTTTATTGGTATTTATCTTTGAACACATTTATAATTATGTATCCTTTATTCTCTCTATAAAAGGGTTTAGTGCTTATCATCCTGCTACACCTTCTCCTCTCTTGAGTATTTTATTTTGATTCATCTTTCATTCAGCTGGAATATGCATTCCAGAATTTTATTCGCTTGGAATATATATATTGCATATTTTGGGTAATTTTAAATATTGAGGTCTATTTTCCTTTATATATTGATTGTTATATGAATGATAATCTGCTTACATATGGAATACTTGGATAATACTTTTTTGTTTTCGAACACAACAGCCAATGCCTGAGTATCTTCTGGTTTTAGTGTTAAAAACACCCATTCTGAGGCCTTTACTCTACACCATATCTGAAACCCTAACACTTTATCTCACTTGTCCCTGCTTCATTTTTCTCCAGAGCACTGGGTATGGAGCATCCCATGCCCCAGCCTCTTAGTGAATTCATTAGTATATGTAAAAATAGATAAGAAGCTATTGCCCTCTAGATGCTTTCCTTATTCAGGCATTTTGCTTCAATGTATATTTCTTACATTCATGTATTGGTCCTACCTACAGGGTTTTATTTTTTGTTATTGAAGTATAGAAGACACACAAGTTACATTAGTTTCAGGTATATAACATAGCATTCAGTAAGTGTATATATACATTATGCTATGCTCATCTGTCACCATTCAATGGTCCTAAAACCATTGACTATATTCCCCATGCTGTATCTTTTATTCTCATGACTTATTCTTTCCATAACTGGAAGCCTGTATCTCCCACTCCCCTTCACCCATTTTGCCCATCCTCCCATCCTCCCACTTCCTCCCCTCTAGCAACCACCAGTTTGTTCTCTGTAGGTATGGGTCTCTTCCTGCTTTTTGTTTATGTGTTATTTTATTCATTTATTTTTTTTTAGATCCTATGTATAAGTGAAATCACATGGTATTTGTCTTTCTCTGACTGACTTATTTCACTTAGCATAATACCCTCTAAGTCCATCCATGTTGTCACAAATGGCAAGATCTCATTCTTTTTTTTATGGCTGAGTAATATTCCTGTGTGTGTATGTGTGTGTGTGTATCCCACATCTTCTTTATCTATTCATATATCGATGGACACTGGGTTGTTTCTATATCTTGGCTATTGTAAATAATGCTGCAATAAACATAGGGGTGCATGTATCTTTTCAAATTAGTGTTTTAGTTTTCTTTGTTTTTCTAGTAGTGGAATTACTGGATCATGTAGCATTTCTATTTTTAATTTTTTGAGGAACCTCCATACTGTTTTCCACAGAGGCTGCACCAATTTACATTCCCACCAACAGTGCACAAGGGTTTCTTTTTCTCCACATCCTCTCCAACACATGCTATTTCTTGTCTTTTTTATTCTAGCCATTCTGCCATATGTAAAGTGACATTTCATTTTGGTTTTGGTTTGCATTTGGTTTAGCATCTTTTCATGTGTCTGTTGACCTGTATGTATGCTTTGGAAAAATGTCTATTTAGATTCCCTGTCAATTTTTAATTGGAATATTTGTTTTTTGGTATCGACTCATATAAATCCTTTATATATCTTGAATATTAACTCCTTATTTTATATATCATTTGTAACTATCTCCTTCCATTCAGTATGTTGTCTTTTTTATGACTTTGTCTGCTGTGCAAAGCTTTTTATTTTGGTGTAGTCCCATAGTTTATTTTTGCTTCTGTCTCACTTGCCTTAGGGGACATATCTAGAAAAATGTTTCTACAGCTGATATCAGAGAAATTTTTTTTTTTAAGATTTTATTTATTTGATGGAGAGAGGGAGAGGCAGGAGAGAGGGAACACAAGCAGGGGGAGTGGGAGAGGGAGAAGCAGGCTTCCCGCTAAGCAGGGAGCCCGATGCGGGGCTCGATCCCAGGACCCTGGGATCATGACCTGAGCCGAAGACCAACGCTTAACAACTGAGCCACCCAGGCGCCCCTGATATCAGAGAAATTACTGCCTATGTTTTCTTCTGGAAGTTTTATAAATTCAGGTCTCACATTTAATCCATGTTGAGGCCTTTCATCCATTTAGAGTTTATTTTTGTGTACGGTGTAAGAAAGTGATCCCATGTCATTCTTTTGCATGTAGTTGTCCAGTTTTCCCAGCACCATACGATTAACTGACCATATAAACATGGGTTTATTTCTGGGCTCTCTTTTCTGTTTCATTGCCAGTAACATACTTTTTTGACTACTAAGGATTGTAGTATACCTGAAATCTGGGATTGTGATGCCTCCAGCTTTGTTCTTCTTTCTCAAGATTGTTTTGGCTATGGGCGCCTGGGTGGCTCAGTTGGTTAAGCGACTGCCTTCGGCTCAGGTCATGATCCTGGAGTCCCGGGATCGAGTCCCACATCGGGCTCCCTGCTCAGCAGGGGGTCTGCTTCTCCCTCTGCCCTCTTCCCTCTCGTGCTCTCTGTCTCTCATTCTCTCTCTCTCAAATAAATAAATAAAATCTTTAAAAAAAAAAAAAAAAAAAAAAGATTGTTTTGGCTATTTTGGGTCTTTTGTGGTTCCCTACAAATTTTACTATTATTTGTTCTAGTTCTGTGAAAAGTGTTGTTGGTATTTTGATAGGGATTGCATTGACTCTGTAGATTGCTTTGGGTAAGAAGGACATTTTAACAAAATTAATTCTTCTAATCCATGAGCATGGACTATCTTTCCATTTGTTTGTATCATTTTCAATTTCTTTCGTCAATATTTTAAAGTTTTCAGAGTATAGGTCTTCACCTCCCCCGTTAAGTTTATTCCTAGGTATTTTATTCTTTTTGGTGTAATTGTAAATGGGATTGTTGTCTTAATTTCTCTTTCTGCTACTTCATTGTGAGTGTATAGAAACACACTGATTTTTATATATTAATTTTGTATCCTGCAAGTTTCCTGAATTTATTCATTATTTCTAATAGTTTTGTAGTGAAGTTTTTAGGCTTTTCTATGTATAGTATCATGTAATCTGCAAATACAACCTCCAGTTCCTTTTGTAAGGTAAATACACAAGCCAGGTTATAATACTCTCCTGCTAGTTTTCCCCTACTTTGGTCTATTCTTTAAAATTGGAATTGTAGTCCTTGAAAGGATATAGAATACTGATAACAGTGATAATAGACAGATAGATGCAATTTTTACAGGGCAAAAAACAAGGACTTTGCTATCTCAGGGACCGCATTCATATGCTAGAGAGATGGTACCTGGTTTTCTGGTTGGTAGAAATTTGTTCTCTCAGGGCTAGGGGCAAAAATTTTTACCTGTTTCTACCTAATTCCCAGGTGGTAGGGCTGAGTCAACATCTGTGTGCATGACAGGTGCAGTAAAGAATTAGAATAAATTCTTTCTGACAAGATAAACATTTTTTTTCTTTTTAAAAATCTCTTTCTGGACATACACAATTTAATTTTTGATTTTTCCTTCTAATTCTAGTTCAGTATTTATATGTCTATCCTTTGTTTTTCACTTCAAATATTTAAGAAACATATTCATAACAAAAGTTCTATTACCTTCTACTGCTTGATACAGTATAAGGAGCTGGACACATCTCGGTTCTACATTATTTTCCTTCCCATGTCACATCTCCTACACTTTGAGTCTTCTTCCCCTTGCTGTTTTTTTTTTTTTCGTTTTTGACTCCAATTTCTCGACGCTTTCTTACCTTTTTGTTATTGCACATTGATTTTCCTTCTCTGCCTTATTTCATATATATATTCTCCCCCTTTCCTGCTGTCCCTCCAAACATTTATCTTAATCATTCTTTGAAGTCAAACCAACCTGTCAGAAACTCTCCGCCTGACATTTAAGTTGCAGATTTTTACACCAGCATATCATTTTTCCCATAAAAGTATTTCTACTATTTCCAGTTTGGATTCTAAGGACCTAGCATCAAGGTTCTTTGACATCAGTCAGACAAACATTTGTTGAGTAGCATAAAGAACAGTGTTATAAAACAGAGAAGTTCCTCTCTTCTTTCACCTGGAAGTGATATTACCGCTCCTGGGGCCACCTGCAGCCGGGTCAGGTACTTTCCGATAATTATACATATTTTGTTAATTTCATTTGACATTTAGATTGACATTTAGATTATGACCAGTGTTTTACCAATACCAATTCTGTAAAATAGCATCTTTGTGTATATATTTTTGCCCACTTATAGGACTATTTTTTCTGGGATTTCTACATGTAGAATTCAATTATATACAAACTCTTAATTTTTATAAGTATATCCAAGTTACTCTTACATTTTAATTTGTGTGCAATTTACATTTGATATAATTGGGATTTAAGTCTGTCGTTTTATTATTTGTATACTCTGTTACTTCTGTTATTTACTTATTTTTTTGGTATCTGTTTCCCTTTTCCTGTGTGTTTCTTGAACATTCTTTGGGATTCCATTTTGAGTTATCTCTAGTGTTTAGTATATCTCTATGTATTACTTTTTTTTCTAGTGGTTGCTCTAGGGATTAAAATATACATACTTAGCTTATCACAGTCCAGTAATAGCAGCATTTTGCCACTTAGATTGGAATATAGATACTTTACCACCATTTGGGCCCCTCTATCCCCCTCCCTTTATAGCATAGCTGTCTAGATATTTTCTTTATACATATTCAGAACCTGCTCATAAATGTTGCTTTTAAATGTCAAATATAATTTTTACAGCTCAAGAGGCAAAGAATACTTTATTGTATTTAGCCATACATACGTTTATATTTTTCTTTGCTCTTTCTTCATTTCTGATGTCTTAAGATTTCTTCCATTTCCTTTTTTTTTTAAAGAATTTCCTTTCAACATCATTTTTGGGGCCAGTCTTCTGGTAATAAATTATCTTAACTTTTTTTTTTGTCTGAAAAAATTTTTTTTAAAGGTTTATTTATTTCAGTGAGCGAGAGTTCAAGGGGGAGGGGAGAGAGAAGAAGGAGAGAGAAGCTCAAGCAGATTCCATGCTGAACACAGAACACGACTTGGGGCTAGATCTCACGACCCTGAGATCAGCCATCAGATGAAACCAAGAGTCAGACACTTAACCGACTGGGCCACCCAACCGCCCCTTGTCTGAAAATGTTTTATTTCACCCTTATTCCTAATGGATATTTTCACTAATACAGTGTTGTGGGTTGGCAGGCCTTTTTTCTCAGCATTGACAACTAGTTAGATACTTCCTTCTGGCTTCTGTGGTTTCTGAAGAGCAATCCGGTGTTCTTTTCTCACTAGCTGTTTTAAGGCTTTTTTCTTTGTCTCGGATTTTCAGAATTTTGAATGTGATGTGTCTGGGTGTAGATTTCTTTGAGATTATCCTCTTTGGGATATTCTCAGCTCCCTGAAACTGTAGAGTCATGTCTTATGACAAATTTGGAAAATTTTCAGCCATTATTCATTTAAATATTTTTTCAGCCCCCCATTCCTTTTTTTCTCATTTCTGGGGACTCCGATGACACGCATGTTATATCTTCATTCATTGTCTGACAGATCTTTGAGGTTCGTATCATTTAAAAAGATCTACTTTTCCTTGTTATTCATAATTTCTATTGAACTAACTTCCAGTTCACTAATTTCTTTGCCATTTGCATCCTGTTTTGATCTTTCCCTATGAAGGTTTTGTTTGTTTAAGCTCAAAATTTCTGGTTGTTTCCTCTTTGATATTTTTTATTTGTTTCAAGAGTATTCATAATTGCTTCCTGGAGCATTTTTATGACATCAGCTTTAAATTTCTTAACTAAAAATTCCAAATTCCCTGTCCTTTTGGCATTGTGGTCTGTTGACTGTATTTTCTCATTGAAATTTAGATATTCCTGGTTTTTGCATGATGAGTAATTTTGGACAGTTTCCTGGACATTTTTAGTGTTCTGTTTTATGACTGTTTTCTAATTAAATTTTTTATTTTAGCACGTAGTCAACCTGTTTAGATTCAGAGCACACACCCTGGCTCACTTCTGTGGGCTGTGTTTCAAATGTTAATTTAGTGTACAAAGCCTGTGCAATGCTACTTGGCTCTGCCACTCTTGCTTGTTATCCAGATGATAAGACTCCGTCCGCAGTATCCTGAGCACCCCCTGAGGAAGCGAAGTGTACCGCCTCATTCCTGCCTGGGTAGAGTGTGGAAATAAGGGGTCCTCCAACAGGCTCTACTAATGCAGAAAGCACTTCCTCTTTACTGCAGGAGGAAGATGGGAGTCCTAGTTCTGCCCACTGACTCCACTGGGGAGAGAAACCACCTTGTTTACTTGAGGATAGGCCCAGAAGTCCACCTTCAGGCCCTGTATGGAAGGGGCACCACCTGTTACTGTGGTGAAGGTGGGGGGAGTGCAGTCAGGGCTCTATCCTCTCTATATAATTATGCTCATTCAGGTATTTGCTCAAATCTCTGTCCCTGATCTTTTGTAATTGTGGTTGATGTGATTAATTAAAAAGCATTTTTTATTATCCCTTTAGCATAGTCATAGGAGGAAGAGGATATAAATTTATGTAGCCATTTAGTTATCTTGACCTAGAATTCAAGTGTGGGAGATATTGAAATTTGAACATGACTGCATTCTAAAGTAACTTGGTAATTTATATTTATATTAATAAAGGAGGCATCCTTCTTCATAAGCATGCTAAGTAATAAAACATTTTGGTAGTCATTTAAAATTATGTGGTGTTAACACAGTAAACTCAGTAAAAACTGCCCAATATACGTCATTTACATGCAGTTAAAAAAAAGTTGTAAAAATATTTCAGTATTCTATGATAAGGGCTAAAATAAATAAATTCAATGTTCTATGATGACATCTCATATATAATACTTATATTATATATTTATATATTATATTATATATTTATATCTAATATATTTTTTTAAGATTTTATTTATTTGAGAGAGAGAATGAGCACGAGTGAGGGGGTGAGGCAGAGGGAGAGGAACAAGCAGACTGCCCTCTGAGCAGGGAGCCCGACATGTGGCTCCCAGGACCCTGAGATCATGACCTGAGCCGAAGGAAAAAACCCTTAACCGACAGAACCACCCAGGTGCCCCTGTATATATAATATTTAATTTCTTCATAAACTTTAAGGAAGCAACCCAACCCACATATTAATATCAAAGAATCATAAAAATTCCTAAGAAAATTGTTATGTCTAGTTAAATGATGTTTTAGATATGTAGTATTGAACACTTATCCCAGTTATTTTTCATAATAGCTTTTTTGGGATGCAATCACATACCATGCAGTTCGTCTATTTAGACCTTACATTAGTAATCAAGCATTCTCAATTGAAATATGTTATTGGTCAGCTGGAAGCAGATGATTGTTATTGAAATGGTTTAACTTAAGTTCCTATGTCGGCTTAAAACTTTTCCTCATAGGGATCTGTTGGTTCCTTCCAAAACTTTTTTCTGAGAATTAAAGTGTAGAAAGGGAACTGTTATTATTAGTTTTTTTTATTGTGGTAAAATACACATGATGTAATATTTAGCGTTTGACCATTAAAAATATACAATTCAGAGGCATTACATATTTTTACAAGGTTGTACAACCATCAAGACTATCTCCTTCTACAACTTTTTCATCATCCCAAACAGAAACTCTGTATGTACCTATTAAATGGTAATTTTTCATCCCCCTCTTCTCCCAGTCCCTGGTAATCTTTATCATGCCTTTTTTCTCTGCAAATTTGCTTTTTTCCAGATATGTCATATAAGTAGAAGTATACAATATTTGTCCTTTTGTGTCTGACTTATTTCATTGGGTATTCTTTTGGGTCCTATCATTTGAAATTAGAAGAGAGAGTGGCTAAACACCTGTGCCTTAACCCTGTCTTGCCCTATCTCCTCTCTTAGGGAAGAAAGAAAGACATGCAACCACTAAAGAAGGCAATATGAGTTCAGAGTTACATGTGCCATGCAAAGAAACCATGTTTCATCCTATTGCTCCTATCTACTTGGGAAAAGTAGACTGTTCTTTGAATCTTTAGTTCAGATGTTACCTTCTTGTGAAGATTTCCACAACCAATATTTGTCACACCTTCTTTTCTAGTCCTAGAACACTTTGAAAATATTATGTTTGATATTGTTTGCATATATATCTTCCCTCACTAGACTGTAAGCAGTGCAATGGGTTAGGCCATGTGTTTTGCAGATCTTTAAGTTCACAATGTTTGCATTACTGCTGAAAATATTTCTTGGGCAAAAGAATAAATCCATGATAAAATTTTGCATGTAAAACCAAAATTTAAAAAAATATAGTTTTTTGACTTCATAATCATTAGTGTTATCATTTGTCTTAAACTTTTAATTGTGAAGTAATATGTATACGGGAAAATATATCATGATTTTATTAAATAAAGTATTAATTAACTTCATGTTAAGAATTAGATCTTCAATTAGGATTAGAAGCAATCTGGTAATTGGAAGCTTAATATCACTGAGTCTAGCAGGATAAATAATAATTACTTATATTTGGAGAATTTATGTTATGACTATATTGAGTTATTTAATTATGGCCAAACTTATCCATGGCTGTATAATGTTTTGGTTCTGCTATTTGAAACACTTTAATTGACTACATTATGTAGGATAGGGCACCCAAGAATGTGTTTACAAGACGTCAGAAATAGTGACACTGTTGATATAGATAGGGATGTTCTGACATTAAATAAAACAATCAACTCAAATTCTGAGCCACAGTAGTATTGAAAACCAGTATGCCAGGCTTTTAGATGTAAGAAGCTAAGGTAAAATTAAAAAACAGTAAAGAGTCACATCAGTGCTGAACAATAATGGATGAGAGAAAATAATGTAAGTCACTGATGCATTCCTTTCTTCTCCTGTTTAGGGTTGCTGGAGAAAGATAACTATTGATGACTTTCTGCCTTTTGATGAAGACAACAATCTTTTGCTTCCAGCCACAACCTATGAATTTGAACTCTGGCCAATGCTTCTGTGTAAAGCTATCATTAAACTGGCAAATATTGAGTATGTAGAAGGAAGAATGATCACTCACTTATATAAAAACAAAAAGACAAACGACAAACAGCTATACATCTATCACAAGATATATTGCAAGATATATTGCATATCTTTATTTTTTTAAATCAATTTAAAGGAGTTTTCTTTCCAAACAATGTAAATGTTCTGATATAAAAATGAATATGCCAAAACCACTAATTTGAAATATTGGGTTAGCCAGCAATAAGACAATATTCTCCCAAGAGAAAATACTCAAAAATTATTCTATATCCAATGCTTTCTTAGGATGAATGGCAAGTAATCATGAAAAGTAATGTTTCAGCTTAGTGTGAGAAAGAAGTTGTTTTGTAGGGGGAAATATTGGTTCATCTAAATGCCAAATAATATATCCTGGAATCCAGTTCAAGTTTTCGTTCTGTATATGCAGCAATAATTTACTAATCTTGAAAACCTGAACTCTTCCGAGGGATGTCAATATGTTCCTCATATTTTTGGTAACATTGGTCCCTTTTAATACATTCGTGATGAAAACTACTCATATTTGCTTCAATACTCTTGTGAAATCTGCTTGCGTCTTCCATTCCTGCATGTCTTGTGCATCAACGTATATGAGACGTGTCTGCCATGTTCATTCTCTTGGCTTCCACCTATGGAGACCCTAGGTCAATCCATCCCCACCCTAGCCATGCAAAAATAGTTTAGATGCTTAAGTTGCAAAGGCGTGGCAACTTTGTATCATTGCTCAGTGGGAGAATTCTCACATACACTGCACTGGCTTGAATTTGATACCCTTCACCTTCCTGCAGGGTGTGACAGCGCCTCATTCTCAATGGAAAACCCACATGCTCTAACAGAGACCACTTTAGCCCTTGTCTCAAAGCTCAGCCTCCTTCCCTTCAGGAAACACACCCTTGTCCATCAGAAGCCAGCTCTGCTTTTTGTGGATTTTCTTTTGTCTCCCCTTCTTTTTTTTTTCTAAGGCTACACAACAAAACCAGCTACTCCTACCACCATCCTTGTCATCTCTCTTTTCTCTCACCAACCCTCAATTTTCTGTTTGGAATTTGTTTCACCCAGCTCACAACTCTTAATTTCAATGATTTTTTTGAAAGAACTTAGCCCAGATCTTTTTAGGTAGCTGAATAGTACTAAGTATTCATACTGGTGACAGCTATGTTTGTTTTGAAAGAAAGTAACATTCCTCTTGTTCCTAATTCTCAGACTTAACTTGAAGTTCTGAGAATTAGAGCTGAATTAATATCAGTGAAGTGTTAAACCTGTGACCTGGAAAATTGGAGTGGCATTTTGTCTTTCTTAAAGCTACAGTTCTGTAGAATTTTATAGCAACCTAAGAAATAAGATTATTGTTATTTTAAAAAATAGATAAATCTAGCATGGAAATAAAGGACCAGACTAAATGTAAGACATTTCTGAGGCTTTCTAGTGTACACCTAAACTGTGTGGTACAATTTATGTTTGTCTATACATTTTTTCTCAGGTTTTATAGTATATAGCAATTATTTTCATATGAGTTTTAGCTTTCTACATTAACAATTAATATGTAGTAATTATGTCAATATCATTGTGAGCTATGCAAAGGAAGGAACATTATCTTTATGAAGTTTGCACAGTTGCTTCCTAAATAAGATTATCCACAGAGTTTAGACTAGACTGTGAACTACTCCAAGAGATTTTTGTTATCTGTGACATATGTAGACACATCAAAATTCATAATCTATAAACAGCAAACCAATGTAAGTTTATAAATGATAGAGCATGTGACTAAGATTGTAAGATTTCTTTCTGAAAAAGGACACATATGGTCAATACCATCAATCACCCCTGTTGGCACATGGTGGACTGAAGTTGTGACCCCTGGCCGCAATAGGGGTACGACATTTATGTGTGTTAATGTAAATAGACTAATGACTTCAGAAAACAAAAGGACTAAAATGGGAAGAGTGATATTTGGTCATTCACAGTCTCATTTGACTTTATGCTATGGTGGCAGATCTACTCTTTTGTATAGGATAAAAGATGTTTCTAGTCTCTCTGAAATTATCTAAGGATTTAATTAGGGATATCTGATGCCCATCTTGACCTGCCATGTATGAGACTGATTTAATACACAGTCTCATAGGCATCTTAGGATAATAACTGAAACCAGAAAGATAAAAGACACTTCTATTTTTTAAAGAACATGTTAGTATATTGAATATATAAAATATATAGCACCTAAATTTACATATTTTATATATGTGCATATGTTTTGTGTATATGACATGAATATTAATATATATCTTTTTAAAATAAGGCTTATAGCATGTTTTTAAAATAAACATGTAATTTTATCTTTGGATCTCTTTAAGCTCTTTAACAAAACAAATCATCTGGCTGTTGGAATAGTATTTTCTTGTATTCTAATATATAACCACTATGACTCCTACATTTTTTATTGTGATATCACTGTTTATTAAAGATTCCTAGTCTTTATATACCTGTCTGTTTTCAAATGTTACTAACTATACTATTGTGCATTTGCCTTTTTAGCATTCATATAGCAGAGAGGAGAGACCTAGGGGAGTTCACTGTTATCCATGCACTTACAGGATGGCTACCAGAAGTGATCTCTCTCCAGTAGGTTTTACAATTAAGTTCTTCATATATTTTTTTCTTTCTTCCCCAGTAATATTTCTTAAACTAAAACATTCTTAATCTTTAAGAAAATTTCAAGAAATGACACATTTTACAGAATGTTTGTGAAAATACTATTTTATAGTATTCTATAAAATTCCTTGAGAATTTCAGGATAAATTCTGTTTCCTTAAAAAGACTGTGAATTTAATCTTTAAATATCTGGATTACAAATATGAAAGCAATGTTAATTCTTTATTATGGTGAAATATTTGCATGTGTCCCTTTATACCTATACAGGTACTACACTTATTCAGTACAGAAACATAAAGGTGACTTTTAATTAACCACACATATTAGGAAATAATTAATAATAATGAAACACCTATTAGGCATTAGGCACTTTAATATATTATTTCTAATTAAAAACCACAGTCCTGAAAATATTATTTAATCATTCATATGGCCTTATCAGCTGGGTATATGTCATTACAAATGAGGAAACTGAAGCCCAGAGTGGTTTGGTTTTTACAAGAAGATCAAATCCATAGCACGGTTATCAATTTGGATCATCTCCAATCTTTGAATCATTTTGGGAATCTGCCATTCTCAAAGGGTCCAGGTTAGAGGAGATTGAATTCAGCCCCCAGTAACTTGGATTCTAGCATCTGAAGCATCTTTTCAGCAGGATAAACTAGCTGTTGCTTGGTTCAAATAAACAGAAGCTTTTCAGTTTGATATAGCCCTACTTTTTATTCTTGCATTTGTTGCCCTTGCTTTTGGAGTCAAATCCAAAACAAACAAACAAAAAACAGTATGAGACCAACATCAAAAAGCCTGTATTTTCTGTAGGAGTTTTATGGTAAAACCATATAAAACCATGCATTCAAGTCTTTAATCCATTATGAACTGATTTTTATGTATAGTGTATGATAACGGTCTGGTTTCATCCTTTTACATGTGGCTGTCCAGTTCTTGCAACACCATTTCTTGAGGAGGCTATCCTTTCCACATTGTGTATCCTTGACTCCATTGTCATAAGTTAATTGACTATATATGGCTGGGTTTATTTCTTAGTTCTCTATTGTGTTCCATTGATCTAAGTGTCTGTATGTCGATAGCATACTGTTTGATCATTATAGATTTGTGACATAGTTTGAAATCAAGAAGTGTGATGCCTCCAGCTTTGTTCTTTCTCACAATAATTTTGGCTATAAGAGTTTTTTCGTGGCTCAATACAAATTTTATGATTGTTTTTCCTATTTCTGTGAAAAATGTCATTAGAATTTTGATAGGGATTGCATTGAATCTGTAGATGACTTTGGGTAGTATGGACACTTTTACAATATTGATTCTTCCAGTCAATGAGCACAGAATGTCTTTCCATTTATTTGTGTCATTTTCAACTTCTTTTTATTAACGTCCTATAGTTTTCATTGTACAAGTCTTTCACCTCCTTGGTTAAATTTATTCCTAGGTATTTTATTCCTTTTGAGGCGATTGTAAATTGGATTGTTTATTTGTGTTTCTGATGATTCATTTAGTGTATAGAATGCAACAGATTTTTGTATATTGATTTTGTATCCTGCAACCCGACTGAAGTCATTTATTGGCTTAATAGTTTCTGGTGGCATCTTTTGGGTTTTCTACATATATTATGTCTTCTGCAAATAGTGACAATTTTACTTCTTCCTATCTAATTTGGATGCCTTTTATTTCTCTTTTTTGCCTACTTGCTTTGGTTAAGACCTGCAATAATACTGAATGAAAATGGTGAGAGTTGGCATCCTTGTTTTGTTCCTGATCTTGAGGAAAATATTTTAGATTTTCACAGTTGATTGAGTATGATATTAGCTGTGGGCTTGTCATATTTGGCCATTATTATGTTGCGGTATGTTCTCTCAATAACCACTTTGTTGAGAGTTTTTATCATAAATGGATGTTGAATTTTGTCAAATATTTTTCTCCATCTATTGAGATGACCTTATGATTTTTATCATTCATTTTGTTAATGTGGTGTATCACATAGATTTGCAAATGTTGAATCATACTTACTTAGATCCCTGGAATTAATCCCACTTGTTCATGGTATATTTCCTTTTAATGTATGTTGAATTCTATTTGCTAATATTTTGTTGAGGGTTTTTGCCTCTATGTTTATCAGAGATTTGGGTCAGTAATTTCCTTTACTTGTGGTGTCCTTGTCTGGTTTTGGTATCAAAGTAATGATGGCCTTATAAAATGAGTTAGAATGTGTTCCTTCTATATTTTTCCAAAGAGTTTGAGAAGGATTGGTATTAATTATTCTTTAAATGTTTGGTAGAATTCACCAGTGAAGCCTGGAGTTTTGTTTGTTGGGATTGTTTTGATTGCTGATTCAATATCTTTGCTAGTAATTGGTCTGTTAAGATTTTCTATTTCTTTATGATTTGGAAATTAATGTTGATGTGTTTTATCTAAGCCCAGGATATATGGACAAAGTATGGGAGCTCTTGAAAGAAATATTGCCTGAATTTAAGCTGTCGGTTGAGTCCAGTTCTGAAAGCAAAATAGCTGTGTTAGATGCCAAATTAAAAGAACCAGGGAAAGAAGTGAAGGATGGCAAGGAAGTAAAGGATGGCAAAGAATTCAAACCTGATAGTTCAGTGACAGCACTAAAGATACCTGAGAAAAGTGACAAGGCTCCAAAGGGTAAGACATTTTATATTATAATGTCATTTGTATGTTCAATATGGATATTGCATATAAATGTTCTATAGTCGTTGCTGAATTTAATGATTATTTATTGTCATTATCATTTACTAAGTGTTGTGAAAATAATTAAGATCCTATCTTTCTAGGATTTTAGAACTAGTAATGTAGTTTACTAGATGTTAGTTATTATCCCATATTTTGCTGTCTTTTAAAACCAAGGGCAACTATATATTTTGATGATACTGAAGTAGTATAGTATTAACATAGGAAGAGACATCAGGTGTCAATTTCCATTACACACACTTCCTTATATGTTATATGTAGAGTGGAATGGAGCAAAACTCCAAAGGGAAAGTTGTTCTATTCTGTCTTTTATTCCCCCACCAAGGAAATGCAAAATAAACACAGTATGGATTGTGATTTGCTGACCATTTATTGTAAGGTAGAAGTTCAAATTTCAAAATAAAATAATTTCAAGCTATTTTACAGTGTAGGATCTTAAAGGGAGAAATATATTGAATAATTATTTTATATTTTCTAAAATATTTCATATAGCTATGCATATGAATAATAATGCTTCTATAGTAAAGTAAAATTAAATATACTAGAATATACTCAGCTTTTTTATATACCTCAAGAGCTTTTATAATGATCTTTCAAATATTTGTTTTATAAAATCTTATATTTTGCCCAAATTGTTCCTTATCAAGATCTTATTTACCAGCATTTACCACGCAGAAATTATTACTATAAATGTTTCTCAAGAATTTACCAAGATCAAGTGTATGAGTGATATCTGCCTATCATAAGCCCTTCTTTAAATGACCTAATGTGAATTAGTTCATGAAAGAAAGCAGAACAAGAGGCTGATTAAATTTGTTTTACCTAGCATATCTCAAATTAATTTGAACTTAGAAGGCTTTTTTCATGTATCACAAATTAACATATGTTCATCCATCCATTCAGATATACTATTTGCTGAGTAGAATACCAGTACATGTTCCAGGAATTAATGATCATCCGGTGAACAAAATCCTAGTGCTTATGATCTAGGGAGAGAGACTAACATTAATTTTAATTTTAAAAACCATAACCATATACTAAGACATGAGCCTTGGAAGAAAATACAGAAAACTATGGGAGTTCATATTTAGTCTAGGACATTAGGGAAGAATTCTCTAATTATGATGCAGTAAGAGGAATGAGAAAACTAGCCTCATTCTAAAATGAGAAAATTAGCCTAAAATTATATATAATATATAAAATTATATATTAATATATATAATGTAAGTTATATTAAATGATCATCTCCATTTAGCAAAAAAATATGTGTAGTCAATAATCATGTCTTTGGCAGTACATTGTCAATTTTCAAAGTTTTCTCTTACTTTATTTTGATGTTTCTAATTAGAGGTGAGTAGTGTTTTGGGAAATTTGCGGCTATTGTTTTACATTTAAATAACACTATTGTTTTGGCCTTCTTTTCAACATAATAACTGAATAAGTAATATAGTTTGAGGTTTTGTAGTTAAAAGATTTATCGTATCTATTTTTTAACATGTTAGAAAAAGCAGATGCAAAAGATGTTGGGAAGAAGAAGAGTAAAAATGGAGAAAAAGAAAAGGAAAAAGAAAAATTCAAATGGTCACTTCATGCTTCAAGGCCATCATCAGATGTACAGTACTCTCTGCAGTCTCTGTCAGATTGTAAGCTTTCAGTATTCTAGAGTAATAGCTATTGTAGCTGCTTCCTAAAATGTTGGGAAACTTGGGAGTTTACAAAGTTGGAATATCACTTTGGAATACAAAGTGTATTGCCTGTTTAGACATTATCTAAATAAACGTGCTCAAGTTTGCCCATAATCGTTAAACTCTCAAATCAGTATGCATATGGGGGCAGTCTTACATGTGAGACAGAAGCCAAGGTTGTCCAAGTTTTTATGGTACAACAGTCACAGAAGTGTTTGCATGGAGGAAGACATATACTAATTAAGTGTATATGCTATGTATTAGCACATAACAAATAATCTATTATATACTGTTATATTTAGTATATTATAATACATAAAATACAACATATATTATATGATACCTAGTGTATAATATCCATAAATATTAATGTATAATTTTATAAACTATATAAATATAAAATATAATTACATATTAGTGTATGCAAATATATATTAGTATATATCTTCCTCTGTATAAATAAATATATATATGTATATATGTATATAAACTATATATGTATGTATATATATGTGTGTGTGTGTATGTATATATACATACATGCCTGAATTCAGGTCTCTGCACCATGAAAAATATACAAGCTTAATTTTTAAATGTAAAAATATGTTTTCATAAGTTTGGTATATTTTACATTTTAATCTATTCTAGAGAGAACCTGTATCTAGCATATTTTGTGAGTCTAAAAATATTATTCTTTAATAAATATCTAATACAGTTCAATATTAGTGCTTGAATTTGTAAAGGAATAAAACAAACTTTTTAATTAAAACATAAAGACAATAGAGGAAAATAAATTATACCATTTTAGCCAGAATCTGTAAAGAACAAAAGCATACTGAATCAAATATAGTAATTTCAGGTCTGTTAAGAAACATATGAAAAAAATAAGTGATGCTCAGGAGCATTAAATATTAAATAATCCATATTGTACACCTGAAACTAATATAACACTGTATGCTAACGATCCTGGAAATAAATAAATAAATAAATAAATAGGAATTTCCTGGCCAAATATATATATATTATATACACACACATATAAAGCAATCCCAGCTAAGTTACTGACTTAGTTTTCTTTCTTCGTGGAAGGATTAGTTTATGTTTTCTTTCTTCTTGAAATGACATAGAAAGTTCTGAACTTCTTTAAATTCAAATTAAAGTTTTTATCTATGAAAACTAAAAAAATTTCATTTTAAAATCATTCCTTTTGAATATAATCATTTGTAGACTCTTCTAGTGACATTGACTAGTAGCTATAGTTTTTCTGATAACTTTTTTTTATAGTGACATAAAATGATTTCTTAAGCAATTAAACAGTACTAAGATGAAGGTAAAACTAATGAGATGTTCTATAAAATAGATGCATATGTGATATTTAACATTTATTAAATACGTTTACAGTCATTTACCTATTTTTCACGTGCAAAGATATGCCCATTAAGGAATTTGAACAATCTGGAATGATCTACTGACAGACCGAGAATTTGGTGAGAATTTCCATGACACGATATATATTTTTTTTACAGGTTCTTCAGCAACACAGTCTCCTCACATGGTTGTATATGCTACCTTTACACCCCTCTATTTATTTGAAAAGAAGATCTTTGCATTAGAAAAAATGGTAAGCACTCAAGGCCAGGAAGCCCAGTACCATTTATGAGTGTGTGTGTGTGTGTGTGTGTATGTGAGTATGAGGGTGTGATAGTGAAAGAGAGGTGTGTGTGTGTGTGTGTGTGTGTGTGTGTGAATGGGTAAGAGAGAGAGGGAGGTAGGGAGGGAGGGAGAGAGATATTTGTTGTCATTGAAGGTATACTAGAATTTAAAATTCTGGTCCTGGATTTCAGTCTACTTATCTTTAAAAAAATAGACACTTGAACACAGGGACCTGGAACATTCAAAATTATCTTAGATGATTGTAATAATTCCCTGTTTAGAAAAATGTAGACTCATGTATTATTATCATTTTGTTCCATTCTAAGCAAAAGAAAAGGCATATGAGTTATATATTTCAAAAAGAATCATGTAAACATATCTAAATGATAATAAATTCCCTTTCCATAAACAGATCATGAATATTTTCTTAACATAAGATGATTTAAATGAACTGACATCCACAGTTGGCAAACTACTATTATAACCTCCTTGTAATCTTTAGATAATACACACAAAAAATGTTAATTGATTTTTTTCTTATAAGTCTAACAATTTAGAGAAAATTTAGAAAATGTACACAAAGGCATTGAAATGAAAATATTCATAGTATAAATACCTAGACATAGGCAATGCTAATATATTGGGATATACCCTTTGATTTTTTTCTTCTGTGCATATATTCTGTGTATATATGAATATACTTTTTTTACACAGTGGAATTAAATGTTATGAATTTATTAAATTTTGGAAGCCAGCTTTTTCACTTGACACTATATCATTAATTTTTTTCCATGATGTTAAGTATTTGACCACATAAAATTTAGTAGTGGCATGGCATGTATGGGTTTCCTATCATTTTTAAATATATATATATTTAAATAAATTTGTACCCCCTTTACCCATTTCTCCCACCCCCACCTTCTGCCTCTGACAACTCTACTGATCTGTTCTCTGTTTCTGTGAGCTTGTTTTGTTTTGTTTTAGATTCCACATATGAGAGAGCATATAGTATTTGTCTTTGTCTGTCTGACTTATTTCATTCAGCATAATGCCCTTGAAGTCCATCCATGTTGTCACAAATGGAAAGATTGCATTCTTTTTATGGCTGAGTAATATTCCATCACTGTTTTCTTTTTGCTGCTCTAGTAGGATGAGTTCTACTGCCTTGTCTCTGAGATGACTGATCCTTTCTTCTGCTTTATCTAGTCTGTTGTTGAACTTTTCTAGTGTATTTTTCAGTTTAGTTACTGTATTCTTCAGCCCTTTGACTACTCTTGGGTACTTTCTTATATTTCCATCTTTTTGTTGAAGTTCTCACTGTGTTCATCCATTTTTCTCCCCAGTTCAGTGAGCATTTTTATGACCACTACCCTGAACTTTTTGTCAGACAAATTACTTATCTTCCTTTTATTAAGTTTTTCTCTGAGTTTTTATTTTGTTCTCCCTCTTTCTCTTTTGGAACATATTCCTCTGTTCTTCATCTTGCTTAATTCTATTAGTTTCTATACAGTTGATGAAACAACCATCTCTCCCAGTCTTGAAGGAGTGGCTCCATTTAGTAGATGAAGCTTGTCATTCAACCCTGCCTCAGTTCTGGTTGTCTCTTAAACCTTTTTGCTTGTCTGGGCAGAAGCTATTATATTTTTAATAGCTTACCATCAGTGAGGATGTGCTAAGACCTGTCAGTGTCCCTAAGGGAAAGATCTTAGCATTTAGATTCAAGCAGTTTGGAAGTCAGACCTATGAGCAGCAGCTTTTAAAAAGTATGCAAATATACACAGTCCTAGGACTCGCAAGTGGCCAGGTTCTCTGGTGGCGTCCCCTGGTTGGCAGCCACAAAAAGTTGGGGCTCCAAATGATCAAAAAGCCCTTTTCTGAGATCCTGGTGAGCTGCAACAAGGCAGAGGGAGAATGCCCAGATGGTGTCCATAGCCTGCACTCCTTGAGAGCAAGCAGCTCCGTAGTTCACTAGGGGTGTGCCCAATCCAACGTCCCTCAAGCCTGCCTCAGGCTGAAGCTCCAGGACAAGCCAAGAGTCCTTCTTCACTGAAAGACTGGGGGTGTGGCTCCATTTGCTGTCTGCACAGTGCCCTGGGAGTGGCAGCTGGCCAAGGGCTGTCTCTCCAATTGCCACAGTCCCGTGGCATCCAGGAATGCAAGCCCCCCCTTGCTACCAGAGCCAGATAATCAAGAGGCTTCCTCTGAGTGGAAGCTGCAAAAATTGGGGTGCCAGACATAAAAACCAGGGCACCCGCCATGTGTAAGTCGCCCCTCCAGGAGACACGGGTTCTCTGGAGTGTGGTAGAGGGAAAGCACAAAGATAGTTCTTGCCCTCCGAGGTCTCTGGAAAGGATCATTGTCAGTCCCATGATGTGTGTTTAATTAGAAATCTGCTCCTCAGGCTGCCCCTGAGAGGATTACTTAATAGGCCTCCTCCACGGAAAGACTGAACTCCTGGATCTGTTGCCTCTTGTTGTGCCCCGGGGGTGGCAGCTGGTTAAGGACTCTTTCTCCATCGGTTACAGTCTGGTGGGACACACAAGCGTAAGCTCCACTGGCTGGAGAGGTGTCCCCTGGCAGCAGTCGCAAAATCAGTTGCAAAACCCATAGGACCAGGCAAATTCCCCTGGCCTCCAGAGCCAGGCGGTCAAGAGGCATTCCCTGGGTGGCAGCTACAAAGATCAGGCATCAGAGGCTTATGAAAAGCTTCCTTCCAGGAGATACTGGTGTATTGGAGCAGGGCAAAGGGAGAGTGCGAAGCCGGCCCCTGCCCCGGGGTTCCTGGAGAATGTTCCAACAGGCACCTACATGTGTGTGTGAAATAAGATGCTGGCCCCTCAGGATGAGGCTTTAATACAAGCAGGTGAGCCTCTTTCACTTTGGATGCAATCGGCCAAACTCTGATTAGATATAAAAATCACTTTTCTCCTTCCCTTTGTAAAGGGTAAAATCCACCAGATTACTTGCTCTTCACTGTACTGAGACAAACACAATATTGCATTTGGAGCTTACCAAATTCTAACCCCTTGGGGGACTCCTAGACATCCAGCACTTCGGTTATAGAATTCCATATGCTCTGAAATCACTGCACTTAAAGTAGGAGAAGACTAGATGGTGTAGTAATACAAACATAAATGTTCAGTGGGTTAGTTAAAAACAGTTGGATGTTAAAAATTCAATGAAAATTTGGTTGAAGTGTAAATAATCCAATTGGATGCTCATTGCACTTCACTATGCAGTATATTTGTCTTCTAGATGATTTGCTCAGGCAGCATGATGTTATCACTCCTTCTCTCTCCCTCCTCCTTTCTCCAGGCCCTCCTCCTCCCCTTCCTCCTCCTTTGTCCTTTTTGAATAGAAACCATTTCTTCATGTGAAAGTCTGCCATTTAACAGGGGTAATATTGTCAAGATTACAGGGCATAATGTTCCATTAAGAACGTAGAGATAGTGGCAGTTTCTCTGATTTTAATTCAAAGTTAACTAACTTTAGTCATTGCCTAAATCCAAGTGTGCTTCCTTGGCCTCCCACCAATTTAAGTCTCTGATTAAGATTTGAGCTGGTCATCTATCTCAGCCCTCAGTTTTTAAAAAACTCCTTATGTGGCAGGTCTAGCCGTTCTCCTAAGTATTCCAGAGATCTAACACCATGGACTGCAAAATGACCTAAGCTGTGCTTTGTGGAGTGCCATGGTCTCTTATGCGAAGTACTTAAACACTTTTTTAAAACTACAAAATATAAGAAGGGGATGAGTACATCACACACACACACATACACACCACACAAAATAATCCATCTGAATGCTTAGCTGTCCTACTGAGAAATTAATATTTAAACACAAAATTAGTTTTCAACTTAAAGGACAAAAAAGATCACCTATGTTTGTTGTTAATTCAACACATGTCTATTGATTATCTATTATGTACTAACAATGATTTAGTCTTTGAGGACCTGGTAACAAGCAAGCCTAACAAAAGTCCCTCCTTACAAAACTCAGTCTAATGAAGAAGACAGACAAGCCAACAATAGTAATAAAGTTAGAAAATTGGCATAACAGAGATCATACAAGGTGTCTGGCATACGGTAGAAATAGCGTTCAAATAATGTGTGTTGGATGAGTGACCAAATGAATGAATGAATGAGCAGAAAAATGAATATGGTGCACATAGCAGCAACACATCTTTCTGTCTAATGGTTGACTAAGGAAGTCTTCCCAAAGGAAGAAGTGTTTAAGTGATGGCCTTAAGAAGTTAGCTTAGTAAATAGGAAAAAGTGTGCTCAAAGCAGAGGGATGCTTTGTTGGAAAGTCTGGAGGCGAAGGAGAGCTCACTGGGTTCAGAGAAGCAATAGAAATTGAGCAGATAGCAAGGGGAGAAGACTCAGAGGCAGCTTGAGATGTGGGAGGGAGTCAGGACATGCAGAGTGTTATAAATCCTTCCTCTGGGGGTTGAAAATGGCTTAAGGGACCCAGAGGTTCAGGAATTAGCCCAATGTCTGTAATGGCAGTTAAATGAACCATTTCACCCATCTCCCCATCCACCTCCCATCTGGTAACCATCAGTTCTCTATAGTTAAGAGTCTGTTTCTTGAGTGAAATAGGTGATGGGGATTAAGGAGCACACTTGTTGTGATGAGCACTGGGTGAATTGTTGAATTACTATATTGTACACCTGAAACTAATATAAAATAATGAATGAACTTCAAGACTATAATGAACTGGCTATAGCCTCACAGTCTCCCTAACTTACCTGCTGATTCTTTTACGTTAGCTATTAGGCTAATCTAGTTCTCCTGGTCAAATCAGAATATAATGAGATACAATGTTTTAAAGATAAATCAACAGAGGGATGCCTGGGTGGCTCAGTTGGTTAAGCGTCTGCCTTTGGCTCGGGTCATGGTCCCAGGGTCCTGGGATGGAGTCCTGCATCAGGCTCCTTGCTCAGTAGGGAGCCTGCTTCTCCCTCTCCCACTCCCCTTGCTTGTGCTCTCGCTCACTCTCTTGCACGTGTGCACTCTCTCTAGCAAATAAAAATAAATAAAATCTTTAAAAACGAGATAAATCAACAGAAAAAGAGTTTGTATTCTAATGGAACTTTGTTAAATGCAGTATACTACTAAAAATTATAGCCCCAAAGACATGAGACCAATATGTAAAATAAAGTCAATACTTTACATTTCTTGAAAGAATTCGTCCAGACTCAAGAAAAAGAAAACTTGGAAAGGAACAAGATGGCATGAATTACCGCATTTTCTTGTTTTTGGATATTCTAAATAGTTTTAGTTTTATTTAAATAAGTAATCTGCAAGTTCTAAGAAAGCCACCCACTTGCTCAAACTCCTACTTTTAGACTGTTTGAGGTGTGTCTGGCAGGCTCAGTTGGTAGAGCATGTGACTCTTGATCTCAGGGTTGTGAGTTCCAGCCCTACCTTGGCGGTAGAGTTTATTTAAAAAAAAAGAATGTTTGAAGTGGGATGGGCCAGAGGAGTCAAAGCGTCTTCTGGGCAAAGGAACTTCTAATCTAAGTCTATACATGAAATACTAAAAAATATTTCTTGAGTGCCTACTCAGGGTTTCACCTGAGTGAAAATTTACCATTCTAAATCTCTCTCTGCCCCTAACTCTAATCTAAGAAAATTTGAGGTCCTTTAACAAAGTTCCTCAACATCAAACTGTAACTATTATCCAAAGCATTACTTTACATCATTCAGAAGTATCTTGAAGTATGTTAGAAATAAAATGAAGTATAAGAAATCGGCTTACTTACCTTAAATCCAGCTAGTACTTTTGTGGATTATTCAAACAATACAATAGTTGTTAATACTATACTTAATTATTCGACACAAAACCTCACATTTTCAAATGCTTTAAATAATTTGATTTTCTGATGCTAAAAAGAGTAAAGAATCTAAAAAGAGTAAAGAATCTACATATTTGGTTGCAGTTATAAGAAGGATTTGAGATATGTAGACCAAATTTGATGAATAATAAACTATCTGGAAGTGATTCAATTTATAAATACTACTTTGGGCATGGCTTCTATTTTGGAGATGAAGTATAAATTTTAGAGTGTACTGTTTTTGGTTACTATCGTGAAGCATTGTCTTATTGAACAACATGAATAAATTCACCCATAAATTCCCTTTTTGAATGATGGGAAACTTTTAAACTTGGCAGGGTAAAAGTTGTAGAAAAAGGTTTAGACTTTAGATCTATGAGAAAACATTTTTAAGCCATTATAAGGTATAATACCAGAGGTTTCCAAATTTTTTCTCAAGAAATTGCTAACATTCACAAAAAAGGATAAAGGGGATGTAACAATTTCCTCTGCTTTTTTTTTTTTTTTAAGTGGGTTCCACACCAAATGTGGAGCCCAACATGGGACGTGAACTCACAACCCTGAAAATCAAGACCTGAGCTGAGATCAAGAGTGGGATGCTTAACCGACTGAGCCACCCAGGCACCCCTCCTCTGCTTCCCCCCTTAAACATTGAATCACTTTCCTCTTTATTCTGCATATTTATCACACTTTTAAGTGGCTTTTCTGGGCTCAATATTGCACTGATTAGCTCCTTCCAATTATTAATTAATTGTTACAATCATTAGTTAATCCCTAAATTCAGAAAGAACTATTTTATCTCACAGATACCCCACCTATTTTCTCCTCCCAGAAGTATAGACTGAGCTATAGCAAAACAGTCACGAGGGCAAGGACGTTCTGGCTGAGGCAATAATTTGGAATAGGCTAATAGGGGGGTTTCTGGTCCTAATTTAAATGACTGTTCTATAAATTTACATTTTCAAGCATTGCTACTTGCAGAGAAATCAATGATGCAAAATCACTAGGAAGAAAAATAGTTATTGGCAAAACTGACTTAAATGTACTTATTTTATTTTACTTTAAATGTTTCAACATTTAGACTGTGAATGCCAGAATTTGACTCCAGAATATATTACTTTAACTCTCACAGACTTTTTGATTTCTTGTGGCATATTTCAGCCATCAGTTAGTAACTGACGTTCTCCTTCAACATGATTCTGAATTGTTCCAAAGCAGCAGAGTAGCTTTAGGAGATCTGAACGGTCGCATAGGGGAAGGATCTTCCTGGAGAATTGCTTGATTTGGCAGGATTTCAGGCAGCCTCTGTCCTCTGGCTTTCTATGACTGGCTCCATTGTCTAGAGAGATCATGGGGATTTCCTGTGGGAGAGCCTCTGTTTGAGGGTGAGGGCATAAGCTAGAGACAAGGCAACCACTTATTATCACATTGACCTGATCTAAGCGCAGTGGATTTTTTTCTTTAATACTAGGTAGCCGTTGCTGGTGACTAAACAAACAAACAAAGAAACAAACAAAAACTTCACGTATTAAGCACTTTATCAAAGTTTTAACTTATCATCATAATAATGGTTGATTGATTTTTGGACCAAAACCGATGTGCTAAGATTTTTTTTTTTCCCCAATCTCAGAGGATCTTAAACTTCTAGAACTGAAAATTGGCTTCTAGTTCTAGTCTCTTATTTTTTGTAAATAAGTAAATGGGGGCCTCAGAAAAATAAAAACGTGAAGAGAAATATAAATGGTAATAGTGCTTATGTTAGGAGGTGGAAATATGGGTTATTTTTCCTTTATTACCACTTTACTGTGGTAACAGTGTTTTTGTAATGACAAAAAGTGGTTTATTTAAATGCACAAGGCAATTGCACGTGTCCTTTTAAATGTGGCTTCCACCCTTTAGGCTAATTCTGCAGAGAAGCTGAGAGAATACGGTCTTTCCCACATCTGTAGCCATCCTGTGCTGGTAACTAGGACTAGGTCTTGCCCCCTCATAGCACCTCCGAAATCACCTCCCGTACCTCCCTGGAAACTCTTTCGTCAAAAAAAGGAAACTGTTATAACAGATGAAGCTCAAGGTATGGTTCCTGTTGTCTGAAAGTCTTTCTAAGGAGCCTTTCTCTGCATGAAGGTCTAATAGTTTCATTTGTAATGAAAGATGTATATCAAAGCAAACCACCCATTATTACACCTAACACCTACATTCAATTTTATGCCTAAATTTTATGTCTTTAAAGGATTAATTCTCCACATTTCAGAAGCTGAGCAGTTTGGTTCGCATCTAAACTGACCAGCTATATCCAGGCCATTCTTTGGGTGAGGGTATTGTTGTCATTATTGTGATAGAAAATGGTTTGCAGTGAATAACAGAAAAAAAACGTAAAAAGCATATTTAAGCCACTGGTGTGAAATCACTCTAGAGTGCCGTGTAGAACATAACCTTTGAAGTAACTGATTTATATTTAGAATAGAAACTGACCTGTGTTTAGAATATAGGAACAGAACTTCTGGCCTGGACTGGCTCCTACATGAATGTTGTCCTAAGCCACTATGAATGGCTGTTGGGTTAGAAATAAAGAGGTTCCCGCCGCTGGGGAGGCGGGGGACAGGGGACCGTGCCCGCTTGGCTCTTATTCTCAGTTCACTTCTAACGTCCTCACAATCAAGTCTCATTCCTGACTCCTTCAATGTTTTTTCTCTCCAAGTCTTCATTTTTTCATGAGCACCAAGTTTGAACGGCAACAGAAATGAGCAAAGGCATTCATTAAAAAATCAATTTTAACACAGAAGCATGAATCTGAGGAGATGGGATTAAAAAAAGAACAAAAAAAGTAATAATCTAAAAATTATGGCCCGGCAGAAGAGCTCACAATTTTTGTTTAGTCAATGTCTACTGTGTTTCTGCACCTAATATAGAGCTTGCGGTTTCTCATAAAGGATGATAAAGAATTGGCACATTACGGATTATTTTTCTGTATATATGCCTGTGTGCATGTGGGTATATATATTTTTCTCATTCCAAAACACTTCAATTGTCTTTGTTCAAAAGAGCTTTTTTTTTTTTTTTAAACGTCTTTTGTGTTTGTTTCCTTGCTTTTGCATTTTCTCCCTTTGTCTTTGCTGACTGCTCATTGTTTTCTAACTATATTCCTCCAGCAACAGTGTATCACATTCTAGAGGTTTTTGCATTAGGGGCTGTGTTCACAGGTCTGTTACCCGAATGAACAATGAAGGCAAAGCCACGAAGAACATACCCGTGCCAGTTTATTGATGGCCTCGCTGTGAAGGGTAGAAGTACGCTTTAAGGCTTTGGTGCCATGGAGCAAGGCTTACACCCTCTCTTGCTGGTGTTGATGAGGCTCCTGCTACCAGTTCAAGCGTTGTTGATCCCTCCTCACGGGGGACCAGCGGACCCTATCTTGGTTCCCATGTGATACCTAAGTCTGGGTGGTGCTCAGGCTCCTAAACCTGCCATGGCCACATAGATTGGAATGTTTACCTGCTCCCTGCGTTCTACTTCCAACCATCATTTACATGTTTTTAAAATACAAATTACAACTGTTAACCATGTAATTTTCCTCACATTTGCTTTTTGCCTACATGATACAACTGGTACAGCTGGGAGCAAAGATTTTCTAGCACAACATGTTATATCTTTGCCAGAAAAGAACAAAGATTAAAGAAATAATCTGGTTTGGGTGGAAGAAGAAATGGTCAATTCTTTTTTTTTTTTTTTTTTTTTTTTTTTTTTTTACTTAGGCCTATCTGCCTCTCTCTGTCCTGCTTGATTATTTCATTTCTTGACGTCCGTTGAGCTTCCGCAGTGGGCTGTCAGCGCCTGCAGATGGCTGCTATGGGGTATAGGAGCCTCCCAATTTTTATTCCTCCCTCCCACTCCCCTTCCCTCCCTCCCTTCTGTCCTCTTTCCTGTTCTCTATCTTTTTGAACCAAAGATCAGCCTTCCCATGATACTTGAAAGACAATCTTTGGCTTTTAAATGCTATATTTTAGTTCAATGTGTAGAGCCACACTTAAAACAGTTGTTCATTCAGAGCATCGAAGAATAGTTGAATGAAGGGAAAAATATTGAACCTGCAGACCTTTTCTGATTTCACTACTGTTGCAGTGCAGTTCTAGGTAAGTGATGGCTCTAATGTAAGCTGCGGAAGAAAAATCTGAAATTGGTGGGATTCCATAGCTCGTATACCACTTCGAGGCTCACCCTGTAATTGTCTTTCTTCTGTCTATTGGGTTTAATATTTAAGGCGAAAATTAACAGGAAAATTAACGGGGGGAAAGAGATCATTTTAGAGGTTACCATGGAACAAGCAGAGAAAAGTTATGTACTTGTATCAAAGCTTCACTATTTTTCTCCAATAGTTACCCTTTCCACAGATGGAAGGGCTTTTGTTAAAATAGTCATCTCTAATGTTTAATTTCAGCGCTCACCATGCTACGCCTGGGTTCTGTGCCATATCCACTGAGAATTTCTTCCTTGTAGATCAATTTCAGACTCCCTTAGGCGATCTACAAGGCTTTTCTTTAGCCACTGTTTTCTCTTCTACCCATGACCTTTACTTTGTTACATTTTCTGTTCTTCTACTACCATCTCCAGGTATTAGTCTGCATTTCCTCTTCATGTTTCAGCAATTGTTTTGCAGAAGTTAACTAAAAGAACGCAGTTTTTAGTGAAAAACATATAAAAAAGTAGCAGTGAGGGACGCCTGGGTGGTTCAGTCGGTTAAGCGTCTGCCTTCGGCTCAGGTCATGATGATCCCAGGGTCCTGGGATCAAGTCCCGCATTGGGCTCCTTGTTCAGCGGGAGTTTGCTTTTCCCTCTCCCTCTGCCTGCAGCTAGCCCTGCTTGTGCACGCATTCTCTCTCTCTCTGTCAAATAAATAAATAAAATCTTAAAAAAAAAAAAAGTAGCAGTGAATGTCCAGTAATAACAAGGAGACATTGCTAACTTTCTCCCTTGAGACTTGATTGCTTCACATTGTAAGTCTGGAAAGCAACTGAGAAGTAGACTTTAAACATCTAATATTAGCAGGATCTATAAGGCCTTTCAATGTAAAACCTATCCTATTTCCGTCTTTTGAAATTTGCTGGTTAAATAGTTAATGTAATCAGTACTACAATAGATGTTAAGTTATGCATTTAATCTTGGAAGATTAAAAAAAAGTACATGATACCACCTGTTTCTTCTAGAATTAATAATAAAGAAGCCCGAACAATTTCTTGAAATTTCAAGTCCATTTTTGAATTATAGGATGACTCCGTTTACAATTCCAACAGAAACGTAAGTATGTAACATTCTTTCCCACAAATACATCTTGTTGACAACTGAAGTGTTTTGTGAATTGTGTGGTTAGAAATACATGCTTTGGTGACAGATGCACTAAAGTTTGTATTGCTGCGGTGAATACAGGAAAACAATCTTCTTAGATTCTTTTTCACAGTAATAAGTAGATAAGATAAATTCTGAATAGGTTAAAATAAAGCTTAACTATGCCTGGCTTTCCAGCTTTGGCTACTGTTTTAGAAGAGTAAAGTACTTTGTTTTACTTAAACATTAGCACTAACAAATGCTTTTGGTTATTATCTGATAATGAAATCACAAGAGCAGAGGATTGTCAGAGAAACCAGAGAGATGAAGTGTGTCAGTCTTAGGGGAAAAAAAAACCCTAAATAGAACAACAAAGACAATCAAGAAGTAAAAGGAGGAAGAGGAGGAGGAGAAATCCAAATATACTAATGTTTGAGTATGGCAAAAGGGATAGAAAGAAAGACTATCACTCTGGATCTAAAATTTCTAATGAGCTCAGAGGAGTGTGAACAGGTAGTCCACAAAGAGCAATAATGAGAAGAATTAGTGATATGAGTGGAAGATATGATTATTACCACTAAAATTGTGGTAATTTGTTATGCAGTGATAAGTAACTAATACCTGGATATATACGTATGTGAAAGATTACCAAATATATAGTCTGAATTCGTGCAGCTAATTGTACTTCAATTATCCATCAATAACATTGTAATACGTAAGAATAAATTTAATATGTAAAATGGTTTTAAAAAAATCATGTAAGGATTCTAGGAATTCAAGAATTCAAGGAATACAATAATAATTGAAAATAAGAATTCGGTGGATGTGTTTCATCAGAGATTAGATACAGCAAAAAGACAACTGGCTAAATGGAAAATAGATCAGAGATAATATCCAGACTGAAAGATGAAGACCAAACATAAATAAATAAATGAGGAAAAGTACAGTAAAAACAAATGGGGCAAGTTGAAAAAGACCAACAAGTGGCAAGTGGGTCTCAGAAACGGAGGATAGAGAGATGGGGGAATAATCACAAACTAAAAATATAATGGCAAAATATCCCAAAAGTAAAAAAAAAAAAAAAAAAATCAAATCAAGAATCAGTAAGTTCTGACATCAAGCAATGTAAACAAAAAGAAAATTGCAACTAGACACATCCGAGTGAAACCGAAGACAAATAGGGTACAGTGATATGTAGGTGTAAAGTCAAAGTACTGCCTCACAAACCAACATGGATGAATGTCACACACAAAAATATTAGACCAGGGGCGCCTGGGTGGCTCAGTCGTTAAGCATCTGCCTTCGGCCTGGGTCATGATCCCAGGGTCCTGGGATCAAGCCCCGCATCAGGTTCCCTGCTCAGATTGCTTCTACCTCTCCCACTCCCCCTGCTTGTGTTCCTGCTCTCACTGTCTCTCTCTCTGTCAAATAAATAAATAAAATCTTAAAAAAAAAAAAAAAGACCAAAAAAGTCTGGTAGAAAAAGTGCACGGGTTGCTTTTAATTATCCTACTAACAGACATTATGCAAAGAAAAATAAAAAGCAATCCATGGTATTGGAAGTCATGATGGTGGTTTTCTGTGGTGAGGAGGACTGGCCGTGCTTGGGAGACACTCGGCATGGCTCATGGGGCGCTGGCAATATTAGTATCCCTTAGTCTGCATAATGGTGACATGGCCATGCTTCCTTTGAGATTTTTCAGCAAGTTTTACATTTATGATCTGGTCCTTTGTTGAATGTCTTTTAAACTTAAGTAAAACTTCATGAAACGTTTTGAATGTCACACAATGACCATTAGTGATGGGTTAGGCTTCTTTGGACGTAGTAAGATCCATGACAGGAATGTAAGCTGATGAAGAAGTGCAGTTGAACTTGAGATCAGAAGTCAGTTGATTGCACTGTTTTACTTTTAGAGCCTCTTTACATCACAGCCAGTTAATTGACATTGTATGAACTCTATTTAAGTTGAAAATATTAGAGAGATTCTTTAAATCATTTACCGTCAAGGCTCCTGTCAGTTCTATGCACCAACAACTGACCACTGAGAAGTGGGTTGGGAGGGACCCCTAGGCAGCACTCCTCTGGATAGTCCTTGGCAGTTAATAATGTCAAGCCTCGAGGGATAGCTTTATCAACTGAAAAGACAGTTTGCTGCAACGTTTGATTTCAAAAATTTGTTACCGTTACGAATTTGTAGATTTATTTTCCCTCAAACTTTTAACTTTTCATAAAATCTTATTTTATAGCTAAATCTATTAATATCCATACAAGTTTTAAATAAACTTAGTTTGCCAGATTTATTTAAACATTTTAAGTGACATTTGCTACATCACTATATTTTGTTATCTCCCTAAGTACTTTAAGAGACAAAAATCATAGCAAATAAAATCTTGCCAAGTATTTAAATCCTTATAAAAGTTCAAATAATCAAACTTATGTGTTTTGAGAACCTTAATTTTTCCTATATATGCTATTAGTTTTTACAAACCAAAATTTTCTTACATGTTGTAAATTAATCATGAAGCTAAAATTAAATATGCCATACATTTTAAAGCCTAATTTGTTGGATTATATAACATGCTAAGTTCTTTCATATGTTACAAATACAAAATAGCATATATACATAGAATTTCTCTGAACTTAATATAAAAATGTTAGTGCTTCATAATTTTTCTAATTAATTTTATACTTAGTATGACCCACTAAATGATAATTTTTCCATTCCAAATAACTTTTAATTATCTCTCAACTGATTGAGATTGCATACTAATCAGAGATTTTGGATTTTGAAAGCCATGGCTGCAGACCACCAGGACAAATTTTCTCACGATTGAAAAATGCCATACCCAGACTTCTAGAATCTCTGTGTCAATAGGCACCACAAATGGATTGGTTTCATAGCCTGAATTCCCCGAGTTACTCCCTTACTCGATTTCCTTATGTCTTCTTTCAGCTTCATTCGCTGGTCAAGGTGGACAGATCTAGGTGACTCTGACACCTGACTGGATTCAACTAATCTAGTCACTGTTTGAATCTGTTGTGGATTTCCTAGCTTCTTTATTCAATCCGGCAGAGCCAAAAACAAAGATATGTGAACATTTCATCCTACATGGAAGAAAGGTCCCTTGTCCTGCTTTGCTGTACAGTCAGAGTTCTCAGGTCAACATGAGTGCAAGCCCTTTTTTTGGCAAGTCCTTGAGAGTGACTGCTATCACAAGTGCTTTTCCCTGAAACACTGCAGCAACTTGCCAAATTTGCCCATTCTTGGCTCCTGGCCTAGTGGGAATCAGAACCTCACAAATATGTCTGTGCTACCCTCTAGTGGCGGTTTCAGGTAAATCAGAGATGCTTAGCTTGAGGTGATTAAGAACTTTTGCTGAATACAAGGGAAAAAAAAGTGTAGGAAATCCGTATACATGAAATTTAATTTTATCTTTGAAAAGTACATGGGCGCCTGGGTGGCTCAGTCGTCAAGCGCCTGCCTTCGGCTCAGGTCATGATCCCAGGGTCCTGGGACTGAGCCCCGCATCTGGGCTCCCTGCTCAGCAGGAAGCCTGCTTCCTCCTCTCCCACCTCCCCTGCTTGTGTTCCCTCCCTCGCTGTGTGTCTCTCTCTGTCAAGTAAATAAATAAAATCCTTTTAAAAAAAAGAAAAGTATGTAACCTAAAAAAAAAGTACATAACCTTTTTGTATTTACTATAACAAATGTCTTTTTATTGTGCCTATGAACTTGTAGGAATGACAATGGCAATTTAAGGTCATATCAAGAATTACTTGAAAGGGAATATTGTACATTTCAGTAGCTAGTACAAAAGTCACAGTTATAAACTCAAGTGCTCAAGACTCACTCAAATTTTTGACTCTGAGTCCCATTCCACTGATACATTACTCTGATACTGAGTTAAATCAAGTCCAAATGTCAAATTCTGACATTCTGGTCATCAATATTTAAAGATGACCATCATAGTTTTATTTTATATTATTTTTTAAAAAGATTTTATTTCTTTATTTGACAGAGAGAGAGCACAAGCAGGGGGAGTGGCAGGCAGAGGCAGAGAGAGAAGCAGGCTCCCCGCAGAGCAGGGGAAGCCCGATGTGGGACTCCATCCCAGGACCAGGATCATGACCTGAGCCGAAGGCAGTCGCTTTACCAACTGAGCCACCCAGGCGCCCGACCACCATAGTTTTAAAATAGCATTCCAGAAAATTTTTACAACAATGTATTGACTGATAGAGATATTTCTTCAGTAGCGTAGAAAGCAAGTTAATGTTTTTATTTTTATTTATTATTTTTTTTTTTTAGATTTTATTTATTTATTTATTTATTTGACAGAGAGAAACACAGCGAGAGAGAGAACACAAGCAGGGGGAGTGGGAGAGGGAGAAGCAGGCTTCCCGCCGAGCAGGGAGCCCGATGCGGGGCTCGATCCCAGGACCCTGGGATCATGACCTGAGCCGAAGGCAGATGCTTAACAACTGAGCCACCCAGGTGCCCCAATGTTTTTAACATGAAATAAAAATTTATTATTAGATGTAAAAGGAGATGATAAAATCAACGAAACCAGAAATTTCTTTTTTTTTTAAAGATTTTATTTATTTATTTGACAGAGAGAGAGACAGCGAGAGAGAGAAAGAGTAGGGGGAGTGGGAGAGGGAGAAGCAGGCTTCCCGCCGAGCATGGAGCCTGATGCGGGGCTCGATCCCAGGACCCTGGGATCATGACCTGAGCTGAAAGCAGCTGCTTAACCGACTGAGCCACCCAGGTGCCCTGAAACCAGAAATTTCTACTGTTGACAAAACTGCTGTTATTTAATGTACAATGCAGTATCAGCCAGCCATAAAAAAAGAAGGAAATCTTGCCATTTGTAACAACATGGCTGGAACTTAAGGGCGTTCTGCTAAGTGAAATAAGTCAGACAGAGAAAGATGAATGCCATATGATCTCACTTATATGTGGAATCTAAAAAATCAAAAACAAAAACAAACACCCAAGATACAGAGAACAGATTGATGGCTGCCAGAGAAAGAGGGTGGCTGAAATGGGTAAAGTGGGGTCAAAAGATACAAACTTCCAGTTATAAAATAAGTCATGAGATACAATGTACAGCATGATGGCTGTAGTTAACAATGCTGTATTGTATATTTGAAAGTTGCTAAGAGAGTAAATCCTAAGAGTTCTCATCACAAAGAAAAAAATTGCAACTAGGTGTGGTGATGGATGTTAACTAGACTTGTGATCATCTTATAATGTATATGAATATCAAATCATCATGTTGTACACCTGAAACTAATATAATGTTATATGGCAATTATACCTCAATAAAAAAGAAACTGCAGTTATTTATTAGTAACTTTAAATAAGAAATTAAAGTGACAGAAGTTTGTTTTTTTTTCATTAGTCATTTTGTACAATCTTTTATTAAGAAAGGGATGCCTCCAGGATTTGATTTATCGTCCATTACTGAAAATGATGAAACAACCACCATTAGCCAGCCAGACTTAAGCCAATTGACAGGAGCAGTATCTCAGGTAACTATGTTACTCTTATTATTGGCCCAATTCTTAATTATCAAATATCTTTTCTTAAATTGTGAAATATACACAAAAGACTGTATAATGTGCATTTGGACAGAATAAAGAACACTGTGAAAATAAGCTTCTTAGATTATAAAGTGGCATATTCATGCCTTAGAGAAGTCCCCTGTGCATCTCCTATCTGCCATTCAGAGTTTGGTGTTAACCAAGCCCATACTCTTCTTCTTCTTCTTTTTTTAAGATTTTATTTATTAGAGAGAGAGAGTGTGTGAGCAAGACAGCCCAAGCAGGGGGAGCAGCAGAGAGAGAGGGAGAAGCAGACTTCCCACTGACCAGGGAGGTGGATGTGGGGCTCGATCCCAGGACCCTGAGATCATGACTTGAGCTGAAGGCAGACGCTTAACCGACTGAGCCACCCAGGCATCCCAAGCCCATACTCTCCTAATTTTGCCAATTATGTATATACATTTATAAACAATATAACCTTAATTTAATTGTTATACAATTTTATTTAAGTGCACTCATTAATTCCTCGGGGATTTCCTTCACTTAGCATCATTTATGAAATTTGCTTTTGTTGCGTGTCACAGTTCATTCATTTCACTGGTTGAAGGTATATAATATATAACCAAACTACTTTTTTTTAAATCTTGGCATTGTTAATGGCTATACTCATTGCTTCTTGTTTCTTTTTTCTTCTTTCAGATTTTTATTTAAATTCTAGTTAGTTAACATAAAGTGTAATATTGGTGGCAGGAGTAGAATTTAGTGATTCATCACTTACATCTAACACCCAGTGCTCATCATAACAAGTACCCTCCTTAATGCCCATCCCCCATTCAGCCCACTTCCCTCCATCAACCCTCAGTTTGTTCTCTATCTTTAAGAGTCTCTTATGATTTGCTTCCCTCTCCTCTTTTTTTTTCCTTTCCCATATGCTCATCTGTTTTGTTTCTTAAATTCCACACATGAGTGAAATCATATGGTATCTGTCTTTCTCTGACTGACTTATTTTGCTTAGCATAACACACTCTAGCTCCATCCATGTTGCTGCAAATGGCAAGATTTCATTCTTTTTGATGGCTGAGTAATATTCCATTGTACATATATATCACCTCTTCTTTATCCATTCATCAGTCAATGGACATTCTGGCTCTTTCCATAGTTTGGCTATTGCTGATAGTGCTACTATAAACATTGGGAGCTTCTTGTTTCTTACTACTGTAAGCAGCAATACCATGACTATTCTTGTATGTCCCTGTGCACATGAGCCAGTGTTTCCTGAGTTCCAGAGTGTGTAACCTTTTATGTGCTATGGCTCCCTGGCCAATTTTGTAAAACTTTCACACACAATGAAAATAACTCGTCTGCGTCTACGTATTAGTTGAGTATTGATGATAGGGAACAGTGGAAAACAAAATAGCTGTTTGGGTTAGCACCATGAGAACACATAACTTCACTGTTTGGTGGTGGAATGACTGCTAAGTATCGTTGCCAACTGGTTGGCCCACTACAGGTCATGGGCTTATCTGTAGAGAGTAACACATGACCACTTGAAACCTAACAATGGGCCTCGTAACTGTGCAGTTTCAGAGTAGTGATCAATACATGTGACATTTGAAGATACTTGCAACAACTGTAATAATATGTAAAATGCTGTGATTTCTTTCGTAGATAAAGTCACAGTTATTGCTAATAACATTGTGGCTTACTCACCTGCACTGATAAATTGATAACTAAAGAAAATCTCGACTTGGACTAAAGATGAAATTTTTTCAACTCTCCATGTTCATGGATTCCTGAAATCTTAATTATGGGCCCCAGGGGACACTAGACTGGGAAGTCCTGCTCCAGGATGTGATTCTGGGAGCAAAATTGATGGGTCATGGGGCATTCACCCATTTAACATTACAACAAGATGCCAAATAATTTTCCAGTGTAGGTCTATCTATATCCACTTCTGTCAGCCCTGCATAAGAATTTTCTTTGCAAGGCATCGTGGCCAACACTTACGGTGCCTGATATTTTAACTTTTGCCAGTGTGGTGGGTGTCAAAGGGTATTTATCTTTTAATAGGTAATATGTTCACATGTTCAAAAATAAAAATATAAGGGGCCCCTGGGTGGTGCAGTCAGTTAAGCGTCCGACTCTTGGTTTTAGCTCAGGTCATGATCTCAGGGTTGTGAGATTGAGCCCCACGTGTGGGCTGAGTGTGGAGCCTGCTTTAAATTCTCTCTTCCTCTCCCTCTGTTCCTCCCGCTCATGCTCTCTCTCAAATAAATAAATCTTTTAAAAAATTTAAAAAAATAAAAATATAAGGTATACATGAAGAACTCCTGTTTTCTATTAATATACTTCTCCATTTTCACTGCTCTGCACTCTGTAGGACACTTTCTGCATTTTGTTATGCAAATTCAGAAAAACACACAGATAATATTCCATAATGTCCCTTTTTCTATTCAAAATTTAACAAAAGAGTTTTTACTTAATAAGTACTAGGATAATTTCGTATCTATACATAAAGAGTGTCTTTATTCTTAAAGTTGCATAATATTTCATTAGGTGAATGAACCCTAGTCCATTTCCACTAATCTCTCTAGATGGCATAAGATACCTTGCATACCATTGCATTCAACTGACAATTATTTTTTTAGTATTAGTTGAAAAACAGACTAACAAATGAGAAATCTGGTAAAGAGAATGAATATATTTTAACATTTTTAAAGTTTTTCTTTAGTTTTAAGTTATTCCATGCAATAGTTTTAGAAAGTCAAAAACACCGTAAAAATAGTCAATCTGTCTTTTTTTAATTTAATTTTATTTTTTTATTATGTTATGTTAATCACCATACATCATTAGTTTTTGATGTAGTGTTCCATGATTCATTGCGTATAACACCCAGTGCTCCATTCAGTACGTGCCCTCTTTAATACCCATCACCAGGTTAACACATCCCCCCACCCCCCTCCCCTCTAGAACCCTCAGTTTGTTTCTCAGAGTCCATAGTCTCTCATGGTTCGTCTCCCCCTCCGATTTCTCCCCCTTCATTCTTCCCTTCCTGCTATCTTCTTCTTCTTCTTCTTTTTAACATATAATGTATTATTTGTTTCAGAGGTACAGGTCTGTGATTCAACAGTCTTACACAATTCACAGCACTCACCATAGCACATACCCTCCCCAATGTCTATCACCCAGCCACCCCATCCCTCCCACCCCCCACCACTCCAACAAACCTCAGTTTGTTTCCTGAAATTTAGAATTCCTCATATCAGTGAGGTCATATGATACATGTCTTTCTCTGATTGACTTATTTCGCTCAGCATAATACCCTCCAGTTCCATCCATGTCATTGCAAATGGCAAGATTTCATTCCTTTTGGTGGCTGCATAATATTCCATTGTATATATACACCACATCTTCTTTATCCATTCCTCTGTTGATGGACATCTTGGCTCTTTCCATAGTTTGGCTATTGTCGACATTGCTGCTGTAAACATTGGGGTGTACATACCCCTTCGGATCCCTACATTTGTATCTTTGGGGTAAATAACCAGTAGTGCAATTGCTGGATTGTATGGAAGCTCTATTTTCAACTTTTTGAGGAACCTCCATACTGTTTTCCAGAGTGGCTGCACTGGCTTGCATTCCCACCAACAGTGTAGGAGGGTTCCCCTTTCTCCGCGTTCCCGCCGACATCTGTCGTTTCCTGACTTGTTCATTTTAGCCATTCTGACTGGTGTGAGGTGGTATCTCATTGAGGTTTTGATTTGGATTTCCCTGATGCTGAGCAATGTTGAGCACGTTTTCATGTGTCTGTTGGCCATTTGGATGTCTTCTTTGGAAAAATGTCTGTTCATGTCTTCTGCCCATTTCTTGATTGGATCATTTGTTCTTTGGGTGTTGAGTTTAAGAAGTTCTTTTTTTTTTTTTTTTTTAAAGATTTTATTTATTTGACAGAGAGAGACACAGTGAGAGAGGGAACACAAGCAGGGGGAGTGGGAGAGAGAGAAGCAGGCTTCCTGTGGAGCAGAGAGCCTGATGCGGGGCTCGATCCCAGGACCCTGGGATCATGACCTGAGCCAAAGGCAGACACCTAACAACTGAGCCACCCAGGTGCTCCGAGTTTAAGAAGTTCTTTATAGATTTTGGATACTAGCGCTTTATCTGATATGTCATTTGCAAATATCTTCTCCCATTCTGCTAGAACTCATACAGGAATTCAGTAAAGTGGTTTTGTTGACTGTTTCTTTTGCTGTGCAAAAGCTTTTTAACTTGATGAAGTCCCAATCATTCATTTTTGCCCTTGCTTCCCTTGCCTTTGCCGATGTTTCTAGGAAGAAGTTGCTGCGGCTGAGGTTGAAGAGGTTGCTGCCTGTGTTCTCCTTTAGGATTTTGATGGGCTCCTGTCTCACATTTAGATCTTTCAACCATTTTGAGTCTATTTTTGTGTGTGGTGTAAGGAAATGGTCCAGTTTCATTCTTCTGCATGTGGCTGTCCAATTTTCCCAACACCATTTGTTGAAGAGACTGTCTTTTTTCCACTGGACATTCTTTCCTGCTTTGTCGAAGATGAGTTGACCATAGAGTTGAGGGTCCATTCCTGGGCTCTCTATTCTGTTCCATTGATCTATGTGTCTGTTTTTGTGCCAGTACCATACTGTCTTGATGATGACAGCTTTGTAATAGAGCTGGAAGTCCAGAATTGTGATGCCACCAGCTTTGCTTTTCTTTTTCAACGTTACTCTGGCTATTCAGGGTCTTTTCTGGTTCCATACAAATTTTAGGATTATTTGTTCCATTTCTTTGAAAAAAGTGGATGGTATTTTGATAGGGATTGCATTGAATGTGTAGATTGCTCTAGGTAGCATTGACATCTTCACAATATTTGTTCTTCCAATCCACGAGCATGGAACGTTTTTCCATTTCTTTGTGTCTTCCTCAATTTCTTTCATGAGTATTTTATAGTTTTCTGAGTACAGATCCTTTGCCTCTTTGGTTAGATTCATTCCTAGGTATCTCATGGTTTTGGGTGCAATTGTAAATGGGATTGATTCCTTAATTTCTTTCTTCTGTCTTGTTGTTGGTGTATAGGAATGCCACTGATTTCTGTGCATTGATTTTATGTCCTGCCACTTTACTGAATTCCTGTATGAGTTCTAGCAGTTTTGGCATGGAGTCTTTTGGGTTTTCCACATAAAGTATCATATCATCTGCAAAGAGTGAGAGTTTGATGTCTTCTTTGCTGATTCGGATGCCTTTTATTTCTTTTTGTTGTCTGATTGCTGTGGCTAGGACTTCTAGTACTATGTTGAATAGCAGTTGTGGTAGTGGACATCCCTGCCGTGTTCCTGACCTTAGGGGGAAAGCTCTCAGTTTTTCCCCATTGAGAAGGATATTCGCTGTGGGTTTTTCATAGATGGCTTTTATGATATTGAGGTATGTACCCTCTATGCCTATACTCTGAAGAGTTTTGATCAAGAAAGGGATGCTGTACTTTGTCAAATGCTTTTTCTGCATCTATTGAGAAGATCATATGGTTCTTGTTCTTTCTTTGATTAATGTATTGTATCACATTGATTGATTTGTGGATGTTGGACCAAATTTGCAGCCCAGGAATAAATCCCACTTGGTCGTGGTGAATAATCCTTTTAATGTACTGTTAGATCCTATTGGCTAGTATTTTGGTGAGAATTTTTCCATCCATGTTCATCAAGGATATTGGTCTATACTTCTCCTTTTTGATGGGGTCTTTGTTTGGTTTTGGGATCAAGGTAATTGTGGCCTCATAAAATGAGTTTGGAAGTTTTCCTTCCATTTCTAATTTCTGGAACAGTTTCAGAAGAATAGGTATTAACTCTTCTTTAAATGTTTGGTAGAATTCCCCTGGGAAGCCATCTGGCTCTGGGCTTTTGTTTGTTGGGAGATTTTTGATGACTGCTTCAATTTCCTTAGTGGTTATAGGTCTGTTCAGGTTTTCTATTTCTTCCTGGTTCAGTTTTGGTAGTTGATACATCTCTAGGAATGCATCCATTTCTTCCAGATTATCTAATTTGCTGGCTTATAGTTGCTCATAATATGTTCTTATAATTGTTTGTATTTCTTTGGTGTTGGTTGTGATCTCTCCTCTTGCATTCATGATTTTATTTGGGTCATTTCTCTTTTCTTTTTGATAAGTCTGGCCAGGGGTTTATCAATCTTGTTAAATCTTTCAAAGAACCAGCTCCTAGTTTCGTTGATCTGTTCTACTGTTCTTTTGGTTTCTATTTCATTGATTTCTGCTCTGATTTTTATTATTTTTCTTCTCTTGCTGGATTTAGGCTTTATTTGCTGTTCTTTCTCCAGCTCCTTAGGTGTAGGGTTAGGTTGTGTATTTGAGACCTTTCTTGTTTCTTAAGAAAGGCTTGTATTGCTATGTACTTCCCTCTTAGGACTGCCTTTGCTGCATCCCAAAGATTTTGAAAGGTTGTGTTTTCATTTTCATTTGTTTCCATGAATTTTTTTAATTCTTCTTTAATTTCCTGGTTGACCCATTCATTCTTTAGTAGGATGCTCTTTAGCCTCCATGTATTTGAGTTCTTTCCAGATTTCCTCTTGTGATTGAGTTCTAGTTTCAAAGCATTGTGGTCTGAAAATATGCAGGGGATGATCCCAATCTCTCACCGGGTGAGACCTGCTTTGTGACCTAGGATGTGATCGATTCTGGAGAATGTTCCATGGGCACTAGAGAAGAATGTGTATTCTGTTGCTTTGGGATGGAATGTTCTGAATATATCTGTGAAGTCCATTTGGTCCAGTGTGTCATTTAAAGTCTTTATTTCCTTGTTGATCTTTTGCTTAGATGATCTGTCCATTTCAGTGAGGGGGGTGTTAAAGTCTCCCACTATTATTGTATTGTTGTCAATGTGTTTCTTTGCTTTTGTTATTAATTGCCTTATATAATTGGCTGCTCCCATATTAGGGGCATAGATATTTACAATTGTTAGATCTTCTTGTTGGATAGACCCTTTAAGTATGATATGGTGTCCTTCCTCGTCTCTTATTGTAGTCTTTGGTTTAAAATCGAATTTGTCTGATATAAGGATTGCCACCCCAGCTTTCTTTTGGTGTCCATTAGCATGGTAAATGGTTTTCCACCCCCTCACTTTCAATCTGGAGGTGTATTTGGGTCTAAAATGAGTCTCTTGCAGACAGCATATCGATGGGTCTTGTTTTTTATCCAATCTGATACCCTGTGTCTTTTGATTGGGGCATTTAGCCCATTTACATTCAGGGTAACTATTGAAAGATATGAATTTAGTGCCATTGTATTGCCTGTAAGGTGACTGTTACTGTATATTGTCTCTGTTCCTTTCTGGTCTATGTTACTTTTAGGCTCTCTCTTTGCTTAGAGGACCCCTTTCAATAGTTCTTGTAGGGCTGGTTTCGTGTTTGCAAATTCCTTTAGTTTTTGTTTGTCCTGGAAGGTTTTTAGCTCTCCTTCTATTTTCATTGAGAGTCTAGCTGGATATAGTATTCTTGGCTGCATATTTTTCTCATTTAGTGCTCTGAATATATCATGCCAGTCCTTTCTGGCCTGCCAGGTCTCTGTGGATAGGTCTGTTGCCAATCTAATGTTTCTACCATTGTAGGTTACAGATCTCTTGCTCCGAGCTGCTTTCAGATTTTCTCTTTGTCTCTGAGACTCGTAAGTTTTACTATTAGATGTCAGGGTGTTGACCTATTTTTATTGATTTTGAGGGGGGTTCTCTGTGCCTCCTGGATTTTGATGCCTGTTTCCTTCCCCAAATTAGGGAAGTTCTCTGCTATAATTTGCTCCAATATATCTTCTGCCCCTTTCTCTTTTTCTTCTTCTTCTGGGATCCCAATTCTTCTAATATTGTTTCGTCTTATGGTATCACTTATCTCTCGAATTCTGCCCTCATGATCCAGTAGTTGTTTATCTCTCTTTTTCTCAGCGTCTTTATTTTTCATCATTTGGTTTTCTATATCACTAATTCTGTCTTCTGCCTCATTTATCCTAGCAGTTAGAGCCTCCATTTTTTATTGAACCTCATTAATAGCCTTTTTGATTTTGACTTGGTTAGATTTTAGTTCTTTTATTTCTCCAGAAAGAGTTTCTCTAATATCTTCCATGCTTTTTTCAAGCCCAGCTAGTATCTTTAAAATCATCATTCTGAACTCTAATTCCGACATCTTACTAATGTCCATATTGATTAGGTCCCTGGCAGTCAGTACTGCCTCTTGTTATTTTTTTTGAGGTGATTTTTTTCTGTCTTGTCATTTTGTCCAGAGGAAAATAGATGAATGAGAGAACAAAATGGTAACAGGGTAACAACATCCCCGGAAAAATATACACTAAACAAATCAGAAGAGACCTGAAACCGGGGGAAAAGAAAGGGAAAGAAAGAAAAAAGAAAAAAAAAAAAGAAGAAAAAGAAAAAGATAAAAACAAACAAACAAACAAACAAAAAAACAGAATATAATCAAATATGATCAGGCTGGTGCATAGATCAGTGCCACACACTAGATTTTGGGCGTATTTTGGTCTGTTAGAAGAAAGTGCCTCCCAAAATTTTAAAGAAAGAAAAACTTATATATGTACAAATATAAGGGTTAATATGATGAAGGGATGGAATATGACTGTAAAGATGAAAATTATAAAAAATTTTATAAAAGGAATTGATAAGAAGTTGGTTGAAAAAAGAAAGAAGAGGATGTAAAAAAAAAAAGGGAGAGAATGTGATCAGGCAGGAGACTAGAACAAAGCCATACACTAGAGATTTAGGGTATATTTTGGTCTGTTAGAAGAAACTGTATCCCAAAATTTTAAAGAGAAAACAACTTATATATATATATATATACCAAAAATAAGGTTAACTACTATGAAGGGATAGAATATGACTCTCAAAATGAAAAATAAAAAAGATTTTTTAAAAAAGAGATTGATAAGATGTTGGTTGAAAAAGGGAAAAAGAAAAATTAAAAAAAAAAAGAAAAAGAAAGTTAAAAAAAAATTAACTTTGAAAGACTAAAGAATCATGGGAAAAAGGCCATGAACTCTATGTGCAGTATTCCCCTAGCGCTGGAGTTCTGCTGTTCTCATTGATCGGTAAACTTGGTCTTGGCTGGCTGTTCTTGCTGATCTTCTGGGGTAGGGGCCTGTTGCCATGGTTCCCAAATGTCTTTGCTGGAGGGGGAATTGCCCCGCCCTTGCCAGGGGTGGGCTAAGTGATCTGCTCGGGTTTGCTCTCGGGAGCTTTTGTTCCCTGCAAGCTTTCGTACAGCTTTGGAGGATGAGAGTGAAACGGCAGCCTTCCAATCTCCACCCCAGAGGAGCCGAGAACTCAGGGCCCCACTCCTCAGTGCACCCCCAGAGAAAAGCAGTCAATCGCTCCTGTCTCCCTGGTCTCCATCCACACTCTGTGCTCACCTGGCCTGTGACCGAGCATTTCTATCTCTGGCACATGACCCCAGGTGGAGTCTGCAAACCCAGCAGATCCCTGTGGTGCGCTCCTGCACCACTCCTCCCGGGGGAGGAAGGGGAGTCTCCCGGATCTGCTGCTTGTTGGGTCCCTGCTGGAAGAGCAGTGGCCGACTGTGCCCTGGATCACGGTTTATGGCAACCCTGAGCTGAGAGCCCACTCCTCGGCTCCGTCTCTGCAGCCGGCTTCCCCACTCCGATACCTGGGAGCTCTGCCGCACTCAGGCACCCCTGGTTTTCCTGTGACCCCGAGGGTCCTGAGACCACACTGTCCCAGCGAGGGTTCCACCCCACGCTTAGCCACTGGAGTGACGTCCCTCAGTGGAGCAGACTTCTAAAAGTTCCGATTTTGTGCTCCGCTGCTCTATCACTTGCCAGAAGCGGCCCACGGAGGCCCCCTCCCCTGCCCTCTATCCTCCTGAATATCGCCTTGGATTCATTTCTCCACACGTCCTACCTTCCAGAAAGTGGTCGCTTTCTGTTCAGAGAGTTGCTGCTATTCTTTTCTTTGATCTCCTGTTGAGTTTGTAGGTGTTCAGAATGGTTTGATCCCTATCTAGCTGAATTCCTGGGACCAGACGAAATTTAGGTCTCCTACTCCTCTGCCATCTTGCTCCTCCCCCAATAGTCAATCTGTCTTATTCTTCCTTATTCCCTTAATCTCCCTCCCCAGAGTCAATCACTTTTATTTGTGTTTTCTGATTTGTATCTCTACATTTCTAAACAGTAGGCATGTACACTGTTTTTCTCTCAGCACTGGTGAAAATACCTAGCATACGGTAGACACAGTTACATCTTTATTGAATGCTGGGATTCTGTTATTTCTTGATCTATCAATTTAGATATTACCCCTTGTTGTGGAAGATAATTATTTAGCACTGCTGTCCTCACTCACCATGGCAAACCTCCACTTTCCTCTGTCTTCCAGATTTGTTTACTTCAGAAGTCTTTGTTGAATCTATATTCTAGCTATATAAGGATTATTACTGTGGAGGCAATAAAGGAAAGAAATTCCCATATCTATCTGTCTATCTATCTATCTATCTATCATCTATCTATTCATCTATCTATCACCTATCTATCTATCTATCATCTATCAATCATCTATCGATATATCCCATTTTGTTTCTTCATTCATCCATCAATGGACACTTGATGAATAATTCTGCTATGACCATGGGTGTAAAAATATCTCTTTGAGACACTGCCTTCGATTCTGTTGGGTTTATATCCAGATGTGGAATTGTTGGATCACATGGTAAGTCTACTTTAATTTTTCAGGATCTACCATACTGTTTTTCACTTTATATTCTCACTCTGAGTGCACAAGACTTCCAATTTCTCCACATCCTCACCAACATGCACTCTTGTTTTTATTTTTTTATAATAGCAGTCATCATAATGGGTGTGAAGTTGTATCTCACTATACTTTTGATTGGCATTTCCCTAATGATTAGTGATGTTGAGCATCTTTTCATATGATTTTTTGTCACTTATGTATCATCTTTGGATAAATATCTAAGTCCTTTGCCCATTTTTAAATTAGTTTATTTGGTTTTTGTTGTTCTTTGTATAAGTTCTTTATATATTGTTGATGCTACCCTTTTATCAGATACATGATTTGCAGATATTTTCTCCCATTCCACAGGTTGCATCTTCATGGTATTGATTGTGTCCTTTGATGCACAGAATTTTTTTATTTTGATGTAGTCCAGTTTATTTATTTTTACATTTGTTATTGCTGTTGTTTAGTTTCATATCCAAGAAATCACTGCCAAATCAATGTCATGAAGCTTTCCCCCTATGTTTTCTTCTAAAAGATATATAGCTCTAATCTCTTTGTCTTTGTGTCAACCTTGTCATCCAAACTTTCTGTTGAGTTTATTTCACGTTCCTATTTTTAGTTTCTAAGAGCTCCCATTCTTGATTGTATTTTTGTAGAAGTTTCTTATTTGATAGATGGATATCCTCTGATCTTTCTGGTATTACCAATTTAAAAAATGTATCCCTATATAATTGTTTTTGTTTTCTATTAATCTCCCCATCCACACCCTTTAGTTTCTTTAAGTCTCCTTCCTCAATTGTCTGGTGATACTTTGTTGCACATATATATATATCTAAGGAATTCATGACATTAATTAGCTGCTGATTGGAAGTGGCTTTATAGAATGGCTAGAGCTTGTCAGCTAGTAGGATAATTAATTTAGGATAATTGGGGATAAATGAGCTTCATTTGGGGGTGGGATTAGCTCCAAATGTAGATTCCTTGGAGGTTTTTCCCTGGCCTTGGTCAGTTTCTCCAGTTAAGAGTCCTCTAATCTCCCTGCTGGGGTGGAATGGGGCCCAGGGGTTAGTAGACACTTATCCATCAGTGTTATTGCAGCCAAGCAGTACAGAGGAGCCGAGAGTCTCAAAGTTCAGCATGTGGACTTTCACTTAATTCCTTTCCTCCCTGTAGAGGCAGCTTCTCTTGTTTCCCATGGTACCTGTGAACCCAGATCTGGAGATTGCTCATTTAATTTCTCCACATGAAGCAGTTTCCAATGTCTTGTTTAGGCAGAAGGCTAGATGTTAAATCAGAAAGGATTACAGCAAAACGGGGATTTGTCTGTTCCTTAAATAGACATTTAACCCAATCCTGTATTTTGATATGAGGCCATATAGCATTCTCTCCTTCTGAGATGCCTGTTAATCATTTCTGGGGCCCTAAGGCATGGATGGGCTTGCTTCTCACTGGCTTCTCAGGTAGCTCTGCTCTGTTATCACCTGCATCCCTTTACATCATCCAAAATATTGTTGCCATCATCCATCATGTGTCTGTATGAGTTTGTACCATTTTACCTTTTATACATATTTTAATTGTGTCACAGAGAAAACGGAATTGCACAAATGAATTCACCTTCATTTCCCTGTTAAAATTTGGGAAAACCATTTTTTATAATTTGAAACCCACCTTTCTAGGTTCTGTATGTTAACTGCCAGTTATAATCTCATCTCATTATATTCAATCTGTAATAATGTCAGGTGCTTCATACCAAGCCAAATAACTACTTGAGGATATTATTGTTTTAATTTAACTTTTAAGATTTAATAATTTAATAAACTCTCATATTCTGGGTTTTAATGTCACAAACTTAAACCCTCAGCCTATTATTGAATTAAATTCATATCTTTGAACTTTAAGGTTAAAAACAAAGTTTCTGCTTTACCATGTTTTAGTAACTATTGGCAGAAATCTATTTCTTCAATGATTAAAAGACAGTATTAACTCTTTTAAAAGCATTTGTGCTTTAAATAGCTAACATGTTTTGCTGAATTTATAAATGGTTTCTTAACGTGTTCCTTTCACTTCACAGGGTAATATTATTTCACAAGTTGTACTTGGAAAAGGTAAATTAATAATCTTCTCATGACTTTCACAAACATCAAAGCACAGGGGATCTCTGCTTCTTGACAGCTCTTAGCTGTCTCTTCTCCTGGCTCTTGGCGGCCTGTCTCCTGTGTCTCCTCTGATGTGTTAAGTCTAATCTACTCTGAGCTAGAAAAATCAGATAATCTCCCTTGTTAAATTCATGCTTAAAGTAAAAATAAAAGATGATCTGATTAAGGGCCCAAGAGTACAGTTCATGTGTTTTAACACATGAATGTGATGATCAAAGCATGGAAACCATCACCAATTCCTCAGTTCCTAAATATAGACTTGGCCAATCCTGAAATCCAAAAAGCATTATGTGGGATGTACATATGTAGAATTTTGACTCAAAAGTCTATAAGAACTTTATGACATTACTTGATCAACATAAAATAAGGTGCAGAATCGCTAACTATGCGGGAGCATTTAAATGGCTTCTGAAATGTATTTATTGCAATAGCTCTCCCTGGTTCTCCTTTCTTCTGGTGCATGAGCTATCTCCTCCCCTCATACGAACATGTCTGCCTGTAGCCGAGGTTAAGTACCTAAACTAGCTAATTTCTGCTGTATCTTAATGATCTGTGAAGAATGGGCACACAAATTTATGAAAGTGATTTCAAAAGTTTTAAACACTCTGCTATTTGTTTAAGTTAGGATTACATTCTCCAGAGTGTATGAAAATCTGTCTCTGCATGGACCTCCCCATATTTGAGGCTTGCATGTAAATGATTGCCTCAGGAAACGTTTTTTCAAAAGTAGACTTCAATATGCAAGTTGCCCTCTATAATTTTCCATATCTCAATAACTTAATATTTAACAATGTAGGTGCAATTGACATGTTTGTCTTCTGCTACATGCAGATGAACTGATAGACCTTGGGCTGAATGACGCAGCCCATCAAGGTGAAGGATTTAGTTTGGAAAGAGATTTGGTCAGCCAGACAACAGCCACACAGGATAAATCACAGGAGGAGTTTGGAACAATAAATAATAGTGTTTCTAAAGAAATATGGTTGGATTTTGAAGACTTCTGTGTATGTTTTCAGTAAGTATAAATTTTTTGTGTGTATTAAATATAGTGGATATATAAGCCATTAATTTTTAGCTATCATTCAAAAGAGTTAAACCAATATTAGTCTGATGTTGATATAGTATCCAGTAAAAATGTTAGAAAGAAAAATAGGTGAGCTGATTGCCCACATAGAATAATAATAGTCAAACAGATCTCAGGTCAGTTTCAGCTCGTCCTCAGAGACTTATTTGTTGATGAAGATAAAGATAGTTTATTTACTGAGAGGGATCATTTTTGTCTCTTTAGGACAACTAATTCAATGCAGTTGTTATTATTTTTCTTCAGCTTTATTGACATATAATTGATAAAATAGTAAGATATTTAAAATGCACATGGTGATGAATCGATATACATTGTGAAAGATTCTCCCCATCAAGTTAACACATCCAACGCCTCACACATTTGCCAATTTGGGGTGGGGGGGGCGGGACATTTAAGTTCTACTCTCCTAGCAAATTTCAGTGATACAAACTGGTATTATCAATGTTATACATTAGATCCTCAGACCTTATTCATCTTATAACTGAACATTTGTATCCATTTACCAACCTCTTCCTATTTCCCCCACCCTCAGTCCCTGGCAACCATTGTTCTCCTGGGTTGTTATTATATATATATTTTTAAATTTTCATCTGTCTTTACCTTGTTCTGCCTATAATTACTTGATTCTATGAAACTTAGCATGTAGTACTAGTCCATTGCAAATGATGACAGTAACCTGTTATAAATAATGTTTTTCAGGAACATATATATTTTTCACAAGCCAAATTCATATTGCCTTAACTTTCAAAAAACAGAATTCAAGGTAAATATATTATGATCTCTTTTCTTTGTTTTATGTAATTTTTTGATTAAATCAGGCTAGTGAAAAACACCTTCAAATCTATCAAGCATTTCTAAATTTATAATTATATTAACAAAATCAATTCCTAGAGTCTTCTACTGATCTCTTATCCAGACAATAAGTAAAATTCTGCTACCTCGTATCTCCAAGTATGATTTATCTGATTATGTTCAATCCTGAGCTGCATTATTATGTAAATTCACGTTAAAAATATTTGATTTATGAATAACTGAAGCACAAATAAATTCACTATATTTGATTTCAATTAGTCTATTGAATTGCATGCTATTCCTAAAACAACAGCACATTTCTACTACAATTTCTGCTATTTTTGTCCATGTTTTTCCCTCTACGTGGAGTCTATTCTCCTTCATGTTTATTGCTTTCATCTGGCTAATGCTAGAAGTCTTTCAGAACAGCATCAGTGTCCTTGAACCTGTGAGACCTCCTTCCCTGGCCACAGAGTCTAGGTCAAGTACCCTGACTCCATGCACTCTGTGTGACCTGTACTTACCCTCCTTGGTCCCAAAGGCCTGATTACTTCTCATGCCCCTCCCCCCACCCACCCGCTTGATGTCAACATCTTAAGAAGGACTCTGTCCTTTTGTGTACTATTACAACACTGGTCCTGGCATGAGGCACGGACTCAATAAAAAATTATTGACTGAATCAATTAACAAATCTCACAAATTGTGTGGCATTTTGGGGAAGACTATGAAACATATTCTAGGGAACTGGATTGTATTGAAACTCTTATGTTGCTTGTAGGGGGCCATTCAAACCCCTGATGATAAAGCCACATCTCTATAAGGCCTGTGCAGAGGTGGGGGAAGAAAGAAGTATTGGAGATGACTTTTCTCGTTGCACTCGTATTCGATAAAAATGCAGGCAGAGAAAACCTTTTGAGCATTTTTCAAGAGGTGCTCTATAGCCGGATGTCTGCTCTGAAAGTAAGGTTCAGATCTGTAGTAGGGCCTGGGGGGAAGGTAGCAGGGAGAAATCGTCAACCTAGCTCTGGAGTTTATCTATAAAAACACCCAGAGGAATGCTTTGGCTTTATGAAGATAACAACACTGCTAAGCAGGAATAACCGAACCCAGAGTATGCTGTGAGAATAACATACCATTTACAGGTCACTGTGGCATATGTCCATATTCAGACTGTTGGCAATAATAAGATGAAGTCATTTATAGTTGCTTACTCTGTTGCTGGCCCCGCACTAGGTTCTTTATTGTATTAACTCTGCATAGCAAATCCTATAAAAGGACTATTATGATCAGCATTTTTCAGGTAAGGAAACTGAGGCAGGTCAAGGCTGAGTAAATTGCCCAAGACCACCCACTGGAAAGTGGCACAAGCATCCTGAGAATTGTGCCTGACGTGGACCCTGTGCCTTTGTCACTGGTTTGCCCCTCTCACTAGGTTCACCAGGTTGGTGGCTCGGAGCCAGGCTGCCTGGTTTTGAATCCATGTTTCATCCGGGGTGGGATCTGACTAAGCTCAGTCCTCTTTGCCTCAGTTTTCTCATCTATAAAGTGATTGCGGTAAGAGCCCTATAGATAGAGTTGGGAAATAATGGAGAGAATGTATGTAAAACACTTAGAAGAACGCCAATCATTAGCAAGGGGTAATCAGTGTTGGCTGTCATTGTTAGTAAAGGCAGTTTGGTTATGAGTTTGTTATACACCACCGTCCTAATACACGTGTGTATGTGTGTAGCACAATGGCCAACTGTTCTTTATTCTGATCCTATTTTTACAAACTGATGTAAATATAGATTTTTTTTTCCTTTTCAAGTCTCAGCTTGGCAAAATAAAATGATAACAATCCTTCTGAGTCCCTTCCTTCCCCTGAATTTTTTTTTAACATCAATGGTATGAGAAAACAATAATTTTTTCTTAGAGGGCACTGGAATCCAAACTTAACAGCGTTTGGGATGGCCTAAAAGGAAGGACTGGTTGTGGTCTGAGGCCAGGCATTCCTGATGTTAGTGGCCACAGACTGCCAGCTGAGCCCGAGGCCTCTTCCAGAACATTCCGTAGATGTTCCATTGGTGCTCAGTGTGTAGGTGGGTCGGGGGGCTCCCAAAGGTGCCCTGTGCAGGCACCAGAGCAGAGTACCTCCATGTGACCTCTAGGGCCACACTGTCCCTAAATTCTCAGACTCTCAAAAATGGCAGCAAATGAGCTCTGTGCAGAAACTCCTCCTCCAGCATGTGCACTAGGCTGGCAAAACCAAGCTTCCTTCATAATTTTAGAGAGTGAATACTTGAAACAACTGTCTTTATAACCAACATGTGGCAGCCAGAAAGAACCAAAGAAGACAAATGGCTAATGCTTACTATTGAAAAATATCGAGGGAAGCAATGGTTATGTTGTATCGAGCATTTCCAGCAATCTTGTCATACTTGATTAAATAACAAGGTTGCTTTTTTCACAATATGACTAGAGATTTTTCTTTCATATTTTAATTGTTTATTTAAGTATCGTTATAAAATAATATGAAAGATTTTAATGTATAATAGCAATGACATTAATTTAACACACTTACCATATGCCATCAGTCAAAATTCACCAAGCAGGGGAAAGGCAATAATAGTCTCAAAGACCAGCCCAGGAGTTGGTAAATAGATATACCTACTCTTGACTCTCAGCTTTGCTACTTGCAAACTCTGTGACCTTTGGCAAATTACTTATTCTCTTTGTGTTTCAGTTTCTTCATCCATGATTATGGATATCAATAGTACCCATATAGGATGGATTGAGTTCATGTTCATGTAACCCTTACGTGGCTGTCCTATTTTGCTCAGTACTGTCTTGCAACTTCAAAACAAAAATCCCGTCTGGTGCATTAGTGTGCAATGCTGTATTTCTGAGGATCTTGTAAAAAAAGGAAGAAAGTGTTTATATCACATAGCACCATGTAAAATACCTTAATACAGCCCATTAGACATTTCCATTCTCTGCTAAAGTTACTCTGTGGCCTGTCTATTATCAGGGACCCATATTCTCTGAGCACTGCTCAGCCTCAAGCCCAGTCTCCTTCACTTGTTATTTCTGGAGCAAGCATATTCCTTTTCTTTGCTCATGGAGAAGAGTTTTGACTCTCTCTGATAGGGCAGCCAATCTCACACAGGTCCTATAGACCCAGCTTCCGTAGACTATAGCCAACACTTACCCAGTGTGATTTTCTTCATATCATTAAGGCTGTAAAGTATTTATCGTGGTGTCTAGAGCATAGTAGGTTCTCTATAAATGTTAGGTATTGTATGATTATCACAAGTGGCAAATACAGCATTAATAGACTAATATTAAATTCAGTGATTCATCTTATTTCTTGCAGTTCTCAGATGAACGTGTGTCCTACTATCTATTTGTGGATAGTCTAAAACCTATTGAACTACTGGTTTGCTTTTCTGCATTGGTACGATGGGGAGAATCTGGAGGTAAGAGAGCTTTAAGAAAATTATAGTCTTAAAGCCCAGTTTACTTTCATTCAGTCCAGGGAAATACAAGATTTTTAAGCTCTGGATGAAGGAACTTATTTCCTCTCCAGAGTCTCTAAGAGAGTCCTCCTTACACCATCTTCTAGGATGCTCTTTCTGCTCAGACATTGTGGGTTATGTTCACTCTTGCCACCTGCACCTCTCCTTGTCTCAGTCCTGTGTTCCCCTCTTCGGCATGCCTATTCACTCTGTTTTTCTTTCCACCTCTACATGTCATCGTTCTTGAGTCTTTAAAGATCTATTGAAAAACATGCACTCTTTCTTTGATTTGACAATTCTGAAGACCTTTTCCTCCATCCCACCTTGACCTTTGTTTTGTTTTCATAATTATATTTTAGAACTTACCTGCCAATAACTGCATCATCACAAGCTTCTCCATTTCAGGCTCTGACTACATGCCCTGACTCTCCAGCTCACTCACCCTAAAACCCTTGCTCCTATAATCCTTTGACTCCTCTGGGACCACCATCCACTGACCCTCCTACTTTTCTCTGTCCTTCCTTTCCTCATGTCCTTATTTTTCTCATCCCCCAGTTTCCATGGCCTGCCATTGTAACGGTAGCCTCGGACATACCTCAGTGCGATTACTCTTCTTACCCTCTCAGCTTACTGTCCTGGCAAAACCCAGATATTGGTTGAATTTGACAGATGAACTCTGCATCTCACCTGTGTGCATCAGAGCAGCTGAATGTGACTGGAGAAAAAATAATCCTATCAGCTAGCCCCACTTTCAACTGAGGGCCACAGATTTCAAAATGGCCCCTAAGCACTGCCAACGTTTCCCTGGTTCATGCATTCTCCACTCTTGTCCTAATGGATGACTATCTCAAACCTCCAGATCTCTCTAGCAGTTGCTCTCATCCTCCTGCATTTTCAGTAAATGACCTTACTGCTATTTTCATTGGAGAGATAGACAAAAATCAGGAATGACCCACCTCATCTTCCCATAACGAGCTCTTCACAATTCTAGTCACCTTCCCTCCTGCTCACATGGATGGACTGTTCTTGCTTCTCTGAGACCAGCCCTTTGCTCATATGTATGTTTGCACAAAACATCATTCTTCAGTTTTTTGTCCTGTTTTGTTAAAGTTAAATCTGTTTATTTAAAAACAGATTAAGAAACAGCATTTTTTCCCTTACCAATCATAGTTTTACCTACGGTTTGTTTTTAATCTTACTTTTAGATTTATTTTTAATTAAGATAAACTTGGCTAAGCAGATCACGTTTTCCATTTTAAAGAAAATATGCATAATCAAAAAGTTTTCTTGATTTTGATAAATAAAATTCAAAATATTACCTCCTATTTCAGATGAAATAAATATTTTTACTGGATTTCCCAAGATCAGTCGTGTTAATTCTATGTGATCAATGAAAATGTATGGCTCTTATAGAAAAAGCAAAACCTAAACAACAAAATCAAATTATCTATAACTCAAATTTATAATGCCTGGCACTGTGGAGGTACAATAAATATTTGCTGAATGCTTTTACTATTAAATGTCCTACCAACTGTGATGGCAGGGACTATGATTTTTCACCCACTTATACCCAATGTTTTGAATAATGTCTAGTGTAGCCATGGGCAATAAATACTTGTTGAATAAATTTGCCAAACTTTAGTGGTATAAGCTTAGTATATCTACTAACTAATAACTCCTAAGCCACACCATGTCCTAAAACATAAAATTCTATGTGTGTAGAGGTGTTTCAGGTCATGTTTTGCCCTTCTATCTTCAGCCTGAGTGTTATTTGGAAATAGGGTAAAGATATAAGCTAAGATAATTCCTGAAGATGTAGTGTACACCAAAGTGACTACAGTTAACGTCACTATATGGTATATTTGAAAATTGCTAAGAGAGTAAATCTTAAAGCTTCTCATTACAAGAAAAAAATTGTAATTGTATGTAGTAATGCATGTTAGCTAAATTTTCACAGTAATCATTTCACAATATATGCAAATACCAAATCATTATATGGTATACCTAAAACTAATACAATGTCATGTGCCAATGTTGTCTCAATTAAAATTTTTTTTTTAATTTAAAAAGTGTTTTGGCCTCACCTACTGATGAAGAATAGTAGATATTCTTTATTCATTTTAAGAGGAACACAATATGAAAATTAAATTTTTGTTCATTTTTGCTATTTCTATACATTGTCAAAGCTAAGAATCAAAAGTAAAACCTAGGGGCCCCTGGGTGGCTCAGTTGGTTAAGCAGCTGCCCTCGGCTTGGGTCATGATCCCAGGTCCTGGGATCGAGCCCTGCATCGAGCTCCTTGCTCCACGGGAAGCCTGCTTCTCCCTCTCCCACTCCCCCTGCTTGTGTTCCCTCTCTCACTGTGTCTTTCTCTGTCAAACAAATAAATAAAATCTTAAAAAAAATTAAAAAAAAAAGAGTAAAAACCTGGATTAAACAATGGGATATTTCGACCTTGCTTTGCCACTATCTTAGGAAAATCTCTTATTTTCGCAGATGAGGTGTTTTTCCTCCTTTAAAACTGCATCTAGAGGGATATGGTGATTTCTGTCACAGATGATTAAATGAGACAGTCTTGTCTGTCCTTTTGCTAACTCTCCCATTCCTGGTTTCTTTAGTGAGGAATGATTCTGTGGAGGAAAAGAGGACAGAGAGGAAGACCTGAGTCTCACTTCAGTATTATTTCCAGTAATTATTTACCCAGAGTATTTTCTCTGGGTTTTATGAATATTTTCAGAAAATCTCTAATTCCTGGTATTATTATTATCATTACTAATGTTGTGAAGGCCAGCTAAACTCTCACAGTCAAATTTTAACATTTTCCCTCTCCTAGCTTTAACAAAAGACAGCCCCCACATAGAGCCTGGACTGCTTACAGCTGAATCAGTTTCTTGGAAATCTCTGAAGTCCCGGGAACTTGTTACGAAGATTCATACGTATGCTACTAAGGCTACAATGGTTCGCCTGCCTGTTGGGTATGGAGTGACTTCATTTTTCCCATATGAAGAATTTTTTGAAGCCTTGTAAACCACTGGCTACCAAATAATTAAACAATATGGGATCTAGGATATTGTCTCCTAAAGTGATTTTGTAAGAAACAGATCTATCATTAAGATTCTTGAGCTAGATAATTCCATGAACAAATAAATTGAAGAAATGCTGTTCAGTAAATCTCCTTTTGGAAGACTCATAATTGTCAAAGTCTGGTAATTTCTTAAGAAAGAATATGGTTTAAAACAGCATTTCCTAAAATTCATTTATTAAACAATCCTTTTTGTTTTCTTGTAAATCTTACATTCCTTGGCAAGAACTATGATTTTATTTAAAAACAGATTGACAAACATAGCATTTCCCCCCCATGGTTTCTATTTTTTTAACCTATGGTTTGTTTTTAATCTTACCTATAGTTTTGTTTTTAATTAAGATAAACTTGGCTAAGCAGATCACATTTTCCATTTTAAAGAAAATATGCATAATCGAAGTTTTCTTGATTTTGATAAATAAAATTCAAAACATTACCTCCTATTTCAGATGAAATAATTATTTTTACTGGATTTCCTAAGATCAATCATGTTAATTCTATGTGATCTATTGATCACATAGATCAAAAGCTACAGCTCTTATAGAAAAAGCAAAGCCTACACAGCAAAAACAAATGCTAAAATAATGTGTGCAAGCATCCAGTATTCCTAGAAAGTAATAAATTTTAGAACTTCAATATTTCTCACTTCTACCCTAAAAACTTCGGCATACAGAGATTCTCCCAGAAGTCATTATTCTGGCTGAGTGCTCATCCATCAAGACAGCCAAGAACAGGGCGCCTGGTGGCTCAGTTGGTCAGGCGATTGCCTTCAGCTCAGGTCATGATCCCAGGGTCCTGGGATCGAATCCCACATTGGGCTTCCCCTGCTCTGTGGGGAGCCTGCTTCTCCCTCTGCCTCTGCCTGCCACTCCCCCTGCTTGTGCTCTCTCTCTCTCTCTGTGTCAAATAAATAAATAAAATACTAAAAAAAAAAAAAGGACAATCAAGAACAGGGAATTAATAAAGAACCTTCTTATATATATATATCCAAGTGTTTTCCCGCAGGACGTTACCTATCAGCATGAATGTTTTGAACATGCTCTAAGGGCTCAGTAAATGAGGGGAAATGAGCATCCCTGCTCTCAGTGATACCCCAGCCTGGTAGGAGAGACACAAACAACATAGGTGAAATGATGCATTTGTGAGGAAATGACTATGAAATGAATCTGAAATCTACAAAAGCCCTATAGCACCGCGAATTATTGTTGTTAGGGAAAAACCGAGACTTGTCTCTTGTGATGTGACTGCAGTGCATGGGAGAGGTCTCCGGCATGTTAATCATTTAGTGTAACCATTTTGTGTCCCAAATAATTAATGCAGTTAGAGTTCATGACCTCTGATGATTCTTTCAGAGTGAAAATTCAGAGGTCCTTATCCCATCCATGTTAAAGAATTCTACTCTCACTAATGTTTGACTTCATTTGAGCACAAGTTGTCATCAAACACCTAACAGAGCTTAGAGCAGCAACAAAGGAGCCTGTGGGTCCTCATGTTTTCCATTGTCTTTAGGAGACATATGCTGCTCTTCACTGCATACTCCCCAGTAGGGCATTCCATACACATCTGCAGCATGGTGACTTTTATCGTCGGAGATGAAGATGTTGTGCTACCCCACTTTGAGCCGGTAAGTACTTAAGCAACCATGATTTTTTTTGTGTGTGTGTGTGTGCCTTTTTTTTTCAAAGATTTGGAACTAAATCACATTCCTGTCTTTTATTCAACTTACCCATTTATTTTATTTTATTTTATTTTTTTACCTTTTAAAACTGTTAATTAAGTATATCCTACAAGAAATTCCTCCCCAATGGCATGTACAATACACAGTCTAAACTCTGTAGGGATACAAATAAAATAATTCTCATTTTTCTCCAACAACTGCCTTCACCTCAGCTCTGTGGAATCCCCTGTCATGTCTGTTAACATTTCAGGTAGATTCCATAGCATACTGGTCCTTTGGGATGTATAGAGGATTAGTACAGCCTTTCTATTAGTTTAAAATTGTGGTATCATATGTTCCTTGTACCCCCTTCCTTGGCCTAAGGAATTTGGAGTGTTTGACTCTGGGATTCAAGGAGGGAGGATCCATGGAAAATTCTGTCATTCTTGTTCATCTCCTCTTCTCTTGGCCTCTTCTTAGTTTCTTTTTTTCCTCTGTTCTGAAGCATCTGAAAGAAGAAACAAGGTAAATGAACCTAGCATTTCCCCTGAGATTCTGTCTTGGTTTTAGACGTCCTCCATAACACATCTTCTTTAGATATGTGGGCCTCTGCTTTTGGGGGGCCAATTTGCATGGGGCATTCCCACTGCACAATTCAGTTTTACACCCTCCCCTGAACCCATGTCCATGTAGCACCTCATTGTATTAATGAGGCAGGATCTTCTCACCCAGTCGGTAAACCTCTGGGCCAAGACAGCAGCAAGATGGCTCAGGAGCTCTTTTATGTTAATGTTGCTGTGGCCCAGACGTGCTCAGTCATGAATTCTTGCCTCTCTGGGCAGTGGTTGTGCAGGATTCCCTATGGCTGCCTCCTCTCTGCTGTGCTGTTTCTCACCAGTCCTCTCCTTCCTGTTCAATAGAAGGAAGATCAACAAGCCCACCTTATAAGTGCATGTCTCTTATTCCCTTAATTATATTTATTCTGCTTATTTTAAATTCTTGTTTAATCTTTTCTTTGTTTTCTTTAAAAAAAATAATTCTGCTTTAGGTAGTATGGACTATCCAGTTTGTCTCTTTCTTTAGGTGACTTAACTTCATAAGTGTTTAGTTATTTGGTCTGTGAACCCATCTGTCACTGGGGTTATCAATCCCTCCATCTTGTAAAAATTATTGGACCTGAAAGCCAGGCCCTATTATTCTTCAGTTCTAATGAAGAAGCAAGAGATAGACTAGTCCAAGAGCAGAGAGACTCAAGCTCCTCAGAGCCATACAGGATCACTCCCAGTGCTGCCTCTTGACCAGACAATTTTTCTGGTCATGGCTTCACGTCAGGGAGAAACACCAAGCTTTCTCTAGGCTTTCAGACGTTGGGGGAGAAGGTAATAGAATGGTAAATGCATTAAGGGGGCAAGTCAGTTGCATCTGTCTTCATCAGCAGGAGATCTGTACTTGTCTAGGCATTGGGCCATTCCTCAAAATTTCTGCAGGGAACTAAGGAGCAATGATGGCACCATGGTGCTCCCTAGGAAAGGAGTGAAAACACAAAGTTTTGCTTCAACTTCACCCTCTTCATGCTGTCTCAAATCACCCTCTGCTCTGGGCAGCTCATCCTCTACCCACCAACTACCCACTACACACCAATCAAAAGAATTTTCAAACTCCTCAGGGTTCTCTTCCTCACTCTCCCACTTTCTCCCCCACCCCTACACTGACTCTCTTTTTGGTTTTGACCTACAGATTTGCAATTTGACATCCAATTTCTTTCTTCCACCAGCTTTATTGAGGTAAAACAGGCAAATAAAATTGTAAGTTATATAAACTGTACATTGTGGTGATTTGATATACATAAACATTGTGAAAGGATCCCCACCATCTAGTTAATGAACACAACCTTCACCTCACATACTTATCTTTTTTGTTGTTGTTGACAACATTTTTTGGGGGGTGACATTTGAGTTCTATTCTCTTCACAAATATCAATTACACAACACAGTGCTATCAACTATAGTCACTATGGTATACATGTAGATCTTCAGACCTTATTCAACTTACAGTTGAATGTGTGTACCCTTTTACTAACCTTTCCTTAGTTTTCCCACTCCCTAGCCCTTGACAACCACTTTTCTACTCTCTTTTTTTTTTTTTAAAGATTTTTTATTTATTTATTTGAGAGAGAGAGAATGAGAGAGAGCAAGCACATGAGAGGGGGGAGGGTCAGAGGGAGAAGCAGACTCCCTGCCGAGCAGGGAGCCCGAAGCGGGACTCGATCCAGGGACTCCAGGATCATGACCTGAGCCGAAGGCAGTCGCTTAACCAACTGAGCCACCCAGGCGCCCCTGTTTTTGAGTTTTTTTGTTTGTTTTTAAATATTCCACATATAACTGATACCATGCAGTATTTGTTTTTCTCTGTCTGGTTTATTTCACTTGGCATAATGCCTTCAAAGTCCATCTATCCATATTGTCACCAATGGCAGGATTTCCTTCTTTCTCATGGCTAAATAATATCCCATTATCTCTGTGTGTATGTATGTATGTGCATGTGTATATATATATTATATATATGTGTATATATTACACATATACACTACAGCTACACACACACACACACACACACACACACACACACACACTGCATCTTCTCTATCCATTCATCCATTGGTGGACACTTAGGTTGTTTCCATTTCCTGGCTGATGTGTATAATGCTGCAATGAATATGGGGATGTAGATATATTTTCAATGTCCTGTTTTCATTTCCTTTGGTTATACACCCAAAAGTAAGATTGCTAGATTAGATGATAGTTCTATTTTAAATTTTTTGATGAATTTCCATACTATTTTCCATGTCCCTATCTCCTTTTTGCTTTTATTGTCTCCTCAGAGTCCATAGCAGGAGGGAGCCAGAAGCAGGAGGGAGCCAGTTCACCCTCTTATCTTTTAAATCTTTATCACTCCCTCCCTGAACTCTTCTCTGCCCATCAGTTCTCCAATCCCACACAATTTTTTCAAAGTAATTCCTAGACATCCTTCAGAACTAAATCTGGGTATTAAAACTGTGGCAAAATTTCCCCTGGCTCCCAATATGAGGTAGGTGTTCTTCCCATGTGTTCCCACTACAGCAGGGATTATATCCCTTGTTTTATATCTTTGAGATCATAGACCCTAGGAAAATGCTTTGATCAAGCAAGCGTTTCATAAATAACTATTTAATCAACCATATAGAAGAGGTTTACTATATTAACTGAAATTAAATTTTTGTAAGCTTAATTACACTTAAATAAAAAAGAAAGTGAGGCTGGCTGCTATGCTTTGTCTTCACAGGAGAGCTACCGATTTACAGAGCAGGCTCTAATGATTTTGAAAGCTGTTGGAAATGTGATTGTCAGTTTCAAAGATAAGGGTAAACTCTCCGTGGCTCTGAAGGATTTACAAGCAGCTCACTACCCTATACCCCTCCACAATAAAGAACTAACTTCACAGCACTTCAGGGTAAGCACATTCAAGTTATGATGTTTCTAGAAGGATACTTTCTATTTGAAAAAAATATTTATATCTTATATTAGGTGATCCCCCAAATTAACCTTTAAAAAGACTTACATACATTTCCAAGAGAAAGAGAAAGAACTTGCAACTGCACGTTTTCTAAAGTGGTATCTAAGAAAAAGGGAGGGAAAGAGTTTATTCCTTCATTTTCCATAGAGAGAATTAAGCCTTGCTTTTGTAATTTGTATTTGCCCTTATAGTATCTTGTATTCTATCTGGCAATGCTACCTGGGACACAATCACTCCTAATTGAGAACTGCTCACTTAGAGCATGAATAATCTGCAAGAAATACCTGCCATGATTTACTCTTCAACCAATCTGATTTCCTCCCTTAAGTGAACTCTGTTATCCATTCTTGAAGGTGATGGCTCTAGATGGCTTAAGATGGTGTTCACAAGCTCTAAAAATAAGCAAATAATTAAACCATCATATGACAAGAAAGCTATGGTCTCCCCTTCTACAGCTGGCCCCTAAGGCCATAGCTGGTATTCAACATCTCTCTCCTCTACCACCCATTCTAGATTTCCCCTTTTTTCCAGCCAAAGCTCCAGCTGTTCTGGTTGCCCGGTGGGTGACCTAGACCTTCAATCCTGATGAGCACAAGACCTGATTGCCTTACTCTTTTCGGGCTGTGATTAATCATTCACTGCGGAAGCACCAAGAAGTGTCCCAGCAAATTCAGACATAATTCTTCCTGTCCCCATTATGCAGCAGAAACCCTAGTACTTCATGACAATCAGGGTAAATTCTCCCCCCACACCATTATATTTGTTCCTTTTTTCCTATTTGTATACCAGAATGAGAAGCTCAAAGCAACCAGGCATATATCATAACTTAGGTTTATTGTAAATCATATCGTGTTCCCTGATGGAAACATTCCTTGCCCTCCATCCCCAGGAATTAGGTCCTCCAATTTAGCAAACTGCGTGTTGGGACAGAGAACACTAATTATTGCAAATGGACCACTGGAAATAATGGTGAGAGAGGCCAATCCTACTTCCAATCTTTGAATCCCAGGCCTGTATGTCTTAGATTTTACAGATATAGCAGTGGATGTTGGTCTTTGGTTCTGTTCATATATACCGTGCCCTGGAGATACCCTGTCAGTTCTCCAGGATGTCATCTCCAGGCTGGCCCCTTAGCTGAGGCTTTTATATGCCATTCCAATTTGCCAGGAATTTTATCAATTCTTTCTATGGTATATATTAGGACCATTGAGTCCCAAACATTCTCCAGTGGTTAAATCTCCTCTGTATAATGAGACCCTTGGTCCAAGGGGGATGTTAGGTTGGATCTGATGTTTGTAAGTCAGATTTTCTGTAACCCCTTGGGTAATAATGCTGGCAGAGGCACCAAGGAAAGAGAAAGCAAACTCATATTTGAGGTAGGTGTCAATGCTAGGAAGGATGCATGGGGACAGGAAGAATTATGTCTGAATTTGCTGGAACACTTCTTGGTGCTTCTGCACCTCCTTGATAGAAGCCCACTGAACTAAACTTGCCACCACGTGCTGACTGGAATCCCCAGAGGATGATAATTGTATTAAAGTTTCTGCTACTGACAGATTAGACTGCTAAGCCTGGGTGAAAGAGAGCCCAAACTATTGGAACCATTCGTAGTTCCTGTCCCTGAGTACTTGTGCATGAGTCTGTTGTTGCTAGGCCAGATCTAATATGTAAAGGACCTTTGTGCGTGCTTCACCTACACAAAAGGGAGCTATTTTGGTAATGAAATACTTTAAATTTTTAAATATTTTTATACTTTTGTATTACGTAGTTATGTGACATTTCTTCAGAGCCACATCCCATAAATCAATACATTTCAAATTTGTCTACCATAAACAATTCCAGATGGATCAGTTGCAGCATACTATAAGTATCCCATAGATAAGGACTCTCTCACTAGTAAATAGCATTAGTGTGTTTTCTGGGAGGTCCTTCATTATCATGCTTACAAAACAATTGGTGCTCAAATCTCCCACAGATCTTTCTCTTGCTTTGGATCCTGCTCAAAGCTGATGGCCTTGTAAGTCACTCAGTAAATGCATTGGAATAATATTCCCCAAAGCAGAATATTCTATCACCAACTCCAGAGAAGACTATCAAGGACTGGCCTCTTAGTTGCAGTGTCTTATCCTTTACTTTAGAGGGGATGTTCCAGCATGCCTAATCCTCTGGACCCCTGAAATCACTGATGTGGTGAATCCATGAATCTGTGTGAGGATTATTCCCCACTCTCTAGCATGCACGTGTCTTAATCAGGAAGTCAGAGTAATGGTCCCTTCCTGCCCACAGGTCTGAGTTCACTGCGGTCATCAGCATCCACACGGAGCCCAGAGTGATGTCCTGTAGAACACCAACATGAACACTTAAATGTAACAGAGAGTAGGAGGATTAACATAATCATGTATTTTTCTTATTTTTATACTAGACGCTGAAATACTTAGAGCATTTTATTAGCATGTCACAAAAAACACATCTAACTCATTTAAGTCATAACAAGGAGCTGGATGTGCTAATTTCTTATAAGAATATAGGGAAACCTTGACACCCAAGGATAGGAATGACTCAGTGCGGAACTTCAAAGAGGGGACAGACAGCCCTTTGAACGTATCTTCTTCATTTTGTTTTTCTCCTTATAGACTTGTTATCTCTACTCCTAAGTTCATATCATGGAAAAACTGACTCCTGACTTACATCACTTTCCCATATGAGTCCAGTTTAGAATATCTTGATCCTGATCTCAAATTATTCAACCAAAGTAACAATGATTTGCTCAGCTTGGGTTAGGTGGTTTCTTACAGGCTTATCCACCATTGTCAGTTGATGGGGCAGTTATAAATATAGATTATGAAATTAGGTCCCCAATATGGGGAGGCACCCCTCTGGAGTAGTCAGAAAATGTGGACTAAGCAGGAAGTACAATAGTCATATGTCTTTGAAGAGCACTGTATTTCACCAATTCTAAGATGCACATTTCTTTTCACACTTTAACATGAGAAGGAAATTAGAGTGTGTCTTATAATTGGTGGTTCCTTATAATCATTACTGGCCAGGTAGCCTTCAGAATTCTCTACACACACAGGGACATGTTCATAAGGGTTCATACTGTTACCGCTTCAAAAGAAATATGCGTATTTTTTTGACAAAGGCCTAATCCTTGTGGGAAGAGAATTAAATGACATTAGAGAGCCTCTCAAAGAAACATGAAAGCAGAGGGATTTTCCCTACACCAGACTGACACCCCCCCTCCCCTGAAACCCTCCCCCCACCAAGGCACAGGGAAAGAGAGAGAAGGAGAGGAGAACCTGGCTAAAAATCACCTCAAATGGTTTCCCAGGCACCTTACATAATCCACCAAGTACATTACTCCCTGTGGACAAATAAATAGCTAAAAGTAAGCCAGCAGCAGGGTGCTGGGGCTTGGTGGTTATTCTCAGTGGCATGAGTAGATAAATGGAATCCCTCAGAATTTCAAGATAAAAACTATGAAAAAACTTGGAAGAAGGAATATGTGTTCTGGTTATGGTCTAAAAACCTTCCATGGGTCCTCTTTGGTAGGATCAGGAATGAGCCAGCACCAACACTTACTGAATGGGGGTCCGTGGTTTGAGTGAAACCCCAGGGACAAAAGTAGAATGCACTCTAGGCAATGGTGCATCTTCAAAGCTTGACAACATAAAGGACAAAATTATATAGGAAAACACAGATGTTAAGTATTTTCAAAAAGTGATTTGCAAGAGTAAGAGTTTGAATAAAAATGTTTTCAGAATACTTAACCAACTTATGTGGCTTATTTTATTTTTTTCATGTATGTTTCAGTGTGATGTATGACAAAAAAGCTCTGTCTAAATAAATCTACAAGAGTTTTTTCAGTAGGAAGTAAATACTCATAGATGAAAATAAGAAAGTGATAAAAAGTCTAAGCAACATATTTTCTTTTTTGGTAATACATGAAACGATAGTGTGTCTTATAGTGGATGGTGTTTTAGAACCAATGAAATATAGTATTTAACTTGCTTAAACACAAAGGCCATATTTTTCATCTTATGCTATATCTCTTCAATCAGTTATATTCTGATTGAGTGTACATTATAAACGTTATAGTGATTAAATTTTATTAAATTAGAAATGGTAAGGTGATAAATAATTTTGCTCTCTTCCTGGGTGAATGAGACTTCAAGATCTTCTGTTATATTGTGCATCTGAAAAATATGTATTTTTATTTTTAGAGTATTTAAAGTTTTGTACTTTAATTTGAATACACTTCAAATGCATTCTGTGCTCTCTAAATGTAACATTACCTGGCAATGTTATTTTCTTGGTTTAAAAAACGTTAATGTTATTTTCTTGGTTTAAAAAAATGGACTAACATATTTTATCTTTTTCAGGTTTTTCATATTTCTTTATGGCGTTTAATGAAAAAAATTCAACTAACAAAACTTCCTCCCAACTTTAAATTTGCATTTCGTGCTATGGTTTTGGATTTGGAGTTACTCGATTTCTCCTTAGAAGAGGTTTCTTTAGGTACTGAATAATTTAGATATTTGTTTGACAAAGGACTTTCTAGCCTTATAGAAGAGAAATAATTTGAGAAAAACACAAAGATTTTGTGGAGTAGGTAGACTAGGTCTATACCAAACAGGTGGAGAATTCAAGCTGTGCTCTGGGAAGCCTATGGTCTCCAACGATCTGCCTTGTGTCCCCAACTTCACATATTTCCATGGAAGCCCAGAATTCCCCTGTTTTATTTGTTTCTTCCCTGAAAGACTATGAAAGTTGCTAACATTTACGATATGATTAGAGGAATTCTGGGAAGATCTTCAGATCCAAGGAACCCTCCTTTCCCGCTCTCCCAATGCTCTACTCACGCAATTTTAACATTTTCTTTCAGTTTTGAGAGAAACCCCTTACTATTTTCACAGAAGAATTCATAGTAGCTCACTCAGTATGTAGTGTTTCCTTTCTCCAGAATGTTTACGTTCTAAAAAAAGGGCCACCTGCAGAGCACAATATTAAATACAAAGACAAATCTATCATTGTGGCACTTTATATGTCAGGGGACTTTAGCAGTTAAAGGTATTGAAAACTGGGGAAAGGATTAAATACTTTAACTCAACTTTCAGTCCAAAATTTGTTTTTCTCTTTCCAGCGGAATGGGTCGACATTAAATACTGCCTACCAGTAAGTGATAAAGAATATTCTCCTGAGGAAGTAGGAGCAGCAATTAAAATTCAAGCCATGTGGAGAGGGACTTATGTCAGATTGCTTATGAGAGCTAGAACACCAGGTACCCTTTTCTAGTCATTTATAAAATAAACTTGTGTATGTAAGAATGAATATTTGTGTGCTAATGAAAAACATTTTGGAGTTATCTTACTTTATTATTGGGCTAATTCTTTGTAATTCTATAAATATTGAAATTCCTTGAGGTCAGAATGCATGTCAGGACACTCACTCTCTAGCTCCCAGAACTTAGCACAGTGCCTGGCACAGAGTAAGCATGCAACAAATACGTGCTGGAAGAAAGCATGAGGGACTCAGTGAATGATCAGCTATGTCTCCCCAGTCTGTTGTGAGTCTTACAGTACAGAAAACTAGTCTTTTCCTCTATGCATCTCCAATGTCTAGCAGAATGCTACAGCAGTCAGCTTCAGCTAAGCTGTGGATATTTTTACATTTCTAGATCATTTTTCAAAGAAATAAATGAATGAATGAGTAAATGAATGAATGAGTTGAGTGAAAGAAGCTTTCATGTGTCCGTGTGGCATACATTTACAGAGCACAGAATGCATTTGAAGTGTATTCTAGCTATTAAATCAACTTATCAGTGTATTCTATTAAATCAAAATATTTATGTATGTATAATAAACTATTTTTGTGAAAAAGGTTATTTTATTTTAGCTTTTTATCAGCTTAAAATAAAACACCACAGTGGCAAAAATTATATTTAATCATTTTCATTCTGCAGTTTTTGTTTATAAGAAAAGGCTTATCTCCAATAGAATTTTTTTTAAGATTTTATTTATTTATTTGAGAGGGGGGAGAGAGAGAGAGAAAGAGAGAGAGAGAGAGCTTGCGAGTGCACAAGTGAGGGGAAGGGCAAAGGGAGAGGGAGAAGCAGACTCCCTCTGAGCAGGGAGCCCAACTCTGGGCTCGATCTGATTCGGGACCCTGGGATCATGACCTGAGCCGAAGGCAGACGCTTAATTGACTGAGCCACCCAGGTGCCCTCCAATAGAATTCTTTGAATGTACTGAAACATTTTGTTGTAAAGTGTCTCTATTTAAAGTATTTATTTATTTAATTTATTTTTTTTTTAAAGATTTTATTTATTCATTTGACAAGAGAGAGACACAGCGAGAGAGGGAACACAAGCAGGGGGAGTGGGAGAGGGAGAAGCAGACTTCCTGCAGAGCAGGGAGCCTGATGCGGGACTCGATCCGAGGACCCCGGGATCATGACCTGAGCCGAAGGCAGACGCTTAATGACTGAGCCACCCAGGCGCCCCTCTATTTGAAGTATTTAATGAGAATAATCAAAATGTTCATCTGAGCAGGGAAAACTACAGATACACAAATGTAAAGTAAATAAACTGCATTGTATAGTTGTGTGAGAGAAAAATATTACTGTTGCTTGATTTTGATATTATTCTATTAGAAAAAGTAAAGATAGATTTATCAAATTAAATATATAGTAAAATATACTTTTTGTTGTCCACATATGTTGTAAAAATTATATTCAAACAATGATTTTCTTTCTCTTTTTAGACACAAAAACTTGAAGAACTTAATAATGTTTTAATAATATTTGCATTTCTTTCACTCAATGAATATTTATTGAATAACTTGTGTGCACAGCACTGTTCTAAATTCTGATTTTATTGAAGTCAGTTAAACTGACAGAGTTACTGCTTTGATGAATCTTGTGTTCTAGTGGTGGTAGACATACAATAGACAAGTAGATATATTAAGATATCAATTTCAGATTCTAGTAAGTACTATGAAGAAATTAAAATAGGATAATTAGGGAAAAAGTCAGTTTCTGACTTGTTAAATTTGAGCCACTTACTATGGATTTGCATTTTTCTGACCAAATCATCTAGTCCTAAACCAATGTGGATTATGGGACTGAGTTTTAGTGGGATCCCATTAGCTGTTGTTTTTTAGAAAAATTGAATGAATTATTTTTTGTCATAAGAGCTTGCATAAAGAACTTTTAGTGTGATAAAAGATCTCCTGATGTAAACTCTTTGATGAGAATGTTCAATTAGATCAAAGAACACTTTATGATGTCACTGAAGATGAAGGAAAACAGCACAAAGCGATGAGCAGAGCTGTTGACTAGAAGTTTATAGCTTTATATTTTAACATAATTTTGCTGCTAATAAAGCCTATGGCTTTGGATACCACCTTGTGAATTTCAGCTTCTTTATCTGTAAAAGGAGGGCTTTGAACAAGATGATCTTTCAGGCATCTTGCAGTTTTTATATTGCTGTTTTTAATTATTATTTTTAGACACAAAGGAAAATAACAGTGTTGCAGATATTCTTCAAAAAGTTTGGAGTATATTGGAACTGAATATAGAACAGTATGCAGTTTCTCTCTTAAGGTAAGGCAGCATAATGAAATTTCTTATTGCAGTATCTTGGTATCCTTCAAGTTCCTGTTCAAGTGCTACCATGTTCATTTGAGTTTTCCTAATCACTGCAGTGAGAAACACCACTTCTTCTGAACTTCCACAATATTTTATCTGAAGCATTTCTATGGTACTTACTACTTTTGGTTTGTCTTAGTTATACTTAACTAATATTCTAAGCAGAAAACCTCTGAGAAGCAGAGCAAAGTTTCTTGAAGTCTTATGGTGTTGAGGTGACCAAGGTCAGAGTTTGGGACCTACCAGGGGAGGGGACTGCAACAAACAATTAAAATTGTCGGTTGAAGTCCCTGGACAGTAACACTCTAGAAACAGGGGTAAACCAGAAGTAGACTGAGCCTCAGCAAAACTACTGTAGCCACAAACCATATCTGAGCTACAGGATAATCTGAACAAAACTGAGAAATTATAAATTATAGTTATATATATACACACACACATACAGACATACTTAAAAGAGGCAAACCCTCTGGTGATGTCGGAGTTAGCAGACAAAATCTCAAAACTTAACTGTAATGGAAATGCCAAAGAAAATAAAGAATAAGGAGAAAATAGATCAAAAGTTTAGATTAATAAAGCTGAGTCAAATGGAAATTACATAAATGACGATTTTTTTTTTAGATAATGTTTTTTATTTAACACCACACTATTTATTAAGGTCATTAATTTATCCTAACTGTTTAGTTAGATAAATTTTGCTAATTAATTACACATACTCATGAAACTACTGCAAAAACATGATACAGAATATTTCCATCACCCACAAAGTTTTGTTTCTGCTCTTTTATATAACTCATCCCTTCCCAACAAGAAACCTATACTCTGAGTTTCATCACCATAGATTAGATTTGATTGTTCTTCAATTTCATATAACTGAAATCACACAGCATGTGCTCTTTTGTGTCTGGCTTATTTCACTCAGAAATATTCCTGAGATTTTTAACAACTGAAATTAAAAACTTATTTGTAGATTTAACAGCAGATTAATCAGAACAGATGAAGAGATTGGTGAACTTGGAGATAGGTCAATAGAAAAGTATCCAAACTGAAGCATAGAAGAAAGCGAATGGGAAGTAAGAAAGCAACATAAGGGACATGTGGAATATGCTCAGAAAGTCCAATATTGTCATTATAGCCCCAGACTGTAAAAAGATAATAACTGAGAACTTTCCAAAACTGGTAAAACACATCAACTCATGTTTTCAGGAGACTGCATGCAAACTCCATGCAGAAAGGCTACAAAGTAAAGTATTCCTAGACTAATTGCAGTGAAACTACTGAAAAACAAAGGCCAAAAGAAAAACCTTCAAATCAGCCAGAAAAATAATGCATATTATCTTCAAAGGGCAATCAACAAATAGCTACATATAAGAATAAATTCATGACCTTAAGCAATGAGAAATGTAGAAGTTAGGTATAAGGTTTTAAAGAGTTCTAAGGTTATAGTATTATTGCAGAAATGGTAAAAGTAATAATTTAGATGAAACTCTAACAGGGGAGGGATGCATGGTATCCTTTCTAGCAATATACTAATGAACAGCTAGTGAATTTAGGAAGAGATAAGATTAATCTCACAAATCTTCTAGAGAACAGAAAAAGAGGAAACACTAACCAATTCATAACCTTGATTTAAAAAATTCAACAAGGACAGTAAGAAAATGAAATTGCAAACCAGTCACCTTCTTCAAATTGCAAACCAATCACCCTTTTGAATAGATGCAAAAAATGTGTAATAAAGTATTAGTAAATCAGAATCCATCGTCTCTCATGGTTCATCTCCCCCTCCAATTTCCCCCCCTTCATTCTTCCCCTCCTGCTACCTTCTTCTTCTTCTTCTTCTTTTTTTTTTAACATACAATGTATTATTTGTTTCAGAGGTACAGATCTGTGATTGAACTGAGGGTTCTAGGGGGAGGGGGGTGGGAGGATGGGTTAGTCTGGTAATGGGTATTAAAGAGGGCACGTTCTGCATGGAGCACTGGGTGTTATACGCAAATAATCATGGAACACTACATCAAAAACTAATGATGTAATGTATGGTGATTAACATAACATAATAAAAAAATTTTTTTCAAATGAAAAAAAAATTAGTAAATCAAAATTGGAATTAAATAAAAAGGATAATGCCTTATAATCAAGTAGGCCTCTCATTCCCAGGTATACAATGGTGGTTTAACGTTAGAAGATTTGTCATTTTAATTCAGTACATTAACAGGGAAAAGGAACAAATCATTTGGTCCTCCAGATAGAATCAGAAAAAACATTTGATAGAATTTAACACAAATTCAAAATTATTTAATTATTTATTTTTTGTTTTTAGAAAACTTGCACTTTTAGAGAAGAAAACTTTTAGAGAAGTCTTTCATTAATATGTTATTGGTATCTGGTATTTTCAAAACTTACTACAAACATGATTAGTGGTGAAATTTTGAAAGAATTTTCCTGGGTTTAGAAATGAGACAAAAATGTCTGCCTGATGACTTCCATTCACAATAATCCTGGAATAATTCTGAGAAGGACAAAATGGCAATAAAGCAAAGTAAAAGTCATTAGGATTTGAAGGGAAAAAATAAAACCACCACTGTTTACAGACGATATGATTGTATATGTAGAAAATATTTTTTTTAATTAATTTATTTGATAGAGAAAGAGACAGCAAGAGAGGGAACACAAGTAGGGGGAGTGGGAGAGGGAGAAGCAGGCTTCTCGCCCAGCAGGGAGCCTGATGCGGGGCTCGATTCCAGGACCCTGGGATCATGACCCGAGCCGAAGGCAGACACTTAATGACTGAGCCACCCAGGAGCCCCGGTAGAAAATATTTTAAAATCTGCAGAAAAATTATTAGAGTTACAGAATTAAAGAAAAGTTGCTGGAGACAAAGTCAATATAAAATAACAATTGGATTTCTACTTATAAGCAACAAATAGAAAATTATATATGAAAACATATAAAAACGTAAAATAACCTAAAAATAATGAAAAAAATTCACGATGAAACAAATATAAAAATTTTAAACATAGAGAAAATCCAAATCTATACGGTACTTGCCTAACCCTGAGGGTAAGTGTCCCGTTCACCTCACCCTAGTCCTGGCCATGGACACTGCCATTACTTGATCATCCAGCTTGACTGACTTGCACACATCTTTCAGCATCAGACCTAATGCTAACCCCTGCTATACTAATTATCAGGTGTGTGGCCTGGGGTAAGTCTCTTATCCTCTCTAAAGTTGAAATTAAAATTTTATTAATAATATTTAATATTTTTATTAATAATATTTAATATAGGGAAATCATTTTAATATAGGGAAAACAGTATCTATCTCATAGTACTATTTTTTTGTAAGGCTGTAAAGATAAATAAAAAGAACATTTCCTGTGTTCTTAACACCAAACTACAGATTGAGTCATTACAGGGCATTAGCTATTGTAAATATTACTTTATTATTACTACTAAATGGGAAACTGAGGTCCTGGAATCCAGCCTTACATTCTCAGATCTTAAGGGGTAGAACTTTCCCAGGTGAACTTTGGGCAAGGCTCAGTTTACCGATGTAACTTTCTTTCTGTACTAGGATGCAAAATTAAAAGAAAATCTTTCAAGTCTGTCAGGAATATTTCTCTGGGTCATTCAAGATATTCCATATACATCAGGGTTTTGATGGCACTATATGCATTAGAATTTCCTGAGGCTATGAAAAAGTGTGGAATGTATGATGCGAACGATGACTGGAATACCTCTAAATCCCTGCCTTATCTTAGAATGGCAGCTGGTCCCATTGCAGTCAGTTCCCTAGGTAGCCTGTTCAGCTGCTGCACTGGCTCAGCCAACACCCACATGTGGATTCGACCAGCCCCCATGTGATTGGCAGTGGTGCTTTGCATTGACAGACCACCACATTAGAGCTTCCAGTTAGGGTGATCAGGTTATTTATCATTTGAACTGGGATACTTTTACAAAAGGGACAGAGGGAGCACTATTAATAATTATGACAGGATTATGAGTATAAACCAGGACTACCCCAGGCAAACCAGGGTATTTGGTCAATCTTTGTTCTCATAACTTACCTACAAGGCTTAAAACTCTCCCAAGTATAAATCTGTCAATTTCCTCCCATCAAAGGCCAGTGATCAAATGGAGGATGTGAATCCTAACCCCCATAACAATCTCCATGGCTTTGCTTCTTACTGACGGTACAGTCAAGCCATCTGCCTTCTGGAAGGCAAGAAAACCTCTAGATCTGTCTAGACATCTAATACAGAACCATTTTCTATTGGCCATTATGGCTTCCATCCCAGCTAAATCCATGGATGTTATACAAAAGACCCTAGATTGCTGGTGCTACTGAAGCTAGATCCAGTTCCTGGCCGTGGAAGGGAAAGAACCTAGAACATCTCTCACGTGGCTTCCACCATGTTCTGAAATAGGCCACAGCCTTCCAGGGGGCAAACATGGAGAAACCTCAACCCAGCTGCACATACCACTCTTTTATGTGCCAAAAATCACATAGAAGGAAAACTGACGTTCTCCCCTTGACCATGGCCTTAGATTTTTTTTTGGTTTAATCCCTTCGTACAAATCCATTCCTTACTTTAAACTCCATTCTAGTATCAATTCCCATGTCAGTTCCAGACCTTGAGTGGCCCCCACCCAGTTTCATTGCTACTTTGCCTGTTCCTGTTTTCCTACCGTTATAGTTTGAGCTTTGTTCCTGATTTCCCACCTACAAACTGTAATTACTTTCTTGATCATGAATTAAGTTCTCCTTTGATTAAGACCTTCAGATAACTTTAGAGACCTTTGAGAGACATCTTTCATGGTTGACCTACAATGGGCTCCCCTACCTGGGTGCCATGCACTCTGAACCCCACAGCTTTTGATCAAGGCCTCAATCCAGCCAACAGCAGACTGTGATATTTTATGTTATTTTGTCTACTTCCTTTTTTGTAAGTAAAATTTATTTTAAAAGTTGCCTTTGCCATTGGAACTTACATTATTTTTACATTTCTAGACTAATGTTTAAAAGCAAGTGCAAGTCTATTGAATCTTACCCATGCTATCAAGATGAAGAAACTAAGATTGTTTTTGCTGACTATACTGTGACTTATGCAGACCAGCCACCAAATAGTTGGTTTATAGCATTCAGGTGAGGCTATCAGAAATCGGCATATGATATCATCTTTAAATGGCATGCGATAGTCTTATGTGTAGAGCTTTATTTATGGTAGTAGTGAAAGTATGAACTTAGAGGCTGTTTTCACAACTTAGCACTTCTTCCCCATCTGCTATGCATAAATGAGATATTACAGGATTTTTATCCATGTTTCTTTAAATGAAATGTGAAGAATGTGAAGGTAATTATTAGTATTTTTAGGAGTATGATAAACATAATATAAATTGATGTGCTATCAGTATAGAAAGAAATTATTTAATTTTCAAGCAATATCGTATTAGGTAAGTCACAAATTACTTATAATATGGAATTTCTTAAAGGGCTTGTATTTACATGACAAAATGGTATATTAATAATCTAAAAAACCAGTATGTATACCTTGTAGTTATTGGAAATTTTAAACTTTTTTATTTCTTGCCTTAAACCTAATTTCAAACTTTCTTTATGCTTCATGGCAAGGGGAAGTTCATTCTTTTGTAATTACAGAGAAACATTTTTGGTTCCTCAAGATATGATTTTGGTTCCCAAAGTATATACTACACTCCCGGTCTGCATGCTCCACATTGTTAATAATGACACAATGGAACAAGTGCCAAAAGTGTTCCAAAAAGTGGTGCCTTATCTTTATACCAAGAATAAGGTAGGTGCAAAATTTATTCTCCCCATATGATAGACTGGCAGTGAGAAGGCAGTGCCTTAGTAAGATTCCAGGAGCAGGTTAGAGCAGATGTGCTTTTCAACCTACTTAACAGAGGAATGGGGTCCTGGTCGTTTTCTGTAGAAGTCCCATTTATTTGACAGCCCAAGGTATTTAATGTGAGTGCTAGAACATTCACCTCTCAGCTCTCTTTTTTCTTCTCTCTGAAGAAAATATGACAAAAGGAAAGCATTGGAAAGTCCTATAAAATCATAAAATCATATAAACCCTTAAAATGGAAATGGAGGTAAAGGGCTCATTTAGTCCTATTCTTTGGATCAAATTAGCTGGTTGTCTCAGTTTCCCACTGGGTTTTTATTCCATCCCTAAATATTTCAGAAGATTGTGATTACGTGGCCATTCATCACCCACCACCCCCAGTCTTTTCCAGGGCTACACAGATTCTTTAAAAAGCACTTGGCACATTACTCCTGCTGCACGATGGACCCTGATTTCTGATGATCCCACTCAAATCATGTTGCCTTTCTATTTGAATCTCATCTTTGTGTTTTTGGTTATTTCCTCTTAGAGGGAAGCATAACAAAAGGCAGTATACACCTACATTGTAAACTGGGAGATTTGTTTTTACTCTGACCTTTCATTCTTTACCTATATGGTTTTGAATCTTTTCATTTTTCTCTTTGAGCTATGGTTGTAGTTGACTTTCAAAGTTCATTTCAGCCCATGATTCTGTGCATTATTTTGCACACATTAAGACATACCTATCTAATGAATACTGGTTTATAGGAATGAAAGATAAATTTTTAAAAGTATTAAGTCCATAAAAAACCTAAAAGCTCTTTTGAGTTGTTTAAGAGATTTTTTTTAAATGAGATTTAAATTTTTTTTAAGGCTTGGAAGGGTTTTGGGGTGCCTGGGTGGCTCAATCAGTTAAGCCTCTGCTTTCGGCTCAGGTCACGATCCCAGGGTCGTGGGATCGAGCCCCATGGTGGGCTCCCTGTTCAGTGGGGAGCCTGCTTCTCCCTCTCCCTCCACCTGCCGCTTCCCCTGCTTGTGCACTCTCTCTATCTCTCTCTCAAATAAATAAATAAAATGTTCTAAAAAAAAAGACTTGGAAGGGTTTTAAGACTTCATTGCAACTCTTAGTAGCAATAAATAAGAGCAGTTTTAGCTTCACAGCAAAACTGAGAGGGAAGTACAGAGATTTCCCATATACACCCTGCTCCCACACGTGCACAGCCTCCCCATTATCAACAAGCCCCACCAGAGTGGCACATTTATTACATTGATCATCCTACTCTGACACGTCATAATCCCCCAAATTCCATGGTTTATATTATGGTTCACTGTTGGTGTTGTACATTGTATGGGTTTGGATGAATGTAAGATGACATGTGTCCATTATCATGGTATCATAAAGAGTGTTTTCACAGCCCTAAAAATCCTCTGTGATCCACCTATGTATTCCTCCTCCCCGACCCCTGACCTTTTTTCTGTCTCCATAGTTTTGCCTTTTCCAGAATGTGGTAAAGTTGGAATCGTATAGTGTGTAATCTTTTCAGTTTTGTTTCTTTCACTTAAAAACAGGCATTTAAGATTTTTCCATGTTTTTTATGGCTTAATAGCTCATTTCTTTTTAATAATAATATTCCACTGTCTGCTTGTTTCAAAGTTTATCTACCTATTCACCTACCAAAGGACATCTTGTTTGCTTCCAAGTTATGGCAATTATGAACAAAGCACCTACAAATGTCTGTGCGCAGGTTTTTGTGTGGACATAAGTTTTTGGCGTAAATACCAAGGAGCACTATTGTTGGAGTGTATAATAAGAATATGTGTAGTTTTGTAAGAAACTGCCAAACTGTCCTTCAAAATGTCTGTACCATTTTTCATTCCCACTAGCAATGCATGAGAGTTCCTGTTGCTCTGTATCTTCATCAGCATTTAGTATTTCCAGTGTTATGGATCTGGGCTATTCTAATAGGAGTGTAGTGGTATCTCATGGTTGTTTGAGTTTTTCTGATAATATACAATGTGGAACATCTTTTTGTATGCCTATTTGCCATCTGTATATCTTCTCTGGTGAGAAGTCTTTTAAAATTTTTTAACTAGGTTGTTTGTTTTCTTATTGTTGAGTTTTAGGGGTTTTTGCATATTTTGGATAACAGTCCTTTATTATATGTGTCTTTTGCAAATATTTAAGTATTATGTTACTGTTACTCATGAGCCTTAAAGTCATTTAGAATAGTCAGGTTCTCTCTTAAAACCCTAACACTGGTTTAGCTTTAGACTTTAACTTACCAATATCTATCCCACCATTTTATAACTTTTTTTCCCCTCTCAAACCTGTTCTCTGAGCCTAGACAAACACAAAATCAGAGTCATGTAATTTTATTTTGTTTCTTAATGCATTAGTATTACAAGCTCAAAAAATAATGAGAACAGCAATAAATCTGTGCATAATACTTTACAAATAAAAATACTTTAGCATATATGATTTATCTTCCTTTATTTCCTTGCCCCAAACATAATGTTAAAAGGTCCTTATTGGTGTTGCAATTCTCATCTTATTATGGGTATTGTAATTCTGGGTAATATTCCTAGATGTTTATTGAATTTATTCTGTCTTTTATATATAATATATAATATATATATATATATACTGTCTTATATATTTCTACTTTTTGTTTCTGGAAATCTAAACACATTAGAGAGCTTCCTTTGCATCAGAATCAACTGGAATACAAATCTATATTTTTCTTCCTTATTAGAAGTGTCTGGAATTATAAACTCAGAATTCCTTTGAACTTTTGTATCTCATTATGATATCATGCTCTTGCTTCACTGACATTTTTGCCAGATAGATATCCAATTACATAGAACCAAGCTATTACCCACTATAATATTATCCCAGGTTTCTTAGCTGCTTCTTTTCCCCAACCTAAAGAGCTCATCTCCATACTCATATCTGGGTTCCCTGGAACCAGATCTGCTGTTAACTTGATAGCTTTATCTGACAATTGTCATTCCAAGGGAACTACATTTCCATAAATGCTTCTCCTTTTCTCATCTTGTATTTAAAAACAGGGACATCAGGTAGGAAGTTATTGGGCTACTCCAGGGTGAGCTATGATAAAAATCTGCATTAGCAAGCATTAGAAGAATTGGAAGAAAACATAGCAATCATCTATCAGAGTTACGTGATTTGTGTTATAGCTTGAGAACTACACAAACAAAACTGTTAGAGTTACTCGTTTTCTCTGAAAACATGTAAGATGCACTTGATAAGAGGAATTTCAAAATGTAATGATAGTGATTTTCTTTTATCAAGAGATCTTGGGATCTTTATGTATATCAAGATAATAAAGCATTTTACTACAGTGAAGCCATATGTTGTACCTTTGAGAGACCAGTAACAGTATGCCTTACTTCTGTCTAATTCTCTTTCCTCTAGAAAGGCTACACTTTCGTGGCTGAAGCATTTACTGGTGACACATATGTATCGTCCTCACGATGGAAACTGCGCCTCATTGGTTCCTACAATCCACTCCCATGCCTATCTCGAGAGTCTCCATGCAATACCTTCACCATAAAGGAAATCAGAGATTACTACGTACCCAATGATAAGAAAATTTTATTCAGGTATAAGTATATGACAGAAGGGAAATGCCCCAAATTGGCATTTTTTGGCACCAGATGGGTGCTGACACGTTGTCCTTCAGCGACCGTGGCTACAGAGGTTGGGCCTCTAGATACGCACAGGGCTCTGGGATTGACCACAGTTAACTATTCATATATGAACATATTATTGAGGAAGTAAAGGTCACCTGTAATCAAACAACCTAGAAACAATCACTGTTAGTATCCTGTTGTATTTTCTTTTGGTGTTTTTTTTTCCTAGTCACAGCTTAACATTATTAAAATCATAATGTAATTAAAGTTTTGTAAGCTGACCTTTTTACTTAACATTATAGTGTGCACATTTCCCAGTGCCATTAAGACATTTTGTGAATTCTTTTTCATGATTACGTAGTAATCATTTGTAGGAAAATACAACAATTTACTCTGGTTATTTTTTGTTACAAATTTTCCATTTCTACTTTTTCAATAGTACTAATAGAGATGTGATAGGCATATTTATTGTAAATATTAAAGTAAATTCTTGATTATTGTTTAAAGATTTATTATTTTAAAAAGATTATATGTTTTAAAGATTCCACATGTATTGGTAAATTTGTTTCCTAAAGAAACACCTAAGTCTATTTGACAATATATGTACAAATTTATTGTATTCTGGTTAATTTTTCCCTCTAATTCTTATTTATTTGTATTTTAAAACTTTTTTTTCTTTTAAAGAACATGAAAAAATTTTTGTATTATAAAATAATCAGTAGTAAAATTAAATTACAGGACAATATATACAGTATATCCCCAGCATATGTTTTTGTTCTTATATTTGTTTACGTATTTTATATGTAGGTAAAAGTTTAGAGAAAATACTGAAAGAAATCATGAACTGGGGGTAATAGCAGGGGCAGAAAATTCTCTTTTTAATCTGTCTGCTTCTTGTCATGTATCTGCACATTGGCAATTAGAAAGAAAGCCAGGGAAAAAAGGAAAGAAGTAGGAGGGAAACATACCAGCAATTAAAAATAACAATTGTGATCAGATATTTTAACTACTCTGATAGGAGGCCACTATATCACACTGCAGGACCACTACTAGACCAACGAGTGATATTTAACCCAATATCTAAATTAGTCCGAGAAGCTGGTCCTAAAGCTGTCAAACTTAGTGGGGGGCAAGGTGAGGAGGGAACTGCTTCATGAGCAAATGTGAAAGTTCAGAAATTAAGGAGTGTATGACCTTTTCAGGGAACTGAAGACATTTGCTTGCAAAGTGGGGCTCTAGGGGGCTATGGCAAGGGTAAGGCCAGAGAAGGGCCTCATAAGGAAAGAGATTTAGACTTTATCTGAGAGGCAAAACATGCTTTGAGGAGTTTTAAGAGAAATGGCCACAATAGACTTGTGTTAAGACATTATGCCTGCAAAGCATGAGTTGAAAAAAAAATTTTTAAATATAATTTCTAAGAGCAGAAATGTTGTTAGAACCATATTATTGTGAAATTATATATAATCATAAAAGGAACGGAATATGGAAGAAAAAACAATTTCAAAAGACTGCAGTGTGTTGAATGAAGGACAGCGTAACTGGAGACAGGGGAACGAGATAGGAAGAAGCTTTGAAATAACCCGGGTGTATGCTGATGGCAACTGGAGCCGGTCAGTGGATTCGTTCGCTAGCAGCGCCATAACAAAATCCCACAAACTGGCAAAGTAGGTGGCTTCAACAACCGAAATCGATTGTCTCACAGTCTCATGGTTTTGGATGCCAGAAGACCAAAATCAAAGTGTCAGCAGGGATGGTGCCTACTGAGGGCTGTGAGGGACAAGCTATTCCATGCTTTCTCCTAGCCTCTGGGGGTTTCTGATAATCCTTGGTGTTCTTTGCCTTATAGACTTATCACCATGATCTTTGTATTCATCTTCACTTGGCATTCGCCCTGTGTCTCTCTGTTTCCAAATTTCCTGTCTCATAAGGATATCTATCAGTTATATTGGGTTAGGGCCCACCCTAATGACCTCATGTGAACTTGATTCCCTCAGAAAGACCCTGTCTCCGAAAAAGGTGGTATTGGGAGGTACTGCGGATACTCCAGGTACTGGACTCCAACATAGTTTTATGGGGGGGGTACAACTGAACCCATACTAGGCAGTGACAGTGGATCTAGAGAGAAGAGAAAGGGTTTTAAGACACTGAGGAAGTCAAATTGACAGTCCTGGTTGGTTGGGACTCCTGGGGACTGACTTGGGATCAGGGGACAGTAAGTGTCCTTTATTTAGATAGTGATTACAGGGAGAAAACCCCATTTGCAGGTTGGGCAATAGGAAGACAATTGGTTCAGTTTTAGATGTTAATTATGGGTAGGTCAGTGAAACATCCAAGTGATATTGCATAAGGAGTTGGGCTGGAGACACAAATCTGGGAACTATTATTCTGTTTCTGCCCATGGAAATGCCCAGGAAAGTTTGTACCATGACAGTCGGACCTAGGACAGAATATTAAGATTCTCTGACACTTATAGGAATGTCAATGGGAGAGAAGTCTAAAAAAAAACAGCACCAAATTAGGAGGTACAAAAGTTGTTACACTTGTAGGAGAAGAGTTTTTGAAGAAGAAGAAAATGAGGCTTGACTCAACCTTGTCAAATTCTCCTGAGAAGTCAAGAAAGATGAGAACTGAAATTTCTATAGGGCGGTGACAAGCTGCTGGAAACTTGCAAGAGCAAGGTTAGCACTTTGATTGGGGGCCGAGTAGAGTGCTGTGAGCCAATAGGAAGAGATGGGGTTGTGGACAGTGGCAATCAACAACTCTCCTTTGATGCCAAGCTGGGGAGGAGTGAAAAAATCAGCAGAGGCTGGACCTCAAGGTTGGTTGAAGGGTTTCTTTTGTTTGTGTTTTTGGTTTATTCTGCTTTGATTTTTTGTTAAAAGATGGGTGAGACCTATAGGTGTACAAAAACCAATGACAAGGAGGAATAAAGAAGGGGAGATTTAAGATTCAGGAGAAAGACGATATTCAGAAAAGCAAATTTCTAGAGAAACTGAAGATTTATAAGGTCCTGAGCATTTGTGAGGATTTACCTAAATTAAGAAAAAGAACCCCAACAAAATAAAAAAAACAAAATAAAACAAAACCTCTTTGGTTGCATCAAAGGAGGGGTTGGAATGGTGTTATACTGTACATTTTGTCTTTTTGTAAACGATTTCCAACTTGTATGGTGAAAGTTGAGAGAACAGGTGGTGGGTACAAATTTTGATTTCTCTGCATTTTTATGAATCAAAGAAAATATGGTAAACAGTGAAGATTTGAAGTCTGCTGCCAGTTGTCCAACTGTGGGGGAGGGTATAATGGGAAGGTTTGGTGTGTCCATAGTTTGCAGATCTATCATGTTTTATAAGCCTTTATCATATCTAAACAAAAGTTACATTTCCTGCTTGGGATCTGATGATAATAAATGTCCTATGCCTGTTTCATTTTACCACAGCATATAGAGATCTTTTGTCAAAGTCTATAATTGCAATAATGTTTCCAGGATTTGGGTCAATTTTACACAATGGATTTACTTTTAGATTATCCTATCAGCAAATTATACAGTTTCCTTTACTGACTTGAGGGAAAGATCAATAAACCGCTTATAATTTGTATGTTTCTCTTTATAGGTATTCCATTAAAGTTGCTTTACTGCATCCTGTTACTGTACAGGTACGCACGTCCAAACCAGATGCACTCATCAAGCTACAGATCTTAGAAAATGAAGAAATTATTGTCAGTTCCACTGGGAAAGGGCAAGCTATAATCCCAGCAATTAACTTCTTGGGGAGTGAAAAAGTTGTGAGCTCCCAGTGTGAGTATGCCTTTTGCCCTTTTAAATGTGTTATTTAGATCCATAAATAGGTATTTATGTTTAAGTAACTGATTTTAAAATATTTTATTTAAGGTAAAATAGCAAATAAGCATTTACATCTGTAAAACGATATTTTTTTTTTTTAAAGATTTTATTTATTTATTTGAGACAGAATGAGAGAGAGAGAGCACATGAGAGGGGGGAGGGTCAGAGGGAGAAGCAGGCTCCCTGCTGAGCAGGGAGCCCGATGTGGGACTCGATCCAGGGACTCCAGGATCATGACCTGAGCCGAAGGCAGTCGCTTAACCAACTGAGCCACCCAGGCACCCTGTAAAACGATATTATTAAAAATATTTTTAAAAACTTGCATTTGTGTGTCAGATTAGTCTCTGAAGATCAACAGATTGTTATAATTCTACTTTAAGGACTTTCTTATTACATGAGCCTTTTTAGAATTCTGAATAAGAAATAACATTTTTTATTATTTTGAAAGAATTTTTCACTGTTCTTTTATCCCTAATTCGTTATTTTTAGAAAATATTCTATTAAAATGAACAGAAACTTTGAAGTCATTACTTTCAATGTAATAGTCACAAGAACTATTAATTAATAAAATAAAATTGTTTCTGAAATAATGGAAAACAGAGATACTGAGATACATATTCAGTTATTTTAGTAACAATTCTGATCATAAAAATAATGCATTGCCCAATGTAGAAAATTTTGAAACAGAAAATTATAAACAAGAGAACAGGAAATCCCTTGTGCTTTTCCTGAATTCTGCCATTATGTTTTTTTAAATAATTGATTATATCTTTTTTTAAAGATTTATTTATTTATCTGGGGAGCCTGGGTGGCTCAGTAAGTTGGGCGTCTGCCTTAGGCTCAGATCATGACCCCAGGGTCCTGGGATCGGGCCCCAAGTTGGGTTCCTTGCTCAGCGGTGGGCCTGCTTCTTCCCCTCCCTCTGCCCCTCCCCACTGCTCATACTTGTAGGAGCTTTCTCTCTGCCCCCTTGCACTCTCAAATAAGTAAATAAAATCTTCAAATGAGTAGAGTCAGACACTGTTTATAGTTTGTCACATAGGTTATCATTAACATTTAAATAATTTTATGAGTTACTTATGGCAAAGAAAGGGACAGAAATGGAGTAGAAGGGTAATTGGAACAGAATTCAGAAATTAATCCAAAATTACAGACATTATCCAAGATTGTTCTGCTTTTACAAGATATTTCTAATTTTCACATTTGTATTCCTAGATGACCTTCAGTACAATTTTTTCGAATTCCCTTCAAACCATGTAAAAATCTATCATTTTCCTTCTGACTGCCTTGACTATGTAGATTAATTAATTTAAGGAGAACTGACACCTTTATAATATTGAATTCATATGCATGTAAAGGCTATTTCTTTCCATTTATTCATGACTTTTTTTATGTTTCACAGAATAGATTTTGTAAGTTTCTCCATAGATACTGGGAGCTGTTACTGTGAGTTAGATTATTTCTTGATTTAGATTTCAAACAGGATATTATTTTTAAAGAAATGCTATTAATTTGTATTTATGAATTATGTAAGCAGACATTGGAATTCCTTTTTCTTTCTCAGCATTTTTCAGCTGCTTTTCTTGGAAACATATTCACTTATGAATTCTTTACAACCTTTTCTGGAGTACCCCCACCAAAAGTACATGCAAAAAAATATATGTGTGTGTGTGTATGTGCACATAATATTTGTAGGAGAATAGGACATGGCAGACTATGATATTTATTCTGTAAGCAAACATTCTATTGTATGAAAGAAGAAATAAACTCCATTGCAAAGATGTAGAAGACTCTGAAGTGACCCAGTAACAAAATCTTAAATACAGGCCTCTTCGGGTTTTGTTTTCTCTCATGGGAATTTGAAAGAATGTCAATATATTTCATATAATTTTTAAGAATAAAATCTTGTAAGTACCAGTATACCAGTGCTTATATCAGGGCTAATATCAAATTTGGAATTTTCCACAGATTTTACAATCTAAGAAATTGGGTCTTTGAGGAAGTACTACAGACTAGGGATAGTAAAATATTTTATTTCATATGGCTGTATAAGGCTCAATTTTGTTGATGATATACTATAATTAATGTAGTCAGTCTCCTAGTGATCGTGATTTGTGATAACTTTAATCTTATATTTACACAAAGAATGCTGAGGTTATTTTTTTTTAACCCATGTATATAATTTTATGAACTTGTATATGCATATATATTGGATAAATGCTTAGATGTAGAACTCTGGGGTCAAGGGAACCTACAGTTTAATTTTTGTATATATTGTCAAATTGTCCTCCATGGAGTTTGTGTAAACTTACCTTATTTTATCCTTTATTCTAAGTTATCATATACTTGATTTTTGTCAATGTGACTGCTAAAAATATTAATTTATATTACACTTAGAGTTAGTGAAGTTCAAGCATGTGTGATTTTATATATCTTATTTATCTTCCTTTTATATTTTCTTCTTTGTAAATTTTTCTGTGTCATATGCCTATTTTTCTATTGGAACTAGCTGGGTTTTTTTTTTTTTTCTGAGTGATTTGTAGATTCTCATATATGAAGGAAAATTTTCTCCTTTTTCATATGTGGTTGAATGATGGTTTGAATGAATGACTTAATATCTGAAGGAAGTAATGAAAGAATTACTTCACAAGGGTAGAGACTTTGTGTCATTCATTCTTAACTGTTAATCAAAGTATAATTTATGTAGAGCAAAAGACACAAACCTAATCTGATGAATTTGGTAAGGGCATATGCTAGTGTGACCCACACCTCTAAGAAGATATAGACATTTCTATTACCCACAAAGATCTCTCAAGGCCATTTCTATTCAGTTCCCCCCTCCCCAAAGAGGCAACCACTGTTCAGATTTTCAACACAGTAGACTAATTTTACCTGTTCTAGAACTTCATGAAACCATACAAATACTCTTTTGGCATTGGTATCTTCAGCTTAGGATAATGTTTTTAAGGTACATTCCTGTTGTTGCTACTGCATTTCTTTTTTTTTTTTTTAAGATTTTATTTATTTATTTGACAGAGAGAGACACAGCGAGAGAGGGAACACAAGCAATGACTGAGCCACCCAGGCGCCCCTGCATTTCTTTTTATATTGTGGAGTATTATCCCATTGTATGGATACACTACACTTTATTTATTTATTCTCTTTTGAACATATGCGTTTATTCCAGTTTTAGGATATGATAACTAAAGCTGCTAGAGACATACATGTATAAGTTTTTTTTTAAACAATATTTTCATTTTTCTTGAATCAATATTCAGGAGTTGAATTAATGTGCCATGGCTTGACATATGTATATTTTATCTTTTTTAACCTGGCAAAAAAAATTTATCAAAAAGATTGTATCATTTACACTCCCATCAGCAAAGTATATGAGTTCCGGTCTCTCCATATTTTTGCCAACATTTATTGCCAGTGTTTTTTATTTTAGTCATTCTGGTGGGTATGTAGTGCTATTTTTTTGTGGTTTAAATTTGCTAATGATGTTGAGCTTATCGGCCATATGTATAACTCATTGAATGAAGTATCTATTCATACATTATGGCCATATTTTTAATGGGTTGTCTTTTTTTATATATACTGGAAACACATCTTCATCAAATATTTGCTTTGCAAATATGATCTCTTGTCTTTTCACTTCCTTAGCAATAAATTTTTTAAAAAGATTTTATTTATTTATTTGAGATAGAGTGAATGCAAGCGAGAGAGAGAAAGAGATTGAGAGCACGAGTGGGGGCAGGGGCAAAGGGAGAGGGAGAAGCAGGCTCCCCACTGAGCGGGGAGCCTCATGAGGGGCTCAATCCCAGGACTCTAGGATCATGACTTGAGCCGAAGGCAGACGCTTAACCGACTGAGCTACCTGGCGCCCCAGCAATAACTTTTTAAGAGCTTTTAATTTTGATGAAGTCAGTCATCATTTAGAAAAAATTACTAGTGCTATTTGTGTATTATCTAAGAAATCTTTCCTTAATCCAAGGTCATGGATATTACATGTCATATTTTATCCTATACATTTAATAATCTTAGCATCTATGTTTAGTTTTATAACCCATCTCGAATGTTTGTATATAATGTAAGGTAGAGGATCAAGGTTCTCGTTCTTTTTTTTGATGTTTTAACAGTTTATTTTGAAGGTCATTTTAAAAACAAAGTTAAAGACAATCTGAGAAAAAATTGCACAGAATATACTCATTAAATAAGTATGGTGATTAAATCAAAATAAGGGATATATGTTTTCTTCTGCAATTCTGGAAATAAGTTCTGTTGTCCTGAAGGTTCTTATACTTCCAAAAAGGGGGAAAAATCATGGCAATTAAAGCTGCCTCTTAATTATGTAAATCTACAGTAGAAACCAAATTTTTCTGTTCCTCCCAATAAGTCAGTTTCGATCTTCAAACTGTGCCTTGTTTTTAAGGTTCTGGTTCTTTTTATTCCCATAGGGCCATCCAGTTGTTCTGACACTTTATGTTGGAAAGCCATTATTTTGCACATTGAATTCCCTTGACACTTTTGTAAAAAAATCAGTTGACTTTGTGTGCATGGGTCTATTTTGGAGCTCTATTTTGATCAATTGATATTCAATCAGCCAATAGTCACTCTTAGTCCAACACCACCTTTCCTTGAAAATTGTAGCTTTAGATTTTGATTGGGATTGTATTGAACCTGGGGAGAATGGCATCTTAACAAACTGAGTTTGCTGGTTGCATGAACACAGTATATCTCTCAACCTATTTTAGTGTTTAATTTCTCTCAACAGTGTTCTATACTTTCAATGTATTGACTTTACACATCCTTTCTTAAGTTCATACCTAAATGTTTTGTTTTATTAGTAGTGCCACGTAGGACTAAGAAGGCATGTACTTTAGATCCCCTGATATCTGTGTTAATTTTCTAGGGCTGCTGTAACAAATTACCCCAAAGTGGGTGGCTTAAACCAACAAAAATTCATTCTCTTATGGTTCTGGAAGTCAGAGGCCCAAAATTAAGGTGTTGTCAAGGCCACACTCCCATCAAAGTTTCTACAAGAGAATCCTCCTTTACCTCTTCCAGTTTTTGATGGCTCTTGGCATTTCTTGGCTTGTGACGGCACAATTTTGGCAATCTCTGCCTCTGTCTTCACATAGCCTTCTTTTTTCTGTGTGGCTCTGTGTCATCCCCTTTTCATTCTCTTTTAAGGACACCCATCATTAGATTTAGGGCCCACGCTAATCCAGGTTGATCTCACCTGGGGACCTTTACCTTAATCACAGCTGCAAATACCCTTCTGTCGAATAAGGTCACATTCTGGATAGACCTACCTCTTTGGGTGGATCACTATTCCACCCATTACAATATAATACCAGGGGCAGTTAGCCTCTATTCTTTTGTTTTCACTCTGTGCTTCTATTTAGATCATTTTGATTGCTTATCTTCAAGTTTACTAATCTTTTCTTCTGATTTGAATATGTGCTTTTAAAGTCCATCCAGGAATGGGGCACCTGGGTCACTCAGTCAGTTAAGCATCTGCCTTCGGCTAAGGTCATGATGCCAGGACCCTGGGATCGAGCCCCACATCTGGCTCCCTGTTCAGCAGAGAGCCTGCTTCTCCCTTTCCTTCTGATGCTCCCCCTGCTTGTGCTCTTGTGCTTTCTTTGTCAAATAAATAAATAAAATCTTTAAAAAAAAATAAAGTCCATTCAGGAATGTGTCATTCCAGATATAGTCCAACCTTGAATTTCATTTTGATTCTCTGTTCCATTTTTCTGTTGATATTCACCATTTATTCTTTCATTATGTTGATCTTTTCTCTTAAATCCTTAAACACATTTCTAATAGCTATTGTAAAGTTTTTGTTTGGTAAAGTTTTTTTTTTTTTTTTATTGCTAACTTTAACATCTGTGTCAGCTATGCCATTATTTCTATTGACTTTTTTCTCAAATGATGTTCATATTTTTTGCTTCTTCACATATCAGAATGATTGTGTGCTACATACAGTACATGCTACATTGCTAAGAGTCAAGCTTATGCTCTCTTCATTGAAAGAGTTTTGAATTTTGTTCTAGTAAGCAGTTTATTGACAGCTTAGTTTAATCCTCTCAAGACTTGGTTCTAAGCTTTCTTAAATTGGGTCTAGAGCTTCCATTACTCTAGGCTTAGCATTGTACTACTCTTAAAGAATAGCCTTTCTTGAGTCTCAACTGATGCCCTGTGTGTTCATTAAATTTCCATACTTCGGCGGAACTTCAATGTCTTTCAACACTGTACAAACTTCAGAATCTCCATTAAGCTCACAATCTCCCGGGAGTTGTCTGCCAGGCACCATTAGATGTTTGTACAAATAAAGTTTAGAATTCAATTAAAGACCCAAGTGGACCACTATACATATTTCTGGGCTCAGTACTTGCCCCGGCACGCTGCCTCACAAATTTTAGTTGTCTCAGGAACCTCAAACTACAGTCTTGCTACCTGAACCTGACAACACTGTTGTTCACTGTTTGGACTCTCCTTCCCTGTGTCACAATCGAGATGGTGCTCACAGGCAGAAATCTGCGGAAGTGGACAGATCTTCTTGTATGTTTCCTTTCTTTCAAGAATTACAGCCCTGGGCTGTGCATTGTTTAATGCCTGAAAGCAGTGGCTTCATACATTTTATCTAATTTTATTTTTTTTTCATGGCTTTGAGTAAATCCAATGCCATTATTTTTTCATGGCTAGAACTGGAATTTCTCTGTGTCATTCACTTATGTTCTCTCAATATATGTTTGATCAATTAATAACATTGGGCACATTTCTATTTTTATCCCTCCAAATGGTCGTTTTATTATCTTTTAATTACAGAAGAATGAATAGAGAAGTTAAAAATAAAATGAAAGTCTTACATAAATGTAATAACATACACACAATAGTGTATAAACCCTGAAGAAGTCACAGTATATGATATTAGTTTAGTGTCATTCAAGTGACACAAAATGAATGAAAAATTGTTGAATTGTACATTCTTTTAGCAATCAGTGGTTTCTCAGAATATGCATTGCTCTATGCAAGTCACAGGCTATTATATAAGTTTCTTTAAGACCAGAATATCTCCCAGAAGCTAGTGATATTGCTTTTTATCTCATTAAAACAAAACAAACTGACCTGTTCCTTTGAGTGTCTTATAAACGGATATACCTAAAGAACACAGTCCATCATAACTATGCATTTCACACAGTTTAACGTAAGTGTAATAAATTTCTCCTTTTCAGCTAGCAAACAAATTCTTTCAATGCATGCTTCATCCAAGAAAGAGCAAGAATTGTACATCAAGAAGAAATCTGCGCAGGGAAGTCAGAAATCCTATAAGGGTAGACCTGCAAGTGCAATCGTAGACACTGGGCAGCCCATTATGGAGGAGGAAACTGCCAGTATGCCCACCATAGAAGAAAATGCTAGCACTCCACAGCAGGTACATTTATGTTTAAGAGAATCCTTCAATGAATGGTATTACTCCTAAAAATCTAACAAAAATAACGATGATTCTTTTCCTAAGCATTGACATGCTATATGATACTTTCTGTCTGCAATGCCACCAGTGTATAACAGGATCAAGGGATTGAGCGTTATTTAATAGTTCTCTGTGCCAAGATGTTAAAATATATGGCAAGTTTAATGTGTATACTAACCCTATAATGTAGATGTAAATATCTTATGTTACATGAGTTACGAGGCTCTATAACTATGAAAAAGGTCACATATTAACGAAAACTAATTTATACATACCTTAAGTTAAATATATATATGTATATGTAAAATAAGGGACAATTCATGTCATTTCAGAAAAAAAACATGATGTATTCATCAGAAACAAAACAAACAAATAAATAAAAAGAAATAAAAATAAAAGACCAGAAATAAATCCTAAATGACTAATGACAATAAGCACAAATGAATTATTAATCAATTAAAAGAATAAAAAACTAAAGTTAGATTAAAAAGTAAGATTCAAGTATAAGTAACCTGAAAGTGACACCTTTAAACAAAATGGCACCAAAAGTTTAAAGTTGGACTGAGAACTGTGAGAAATGTCTCCGTGCATAGAATTCATGAAGGATATTGTGTAAAAATAAAAGGAAGAATATAACAAGTAAATATGACCATAACCTAACTGTCCAGACTCAATGAATAAAAAGCAAAAGTTGTTTAGAACTACAGAGAAAAATAAAGTTAGTTAATAGTTGAACACTTTAATGCACAATGCTCAGAAATCAATAGATCAAGCTGAAAAAACGCATATTACTAGGATTTGAAAAATTTAAATGTAAGCTTAATTTTTTAGATATTTATATAGAACACTTTACCTAATATGTTGAGAATATACTTTTTCATAGCACACATGCAAAGCCTCAATAAAAACCAAACTATATTTTATAGATGTTATCTGAACATAATGTAATTATATAGAAATTAGTAAATAACAGCCTAAAATCCCATAAATGTGGAAGCAAAAGAAAATATGCCAAATAGTTCTTTAGTTACAAAGAACATAAAAAAAAAAGAAATCATGAATACAAAGAATTCGGTAACAACTAAAAAATACAAATCAAAATTTGTAACCACATCTAAAGTAGCATTCAGTGGAATGTTGACTTTCAAATTATTTCATCAGGAAGTATGAGTGATTAAAAACAAATGAGCAAAGCTATTGAAACAAAATGTTAGAAAAAGAGCAAAATAATAACTCAAAGAAAAAAGAAGAAAAAGTTTTAATAAAAGTAAAGGTAGCAATTAATAAAACGGGGAACAAAATTTAGCAAGGTTCATGAACCCTAAACTTTTTTACGATCAATACGTGGGCATGCTTCTTGTAAGACCAGCTAAGAAAGAAAAAAAAAAAAGAAAATGTAAATAAATCAAATACAGAACAACAACAACAACAAAACAGGGTGGAGGTATAAATGCAAGCAACAGGTTTTTTTAAAAAAAAAATTAAACTATTAAACACAACTCTATGCTAATGAATTTAAGACTTAAGGGAAAGAAGACATAACAAATGCCTGGGGTGGGAGAGGACTGACAAAGCTGCTTCAATAGAAGATAGGAAATATGAAATAATAATAATAATAATAAAGAATAATAACACTTAAATGGTAATCAAAATTTTACCTTTCCAAAAGTCATAGGCTCAGCTGACTTCACAGAATAACTCTAACAGACCTTCAAGGGATAAGTTGTTCTAGAAATCAGAAAGACAACACAAACTTCCCAATCCTTTTTAATGTAATCCTGATCCCAAAACTGATGAGTAACAAAAATAAAATTAATAAGTTTCATTTTTAAACACGGATGCAAAAATTAATAAACAATAGACTATCTAATTGCAGGTGTTGGTGGGGATGTGAAGATAAATTTTATAGACTGTGATATTACAACATTTTGGAGAACATCTGATAGTACTTGACCAAATTATGATTGTGTGATACAGAAAATTATGCATTTATTACGTGCTTATTGGGCAAATACTACATTTATTCTTATTGTCGGTGATTAAACCCTGCATTTTATTTCACAGGTCAACAAGTATATTATACAGTGTTTGGTATTGTATAACAGTTGGCCTCTCACTGAAAGTCAGCAGACATTTGTTCAAGCACTAAAAGAATTGGAGAAAAATGATAGTAAAGGTATGTCCTCCTAAATGTTAGTCATACACCTTATATTTTATATAAATATTTAATAGCAAATTAATCATGTCAGTATTAAAACATTATTGCTTACAATTTGCATTTCATATCCAGTGTCATTTTCTGTTTTGTTAATTGATTATGTTTCAGAATCTTTACTTGCTTGGTTTGTAAGAACCAAAAATATATGATTGTTTAGGCCTAGTTTAAACATGTTTTGTCTGGTAAGTAAAAATTACTTGATGATTATCTAAGAAGTGTGCAGAAAACTTTTCTGTTATAAAATTATATTTGTCTAAGTTGTTGAAATAGTATAACCCTGAAGGTTAGTTCTTAAAATATTTAAGAGAAGGAGAATCTCCAAGTGAAAGAGGCTTCAGGTTTATTTTTTCAAATATAAGCTACTCTCAAAATTCCTGAGCAGGGAGTTTGATGCATTAGAAAAAATATTCGCAAAGTGGACCCATGCAGCTCAAACCCATATTGTTTGGGTCGCCTGGGTGGCTCAGTTGGTTAAGGGTCTGCCTTCCGTTCAGGTCATCCGGCTCCTTGCTCAGCGGGGAGCCTGCTTCTCCCTCCGCTTGTGCTCCCCCTGCTTGTGTGCACGCTCTCTCTTTCCCTGACAAATAAATAAATAAAATCTAAAAAAACCCCAAACAAACAAACCCATATTGTTCAAGGGTCAACAGTATTTCCTACAAGAACACAATACCATTAAGGGCAGGGAGTTCCATGAATTCTTGCCTGTTCAATCTTGCATTATCCCTAGTGCAGATGATGCACACAGTAATCATTCCATGATATTTATCAAATAAGTGAAAGAAAGGAGACATCTAAGCTACTCTTATTATTATTATTGCCCTTATTCACTAATTGTCAAAAACCCTGATCACGCATTTTCTTGTTTATACTAACTGCATGAACCTGTTCATTTAAAGGCTTGATGGAGGTTTGTTCATCACCAAAGTTAAGAGAAAGCTATTATTATTGAACTAAACCTTTGTAAGAAGGGACAGATTCTGGGGCGGGACATAAAATCCAAAGAAAAATTATAAAACTGATGACACCGAGAGTCCCCATTTCCTTTCCAGTGTATTGTGTGAGTCCATAGAACACGCGCTCTATGGGAATCTTGAACTTGTCTGCTTCCCCACAGCCCCTCTCGTGCTGGGAAAGGGACTCTGCCTCAGCCTCATCATTGCATCTCTAGAACCAGATAGAAGCTGTTCATAAATGTTTATTGAACAAATGCATGAGCATGCTATGCCAGGAACAGCAGGAGTGTTTAAGTTCTAATGGCATCCTGGCCTGGGGTCTTGAAAAGATTCTGGGGTGTTTTGGGGTCGCAAGAAAGTGTTGTGATCTTTTATCATATGATATGAAAAAATGGCATATGGAAGCTGAAAACCCCTTTAAATTAGTCATTATCTCCACTTTCTCTATAGTCCAAACCAAATCTCATAGTTTATACTGTGCTAAAAAAAAATCTAGATATTTTTCTGGTATAAATCAGTGGAAATCTGCTTGAAATAATGGATGGTGCAAATTACCGGGTGATTTTGTGTCCCCCTCCTGCAAAGTAGAGAGTATGTGCTTAATATGAATTGGATTAAATATTTTATGCTAAAGATCTATGTGCAAATAAAATATGCATAATTATAAAAATAAATCAAAATAATAGAGAAGCGGCACTGTTTTGTGTGGACACATGTGTATGATGTATGCTCAACGAAGATATTATTTCTTTTTCAAGGAAAATGTATAGTACTACTAGATTTTACAATACTGTTCTGGGTATCAGGGGTTTTAATAGATCAGAGAGTGAGAATCAGATCCTAGGGTTTTTGTTTTGTTTTGTTTGGTTTTTGCCTGTGTAGTTCTTTCATGAGTTGTCTGTAGCTCTTTATACTTCTGATTTCTATATTAGAATATTCTGTTATGCCTGTCTCGAAAAGCTCAAAATAGTGATGCTATTGTTGTTTATAGCAACGATCAGTGTAAACTCAGATCCATATGACAGGGAATAAATAATCCCAGTTTAAATCATGAAAAGGAAACAACAGAAACAATCTTTCTAAATTCAGGTGGGGATTTTGTTCATGGGGGAACACCTGTTTCTGAATAATGTTCCAGCAAGATAGAAGAAGGCACGCTGATAAAGGAGATATTTGTGAAAACATTTAAGCTGTTCCGGAAACGTAGCACCACATTGAACAATGCTGTTAGAATAGTGAATGAGGTGCTTTTTTTCCAACTCTCTGAGGTGAACTTCTAAAGTCTAAAAAGGTGCAAAATACCTTCAAATACCCTCAAGTCTAGTCAAATGCAGGTTTTTAAAATTTCTGTGTGTATTTTCTTCAATAATTAGAAATTTGTTCTCAGTATACGTAAGTTGTGTGAATTATGTAAACTTACATAAACTGGGGATAGTGACACTTTGAAGTGGAGACGAGCTGGTGGGGGGTGGTGGGTTTTGAATAGTTTGTATGATAAAGTCCTGAAGAATACCAAGCAGGGGAAGTGAACCGTTGCTTTGGAAGTGAAAGTGGCAAGAAGATTGTGTCTCAGAAGATACGCAGGAGCCTGTTTTAGACACACCTGACCTGCAGGGCCACCCACCAGGTGTAAGGTGTGGCTGGAGAGACTCTAGTTCCTGTCAGAGGAATGTGCGGAACAGAGTGACCAGGAAAGCCCTATGCGCATGTCTCACTATTCAAGGCCATTCTGCTTCTCGACCTAGGTCGGGAATGGTGGGGAAGAAAGATTCTGAAATGCCTTCTTGTGCTTAGCTCACAGAAATTCTTTATTGTTATTTTTTATTAAGTTCAATTAGCCAACATATAGTGCATCATTAGTTTTTGATGTAGTGTTCAATGATTCATTAGTTGCGTATAACACCCAGTGCTCATCACATCACGTGCCCTCCTTAATTGTTAATATGAGCACTTCATCTACTGTCAGACGTCCGTGACCCTAGATTGCCAGTACTCTTCAAAAATACATGAGTGGGTCAGAGAGCAAAAGGGGTACACACAGAAAAAAAATGAAGAGTATGTATCAATACGTTGAAGCGGTTATGTCTCGTTTATATTTTTTAGTATCTAAAGCCAAAATTTAATTTAAAATTAAAAATGTGTAATTCAGAAGTTTTAAATGAGCACTTACTATTTTAGTCAAAACAAAACAAAACAAACTGAAAAGAATGTAATTGTATTTTGTAAGCAAAAAGAAAACACTGGAGAGATCTAGAAGTTTGGTTATTATGATTCTGATTTTTTTTTTTTTAGTGCCATTATGGGCCTCTTATTGTACTGTGTACTTTTCATATATTATCCTCAATTCTCATGAAAAAATCTGAGAGGTAGTTATTACCATCCTGATTTTACACATGAGAAAAATGAAGCTTAGATGCTGTAAATAATTTGCCTACATTTACACAGCTGGAAGAAGCAGGGTAAAGATTTTCATCTACGTCTGACTAATTTCAAAGCCCAGAACCTTTCCACTGTACCATTTTGTCCTGTAGGGACTTTCTAACTAGTAGCATTGACATAGTACTAATGGTCATAGTGTTTGCAGTTGCTGACATTTATGGTGGAGGCTTTGTGAAGGCTTTATGTATCTTGACCCAAGGAATCGTCACAATAAACCTATGAGGTGGATGCTGTAACTATTAGCATTTTACGTATGAGAACACGGAGGCACACACTGTTTAAGGAACTTGTCCATGGTCACACAGCTAGTTATTGGCACAGCTAGGATTTTGAGTGGGAGTTAATTATCCAGTAAGGGTTTTTGGATGGAAATAATAATAATATATGGCAGTACCAATTTCAGATATTTATTGTGTCCTCAATAAATGTCTTTATTTAGGGAACTGTCTATATTTCCTTACTGAACATACAAGTTTGCATAAAGGGTCTTAGCATGTTTTTTCTGAAGATCTTTTAAGTTTCTCAACTTTAACACAGATGGAGTTCCAGCAAACAAACCAATATGACAAACTATCATATTTAATATATTAATGGATAAATGTTAAAATTCCAGAGGAAACTAAAAAATTAGTATCTGAAATAAACACAGTAGTAGAATTCATGAAATAGTATAATGTGAAGTATAGAGTTGGGTAATGGTACAAAATTAATAGTATAAGTTTTTTTTTAAGTTAACATTTATTAAGCTTATGGTGGTGATCATTTTGCAATATGTACAAATATTGAATTATTAAGTTGTCTACTTGAAACTAATGCAGTGCTTTATGTCAATAAAAAAATAAAAAGAAAAAAAGGAGAAGAAAAGGAAGTTACTATTAAGTGGAGAAATATAGCATAGCAACTAAAATGCCTTAGGCTGGGGCACCTGGGTGGCTCAGTTGGTTAAGCGACTGCCTTCGGCTCAGGTCATGATCCTGGAGTCCCGGGATCGAGTCCCGCATCGGGCTCCCTGCTCGGCAGGGAGTCTGCTTCTCCCTCTGACCCTCCCCCCTCTCATGTGCTCTTTCTCATTCTCTCTCTCTCAAATAAATAAATAAATAAAATCTTTAAAAAAAAATAAAATAAAATAAAATGCCTTAGGCTATCTGAAACTGGGTTATTTATCACCTGAGAAATTAGAATAGTAACTCCTATCTTTCAAGGTTGTTGTGAAGCTTCAAGATAATGTATGTAAAGTTCCTAGAACCTAGGAGTCCTCACAAAAATGGTATTCTCATTATTATGTACCCAACTGGAAAAGAAGTCTCTCAGAATAATTGCATCTTCTTTTTTTTGACATCACATTTGACAATTTTAGGTGTGAATGAGCAGCTACTAAAATTAAATTACATGTTACATTGTATCATACATTTGCTGCTGAAAGCAGCCAGGAAATAAATTCAGAATTGAATTGTATTTAAAACGAACTAGGAAATTTTTTTCTATTTGAAAGCGTATGTTGGCGAGTCTTATGAAAGTTAAGCAGCTTTTTAATTCAGAATAATCAGTATCATGTTTATAAATGTGGACTTTTAGGCAGCCAGTTTGTTTACATGAAAACATATCGATATGTCAACGTATACGTGTCAATTATATTTACAACTCAAGACCTACAAACTTCAATTTAAAGCGTATGGTGTATTTTACCTTATTTTTTTAAAGATTTTTTTATTTATTAAAGAGAGAGAGAACAAGCGAGAGAGCACAAGCTGGGGGGTTGGGGGGGTGGAGAGGCAGAGGGAGAAGCAGGCTTCCCACTGAGCAGGGAGCCCGATGCGGGGCTGGATCCCAGGACTCTGGGATCATGACTTGAGCTGAAGGCAGCTGCTTAACTGACTGAGCCACCCAGGCGCCCCAGGTATGACGTATTTTAGAAAAATTGTTACTAATATCTTCAAAAATTTTTTTAAATATTATTTGTTTATTTGGGAGAGGGAGAGTGTGAAAGAGAGAGAGCACAAGCCGGCGGGCAGCGGGGAGGCAGAGGGCTCAATCCCAGGACCCTGGGATCATGACCCAAGCCAAAGGCAGATGCTTAACTGACTGAGATACCCAGGTGCACCCTAATGTCTTCAGTTATTAACTTAGCTTATTTTTTCAATTATAAATACTTTAGATCAAGAAGAAATTAATCAAGTGGTTTTTTCATTAGTATATTGGTATCCTAATTTAAAATTTTATGTATGTCCTGAATTCAATAGAAATATCACCACATTTACTCATTTAAATTCAACTTTTAATTTCTATGAGAAATAAAATATATAATTGTTTTCTAAAACTTCACATCTTTATAACCCATGATAAAAAGTAAGGTCTGAAATATCACTATGTTCAACTCAGAATATTTCGGTTATAAATTTTTAGGAATCTTGTCCACTAGTTAACATGAGACAACAGTGCCACCTTTAGTATATTTTAACACCTAAGTTTTAGTAAAAATTCCTTGCTGAGACAGGTGACTTTTTCTTAAGGAAATAGAAATTGGAGGATCTAGAGCAGGTAACACTTCGTGATATCATCTACTTTCATATATAATTACTTGTGTTGTTATTTTAACCTCTTTTTGCCAGTATGTTACATTTTTACGTTACTGGCCTGCACCTTTCAGGTTCTAGTCTATTTGCAAAGACACATATGAACTTTGTTTATCATTCTCAGAAGTCTTTGTTTTCAAGTCCCACCCAATTTTATTTATTTATTTGTAAAGATTTTATTTTATTTTATTTTGACAGAGAGAGAAACAGCGAGAGAGGTTAACACAAGCAGGGGGAGTGGGAGAGAGAGAAGCAGGCTCTCCGCGGAGGAGGGAGCCCGATGTGGGGCTCGATCCCAGGACCCTGGGATCATGACCTGAGCTGAAGGCAGACACTTAATGACTGAACCACCCAGGCGCCCAAGTCCCACCCGATTTTATTAGCAGGACTATACCACTATTTTCTTAACTCTAATTAATAATATATTGTTCTTTCTTAGGCACAATGTATGCATGGTGTTTTCAATTCAAGGTCTTTGAAGAAACCAAACATGATGAGATTATCTATCTATCTATCATCTATCTATCATCTATCATCTAAAGATTTTCCTGTTTACATTTACCAAGTACAATCACACTTGGTAAATGTGTACCTTATCCTGAGCAAGTATTCTAGTTTAGAAATTATGTTAATGTTCAAATCCCAGCCAGTTTCTAGTTCCTGGATACATAAATCTAAACCCTGAATTTTAATCATAAAAAATACGTTTCTGTAATTTTTATGTCTTATTATCCACTGAAGATTTCTGTCTACTGTACTCTGCATAAATATAAGGTAATGTAAGACTAAAGTCATAATGCTAAAGGTCTTTTCAAGTTCATTTCATCAACAGATACTGCCTGAGGATTTCTTCTCTGCAAGGGCTATATTAATTTATTTCAGTGGTCATTTACTCTAGAATTCTTCTAATTACATGAATATACAATGTGAGGTCATGTTTTTCACAGGTTCTGAATTAGTAGGATTTTATTCTTACACCTTATTGATATATATGCTCTCAACTCATACAGTTTCCTTATAAAGTTTTACAATCTGATCATGAATACACACTATGAGTTCGGAATTATACTAGGTGAAATTAGGGATCAAAATGAGGTATATAATGATGTTCTGGCCTTTAGAGAACTTGCAATTCATGGGAGAGAAAGTTACTATACTGTATGCCATTGAAGAATAGGCAGATTATTTTATTATTTTATTTTATATATTCATAATGTAAAGGAAGTGGATGGTGTGTCCCTGCTATCTGCCTGACACTGTACTGTGTGCTCCCAGAAGTAAACTTGAATATTAGAATATGTTAATTTGAAGGGAATCAAAGACACCTACATATATGATTCAAGCTCTAAGACCTACGGGTAGTAAGAAAAAGAGAGCCCCAGAAATACTTATTGGGGCAGTTTGAGATTCAATTTCAGCTGACATTTGTTAATATCTTAAAAACCCAGTGTGTATGATACCAGGTATGATCCTGTTTGAAATGCCCCATATAGTTTATTTGTAAGCCCCCTGGGCATGGTATTAACATCTCCATTATACAGAGAAGAAAACAAAATCAAAAGAATGTAATAAACCTGCCAAAGTGAACCTATTCAGTGGCTAATCCAAGATGCACCTCCAAGTCATTTGATTATATGACCAAAGAATTTTCCCTAGCGCAACACTACTCAGCAACCGAAATTGTTGGCAGAAAGACAAGTTGCCCCCTTGTAAAGTTGTGGTACTTACAGTCCCTTTGCAGTCATGCAGGATGATCTGCCCTAATTTGAAAGTAGCTAATAACTGGCACTAAGCCATCAATAAGAACTGATTCTTTTTTTTTAACTATTTATTTATTTTTAAATTTAAATTCATTAATTAACATAGAGTGTATTATTAGTTTCAGAGGTAGAGTTCAGTGATTCATCAGTCTTATATTATACCCAGTGCTCATTACATCACATACCCTCCTTAATGCCCATTACTCAGTTACCCCATTGCCCCACCCCCCAGAGATAATTATTTAATGTTCATTCATTTCTTTCTAACCACAGTACCAAAACAAGACACAAAAAGATTTGGCATGTCAATCTCTGGCAGACAAAAGGCTAGTGAAATTATGAAACAATCATCTCATGTTGCTAAAAAATTGTAAAACAGCATTTAATCTTATGGTTGCTAAATTCACTGATTCTTGACATTTACTATTTACTTTGCTAATGGGATGACTTACAGACTCCAGTTTCGAAAGGGGCTGACATGTCCTTTGAATTCATGTTTGAATGCTAATTCAACTCCCAACAGTTGGGGGAATATCAGCAAATTCTTGGATCTGCCCTGTTGGGGTGCTTTGAGAATTAAAAAAAAAAAAAGAAAGAAAGAAACAGTAGGGATTCAACAAATGTTATCTGTTCCTCTGCCTCTTGGATATGTAGTTGTTTGAAAGAATGAATAGAACATAAGGCAAAAAACCCTTCACATCCTCCTTCAAGCAAGCAGAGGGAAGAGAATAACACATATTATAGCAGAGATAAACAAATTCAGTACCGTAGTGGAGATCCTGGCCAAGGAAATTAAGCAAAAAAAAATGTACTGAAAGCATCCAGGCTGGAAACAAATTAGATAGTGATAATTTTTGCATAATCTTACAAATATATCAAACCTACTGATTTCTACACTTCAATGGTGTGTGGTATGTGGATTATCTCTCAATTTTGTAAGAGAGAGTCACACAGATCTTCATAAAATATTTTTTACAAAAAAGAAAAGAAATCCAAACCTCTTAAACTAACAACTTTTTTCCTGACTTGCTCTCCTTTTCCTGCTTGCCATGATTTTATTGTTATGATTCACTGGTTTCCATTTTTATGTCTCGCTAGCTCACGGAGAGAAACATGAGGAATTAGTTACTTTGGGAAGCCCAGATTCTCATACTATCAGTGAGGGGCAAAAATCTTCAGGAACTTCCAAAACAACAAGAAAAGGCAAAGAAAAGTCTTTGGAGAAAGATAAGACAGCCAAAGAAAAACAAGCCCCTCGCTTTGAGCCTCAGGTGGGTGCGGTACTTTTTCTTATTGGAGTCATTTAATAAATGTACATTCATTGCGTCTCCACTTGTCTATCTCTCCTGAGGACAAAACTGAAAAATTCCATCTCCTTGATTCTAGCAACCATCTAGATAACCTTAAGGATATTCCTTGGACAACTTCTGCAAGCTGCTTTTCCTAGTTTAGTATCAAAATCACTAATCAAACTTTTAAGACACGTATGTCCGTAAGACACTGCTTTTGGGACTTGGTCTTCTTCTTCCTTTTTTGTTTTTTGTTTCTTTTTTTTAAGATTTTATCTACTAGTCAGAGAGAGCGCACAGGCAGAAGGAGAAGCAGGTAGAGGGAGAAGCAGACCCCCTGCTGAGCAGGGAGCCAGATGTGGAACTTGATCCCAGGACCCTGGGATCATGACCTGAGCCGAAGGCAGACGCTTAACTGATTGAGCCACCCAGGCATCCCTGGGCCTTGAGCTTCTAATAATAATATTATACAGTCCCTACCTTCAAAGAACTTGTAGTCTAATGGAGGAGACAGAAGGTAAACAGAGAGTTTTAATGTTAGATATTGCATGTGAAGTGGTGGGAAGAAGAGATACTTACTCTAACTTCTTTCTCTTAGAGGAGCCAAATCCAGACCTGAGTCAATGAGCAAAGACATTGTAAGGTGAAAATGAACACAATCGCTGTGTTTTGTTTTTCTGGGTTTTTGTTTGTTTGTTTTGTTTTGTTTGTCATTTTTTGTTTCGTTTTTCTTCTAGCATTAAAGTATGAGAGATGGGGCTGGAGGGGTAAGTAAGTGTCAGAAGGAGGAGGGCCTTTAAGTCTCATTAGGAGGCTGGGACTCTATCTACAGCCCAGAGGTCAAGATTCCAAATTCCCTCAGGGCCAGTTAGGTAATTACAATGATTAGGGGTAAGGAAGAGGATGTGGGGGCAAGAGTTGAGGAGTGCAAGCATAGGCCTAAAGATACTCAAATTCAGATTATTTAAAAACACTGAACTCAAAATACCCAGAGGACAAAATCTTCCCAACACTAGCTACAATTTACAATCCAAATGCTGCCTTTTATTGTAATATCTAAATGGATGCAGAAAAAGAGAAGTTTCTCTGTCAAGGGATTATTACATTTGAAAGGACCAGATGCAGTTTTCTATTTAAAATTAGGTTATTTTGGGGCATCTGGGTGGCTAGATGATTAAGTGTCTGCCTTCAGCTCAGGTCATGATCTCCAGGTCCTGGGATGGAGCCCCATATCCCACATCGGGATCCTGGCTGTCTCAGCAGGGAGTCTGCTTCTCCCTCTCCCTCTCCCTCTCCCTCTCCCTCTGCCTGTCCCACTGCTTGTGTGCTCTCTCTGTCTCTCTCTCTCTTAAATGAATAAATAAAATCTTTAGAAAAAAATAAAATTAAGTTATTTTAACATTGTTTGGCTAAAAAACACAGGTGAAGTGGTTTCAATCAACCACTTTGTTTCCCTTGAAACTTCAAGATAATGCTGTGTTTTCTAGACGTAGCTCCGGTTTATCATGTAGTGTTATTAAATCAATTATTTGAATGCACTGAGAAAATATTCTTATCATCAGCAAAATAAATTATTGAAATTTAAAACAAATAAGCTTAACTCAATCCATAAACTCTTACAGGTGGCCGCACACCTAGTTCATCATACTCCCTTTCCTGATCCCAGGGAAGTTTCTGATAAACTCATTTATCAAGCAATATAAAAGATGATAAAATCTTTTGTACTGTGTTGTAAAAGAAAGAAATAAAAGAATTTCCAATTGTGAGATTTAAGTTCTCATCAGAATATTAGGGGAATATTGTAGAAAGCAAGGAGATCTTTTTGGTAACATTGAAACCAAACTGTCCACAAGAACATTATTCAGTGGCCCCACCGATCCCTGCTTCCCCATCTGCATTATTTAACATGGATAATTGACATTATCTCAATCATAGGTAAAGTGTTAGTAACCACATTAGATTCAAGCCTCTCTCCCTACCAGATTGTCACCAATGAGCCTCATTTATCTAGATCTTTCAAGTCCTAAGTCAAACTGCTCCCAGCCTATGGCTCATAAAAATGAAAATAGGGGCACCTGGGTGGCTCAGTCAGTAAAGCGTCTGCCTTTGGCTCAGGTCATGATCCTGGAGTCCTGGGATGGATCCCTGCATCGGGTTCCCTGCTCAGCAGGAAGCCTGCTTCTCCCTGTCCCTCTGCTGTTCCCCTGCTTGTGTGTGCTCTCTCTCTGTGTCAAATAAATAAATAAAATCTTTAAAAAAATTTTAAAAAATGAAAATAATCCTAGAAGATATCAAAATGTTAACTTTCATAATGAGTATATATCCGGTATATCCACACCTGGACATGATCAACTATTCCTACCCTCATTTTTGTAAAGAGGTGCAATGTAACTCTAAATGTAATTTAGAATTTTCTTTTTTGTTGTTGTTGTTTACAGTTTTAGATAAAATTTGCACATAGTGAAATGCAGTGATCTTAATTTTACAATTCAATGAATTCTGACTAGTGCATTCACTCTGTAATCCATATCTCTATCAAGGTATAAAGTATAGATAATTTCCATGAGCTTGGAGATGCCCTCAAACCTCTTTGCAATGGATTCTGTCATGTTCCCACCTCACCCCAGGTGGCTGTTTGCCTGGTCTGGAATTTCATACAAATGAGTCACGCAAGATGTATTCTTTTGTGCTCAGCTTCTTTATCTCAGTATGACGTCTACCTGTATGATCCACCCGCGTTGTGCTATACATCAATAGTTTATTACTTTTTAGTGTCAAGTAGTGTGCAATGATATGGATAGATGCTACTTTGTTTATCTATTCATCAGTTGATAGACATTTATAATGTTTCCCTTTTTTTGGCTCTTATCAGGCTGTAATGAATTTTTTGTCCAAGTATTTTTGTGAACATGTGTTTTCATTTCTCCGGGTCAATACTTAAATAGTGAAATGATGGATCATGGGCTAAAATCCAGACCCTTTTGAATGGAGGAAAATGCCTGACCCAAAGGTTTTTATTTTATTTATCAGATATCCACTGTTCACCCTCAACAAGAAGACCCAAATAAACCCTACTGGATTTTGAGGTTGGTCACTGAACACAATGAAGCAGAATTTTTTGAAGTGAAAAAAGATACAGAACGAGCAGATGAAATCCGAGCCATGAAGCAAGCCTGGGAGATGACCGAGCCAGGAAGAGCTATCAAGGTCACTTGAGTTTGACAAGTTGTTCTTTAACTTTCCATTCCTAGGCATTGGTCTGAAGTGGGACCCATGTTGGTGAAAGTGCATAGTCTTTCCTTTAGGAACGGTATCTGGAATTTTGTTAGACACTCACTAACTACATTTTAGGACCACATTTGAACACATTGTGAAATGTTGTGCAGATGACTGATACCAGATGACTCTCAAAAGTGAAGCACATAATGGTGCCACTTATTGGCCCAAACTGTGGGTTCCCTCGTTCTTTCACGTAGCACGGTCTGTATCCATGTCCTCAACTCCCAAGTAAGAAAGCATAAACATGTTTAATATGTGCTTTTTTTTTTTTTTTAAAGATTTTATTTATTTATTTATTTGACAGACAGAGACACAGCGGGAGAGGGAACACAAGCAGGGGGAGTGGGAGAGGGAGAAGCAGGCTTTCCACCAAGCAGGGAGCCTGATGCGGGGCTCGATCCCAGGACCCTGAGATCACGACCTGAGCCAAAGGCAGACGCTTAACCGCTGAGCCACCCAGGCGCCCCTAATATGTGCTTTTATGTACTTTGAACATGTGGATAAAAAGCCTGTGCTACCCCTTGTGGAATATACATACTTCAGGTCTCCCTCCCTACTATATTTTATGTAAGAATCATTGCTATAATGAACCATTATTACTCATATGAGTTTCATGTTCCAACTCAGGGTTATTAAGCCAGATGAAAAAGGTTCAGGAGCAACTGGATCTAAGGCTGCATGCCTTGTGTATTCGTTTTAGGACTGCTTCTTCATTAGTTCTCAAAAATAACTCAGAATTATGGATGGCTCAGAATTTGGGTTTTTTGGATAATAAGAGCTGGTCTAGTTCAAACTGCCATATTTATTCTCACTTTCCTCTTTCTTTCATGTACTCTTTAAATGTTGTTGCCTGGACTGTTCGTTGACAGTGTTTGTTCTTTAGGCTTCCCAGGCTCGCCTGCGTTACCTCAGCCGGTTCATTAAGAAAATACCAGATGCGGAAAGCATGCCTGTGTGTGACAGCCAAGCCAAAGCGCTGGAGGAAGGTCAGTGAGCCCTGCCCCCGCTGCCTGAGAGCACGGAGCTGTGCCCTGCACCTCTTAAAAGACAGAGCATCTTACAGGATAGGAAAATAGATTCTGAATTTTTTTTTTTTCTTATCAGCAGATGTTTGCTTTTTCCCCAAGTAGATGTGGTTTTCTCCGTTTAAGAAAAGATGAAACCAGAAATAAGAATGCAACCTGGGTCAAAGGTAGCAGTGTGTGAACTTGAAGGCAGGCCCACGACTGTTACTCTGGCACCTTTCTAGTAACAATAACTATAAACAATAGCAATAAGATAAAGCTAACTGCTTTTTTTTAAAAAAAGATTTTATTTATTTATTTGAGATAGAGGGAGAGCGAACGAGAGAGCAGGAGCAGGGGAGCAGAGAGAGAAGGAGGGGCTCGATCCCAGGACTCCGGGATCATGACCTGAGCCGAAGGCAGACGCTTAACCGACTGAGCCACCCAGGTGCCCCAAGCTAACTGCTTTTATTGAGTGATTGTTGTGGGCCTAGAACCGAAAATACTAATTATTTCGTTGAACACTCACATAAATCCACTATAATCTATAATCTATAATGTGGTTTCCAATTTACCCATAAGGACACAGGCCCAGAGTAATTTGCTCTGCAATTTGCTAAGTTCACAAGATACCTAGAGACAAGGCCAGCTTGCAGACAGCTCTCCATGACCCCAGAGCACCTTGTCACTAACCCTTGAGTGCCCCCATCTATAACCTCCCTGGGATGCCCGGGTAGGCTGAAGGCGTTAACATCCCCAATCATGCTTTTCCATGTTTATGTCTTTAGGAATGCAATTCAATGCTTTTTATAAAGATAATGCCCCTTAACTTTTCATATAAAGAGTATAAACAACAAATATCACCCTGATTTTGTTTCCTGGGATGGGTACTCTTCACAGCACTTTTTGTTTATCTCCTTTTAACCTACAGCAACTATGAGGTCGACACTGCTATTCCGATTTTACAGATAAAGAGACCAATGCTCAGAGAGTCACCGAACTCTTCCTAAGTCACATATCTCAAAAGTGATAGAGTTGGGATTTGAAATATTTCTAACTCCTAAAGTACTCACTTTTCTAAGTGTTAAAGTCTAATATATTAAGAATACAAAGGTGAATAGGTTTTATTATGATTCTATCATTTTTTATTTTCAATTTTATTATTTTATTAGATTTTATTATTGTTTTTAGAAATGTATTGTTATATGCAAAAGAAAAATGTTGCACTGGGCACTTGTTAAAAACGGCAAGGGACACTATTCAAGACTATTGCAGTAGGAGAGAGAGAGATTGAATTCAACTTTGAATACAGCAGGGACAAGTGGGGCTTTATAGTGACTAGGCAGGGAATGGGTGGAGAGTTACCCAGAAAACTTGGCTAGGTATGGGGGGTAGGGGGAGAGGGGAGCTGGACTGGATATCAAAGCATGAGGGGTGATTCTTGATAAATTAGTCCAGCAGGATTCTTTGCTAAAACTGAGAGTCACAAGCCAAGGACAAGGCCTAGTGGAGAACAAGGCTCACAGGAGGCTGACCTTGTCCTACAACGTTCATGCAATAAAGACACAAATACTCGTTGTACAGCTTGACACATTTTTACGTATGTATACACTCAGGAACCACCATTCGGATCAAGATCTAAAACACTTAAACAACTCCAAAGTCTTCCTCATTCCCCTTCCCTCAGCCATTTTCTCCCTCAAGGTAACTACTGGTCTGACCTCTACTACCCTGTTTTCATTTTGCCTGTTCTTGAACTTCATATATCTGGACTCATACAGTATATACTTTCTATCCCTCACTATTAAGCTGTTCTAACTCTTCTTGTGTCAGATTAGTAAGGTGTGTTTTATAAGAAATTTGTCTATTTTATCTAAGTTAAACTTCCTGGAATAAATTTCATTTAAATTTCTTTTTTCTTGATCCATTTTGCTCTAAGGGTAATCAATTTTAATAGTATCTTAAAACGTGTTTATTTCAACATTTCTCCATGCTTTCAAGCACTGACCTATTATCACCTTTTATTCAAAGCAGAATATAACATTAATTAAATTATCTGCAATTGATAAATGGGGGGGAATGTTTACATAATGTGGAAGTTGTGGTAGGTTTTACACAGTTTTTTTTTTTTTTTTTCCCTATGCATAAAGATCTAGAACAGTGGGAGTAGAATTATAGCATTAAGGAAAAACTTTCCAGCTTTGCAACTTCACAAGCAAGAGCTCTTTTCAGCTCTATTTTAAGATAATTTAAGACAAGTGCCTAGACACAGCCTCCCTCTTCAGAGAGGAGAACCCCATCCACATACATTTCCCACACAAGGCAGATTGAATCTCCTCCAGGGCCCACCCTAGCAGGGGCCCCAGTGGTTCAGAGATCCCATTTCCATTTGCGGTGTCTCACCTCCCCAAAGCCTCTATTTTTATGTGATGTGTTCATATCCTGAGGCACTTCCAGACACACTGGTGGTCTGGGCCATCCACAATGATTTCTGAGGCTACCAAAGATTGTTTTTGCTAGTGCTCTGGTTTGCAAAAGCTTTCCAGTAGGCTCCAAACCTGGCTCCCACACACCTTCGTTACTTTCTGTGTATGATTTGATAGAATGCAAGTTTGTCTTCGGTAACACACATGTCATGTTGTAGTTGAAATGTCCTCAAGTGCCACAAAAGAGTCGGACACAAAGGGTTCCATGAGTTCTGAGAGCAAAGATGTCATACCATTGGGGAGTATGCTGTGGAAGAAGTGGCAAATGGGCAAGGGCTTGAAGGATCTGTCCAAGTCAGGGAGCAGCGAAAGTGGAGGAACGTCCCCCGCAGGGAAGGAGGAGCAGTGTGCGCGAAAGGAGATCAGTAAGTAGTATTCTCATTTGTAAGAAAAATACGTACTTGGAAATAAAAATTCTGGAAAAGACACCAACAAACACATGTGATGCCTCGGGTTATAGAATAGAAAAATGTGTATTTGGGATTCATAGGTCTTCATTTTGCTTATCAGAGTTGATAATCTTGCTCAAGGACCTCATTGCTCAGTAGCTATCTTAAAGATAGAAGTGGACGAAAAACAAAACAAAACAAAAAACAAAAAACAAACCGTAGCAGGTGTATTTTTGTACACTTCTCCGTGTCTACAAACACTAAAAATAAAATTACAGCGACGGCACATGCCATCGCCACCAATGTAGATCCTTTTGTTTTATCTATCATAGGCTACATGATATATTTTCTTTTTACCTTTTACAACAAATTTTAAATACTCCGATTCTAAAATTTTGGGGGAGAGGAGTTTTCAGTGGTGCACAAACCACACGGATTTGGTTCATTTTCATATAATGGGGATTCTTATTTGTTCACTAAAATGAACATAAATCCTCCATGGAAGTTTTTACAGAGAAATGTTTTGTCTAGGCTGGCTTCCCTGAGGAAGGATTTCCCCTGAGCAGCTCCTGGACTCTCTGTTGCTAAGGGACTAAGTGTCCTATATGGTTGAAACAATAAACTGGGCTGCCCATAGGGGATCCTGGGTCCCTAGCTCATCCCTGAGTTGCAGGCACCACCTGTGATCGTGAGGGGGACAGCAGGGGTCAGCTGGCTGTCGAGTTCTGTGACCGTGGCCCGTCTGCCTCTCACATGGAGCTACATTCTCCAATTATACTTATATCAGTAGTAAAAATAGTACTATTTATTTCTCTACTTGTTCAGAACCCAGGCAAGAAAGAAAGATATTTTGGAAGGAGGCATCCTCGGAAACACCAACAATGGTTCTTTTCTCAAAATTCTAAACCAGTCAGAATTTTTATTTTTATTTTTATTTTTATTTTCCAGTCAGAATTTTTAAATTAAAAACTGTTTATGGCTAAAGCATGTCCTTGAAGGATTTCCATAGGGAAGAGGAAAATCCCGAAATTCAAAGGGCTCTTTTACTATAGTAACAAGAGATTCCATTTTTGAGCCAATAGTTTGAAAGTAAGCACTCATTTAATAAATAATGACATACATGACGTAACACTGAAACTTATTTAGAATAACATCTATCATTCTATATTGATATTTAATTTGTAGAGTGGTTTTGCATCTATATTATCTCACTGGAGCCTCTACGAACTAGACAAATCATATACTGCTATCTCTGCCTCAGAATTTAAGTGATTGATAAATGCCTCATGCGAGGGCAGGAAGAAGAAACAGTGTGGCGTGAATCAGGACTCTAATCCTAGTTCTTTTCATTCCACGTGTTGTGATCTCTAACAGAACACAAACTTCTCCCCACATTTGGTTAAAGACCTGTGAAATGAAAATCTAATTACACTCGGAGGTTGACCTGTTTATTTATATGCTAACAAGGTAATTTTTTTAAGTTGCAAAAATGGAACACAATCATGATTCTTCACTCCAGCCTCCGGTAGTGTGTCCCCTCAGTCATGGTGTAGATTTCATTTTTTGCGCAGAGCCCCAGACCAGTATTGGGAGGGACCGCTTCCGTGTCAGCTCTCCTGCTCTTCATTTCTTCACACTTTTGGCCTTCAGTCTTCACATCTTTCTATTAAAGTTCACAGCACTGTGAAAGAGTGTACTTTGGGATGGAAAGGAGAGGGCAGGAAACAGGGAGGAAAGGTAAACGTGAGTGGGAATGGAGGACTGAGACCAAAGTGGCCTGTCCTCAAGCAAAAATGTCTCCAACATGTTTGAAATGTGTTTTTGTATTTTTGTTTTTTGTGTGTGTTTTATCATTTTTTATTTAATATAAATAATATATGTATAATATAATAATACAAAAAATATATTACATATAAAATAAAATATAAATTCAATCCCACAAAATCAAGAAAAGTTGACCCCTTCTCCCTCCAAGGAGAGGTGTGCTGTTGGGTTTCCAGTACATCCTACAGCACTGAAACATGGCCATGGACCCCAGGTACTAGGGATATAGAAGGAATCCTGCTTGAGAACCGTGGGTCTGGTTGTCCAGCTCTTCTTTGGAACTCCATGCTTTGCTCCCACCTCGGCTGTTGGTGCCCTATATTGGCCCTCGCTCCTGGAGAAGCATCACCTGTAAGAGATTACAGACCCTGGGAGAGCTTTGCATGATCTGGTCTCTATATTCCAATAAATATTTGTGATTCCCACAAAACTGCGTTATTCTTGGGCACCTGGGTGGCTCGTTCAGTTAACCGTCTGCCTTTGGCTCAGGTCATGATCCCAGGGTGGAGTCCCACATCTGGCTCCCTGCTCAGTAAGGAGTCTGCTTCTCCCTCTGCCCTTCACCCTACTCATGCTCTCTCTCTCTCTAATAAATTAATAAAATCTTTAAAAACAAAACGAAAAAACCCTACCTTATTCTTGCTACTTCCTATTTTCATATAATAGGTAACTTAGAACAATTTCCGTCATAGTACCAGAGGGCATATGTAAATGGTATCATTATGGGTTTCACACCTAAGCATTCTTCCTCAATACCAAAGCCATCGTCAAGTTCAAAAACATTGCTTTCCACGTCCCCTTCATCTCTGGGAGCCTCTAGAAAATGCCTTTTCCAAACATTGCAGGTGATCTTTGCCTTTATTCCCACATCTTTTCCCCAGGCTTCACAATCACTATGCCTTGAACAACGATTTTCAGACTACCTATGATGAAGTAAGTTTTCTCCCTTAGTCTGTTGGAAGCGGAAACTTTGGTAAAATGTAATAAAATGAGCCCAGTAATGACCAGTGGCTTTAAAGATATTTCTAAATGCATGTTCTTATTTTCAGAACTTATCCCACAGAGGGCCAGTTTGCAGACGGAGGATGGTACACACACACACACACACACACGTCCATGCACACACACACACACATTTTAGGCTGCACTATTCTAGAGGAACAAGGCTGTCATAATACACTCACACCCTATTCTGACAACAGAGTTTAGTAGCAGGACATGAAGGTTAAACTTCTCTGCCCCTTTCCCACACCCTCTTCTGTTTAAATATATGTTATTTGGCAGGAGGCAAGAAAACACAACTATCTAATTAATCAGTAAGCATTTTCTTTCCAGTCTCATGTTTGAAATGCCAAAAATATAGCCAGAATAAGTAGGTACGTTCAGAAGAAAAGCAAATGAACTTTAGCAATCTAAGATCCCATAGTCATCACAATGAAAAAAGAAAAGTTATTGGCTACTGATTTCTAAAAAACATATTGTAAAGTGTCAACTCTTCAGGAACGTTTTCTGTTATAAAATGAAAAACGTGGTTGAATTTATGTTTTCATCATAGAGTTGAGTTGGGATATTCTGTTTTTTCACATGTACCGTCTTCATGTATTTTCAAAAAAATGAAAAATTAATTTGTATATCATGTTTAAAATGTTTCTTAAAGGTTTATATTAGATTTTATTTCTGAATGAGTGATCACTTTTAACAAGTTGTTATAAATTAAGCACTTTCCAATATTGCCGGAGGCTATCACAACCACGCGTAAAAAGCAAGATTAAATAGTCCGTGGGGCGTGAGACATCTTGATGGCAAAGTGAGGACCTGACATAGCCTCTCCCAAAAAGCACTAATAAACTGAAAAACAATTAATTGAAAAACATGTTAAAACTCTGAAGGCATGTAACTAAATAAAAAGTACAATATACAAGATTAATATACAAAATTACTTTCATTTCTACATAATATCAATGAGCGATTAAAAAAGGAAATTAAGACCATTTCATTCACAGTAATGTCAGTAATAAATGTATGGAAATAAATTTAATGAAAGTGCAAGACCTGTATACTGAAAACTACAAAACGTCACTAAAGGAGGTTTTTAAAAATCTAAAAAAAGAAGGAGGCAGTCCATGCTTTGGACTAGAAGACTCAATATGGCCAGGTGGCATTTCTCCCCAAATTGATCTATAAATTCAGTATAATCTCTATCAAGATTCTGGTAGACATTTTATAGAATTTAGCAACCTGATCCCAAAAGTTACTTGGAAATGCAAAAGACCTGGTTTTGATAAAGAACCAAGGGGGAGGATCTTTACTTCATGTTTTCAGAATTTATTATGAAGCTAACAATAATCAAAACACTATGATTTGACAGTTTCTTAAAAAGTTAGATGTCATTTTACCATTCTTAGTTACATGGAATGTCCAAGAAAGACAAAGCTCTAGAAGACAAAGCGCATCGATGGCTGCCCGGGGCTTGTGATGGGAATGGAGAAGGGCTGTGAGAGGCACAGGAGATTTTATGTGGAGAATGGAAATGTTTTGAGACTGGATTTGGGTGCTGGTCGCACAACTCTGTAAACATACGAAAAAGCACTGAATTACATTTTTAAAATGGGTGAATTTTATGACATTTTATACTCCAGTAATTTTTTAAAAGGAGATTAAATGTCCTGGAAAGCCTGAGTGGTTAATATCATAGACTCTAAAGTCTCTTTTTTAAGTTTTTTCTTGTGGGTTCAAATGAGTTTAGGGAGTAGAAATTTCCTGCTAACTTGATTTTCAGTGTTTACCTGCTATATATTGCCTACCGCACTGGATCTACAAGTTTCTTAAAGTAGATTACTATGTCTTAAATATTTTTATATCCCACTCCCCATAGTGCTTATGATGGCTTTTACCCCTAGATGAAGCGTTTTAAATATTGGGTCATTTAATTTGTTTATAATGAAATACAGTATGACTTTTCTTGTCTCCACCTTCATTTAACTACCATCACAGTAACATTCTGTTACTCTTCTTATAGAGTATATTCACTTTGCCATTTCCTTCATGTAACTATAAGTATAGTAACACCAGCTAGAGGATAAATATGAAATATAATTATATTTAATAAAGTAAATTGAGTCACATTAAATATATATATTTATATAAATATATTATTAAATATAAATATAATATATTTATAATATAATTATATTTAATAAAGTAAATTGAGTCACATTAAAATCATATTAAATTAGACAAGTCCAAGCAATGGTTGTTTTTTTTAACAGAAGATATTATTTTTAATTAAAATAAGATACAACAGTCATGTGGTCAGTGTTGATTCTTTTTTCAAAGTCTAAGACTTATTTTTTTTAACAGGGCCTCGTTCACGATCCCCAACAATTTTGGAAACGTCTCCACGACTTATTCGAAAAGCACTAGAATGTGTAAATTTAACTCAGTATGTACGGTAAGTTTAAATAAACATGATTAATGCGGACATCTGTGTTCATAGAATTTTGGATACATTAATAAGTTGCTAAACAACTCAAAATTTGAACTGAAATGCTTAATATACTTCAATGTATTCAAATTTTTAGAAGTACATGATTTTACATCTCAAATTTAGCAAATGTTTTATTAAGTCAATCATAAAAGCATTTGAATATTTCCTGTAAAGATTTAATTTATAAGCTGATTAAAGTGACTTGAGCTGCAGAAAATTCCCCACTACGCCTGCTGGCATTATTTAAGTAGGTTCAATTTTATCAAGAACTAGACAGAGATTAACAGAGAGAGATAGTTACTCAAGCATATTTATGTTTGAAAATATTTTCAACATTATTTAACTGCATAAATTAAAAAAGGAAAAACCTCCAAATATTCTCATACTTTCCAACACCAATTCCATGAACACCTCATCAGATGAAGCATCTGATTTTTACTGGTATTTTCCTAGAATTGTTTCCTAAAATATTAGTGACTTAATAAACGGAGCATAGCTCATCAAAAAATAATAGTTCATCCTTTCTATTCCTAACATTTGATTGGATTCAGACCACCACACTGTCCATATGATTTTAAATTATTTGAATTCTAAAGTAAAGTTCAGTCCAGCATTCCAAAATGATTTATGCATCTCTTTTGATGTTTTTTATAGAAAAACGATAGACAACGACCCTGTGCTACAAACAGAGGAATTGAACCAGCAGCAGGCAATGCAAAAGGCAGAGGAGGTTCATCAGTTCCGTCAGTATAGGACCAGAGTCCTCAGCATTCGAGACATTGACCAAGAGGAACAGCTTAAAGTAAAAGATGAAATCCTGGAGATGTATGGGGAGATGCGGGTGAGTCTCAACATACAGATTACAGTTGACACATTCTCTTATAATGTTAAAAAGATATCATAGAAGAAGAATATAGGACCTGGGTGGAAAGAAGTCTTGAAAGCATTTAGTTCCCAACTCCTCAGAGAAGATGGAAGATTGGTGAAACACACTGAATTTTACTTACTTCCTTAAACCCTTCCATAATGCAGTATTGGGGATCTATCCACAAAAATGGGAGGAAAGAGAGAGAAGACAACAACAAAATATGTGTGAAGAGAACTGGGTGAATATTAAAATTATGTAGATTGAATTCATCGTGTAGAAAATACTTTAAATTACAATACTATAAGACAAAAGGGAATTTCGTTATTTCCAGTCATGTTTTTTTCTGTGTTTAACAGACAAGCAAATGCAGTAGATGGGAAGGCAATAGGGAATAAATATTAACGGGGATGGTTTATTTATTTATTTTTTATTTATTTATTTTTTAAAGATTTTATTTATTTATTTGACAGAGAGAGAGACAGCGAGAGAGGGAACACAAGCAGGAGGAGTGGGAGAGGGAGAAGCAGGCTTCCCACTGAGCAGGGAGCCCGATGCGGGGCTCGATCCCAGGACCCTGGGATCATGACCTGAGCCGAAGGCAGACGCTTAACCGACTGAGCCACCCAGGTGCCCCAACGGGGATGGTTTTTTAATTCGGATCTCATTCTTTAAGTGTGAGGCACAAACACCTTAGTTTTGCTTGAGTCTCCCTTAATAGAAACATTATCCGTACCCCATTTCTCATCAGATGGGAGAAAAAGATACCAATCCTCAAGAGATTACTGACATATATTAAACTTACTTTACACTAAATCCTTCAGATGACTTTCTCTGTCTTTTTTTTTTTTTTAAGATTTTATTTATTTGACAGAGAGAGAGACAGCAAGAGAGGGAACACAAGCAGGGGGAGTGGGAGAGGGAGAAGCAGGCTTCCCACTGAGCAGGGAGCCCGATGCGGGGCTCGATCCCAGGACCCTGGGACCATGACCTGAGCCAAAAGGCAGACGCTTAACGACTGAGCCACCCAGGCGCCCCTGTCTCTCTTTTTATTACAGTACTACTCTCATCTTGTACAATTGGTTTAGTGAAGCCAATTTTATTGTGGTGGATACAGGACTTTTCTTTCACCAAAAGCTTTGAGGAGAGTCTCATTCTGACATTTAACTCTGCCATAATCTCCACCACAATCATGCAAGTTGCAAAACCACAGAAAATTTCTCAAAGAATTCAGCAATGAAGACAAGAACAGTCATTTCTAAATACTTCTCTTCTGGCTAGCATCAGTTCATTAATCCTTTTTTTTTAATTATATCATTTTTGAAACAGGAAACAACAGGTTGAACCATAATTGTGCCCATTCTGTCAGAAATGCAAATGAAACAAGAAAGCCAAAGTTTCTTAGGAAACCTACATTGGCACTTAAGTTGTATCACTGCTTTATTTGTGAATATTTTTAGAATGTTGCCTGGAACTGACATTAAATTTTGAAAATTACCCTTCTTTTTGAAAATATAAACTATAATTTAACTATAGTTATATATATTTTGAAAGTAGAATCAGGATTTCTTGATGGATTGTTGGTATAAGAGAAAGTAAAGAGTCAAGAAATGCTCTAAGGTTTTTGGCTAAACAATTGATAGGGTTGAGTTGCCATCAGATCTGAAGGCTTGAAAGGAAAGACAAAGATTTCAATTTGAGACATTTTTGGATAATTTTATTGTATCAGAAAAAAGCATTCTTACATATCTATTACAGTCATGTGGGAGATATTGAAAGAAGTTAGATATATGGTTCTGGAATTTAGGAGAGAGATCTGGGCTCTAGATTAAAAAATTGGGGGACCCCCATCAGTATAGAAATGGAATTTAAAGCCATGGGGTTAGATAAAATCACCAAGGAAAGAGGTCTAAGATCTAAGACATGGCCATTTCCTCATTAAGAGATGAAGGAGAAGAGGAGAAATTAGCAGAGGCAACTGACAAGGAGCAGCTAGTGAAGTAGAAGAAAAGTCAGTGGGGTATGAGGTCCAGAAAACCAAGTGAATCAGTTGATCCAGGAGGAGAGGGTAGGGGTAAGTAAGAATTGGACCAAGAGGTGATCTCGGATTTAGCTTGGTGTCCTTGAACGAAAGCCAAACTGACAATAACAAAGATAAGCAGTGAACTGGGTGATAGTACTTGAAAGTTCTTCAAGTACAGGTCAGACACATTTCATCAGGTCTAGTACAATGTGGGGAACTAGTAACTTATTGAGCACAATTACGGTGAGAGATGCACTGAGCTACATGTTTTCTAGAGCTTATATTTGAACTCATGCCTATCTCTTCCCTTTCTCTCTCTTTCTCTTAGTAATGCTTTTATTTACCATTTTGTTAAAATCTCATGTACCCTTTGTTGCTCTCTTATGTTTCATGTATTGATAAACATTCGAGACCATAACCTAATATTTTTTTCTCTTTGTCTCTCTTCAGTAATTTGCCACAGGAATCTATTGGCATGAGGAAGGGATCAAGGGATTGCTTTTTTTTTTTTTTTTAATTTCTTTCTGGGACCATAAGCTTTTAACAGTAGATCTTAATTGCTTGGGATTTTGTTTTGGAATAGGACTCTTTAGATGAAGCCCGACAGAAGATCTTTGATATCAGGGAAGAGTATAGAAACAAGTTGCTGGAAGCTGAGCGCCTAAGATTAGAAGCTCTGGCTACAGAGGAAGAAACAAGTCCGGTGGAGCCAGAGAAGAAGACGCTGGCTCCAGACACACAGAAAAAAAAGAAAGGGAAGAAAAAGTAACCAGCAGTGCCCAATACTCACCGCCTTCTTCTGGAGAGGAAACCCCTTATTTTTTCTTTCTTTTTTTTTCTTTTCTTCTCCTTCCTTCCTTCCTTCGTTCCTTCGTTCCTTCTTTCCTTCCTTTTTTTTGTGTGATCTATAACCTTCCCTACTGATAAGGTACTAGGTTTTCCTTCTTAGAATGAGTTCCTGCATTTTAATGTTCATTTGTTGGTTTCTCTCAGAAAACTATCCTTTGAGTAGCCATTAGAGTTTCAATTTTTCCAATTTCAATAAAAAGTGCCTCAAAATATTTAAAATGCAATAACATTGATGTGTCTCCCTCTGAATTGCTGCATTTTTGGTGAACAGTAAAACAAGATCATGAATGGGCTAACAGGATTGCATTTGAAGACATTCAACAATGAGAAAAACAGCTATGGTTCTTAGAGGGAATTTTGTTTATAACTGTAAAGACTTTAAGATATTTTTAAAATATGCTTCAGATTTGTGTCCTTCACCGGGCGAGAGCTGTTGTGGTTTAAGCTCAATACAAGTGTTTGAACTCTGAATCCTACCTAACATTCAGTCAGGTCACCCAGACATAGAGACTGTGACCGCAAATGCATCCCTTGTCATCAGTCCCAGCACCGTGTTTTTTGTAAGTCACAGAGCATGTTCTTGGTTGCCAGTTTTAGAAAACTGCAGTGGATTAACTGAGGCACATGACCGGAAATGGGCTTCTCCCAAAAGCACACTTCTAGTTCATGGCTTCCTCAGACGAAAACTCCAAAGGTATTTTTTAATCAGTCAAACCTTTCCTTTTTTCATGTACTTAAATCTTTTTTTTTTTTTTAAAGATTTTATTTATTTGACAGAGAGATACACAGCGAGAGAGGGAACACAGCAGAGGGAGTGGGAGAGGGAGAAGCAAGCTTCCTGTTGAGCAGGGAGCCCGATGCGAGGCTCAATCCCAGGACCCTGGGATCATGACCTGAGCCGAAGGCAGACGCTTAAGGACTGAGCCACCCAGATGCCCCATGTACTTAAATCTTATTATTAAATCTTTTTTTTTTTTTAAGATTTTATTTGTTTATTTGACAGAGAGAGATATAGCGAGAGAGGGAACACAAGCAGGGGGAGTAGGAGAGGGAGAAGCAGGCTTCCCGCGGAGCAGGGAACCCGATGTGGGGCTCGATCCCAGGACCCTGGGATCACGACCTGAGCAGAAGGCAGACGTTTAACGACTGAGCCACCCAGGCGCCCCTTATTATTAAATCTTATTATTAAAATGTTAATTAGATACATACATATATATGTAATTTTACTCAAATATGCAAACACATGCACTTTTCCTCTATTATTCTTTGCCTAAACTTTCCTTCATCACCCTGTGATCTCCCAACCCCACAAAATAATACATGATAACAACCTAGTATAAATATTTCCATGTTTTTCACTCATCTAATATAATCATACATATTTTATATCATGACCTATTTTACAAAATATCATTTTATTATACATTCTTTACTGTGTCTTGATTTTTCTCACCAAACAATACAAAATCTCTTTGAGACAAAAGTAATTCATTCTTTTTAATTACTGTGAAATATTTCATGGCACAAATACATTGTCATTGATTCAGCTAATTCTCCTGTGACAAATATTTGCTTTGTTTCTAGATCTTTTCCGTACAAGAAAAACTGGTAAGAACAGAAGGAGGTAGCAAGATGGTAGACTTAACAAAGTATTTTCTAATAAATAAAAAAGAAATATAGTGCCTGACCTTTAAAATAAAGGAAAAATAAAATCAAAATATTTTGTAAGAAGATACTATAAATATTACTGTATAAATGCTTGGAGTGACTACACTGGAAATACATGGGACACAGAACACCAGGTACAATGTTCCTACCTATACTTGGAATCACTGACAATGCAGTAGGTACAAATAAATGCAGACTGATTTACAGGTGGTTTGTAATTGTCACTCAAATATGGGGTTGCCATTGGTGATACAATTTTCAAAATGGTGAACAACCTTGGTAAATTTTCAAAGATAACAATGTTTAGTCTGCCTTTAGTGTGGACAACTGATGCATTCCTTGAAATATTCAGTGAATTTTAAAACTTTGCACAAGATACTTTTGTTTTATATATCTTACAGAGTTAGGTTCTTGGATCATTAATTTGCTTTTAGACCACATGAATGATGGGCCATTCAAATCATAGAGAGGTAAGATAATTCTTTGTTGCATGTGATTCTTTCAAAGATTGGAGGATATCTAACATCCTTAACATTCAACCAGTAAATAGCAGTAGTTCTGTCCCATTCTTGGGCCAATCCAAAATGCCCCTGCATTTTTCCTAACTATTGTCTAGAGGTTTGCACTGTCCCCACTGAGATCATCTCCATGTAGAAGAACAGTAAAGCTTACTGAGAAGCTGAAGATAGTAATGTCTGGGATCATAGTTAATAAATAACTGTTAGAATACATAGCTGTTTAAAGACCCTCAGTTGTGTTGATTGAGTTAACCAAGATATGTGTATAAAGCATACTAAGTTCCTACAATCCCTAGATCATCGTCTTTGACAAATGTATGGCTTCTCATTCAGTTTCTTTCGCCTTAGTCTCTTATCATCTACCTCTTTGCATCCTCCCAAGTACTTCAAGGTCAACTCTCTACCCGCTTTCTCAGGGGCTCTTGTAAGAGCAGAGAAAACAGCTTTCTCTTCTGCAGTCACAGGCTGGCTTCTGAGTAATAATCCCGAGGGTGCAACTCTGATGATAATGAAACATCATTATAAGAGCAATTTAACACCTCAGTGTCTCTAACACCTCCACTGAAGAATAGGCTTGTGGCTTTCCTTTTTGCAAAATCGAAGTGTCCGCTAAAGTGTTTTCTGAAATGTAACAAAGGACAATTTTCATTTAAATGAATCAGAAAATTGCTGACAACCTCACTAAACTTTTAACTGGCTTTTAGAAATCAAGTTTTCAGGGCGCCTGGGTGGCTCAGTCATTTAAGAGTCTGATTCTCGGTTTTGGCTCAGGTCATGATCTCAGGGTTGTGAGATCGAGCCCCCTGTTGGGCTCCATGCTCAGTGTGGAATCTGCTTGAGATTCTCTCTCCCCCTCTCCCTTTGCCCCTTCTCCCACTTGTGCGCGCTCTCTCTCTAAAATAAATAAATAAAATCTTTTAAAAAATAGAAACCAAATTTTCAAAAACAAAAACATTGACTTCTAGTCTCTGAGCCCTCTGTTTTATATAGACTATTTTCAAACATTAAAAACATGTTGCATGATATTCTCACGTTTATCTTGTGTCTCTGTCTCATTCCAATGAAGCCCTTGTATCCACTGCCTCTTGGAAAATAGAAAAGTAGAGGGAGAAGCGGCAAGAAGAGCCATACAGTAATGGAATTTGCCTCAGAGAAGAAACTGTGTGCCCTGGGCCATATCCCAAGTGGGATTCTTAATAACAGATTAATAAAAGTTTCAACGACCTTCCCATTTCTGAAATTAACATTATGAAGGAACTTTGTTTTAAGCTGGTACAACATTTTTTGTCTAATCAATTATAAAACAAATTCTATTCCTCTTAATTTAGATAAAATAGTTTCCAACCACAGGTGTGTTTTCATGGAATAGTTGCGTTATACATTGAAGGCTTTGCATGTGCTTAGGCTAAACATCCTTCTTTTTGGTATGAGCACAGATGGCGGCATCAACACACAGTATGGTTTATTTTTTAAGTGAACTTACATAACAAATTACCATTGTATAATAATTTCAATCCATAACTAAAAAAATCTAAGTTTATCCAAATAAACCAGGTACTTTTAATACATTTTATTAATTATAAAAATACACTTACCTAATCTGTAAATCCTTTTCCCATCTGGAATATAATATAATGACACCCTTTATTTTCAATGTTCATCAAACCATTGATTTCAGAATCGCCAATTCAGATGGCACATGGATATCTCTTTCATGCCACATTCAACTGTGGGTGGTTGATATATTTATACAGGTACAAAGAAAATTCATTAAAAAATAATGTTTGCCTTTGTGAAAAAGATTCCAAAATAATATGCTACATAGTAAAGACTTAGTTAATAAACTGCTAAATAATATAAATCAATATAGCTCATTGGTGAAACTGGGCTCAGTTGGTTAACATCTCTATAATATTTTACAGGTTTGAATAGAAAATTTTCATGCTGTTTTCAACAGGAAGATTAAACTTGTGCTAATGGCCAAAATCATATTAGATACAACCTCACCAATAACTATTTGATTAATGATAGAATTACTGATTATATTGTTATACAATTAATAATATAATACAAAATTTTGCTGTGTATTTTTTTCTGAAGGAACTTTGAAGTTTTCCTGTATTTTTTCATGACCTTAGCCGATTTTTAACTTTAGTTGCTTCTGGAGTAGCAGGTGCCCAAAGCCGGCATATTTTACACCATAATGTGTGAAAAACAGCCTTTAGCCGACATTAAAGTTTTGCCTAAGACCATCATTTCTGTAGCAAATCATCTGAAGCCATTAACTATTAAAATAAAAAGCCAAAACTATTAAAATCTTATTTTAATTGAGGACGCCTGGGTGGCTCAGTCAGTTAAGCATCTGCCTTTAGCTCAGGTCATGATCCTGGGGTCCTGGGATCAAGCCCCGTGTCAGGCTCTGTGTTCTGTGTGGAGTCTGCTCCTCCCCCCTTTCTCGTGCTCCCTCTCCCTCCCTCTCTCTCTCTCTCTCTCTTTCTCAAATGAACAAATAAAATCTTAAAAAAATAAAAAAATAAAATGATTAACTTGAATTCAGAAGCTGCTTTCCAATTTATGATTCATTCAGACTGCTTGTATTTACTCTTGCTTTTCATTTATGAACATTTAAATCATCTCTGGCTCTATAAACACGAAGAGGAAGGAAGCAGGGGGAAAGCCAGAGTTTCATTTGTGGTTTGCAGATATGACCAAAGAAATGTCCTGAAGGGAAGTTAAAATTCCCCATGAGATGCTCATATACCATTTGCAGATTTCAATAACTCTTGGTCTTCAAGAACCTGGATGCTTCAAATGTGTCTGATAAGCTTTATTTCTTCTGTTGTGTCACTACTGTTTAACTAGCTTGTCACATTAAGACCATTTCTAATACTTTGTGTAAAGATTTCATCTCTCTGCTGTATAATGGGTTATATTCTCCTTGAGTGCAAGGACTATATTGTAATTGTCATATATTATGCATTTTAATCACCCACAAATCATAGCACAAAACCTCACAGAGTAGGCTTTCAGTAGATTATAACTGAATAAACTACACTGTTCCCCATTATGTGGGCTATTAGGCTGATGTTAAAATGGGTCTAAAGCAATGCTTATGATCATTTTCAAAAATGTATCAGATTGGCCTTCAAGTGAAAATATTGAAAAATACAGTTTATAGGACCTGAAAAAAGATTCACACCCCTAAGAGACTGTGATGATACCAGATGGCAGGTTGTCAACAATGGTATTCTGCAGTGTTCACAGAAGATACGTATCATAGTCTAGTCAAGACAGCTTTATTTTCCAAATAGGATCTTAATTTATATACCACTAAAGCAACCAGGGAGCTCATCATGTTCATGCAATTAAAGTAAGAATATTCCAAACTGTTAATAGTGATGTGGGAAACAGAGGCAAAAGAAATGTAACTTAAATTAAAATCTCCTTACGACTTGCAGCCCATGGATAGATCCCTGAAACATGCAGAGTGTGACCTTCCTCAAGGAACTCGTGGCTGCCTTTGTGCCTTAATGATTGTTTATTTGTTTATTTATTTATTTTTTAAAGATTTTATTCATTTGACAGAGAGAGACACAGTGAGAGAAGGAACACAAGCAGGGGGGAGTGGGAGAGGGAGAAGCAGGCTTCCTGTGGACCAGGGAGCCCGACGGGAGCTGGATCCCAGGACCCTGGGATCATGACCTGAGCTGAACGCAGATGTTTAACCGACTGAGCCACCCAGGTGCCCCATTGTGCCTTAAGGTTTAAAAGGAACCTCATCTTGGCAGCAGCTGGCCCCTCAAGGTCCTGGAAGCCTCGCTTCCGCATTCCTCGGAGACTTGCGCTATCCCTCACCCCCCACTAATTAAAAAGTGCAGAATCAGTCACTGCTCACAATCCCCTTTTAACTCTTTCTGCGCACAGGTCCTGTCCTGTGAATAGGGAAGTGGTTAAGGTCTAGGCAGGAGAGATAGGAGGCCCCTGACCCCCCTGACTGGGCTCCAAAACTATTCCTGGCAGGTGGAGACACTGAGACAGAGCTGAACAAGAGATAAGGGAACAAACCAAGATGGCCCAAGAATCTCAAGGCCACAAGCTTCCTGGTCAAGTTTTCAGTAAAAGACTGCCACTAAAAGCCTTCAGTGGCAACCCACTGGGGACCCCTCTCACTCCAGAGAGCTTTCTTTCCTGCTCTCACATTCACTTAATACACTTTCACTTCACTTCAGCCTTTTGTGTCTGTGAAATTCATTCTTCAACTCCATGAGACAAGAACCCTGCAATCCTGCAAAAATAGTACCTAGCTGTTACTCATGTCTTTGGCCAGAGGAGCACCCTTTTTTGTTGTTTTTTTGCCCATCGCTCTCAAACAAATCCAACATGTAACTGTGGATCAGACTGTCAGCACTTTCATTCGGAAACGAGAGGAATGGAAGACACACACACAGACAAGCACGCACATTTCACGGTGACTCTGAAATTCCTTAGTGTGGACATGGTGAAGGCATCCTCCCTGCCCCCCAAGAAGTGGGGAAGTCCGTGAACAGACTTTGTACTCTAAAAAGACTGGTCTGTTGGGTTGATGTCCATGGCTCCTGGTTCCATCTTCTGAGAATGTCTTCTTGTCTGTTACACTCTTGGGCCATGGGGAGTTGTTGTTGGAAAGCATGTCCTTCTTGGAGGCCCACCAGCCTTTGTATCCCGGTTTCTCAAAACTCATATACATATGTTATATGCAGACATGAGTTAGTAAATAGTAAGAGTATAATTGTGGCCCTAATCAAAATATTAAATGGCAGTGAAGATAAAGTGGTCGTTTCCATTCTTAACTTCTCAGAAGTCTGTGGCTTCTGTAACGGGCATTTCCTGTTTCTGTCTGCCCTGCATCCCTTCTGCTGTTGTTTTGGTAGTAGTAACAAAAAAGCTGAAGCTGAGTCATCATGAGCCTGTCAAAGAGACTGTAGTCCGGCTACATTAGTATCTGCCAAAGACTTGATGTCATTTCTGGTCTGGGGTTTTTCTTCAAATCTATGAGGTACTCAAAAATATCTCCAGAGAATTTATTTCTTCTTAAGTTAACCAGTTTATGTCTGTTACATATAACCAAAGAATCATAATTGATACAGCTGAATTTCGTTTTGGATTCTACTCCTTGAATTATGTTTTATTTGAGGGATTCTAAGATTTAGAAGAGACACTTTAGAAGTTCTCAGAGAAAATTACTTATATTTCAGAGCAAGGGCTCTTCACCCGGAGGCTTTGGGTGGACTTTAGGTGACCTGTGAGCCTCCTGCAATTATATATAGCTTCTTTTCGTGGAAAAAAAAAAATAGTTTTAATCAGATTATTAAAGGAGTCTGTAACCCATAAAATTCTAACAATCACTGCTCTAGAAATTTACTTTTGATTTTTAATTAGCATAAGGAATAGTCAAATATTTTCTCCTACTGAAAATTATTCTTTTTCTTTGAAGAATGCCTTACTGCCTATAATACTGATAAGGGAACAGAAGGCAAGCTGAGGACAAAGCAGAAGCTGACATCCCACAACTCCCCCCCACCCCCCACGGGATATATGTGACGTTCCTCAGGCTGCCCTAAAGCTAAGGAAAGGAAAAACAAATAGTTGACTTATAGAAATCACAATCCTGCAAGACGTGAGTCTCTGTCAGTTTACAAATATCTCAGCAATTTACAAGAACAAAGCATTTCTATCAATACCGAGCTTCCAGAAGGAAATGTAGATACAATTAAATGTCCTTACAACCTGCAGCCCATTGACAGATACTTGAAGTGGGCAGAGTATAATGTTCCTCCAGGAAGCTCCCAACTATACTATCCTAATGTTAATACCTTGCTAGAGGGAAAAACAACCAGAACTTGACGAGGGCAAGGCACCTGGTATCTTGTAGGTCCTCTTTAGCATATGAAAGTTCTTTTAAAACCTCCCTTTAAAGAAAGAAAGAAAGAAAGAAAGAAAGAAAGAAAGAAAGAAAGAAAGAAAGAAAAAGAAAGAAAGAAGCCTCCCTTTTCCTTACCTCCCCCAACTCCCAAGTATATAATCAGCCACCCCTTGCAACCCACCCCCCCCACCCCCCACACCGTACAGCAGCTCTTTCTGCCCATGGGTCCTGTCCCCGTGCTTTAATAAACCACCTTTTTGCACCAAAGACATCTCAAGAATTCCTTTTTGGTCATCGGCTCTGGACCTCACCCCACCAAACCTCACATGTATTCCAAAACCCCATCATTACTTGTAGAAATTTACTTGGAAATAAAGCTATTCAATATTAGAATGTATCTGCAAAAGATATCATGAAACTTATTTCCCTGGAGTTTCTTAAATACAATGTAAATTGGTTTAAATTTGTCCTTAAAAAGATTGAGTTGGACATCTGGTGAATTCTATGTTTTTAAGATTCTATCTTTTGGAAAAAAAAAATAGAGTGGCATCTAAATACAAAATACTGTATGGTGTCAGACCTTTGGGCCAGCAGTTATTAAGAAGGACATAAGAGCAAAGAGATTTAACTGGAAGGTGTTCAATTGAGAAGGAAAGGTGGAGATACTTTTCTCGGTTCTACTTATGGGGAACAAAGGCAGAAGAAAATGTAGATAAAATTAAACGTCCTTATAACCTGCCGCCCTTTGACAAATCCTTGAGCCAGGCAGAGTATAACATTCCTCCAGGAAACTCCCAACTGTCTTCCTGTTAATGCTTTGCTAGAGGGAAAAACAACCTTAGCTGGACAGTAGCTAGGCCTCCAGGATCCTGGGAGTCTCCTTTAGCATATGAAAGTCCTTTTAGAAACTTCCCTTTGTCTTTACCTCCCCCAGCTGCAAAGTCTATAACCAGCCACTCCTCACAACCCCAGTGCAGCAGCTCTTTCTGCCCAGGAGTCTTGTCCCTGTGCTTTAATAAAACCACCTTTTTGGCCCCAAAGCCTTTCAAGAATTCTTTCTTGGCTGTCAGCTCCAAACCCCAACATTTTCTACATCAGAACTAGCATGTGGGAGGTAGAGGACCGAGGTAGGTGTGGATTCATTGGCAGGCGCTGGGACATTCATCCAAATGTTGCACTTGGAAATGTCAACATGATTTTTTCCCCCAGCAAACAGATCTCTTTATTTTCACAAAAGTATTAAACAGATTCAAAAACAATGGCAAGGAAAATAAGGGGGTTTCAATCAGGGAGAGAAGCAGAGTGCTGTTTCAAGTACACAGTTTGCAGGCTCCCGGGACGGTGTAAATCCGGCGGGGTAATTAACTGAAAGGTGTTTCATCTGCAGGCAGCTCTTGGTAGAACTCGGCGTCTATCTCCGTGTGCACTGCCATCCTGTTCCACTAGTTAAAGACAGAATATGAAGAAGATGGCATGTGATTTACACTGCCAAGAGAATTTGGAAGATCAGTGTACTTATTCAAATTGGAATTTAGCCCAGACTCTATTTTTGTCAAAGGAAAAAAAAAGGAAAAGAAAAAGAGTTTAAGCATTTTAATAAAGCACAAGAACATCATCAGTTAATTGGGGGTATGGCACACATTTTCCAGGCTCCGAAATTTCTCTTCAGTTCTGTATAAAGGGTCAAGTGTTGCTCTTGATATACCAGTATCTTCTTTACTGAAATAAGTAGCTGCTTATCTATTGCCTTTTTAAAAATTATTTTATGTTAATCACCATACATTACATCATTAGTTTTTGATGTATTGTTCCATGATTCATTGTTTGTGTATAACACCCAGTGCTCCATGCAGAAAGTGCCCTCTTTAATACCCATCACCAGGCTAACCCATCCTCCCACGCCCCTCCCCCCTAGAACCCTCAGTTTGTTTTTCAGGGTCCATAGTCTCTCATGGTTCATCTCCCCCTCCGATTTCCCCCCCTTCATTCTTCCCCTCCTGCTGTCTTCTTCTTCTTCTTCTTTTTTTTTTTAACATATAATGTATTATTTGTTTCAGAGGTACAGATCTGTGATTCAACAGTCTTGCACAATTCACAGCGCTCACCATAGCACTTACCCTCCCCAGTGTCTATCACCCAGCCACCCCATCCCTCCCACCCCCCACCAAATATCTGTGTGATAGAGTCTGACATCTGATCTTATCCTTGCTCCTCTCCACAAAGCATAACTGTAGAGTCTAGAAATGATGCCCCAGACAACCAAAGGGGGACCCTGGCAACCGGTGAGAAGGTGAGCTGGTTTGGGACTTTACTACTGGAAGGACAGTATGGAAGCAGGCACCTTTCTGCCCCCCACACAACAGAGAAAGACCTCCCAGACCCATTGTTTTCCGATCACCAAATTAGCAGAAGGGCAGTCATGTAGGCGCACTTGTTAGGAGTGAGTTGGGCCGGTGGGTAGTCAGGGCCAGAGTCCCCAACAAGAAGATATGGAGTCAGGACAGCTGAGATAAAACAGCACTGACATCCGGTTTTACAGCTTAGACAGGAGCGCACTAGCATTCTGCTTTGCAGCCTTTGCAGAAGTCACTTCTGCAAAATGTCCTAAAATAAGACAATGACCACAAGGCATTTGTGCCCAGACCACGGGCAAGGGGCAGTAAAGACGTAAGCTGCCAGATGTCAGCAAAAAAAGACCATCAGCATGGAGACATTAACCTAAGAGGTAGGCAGATACGTGACCAGAGCCCTGATGGGCACGGTTCAGCACACCCTGATTGCTTAAGGTAGTTCCGCGAAAGAGCTCATAAAAACCCTTAAACTTAGACACTGCAGGGGCCACCCTCTCGGGTCCCCTCCCTCTCTGGGCACTTTATACTCTTGCTCAATAAGCTTTGCTTCTTCGTCTGGTCCACTTCTTCATTCTTCAAAGCCGTGTGACCAGCAACCGGGGGCACTAAAGGCAGAGAATTCCCGCAACACATTTTTCTCCCTGATAGAAGAGGAGTCTCTCTCACAACCACAGGTGAGCTGGCACCACTGGCAAGGATAATCAGCTGAGAGCTCCACCACAAATAAACAGGTGGAGGAAACATTGCCCTTCCCAGCTGCGCCTGCGACTCCCCTGTTTCACTTAGATACCGGGCATTTAGTAGAGCTGGCAGGAGGGACCCAGGTACAGCTGGTACCGGGTCAAGGAAGCATCTTTGTCCGCATGTGCGCAAGATTCTCTAGGTCACAAGCCCTAGAGCAGCTAAAACAATAGTAACAGGGGAGAAATTACTACCACCAATATTAAGGCAAACTGCCTACCTATTGTGATCAAAACAATGAAATACAGTCAACATCATAGAAAATAGAGCAATGGAACAGAGTAGAGAACCCACACAAAAAAAGAGATCCACACAAATATACCCAGCTGATTTTTGACCAAGACGCAAAAAATGCGCAACCACGTCAGTGGAGGAAAGATAGCTTTGCAACAAATCGCTCCAGAGCAAATGGATATCCATAAGCAAAAGACAAAAAAGAGAAGAAAAATAGAGCCTCAACCTAAACCTGTTGCCTAAGACAAAATTTAACTCAAAATGGACCGTGAATTTAACTTGGGAACATAAAACTATAAAACTTTTAGAAAAAACATGGGACAAAAATCTTTGGGATTTTTGGCAAAAAATTTTACTTGCACTTGACATCCAAATCAACCCCATGAAAGGAAAATTTGCTAAATTGGGCTTCATCAAAATTAAAAACTTGCTCTGCAGAACATCGTATAAAGAGAATAAAGAGTTGAACTATCCACTGAGACAAAATATCTGCAAACCACATATCTGACAAAGAACCAGTATCTAAAATATATAAATAACTCAAAATTCAGCAGTAAGCAAATGATGCAATTAGAGAATGGGCAAATAACATTGAAGAGACATCACCAGAGGAAAGAGAGATGGTAAATAAGCACAAGGTGTCCGACATCATTAGTAATAAGGGAAATGTAAATTAAAACCACGATGAAATATTACTATATACCTACCAGACAGCCAAAAAAATATTGACAACAGCTGATTGAGGATAAGAAGAAACTAGATTATTCATATATCACTGGTAGTAATATAAAACTGTACCGTCAGTGTGGCGAATTTGGCAGTTCCTCAAAAGAACTAAACACGCAACTATCACATGATAGTTGAACTCTTGGATGTTTACCTCAGAAAATGAAAACTTTGTTCTCCCAAAAACTTCTACACGGATGTCCATAGAGGCTTTATTCACAATAGCCAAAAACTGGAATCAGCCCAACGCACTTGAACAGTTGAATGATTAAGCAAACAGTGACAGACACGTACCATGGAATAGTACTCAGCAATAAAAAGGAATGAACTATGGATACACATAACAGCTTGGAGAAATCTCTAGGAAATTATATTCAGTGAAAAAAAGCCAATCCCAAAAGGTTACATCATGTATGATTCCATTTATATAACATTGCTGAAATGACAAAATTTTAGAAATGGAGGACAAATTCTCGGTTGCCAAGATTTGGAGAGGGGAGCCTGTTTGTGTTATAAAGAGGCATCCGAAGGTGCCCCTGTGGTGTTGCAAGTGCTCGGCATCTTGACTGTGGTAGTAGGTGCACAAACCTACACAGGTGATAAAACTGTATAGAACCAAACACACATGCACACAAAGGAGTACAAATAAAACTACGGAAATCTGAATAAGATTGGTGGATTGTATCAATGTCAATATCCTCAATGTGACATTATACTACAGCAGAAGGCTATGTGCTTGAGGATTTGGGGTTTGGGGTTTGCGTAGAATTATCCTGACCAGCTATGTTTTTCTTGCTCTGTTCCTGTGTAGGAACAGGGTTGACGAGAACTAGGTTGATTGATATTGGTTGTGTCGGCTGCTCTCATGAGCAGTGAGTGGTGCAATGCCCAAGCTAGAGCTCAGGACCCAGGACAGGGGCCATGATACGTGATGGCGTGATAAAAACCCTTCTGAAATGGGGCTATCTCCTTACATGCTCAGAAGAAGTATTACTTGCTGCTTGGATTTTTAATCCACATACCTGTGTTCCAAACCCCAAGGATTTGAAACACAACCGGAGTTATTTGAAATCAGTATATTATTCCAGCTTTCAAAGAGAAAGTGAAACTATTTCATTAGTGTTTCTTCCCAAGTGATTTTTCCCATCTGTTGTACTTTAATTTGGCTGGAATTTTGTGTGTTGAAGCACACAGTGGAGACAAGTCAATTATGAGGTAACTTGATGCTTCATTTAAAGAGCTGTTGAAGTGTGAAATGATTCTCGAGCCTCAGATACAAGGCTGAGTGATGGAACACCAAGAATAATTCCTAATCTGTGAGGGCCAAAAACCAGGCAGGCCAAGGGGAAGAAAGTTTGATGTTGCAAATTTATTTCCTTCAGTTTCCAGCAAAATTAAAGTTCATTATGTAATTTTTGTTGTGAATAAAGCAAGGAATAAAAGCTACATCTTTATAAATCTGCAGGGATTCCATGTCCTTCCCTTAGCTCTCCCATAGCCTTCCCCTTCTAGTCTTCACCTTCCATCCATCCTCCTCCTCACAATGGCGGGGGAGGGGGAGATATGCATTTGTTTATATTTCAAGGAAAAGAAGGCCTGTTTGCTCCATGTTCTTTGAGTACTTCATATGTAGACCTCACCCTACCATAGAATGTTGTTACTGGGTAAATAATCTAAGTCTAGTTTAGTGTTATTTTGCTTTCCTTTAACCCTCTTTAATTGACCTTTAAGGGCTCTCAGTTTCTGGTGTGGCAGGGACAGAGGTTTGCTATCATTTCCAGGAGCTCCCCAGCTTCCTTACCCAACCCCATTTATCAGTGTCCCCAGAAGGCAGGTGAGTGGAAATCAGGAACTCAGGATTTCCACATTATTCTCATGACCATGCCCCTTCTCTCAAAAAATGAAAACAAAAAGCAACAGGAGACAAGCAATAATTAATAAATGGTAGGTATTTATATCTTATGTGAAAAACATATATATATTCCATTTATCATTTAAAATTTCAGTAAATAAATAAATAAATAAAATTCCAGTACAAAAATGGTATGGGCAAAATGGGTGAAGATGATCACAAAAGATTAAACAATTTTATGGTGTTCAAAATGAGAAGAACTGCTTTACCTAGAAGTCCAAAGCTAGAGAAGCATCTCTACCAGGCAGTAAAGAGAGTGTGGCAATAGAACCAGTATTAGACCCAGGAATTGATAGTTGGGTCATAGAAACTTTTATTCAAATTTATTCAAATATACATAGTTATATAAGTTATTCAGGAGAGTGCTGTCATATGTGATAGAGGAAAACCTATTCTAAAAACTCAGTAGACCTTATAGGTTTATTTTAATTTTTTTAACAAATTTATTACATGTTCATTTTTAAATAAACTTGAACAACATAGAAATGTTAAAAAAAAATAGTAGTAACCATAGCTGCAATGTGCAGTTTATCTACTATATCTGACAGTTAGTTATTTCATTTAATCCTCACAACCATCTTGTGATGTAATTGTTATTCTGGATATTTAGGTTAAAAAGAAAACTGAAACTAAGGAGTAAGTAAAGAGTTATGTTGTCCAAAGTCTTATGGTCAACACGTTATGGAGGCAGAATGTGATCCTTTGCATTGTGTCTCAGGGTCTTAGAACAAATAACTAGTATTCTATGTAAGCCCAGACAAAATCACTATTAATAGTGTCATTCTGGATCATTCTGGATCTTTTTTACAAAAATGAGGTCATAACTTATAAAATATCCAGCAACTTGCTTTTTCTCACACAGCAATCATAGAAAACCTTGAACATCATTATGCAAAATTCCCTTAATACACCCAAACCTTGCTTAACAACTTTAATTAATACCTGAAACCATGCCACTAAGTAGAAAGTCATTAAATTGAAAAGAAATATTTATATCAATTTTAATGAGAAAAATTATGATTCCTTTCAACTCAACCTAAGGTGCCAAAACGATTTTCACAGGGAAAAATAGATTCATTGACAGTAAAATCAAGTTTACATAAGCAATAAGAAACAATTTGAGGGAAAACAAAATCTGTTTTTCATAAATATAGTAATGTCATGAAGGTTCTTTGTACTCACTGAGGAACAGATGTGAACCAGTGGTGTGAGGGAGGTGTTTTAAGGAAGACTGGGGAAGGTAGGTAATGGGCTTTCAGCCAGGCTTCCATTATTTACATCCCAATTTGTTTAGATTTGACTTTGTTTATGGTGCTCCTTTGTATAACATTTTAACATAGTATAAACATTTTGACACATTTTGTAATTAAATTTATCTTTTTGTTGTTGTTGTTAGGACAGCCGAACTCCTTATCTTGCTTATATAGGATTCGTCCACCATTAGTTTATCACAAAACAGTAGCCAGTATTTTTTCTGCCATGATTATAATATATAGTTTATATTTGATCTATCTAAAAATATTTCTATTAAAGTATGTGCGATAGACCTCATTAATGCCCCCCAGTGTCTGATTCTCCTCTCCTGCCTAGACTCTCCAGCCTCCAGGTAGATATAGGAGTTTCCATGGTATTGTGGCAAATGGTGTAGTCAATGTGATGCATGTTTCACTTTCGTGCCGGAACAGAAAACAGCCCCTTTGTGATTTAACACCGTGGCTTCTCTGTTGGTAGCAAGTGTGGGGTCCATCTATTTAATGTCAGAGCCATAAGACCCAAACAGCTTGGGTCTCTGAGTCCCATGTGGAAGACAATAGCCATGGAGGGTCACCTCATCTCTGGTGGATTTTGCATGAACAAGAAATAAACACTGTGTTAATTCACTGAGATGTTACAGATATTTTACTACCCTCATGTTACTAACATAAACTTAATATACCTTGACAAATCCAAAGTAGTATACTATGACTACAAAATGAACAGATGATAGATAGATAGAATTTTCTTCCAAATGAATAGATAGTTGAACCCAAACCAACAACATGCGTGAACATCACAAATGCAATGCTGAACAAAAGAATGAACACACAATAGAATGCGTATTAAGTGATTTCATTAATATAAAGTTTGAAAGCAAAACTAAATTATAGAGTCAAAATTGGAATAGTGGTTACCTTTAGGAAGGGGACAGTTTGCCAGGGGACAAGAGATTGTGAGATGACAGTATTAATTTATTTTTTGTTGAAGTGATGGTTATATGAGTGTTACCGTATGTTCAGCAGGGATTTAAAACTGAATTTATATGGTGTAGTTATTCTATATGCTATAAAATGATTTGGTTTTTTGCTCGGATGTATGCTGTATATATACTGATTCACATAGATTTAGTTAGATTTAGTTCATCCAAAATTTTTGTTCTCCAAAATTTAAAAATATATTATGGCTTTTTGCTCACCTGGGTATTATAAACTATGGTAAGGAAAATTCACTTTCTTAGTGTATTCCTTCACTGTGCTCTTTCATAATCTAGAACAAAAAGACATGACTTGAGGACAAAACTACTCACTGTTTCCTTAAAAACAGAAGCTCAAACACACTTGTATTTCTCTGTTACATTGCTCCTAATATAGTCTCACCCACCCATATTAATTATAATTTTTAACCAAAGTAACTGACTTCCTTTTCTCAGAGAAACTTGGGGTTGTAAAATTGAAGACTACCACACACCAGCATTTCAACTGACTAGCAAAAGTCATGAGTATACACAACTCAGATTTTCCTGACATATTTAAGTAATTTTTCTTAGCTCACTGCATTGTCTAGAATTCTTATTCCCTTTGGACTGACTTTTTTCTTATTGTAATAACTATATTCTTCACTCATTATTTCATGGAGAGACCACACAGCAAACTTTTTTAGCCCCTTATCACCCTTGCAAGAGAATTTGACCAAAAGGGAAATTTGGCGAGACTCCCGAAGCATTCTGAAGATATTGTTTCACTGACCTCTGGCATCTATTTTTGCTGATAAGACGTCTGACCTCAGTCTAATTGTAATTCTGTTGAAGGCAATGTGATTTTTTTCTCTCTGGTGGCATTTAAGATGGTATCTTGAGCCTTGTTGCGCAATTCCACCCAATGCATGTAGTGTGAGCTTATTTCTGTTTATCCTGATCAGCACTCAGTGTATACTTTCAATCTGAGAAATTATATCTTTGTTTGGTTCTTAAAACTCTTAGCTGATGTCTCCTTAGAGACAGTGTTTATAGAGTGTCAGGAATGGTTTTTCTCAGGCATTCTCTCATGCCTCTACTTTTGGGCTTTCTATGAGATCCAAGTTGGAATCCCTCTTTCTATTCACCAGACTGTTAACATCTGTTTCATACATTTGATTTTTTTATCTTGCTGTGTCAAGTTTTAGGTAAATGACTCAGTGCTACTTCACTCAGTCATCTGTCAACTATATCTTTTTTCTTTTTCTTTTTCTTTCTTCTTTTAGAGAGGGAGAGGGAGAGAGAGAGAGGCAGGGAAGGGGCAGAGGGAGAGGGAGAGAGAAACTCAAGCAGGCTCCACGCCCAGCACAGAGCCTGACGCGGGGCTCGATCCCACAACCCTGAGATCATGACCTGAGCCAAAATCAAGAGTCAGATGCTCAACTGACTGAGCCGCCCAGACACCCATGTCAACTATATCTTGTTGAAGTTTATTTTCTACTGGGGATGTTTCTTTGACCATCTTTACCCCCCCAAGATTTACAATTTTTTTTTTAATATCCACCTATGAGTATGTCATTCTTTTAATTTCATAATTTCTTGTTCCAGTCTATTTGATTTCATAATTTGTTGTTCTTTATGATTTCATACCCTTGTTGAATCTATAATTCTGCATTCTCAGTGAAAAGATGTCCCAGTGTTACTTCCTAACCTTCCCTGTATCTTGGTTTTTCTCGTTTATAAAGTGAGGACAATAGTACCTGTTTTATAATGCTATTGTCTTGATCAAATGATGTCATACACGTGAAGTTCTTAGGACAATGTCTGGATATTAAACACAATTATGTTTTAATTCTATTCAGAGTGTTCTATTACTTGTGTTTTGTTGAAAATAACTCGAGTTTCTGTGTTGGTTTTGTCGGATGTCTTTCCCAGCAATCGCTTTCCTGGCCTGCGTTCAAACTTCAGTTTGCAGGCTGAACTTAAATGAAATCGTCTGTGCCTTTGTCTCCCTTCCTTTTCTGGCTAGGTCCTTTACTATCGTTCAGTGCTCCTCTCTAGCAATGACACCAGAGACATTGAAGGTCTGTGCACGAAGCTGGCAGGCAGCTTGGCCCAGGTATCGGTTGTACCACTCTTTTCTTCCCATCATGCAGCTTGCCGTTGATAGTGAGCAGGCTCGTTTCTCAGTCTCCTTTTATTGGTTGGAGGGAGAAGGTCACCCCAGCTCCCAATTTTATACCATGACGTTGGCTATGGTTCTTTCCCGTCTGTCGGGTATGTCTGTTCTCTATCACCCAACAGAATCAAAGGCCTGTTTCTGTTCCTGGAAGCTGATATAGCCAAAGATTCAGCTCTAGTTTTTACTGTGTGGTTCTGTTCTGTTTTTCTCTTTTTTTCTTTCCCCTTCCTTCTTTCCTTCCTTCCTTTTCTTCTTTCTTTCTTTTTCTTTTGTTCTGTTCTTCTCTCAAAAAAAATAAAATTTTGAGTGAACTACATCCTTTTGATTAAAATTTTAAGAACTTGATCTGTCATTTCTAATTATTCATTTCTAGGGAGGGAGGGGTAGTGAGGACATGTGGGGGTGCAGTGGAATTCAGCTTAAAGCAGCTAAAAAGTAAATGCTAAACACCATCTTGACTAGAAAATACCCAGAAGCTTATGACTAAGGACTTCCCACTGTGCCAAAAACAAATTCATACTAAGCTAAAAGATACTGCATTCTGTGAAGCTAAAATCCCAACAGCATTCCAGAACCCTATTCCACTGTTCTCTCAACAGTGTTAGACGCAGACATGTATGGCTTATGAACCTGCTTTCCTGCTATGTTGTTTTTCCCTTTCAGTCTTTTGTAGGGCTTGATTATCTGAGATGGACTCTTAAGATGACAGCTTACTAAAGATTCTTAAATTCTCTTTGTATAAACAAAAAACTGTTAATCAGCATAATGTTTGACAATTAATTTTGCAGGTTACTTGAAAATGTTCATACGTTACACATTTCACCTCCTGTATTTTACAAGTAGTTGAAGTTTTAGGGTACAAATAAAAAACAGTCTCCTTTACCCTAACTGGATACTAAAACAATTTGAAAAGAGAGACAGGAATCATGACAAGAATCAGCAGTTTATTACAAAGAAAGGACAGGATTGGAAAGCATGGGTTAATTTCCATCCACAATCAGATTTCCTAAAACATCTAACCCCCCTAGAGCTTACCAACCCCAAATCTCAGACTGCCCTTTGCAAAGGCAGAGTGTGCCCTGGAAATTATGTTACTGGGTACACAGGCGATGTGGGCCTCTTAATGACAGGACACCCTGACCCTGACACACTTACTTCTGATAAGATAGCCCAGCCTTGGCTGAGTCACCCACTCTCCAATCCTTTTCTCAAACTCACCCATCAGCTCAGTCTGTCTTCCTCAGGGGAAGAAGGTGTAGGGTGGGCTGGGGGGAGGGGGGACAGAGGGAAGGTGATCTAGGTCGGGTTTCCTCTGAAGCAGATCCTGAGACAGAACTTGAGTACAAACAATTTATGTGGGAAATGATCCCACTCCACAATGGATTGGGAAAGTGAGACCCAGAAGGGATGGGAGCCAATACGGGGCATCAGTGAGCAAGTGGCTACTAGGGGCCCCTGAATTACTGTGGAGAGCACATCTGAAAGCTGCCCCCAGTCAGAGAGGCTCCTGGGGTATTATCAACCAACCCTCCCCATCATCAGAGGAGAGCTGCTCCTGAAGGCAAAGACTCTCCAGTAGTTCTGGTGGCCCCAATTCAGGAGAGCAAGTTCCTGGGGCCAGAGAAAGTCCTCAGGTAGAGATTCTTACTTGGCTTGCAGGAAAAAAGTGGTAGAACTGAGGGGAGTGGTAAGTGTTGTGGGGATATGGGCAGGGGCATTGCCACTTCTGCCAAGTACAAGTTACTCTCCCTGGTACTTCTCAAAAGATGAAGTTACTATTTTATAGGCCATGATTGTGCAATAAAAGCATAACTATGACTTTTCTTTTTTTTTTAAGATTTTATTTATTTGTGGGGCGCCTGGGTGGCTCAGTCGTTCAGCGTCTGCCTTCAGCTCAGGTCATGATCCCGGGGTCCTGGGATCGAGCCCCGCATCGGGCTCCCTGATCGGCAGGAAGCCTGCTTCTCCCTCTCCCACTCCCCCTGCTTGTGTTCCTGCTCTCGCTATCTCTCTCTCTGTCAAATAAATAAATAAAATATTAAAAAAAAAGATTTTATTTATTTGTTTTAAAGAGTGAGAGAGCACGCACGTGCAAGCAGGGGGAGGGGCAGAGGGAGAGAATCTCAAGCAGACTCCTCACTGAGCGTGGAGCCCAATGCGGGGCTCAATCTCAAGACCCTGAGATCACAACCTGAGCTGAAACCAAGAGTCAGGTGCCTAACTGACTGAGCCACCCACACACTCCACTATGACTTTTCTAACATCTTACAATTTCTGTGGGTCAGAAATTTAGGAGTACCTTAAGTGGATGATTCTAGCTCAGGGTCTTTCATGAGGCTGCAGTCCAGATTTTGGCAAGGGCTGCAGCATGTGAAAGCTCAACTGGGATAGAAGATCCATTGTTGAAATGGCTCACTCAGAAAGCTGGTGACAGGGGGCTTAGTTTCTTGCCACATGGACCTCTCCAGGGGTTGGGTGAGTATCCTCACAATATGGCAGCAGTTCCCCCCCAGAGCAAGTGATCCAAGAAAGAAAAGGGGTAAGCAGGAAGCGACAATGCCTTTTTATGATCTCATCTTGGAAGTCTCATATCATCACTGCCTTTCTATTCTATTTCTAGAAACAAGCCACAAAGTCCAGACCACGCCCAAGGGCAAGGAAATTAGGTCCCACTTTTCAAAGGGAGGAGTTTAATACAAAGTATAAACAGATTTTAAAACTGTAACAAGTGCCAACAACCTCTATATTCTAAAGTGAGGTGCTTGATCTCACTTGTAATTTTATAAGAGATTAAGATGGAAAGGTCCAGAGAACGTATCTGGAGTTAGTTGTTATGTTCTCTAAATCCTCCCAACATGGGAAAAGGGATGGGCGCCCCTTACCTTAAGCCCAAGTGAAAGGGGTTTTAAGGAGACTCTTTAGAGAGTTGCACCTGTGTGTCCAGGAATGTAAGGACTAAATTCGGAGATATGCTTGAAAAGTCTAAAGGTCAGAGGCCATGTGCATAAACCTATTATAGGAGAATGAGCCACAAAAGCAGGCAAAGGCTTGAGTTTTTCAGAAAAGAAGCATGAACACTGAGGGGAGCTGGCTGGAGATAATCTAGACAAGAGTCACCTTTGAGAAATGCCTGGAGCCAAGTATGACCCTGAGAGAGGGGTGGAGCATTGGAGTGCAGGGACTGAGCTGGGAGTCACAGCTAACTGCCAGATGACAAGTGACAGGTATTTCCCATTTGTAAGGAGCTTCAGGTCAAGGTCTCCAGAGAGAGGACCTCCAAAGACTTGCAAACAAACATCTCACAAGAGACCTTCAAACATCTAGTGTGGCCCTGGGTCACCAGCACTAGATGACAACTGTAACTGCCTCTAATCCTTCAAAACTCCCCATTCGTCTGTTCCCCTGGACCCAGGGGAATTAAACCCCGGAGGAATTAGAAAACAGCAGCTAGCAGTGAGGACTCGGTGGGAAGGCAACCTTGCTCCCACCCTTCTGTCTGGTCTCCAAAGCATCTGTTAGGCCCAAGTTGGCTGAAGGAGAAACTTCAGAATGTCTGAGCATTCAGAGTTTGCATTATAACAGTCACCTGGAATCATGTAATTATTAGACTGGGCAAGGCTTTTTAATGTCAAATTAGGGAATACTTGTTAGTATTCAAGACCTCACCAAAGCCTTCTCCCCCAACCCAGGATAGAAAAAGAACTTTTTTTCCTTCCACTTCTACCTAAGAGCTTCCACATTTACCTAACTATTCTGTTACATTAAATGCACCAGTTATATTTCAAACGTTAGCTGGGGAGAGAACGGATTCCACTGAAATATGAAGCAGGTCATTCTGAAGTGACTAACAAGACACATTGTTTTGCTTCAAGCATTAACAGAAATTCTATGCTATTCATTCTATTTTGAATCCAAAAATGAGAAAGGAAACAATCTTAGTTGTTTATGAAAAATTGGTCAGCTTCAAGCCTGGAGATACAATCCCTGAGGGCCAGCCTAGTGCTAGCCGAGACCTGTTTTCATTCTGTGCATGTCTTCACCACTTGGCTCTTTTCTAGGGATACACTTGCCCCAGAAGGGCTCCATCTGGTGCCGTACTTCACGGCATGAATTTAACTGTTTGCAATCCCATTGAACATGAATTCTGCCCTTCATTATTCTCTTAGTTCCCCTGTTGTTTACACTCATGTGAGAAGCCAGTCCACTTCTGTGTATGTGGGGAAATAGAAACTTTCCAGAAAGGGTTTGAAAAAGATACTCTTTCTGGTCTCAGTGAGTTCACCTGCTAGTCTGGGCGGCAGGCTGGATTTGCCTAGATTCCCCGAAAGGATATTCTTGTTCCTGAGTCTCTTGGATGGGTTTTCGTCCTGTCCCCTCTCAACACGTGGCACCTTGGTACTCTGCTTCAAACACCCCCAGGCACTCCAGGTTCCACAGGCTCCATGTGCTCAGCAAGGTTCTTCTGGCACATTCACTCCTGGAAACGCAGGCAGCCCTGCCATCCTCTCTTCAGAATCAGTTATGAGACTCCGAATTCTTCCCCTCTCCAACTTCTTCCTGCCCTGCTGTCCTCCCTCCCTCACCCTCCAAACAGGAAGGGAGGACTTTACTAGACCAGTGCCAACAATAAATACGGGTTGCTTTGGGGCCTTTTCCCATCAGCATTAGCCAGCTGACCCATCTCCCTAAACCTGTCTTGGAGATTTCCACCCCTAGTTTTTGGAACCACCTTTGCGGTATGGCCTACTCTTAGTTATTTGTTAATTCGCTAATGGCAGTATTTTAGCATATTTGTTATAAAGGAATATACACCTGTTTTTGCCCTTCCCAGTCCTTGTCCATTCATTCATTCATTCATTCACTTGTTCATTCATCAAACACTGCTGAGTTCCTATTTTGTATAAGATCATGTCCTTCAAGCTAGGAAAGTAAAGACTAGGGCAGTGCTCTTAAACCTTGGCTGATCCGTGTAGTCACCCCAGAATCTTAAAAAGAAAATACAGATGCCCTGGCTCCACTCCCCAGAGATTCTGATTTAATTATTCCGGGGCAGAGCCTGAACATCAGCGATTTTTAAAAGCTCCCTAGGTGATTCTAAAGTGCAGCCAGGATTGAGACCATGAGAAGACACGATCATAAATAACTCGGCCAAAATTAAATGCCAAGGATTCCCTAAAAGATTCTGAGAGAATACTCTGGGGGCCCGCGTTTTTCGCCTGCAGGACACTGTCAGCCCCTCAATCTCTACTTACCCCGGGCACACTGGAGCCACGGCTCAGGTGAGAGACGTGTCACATCTGTCACATCCTGAGCAAAGGAAAGGTGACAGTATCATTAACATTTTCTCGGCTGAACAACAACGATTACCGCCGTTCCGTAGTGCAAGCGCACCACAGTATGGGAAATTGGGTGCTGCCACAGCACAGTGGTCGTAAAACTTTGCCAGGACAAGTTAGAGGCAAGCCTGAATACCTCTGATATTCTTATTGCTAGCTGAGTCTCACTTCAAGGGCGATTACTGCAATTCTATGGAAGCGACAGTTTGTCCGGACTGGAGACGGGGGGAGAAAGCGAAGGACATCCCCGCAGTCTGCGGGTCCCTCTGCTTCTGTGATATGATGCGCAGTTAAAAGCAAGAGGGGGCTGCAAAGCCGCAGCCCGGGCTTAAGGTCGCCCCCCTCCTCCCCTTCCCCGGGGCACTAAGGCTGGGTCCCTGCTCTGCTCTGTCAGACAGAGGTCCTCAGTGCGAGGCTTGAGGACGTGCCTACTGACTGATGCTCCAGTGGATGCTTTATGCTGCGGGGTTAAAGTTCATTGCCTCTCTTCCTCGGCAGAGAATTCCCTTCTGATGGTGGCGCGGTGAGAAAAGACCACTACACGTGGAGAAAGCTTGGGGCAAGGAGCCGAGGGCGGCGAAAGCGCCGTTCCCCCGTTTCTCCAGCAGAGGGAGCCTACGACAAGCGCGCGGGACGATTATGCAACGCCGAGGGCGCATGCCCGGCCGGGTGACCGCCCCGCCGGCAGGTGCTGACGCAGGCCTGAGTCGGGGCAGAGAGGCACATCTGGGGGCCCATGTGGCCCATTTTCCCTGAGGGGAGATGGGCTCTCAGGACTCTTCATCCTTCCCGTGAAACCCTGGAAACGGCTCAATAGTTCTGGTTGACTTGCTGCTGTGTAGAGCTGTCAGCTGCCCACAAACTGGGTGACACTAGCTCCGCTTGTTCTCCAAAAGGGGCTGTCCCGATTTTAATTTTTTTACACTAAATAATAATAGTTATTATAGGCACCCTTTCCTGAGCAGCTCCCATGTGCCTTCGCTAAGCTAGGTGTTTGACGTGCACCGTGGATCTTTTTCTGCTCTGCATTTTCTCTCCCCCATCCTGCAGCGAGGGGTCCTCCCAGCGCCTCACATCAGACCACGCTCCGGCGTGAATACAGCTTGTTTTTAAAAGGGAGAGAGGGAGGGAGGAAACCAGTCCCTTCCCGAATTTACTGGACTTAGCAAACAGAAAGCTTAAGTTTAGAGAACAAGCAGGGAACTGAATATTGTTTGATTTTCTTCTTTTGAAATCAGTTCCATCTTGTGGCTATTTTACCGTTTAAGATTTGTGTGTGTGTGTGTGTGTGTGTGTGTGCGTGTGTGCGTTTTGCTTTGTTTTGTTTTCAATTTCCCTCAAATGCCTCGGTGATGATGGGTTTTGATACCGTATTCCAAAGAAGATTCTGGCTTAAAGGGAGACAAAAGGTACAATGGAGTTCTTTTTGGTAGGGTAATAGGGCTGTTTGTTTTATCCTTTTCCCTTCTTAATTATACCATAAGGAAAAATCATGAAATTATTTTTTAAAGAAAAACAAGAAAGAGGTCAAAACCCGGCTTACTTCATTGAAGACATGTTAACTGTAGAAAATTTGGAAAGTAGAGATCTGGAAAATAAAAGATAAAATTCACCCATAATCCTTTAGCCTAGAGATAATTGTTATTTAATTTAGTGTATGAACTGAAGGCCCTCTGTTCTAACGTTTTAAATGCTATGCTACAAAGTGTTACAATAGTATACATACTGGTTTATAATCTGTTTTCCTTCCTTAATATATTGTGGCAATCTTTAATACCTGTATAGTATACCTTGTCATATGCCATATAAATGTCACATAACACATTCAGTTCATACCATAAGGAAGGACATTAAGACTATTTCCATTTTTTTTTTTTTTTTACAATGGTAAACATCACTGGGATAATAGTCTTCATATACATTTGTATTTCCTTAGGAAAATTTCTAACAGAGAAATTAAAGATGAAATTTTAAGATAGTGTGTGTTTGCAAGTGCCCTTCCAGAAACATGGTTCCAATTTGTCTTTTCATCAGTTCTGAGCCAACACCGATATAGTTCCTTTTTGTATGCTTTGCCAGTTTTATAAGTTACAAATAGTATTTTGTTGTTCTAATTTGTATTCCTCTGCTGTTTTCTTTTGAATTTCTCAGATTGTCTTTAAGGACCTTTCTGACAGGTCTAGATTCTGATATAAACAATAAACGATAAGAGTGTGGAGCAGCCAAAGAAACAAGGCCATGCAGTGGGAGGCTCTGGCATTTAAGACATCTGAGACTTGATGAAACAATGCCCCTTACATAGACTGATGCTTTTATAGAGATTCAGGACCTTTAGTGGGAAGGATTCACAGCCAAGAAAATCAGAGAGAGAGACTGTGCATGGGGATCCAGGTTGGAATAATGCTTAAATTTGGTTACTCAGCTTTAATAACTAAAAGACCCACCATGCGGGACGCCTGGGTGGCTCAGTTGGTTGAGCATCCGCCTTTGGCTCAGGTCTTGATCCCGGGGTCCTGGGATCAAGTCCCGCATCTGGCTCCTTGCTCAGCAGGGAGCCTGCTTCTCCCCCTGCTTGTGCTCTCTGACTCTGATAAGTAAATAAATAAAACCTAAAAAATTAAAAATAAAAGACCCACCATGGCCGGAAAGACTAAACACAAGAATTCTGGTGACTTTTGCTCCCAAGGTGGCCTAACATAAGGTGAGATTGTGGCATGGGGCAAAGAGATGACCTTTCAGAAGTCCTTCTTCACCTGGTGTCTCAAACCCCATAACCGGTTTGGGCATACAGATGTGCGTGCCTGCATAGTTGGTTATGCATGTCTTTGCAGATGTCCTCCCTTCTTATTTTAACTGAGTGTTAAAGAGGCAGGAGCCTCTGCCAGGAAAGAGAGAGACAAGTAGGAGATAGCTCTGCTTTGGGGAAGGCAAGTCAATGTACTGAGCCACCAATTTACTGAAACACAATTTGCCAAACGCTCAATTTGCAAAACGTTGGGGACATTTAAAAAGTTTGTTTTATCCTTGCCCTGTGCTTTCTCCTGGCCCCTCTCAGAGGTTTGCCCAGGCTGTTTTGTTAGAGAGGCAGGGTCAAGCTTACAGCCAGGGACAAGGTGAGGCAGAGGTAGGGGCAGGAACTAAACTAAAATTTATAAACAAAGCCCTCAAAGACTCAGGCTATTGATCATTCATGAAGTTAATTTTAGTAAATTAGCTTTCAACAAACTGGCCCAGAGCTGTGTTATGGCACCTTCTTCTAGAAATATCTCCTTTTCCTTTTCAATCCTTCTTCATCCAAAACTGTACTTCACCAAGACCTTGAGATGGAGCTATTTGTAATTATAACCCCAATACTCATTACTGACTTTGGGACATAAAGGTTTAACTGTTAGCTGGTTCAATGCTTATATGGAACCTTAGAGGACGTTTAATAATGTTGAATAATACATTCAAAATCCATGAGATGGTGCTGATTTGAAAATAACTTCTCTTACCTATTCCAGCCTGCCCTCCAGCTCCATCTATGGTCCTAGGGCCTTAGCGAGCCCCATTGTTGGACAGAGAGGCCCCTGTTCCTCACCAGGCATGCCCTTTCCTGCAGCCTCTTTATAGCCTGATCACCACCCACTGAACAAAAAACTAAAAATAAATAACAATCCCAGCTACCACCGCTTGCCTCTGCCCCTGGGGTGAGTGACTAAGTGTTCGATCCACCTTTGGACGGAGGCCTTTGAAAGCTTGGAGACTGGCACGGAGGGCAGGTCCCTCATGGTCACCTGGTCTGTGGGAGGAGAGACGGGTGAGCAGACATTTTGCACCAAGATTAGCTTCCTGCCAGTTTTCTCACAAGTTTTCCTAAAAGTACATCTCCTTCCCTGCCTTATTACATTTTCAAAGCCCTCTTCTGCTATGGTAGCCTTGATAGATGCCAGCCTATAGGGAGGATTAAGGTGATGGGGATGGTGGGAAGCGTGAGTCCAAGATCAAAGCTGTCTCACCACAAATGGGGTCAAAGCAGATATTGGGCAAGCTCACATTACCGGCAACACGCTTTTATGGTCTCTGTAAGGGAAATGCAAAGTCTGTTATAGTTATAGTGTCCAGATGGATAAAAATGTGTTTGTAAAAATTTTGATACAAGGTGTTAATGTGCTAAATGGTAAGGTTCCAGAATGGTCATAAACTTGTCAGGGCACCAAGAATGTTGGCAGAGGTGGTACAAGAAGCGAAATCGTGAGTTCAGTGCTGAAATGATTAAAGAAGAGGGAAGAGTGAACTGAAAGACAATGTCAAGGGCACGTTAATGTATGGCCTGAGATGTAAAAGAGGAGATATAATTGAGGAGTGGGTGTAGAACACTTTCATCTATCATGTTGGAAATTGAGCAGGTGACTGCATGAAGTTAACCCTATAGAACTCTAGAGCTGAGGATAATTTGTCTGCAGGGACAAATCAGATTTGCTCTGCATCAAGCATGGAAACATATTAAATATGTAGCCTTTCTGAAGAACCTTATTGCTATATTCATAGATAGAGATACAGGTACGTATTTGTGAATTAAGGCAGATCATAACCCAATAGATAGCAGACTCTTTGTGTTCTTTTTTATTTTTTTATCCTCATTCTACCCAACAGAGGGAACAATTTCATGCTTTACAAAAGGCAGTGTCACCTCTGATCTATGAACCATTTTATTTCGAACACAACTTATTGTTACAATTTTGTCTACTGCTTGGTAGGGAAAAGGCCTTTCTATATCTCACTCACCGCAGAGCAATCCAATTTTCTTGTAATATCCATCTGGTGTTTATATCCATCTCTTGAAGTATAGGGGCCATTAGAATTA